>NC_091067.1:103388948-104013948 GCF_000393655.2 Nicotiana sylvestris
CTCTATTACAAAGCAACAAACCTTGACTAGCTTTAATCAAGAAATCAAACCAAACAATGGTTGAAATCTGTCCACAAAGACACTTCTTGAAAGTAGTGTAGGATTACAAGTGATGGTAGGCTAAGAGCTCGTGTTTTAGCTACATTTTGCACTCTAGTTAATACAATTTGATTGTATTTGAGCCTAATTCCTAATACTTTGTACTTATTACATGTGTTATGTCATGGGCGGCTTATCAGCCGTGCCCTATGACCCCTTGGGCGTGCCCTGTGGCATCCTAGTAAGCCTTCTAATGCCTAGCACCACGGACGGCCCCGTGGTCTTGGCTGCACCAAGTGACAAGCGCGCATGTGCCTCTGTCGCCCCACCGATATCCCTCGCCAGTGCCCAACCGCAGGCAGATGCCAACAGCGCTGCACGCGCAGACAACGCCGCACGCGCAGACCCTGATGCCAAAGACTATGCTGCTGACAACGGACCTGTTTCTGCCTTATAGAAAACTAAGTCTTTTTCATTGTAAATATAGAGTTGTTTTATTCCATGTACTTCCATTATGTTTCTCTAGCTTAATCAAGTCTAGTATTGTAGCTTTGGTTTATTTTTTTAAGTATTATTAGGGGATCAAGCAATCAAACTTTCTAGCAAGCAAACAATTCTCTGTACTGGTGTCTCTCCCCCTCGACACCGCGTTGCCTTTCTGTAATAGCTTTCATTAATGCAATCAAGCTTTCTTTCATTCTCAATTCTCATTCCTGTTCTCTCAATTGCTCTTGACATTGGTTTTCCCGTACGGCACTGACAATCTAGTCTAGCGTATGCAGGGGACCTCAGTTGGCGGACAACAACTGCACTGACATCAGTTGCTTAGCCTTACGTCGCCCTTCCAAGAAATCTCAGGAAGGCGCCGCGTAACAACTATGTTGTGTAAGGTGTGATTTCGAGTGAACAAACAAGTTTGGAGCTAAAATGGATGATTTGGAGCTTTAAAGTCTGAGTATAAGCCCAAAAAATTAAGCTGGGATCACGTTCGAGGGTCGAGGACCAAGTCCGGAAGTCAAAAAGTGAGGGAAAAAAAGATTACTCCAAATAAAATGCACTATTGCGTTGCGCCATGCGCCGTGGGGCGCTAGTGCAAAATTCCTGCAGAGTGTAAAAGTCAACTCTCTAAACTTCTCCGCAGGCGCACTGCGTGGGGCGGTGCACCATGCGCCGCGCATGTTCAAATTTTATAGAATATTTCTCCTACGTCGGCTTGGAAAGGATAGTTTTGTTCGGGACCGTTCCTACGGGATATAACCACATCAAAAATACAAATTTTAGAGGAGTTTTGACCTTGGAAGCTTTTGGAGAGCATTGGAGGCTACAAGGCACAAAATTTCATCATCTTTCTAACAACTCAATACGGGAGTTTGGATTGTAACATTAGATTGATGTTTTCTTACTCTTTAATTATATTTGTGATGGCTTCCTCCATGATTATGGAGTAGTTTCCTTTAGGATTTGACGAATATGGTATTTTGATTGATATTTGTGGATTTTAACTCTAGTTCTTTGCTTGAATTTGTTTATGGATGTTTGAATTGTTTGTAACTTTATTCACCAATTTATTTAATTGAAAGAGAATATTGTGGTGATTATCTTGCATTATTTTGTTTGGTTTAATTCAGAGATTCTCTTAAGTAATCGAAAGAGCTTGTTGAATTATTGACTAAATCAAGTTAGGAGAATATTCGAGAGATGTTTTCCTGAAGACTAATCCATAAACACATGCTTCCATATTTTCACAATGCTTATATTAGTTCACTTCGTAAAGTTAAGATTCATCGAGAGATGAGTCTTGGCTGCACGTTTGAACTAATCATCGGGTGAATTCGTAAGAATCATTAGAACATTAGAGTGAATTGAACTAGAGTTGGGTCCTAAATAGCTATCTTGCATCTATCTTGTCATGACTCTTATTTCTCCTATTGATATTTCAGTGTTGCTCAACTAATTTCTTCTAATGATCAATTGTCACTTATTTTATTTTCATAGTTAAGTTTAGTTATTAATCATCCCAACCAATGTGTTAATCACCCTGAATAGCGTTAAGCTATAAATTACTTGAACATTGTTTAAATTCAATCCCTGTGGAGACAATAATTAAACTGTACTATCTTTAGCTAGTGAGCATCAATTTTGTATTGTGTTTTGCGCACATGAAAAAGTGAAGAACAAAATAACAAAGACTCAACAAACCTAAGGACTTAAGATATCTTTAGTGTCAGGATCTAGTCCTTGAGGTTGTAGCACTCTTGTTCTTGAGATAGACTTGAAGGTTATGACAGCTAATACTTGAGAGAATATGATTTTTGGATTACAAGTGTTAGGTTAAACCTTGTATCATGTTCTATATATATGAGTGAACATGTGAAAAGAGATAGGGCCTTTTAGTTTGGCCTTAGCAAGCTACAATTATGTTGTTATACTGCTGCCAAACGGTACAATACAGTTGTAATGACCCGAACAATCATTTCGAGGTCTAGCGCACCGTTCAGTGGTTTGAGGCCTTGAGTATATTCACTTCATGTAGTACGACTTGTACGTATGGTCGCAATTGAATTCCAAAAAGTTCAAAGTTGATTCAGAAGGAAATTCTCAATTCGGAAGCTTAAAGTTGGAAGAGTTGACTAGGGTTTGACTTTTAGTAAATGATCTTGTAATTGGGATTTGAAGGTTCCAATAGGTTCGTATGATAATTTCGGACTTGGGCGTATGTTCGGGTTGAGTATCGGGTCGCCCAGGAGCATTTCAGCGCTTATTGGGGAAAGTTTGCATTTTGAATATTTTAGAAATTTTTAAGTTTGAACTGAAGTAAACTTTGGCGTTATTGATGTTTGATTGGGATTTTGAACCTTGGAATAGATTAGTATTTTGATTTATGACTTGCACGTAAAGTTTGGTGTTATTCCGGGATGTTTAAGTATAATTCGGACACGTTCGGCTATGTTGAAAGTTTGAAAAGTTGAAAGAAAGGTTTTGCTGTCGATTCATAATTTTGATATTGTTTGACGTCATTTGAGGCTTCAAGTAAGTTTGTATTGTATTTTAGGACTTGTTGGTATGTTGGGATGGGGTCCCGAGGACCTCAGGTGTGTTTCGGGTGAGTTTCGAACAAGTTAGAGCATTTCGGCATTTTGATGATGTTCTGGAGGAGTTGAAGTGCGGAGGGCACATTTTTGGAGTGCTGAGGCAAAGCCCATGTGCGGATGCAGTGGAAAAAGGTGCAGACCGCAGCAGGGAAAATCTGCAGGTTAGATGGTCTGACTTCAGAAGCTTATATTTTTCAATCTATACGGAATTTGGAGATGATCCAAAAATAAAAGTTGTAGCCCTTTGAGTTTAGTTTTTAGAAAATCAAACTATTCATCATTTGGAAATTTGTACAGAATGTTATGGTCAAATTACTAAAGCATAGTAGTGCAGTTACTACTGACTTATGGCCGCATAATTTGGATCACGGCCACAGAACTTGGAAGTGCGGACCAGACAAAAAAATGTGTGGTCAGCAATTTGGGAGATCAGATGTGGTACCATATAAGCGAGGGTTTCTCTTTTTGGCTCAAAACACAAGTAAAAGAGAGCAAATAATAGGTTAAAATTCCTACTTATCAACTCCCCCAAACTTAAGCTTTTGCTTGTCCTCAAGCAAATAAGGTAATTCTAATCTCCACTAAGGCAGAAGGATATTTCAGTTGCCCTAAGGTGAATCAACCATGCATCAATTGGGACTAACAATTACCCTGAATTATCAACAACACAATGTTTTGACCATTTGAGTACCATAGTTCTAATACGACACTAGAACATCAAGAGCTAACTTAATTCATCAAGGAAGTTCGCTCTATTACGTAGGTCATTGTGGAACCCAAACTCCTTCTCCTCTACTCTCCATAAGAAAATCTCACTTTAGAATTTTAACACTCAAAAACAAGGATTGTGAAGAAGTACACTCATCTCTCTCAAAAGAATGACACAAGTCCGTCTCTAAGTACCATAAGCTTGCCCCTTATGTAAATCACCACTAATGTAAGCTCACTCAACTTTAAATCATATAGAACTTTTTTGGGAATGTAACGAAGGCTTTTGGATCAAGGTAGGACTTATCGTCATATGATGGTTTCATCTTTCCTTAAGCACTCCATTTTCTCATTTCGGCTCATACTTTCTTGACTCTTTGAGTGATTTTCTTCTTCCTTAGGGGAACTAGAGAGACACACTATCACTCTTTCTTGCTCATGATAATTATTTTTCTCCTTTTCTAATCATTCCATGCCTTTCGTCCTTGTTTTCTTTGAATCCCTTCAATTTTCACTTTCTTTTTGACATATTTCCTTTTGGCCTTTCTTTCTTTTCTTTGTATTCCCTTTTCTTCATCTCTTTTTGTTCTTTGTACCTTTTATCACTTTTACATTCCTCGTCTATCCCCCAAACTTATTCTTTTGCCAATTATCTATCAAGAATGCCAAGGAAAGATCGGGTTCCAAGAAAGAGTCATTATAGAACGGATAAAGGCTTGTAACGTGGTTATTGAAAGAAAAAAGGGTTTTGGCTCGAAGGGGTTGACTAGGGATATCATATTGGTAGATTACGGAAGATTTCAAGTTTCAAATTGGATCAAGAAGAGCCTACAATCATTTCTCAAGTCGAGCTACACTTAGAATTTCGCCTAAATAAACATTCAAGGCAAGTTCTAGACTTATTGGCACGGAACTTGGGCTTGGAATTCAATACCTCACCTCTCAAGCTGCTAGATTGTTAAAGAGATAGAATTGAGGGCCCACAACAACCCTAGCTAAGATTGATCATCACAAATGGCTCAAAGAAACCACTCGATGATTGTTTTAGTCAACACAAGAGTCTAAAGGTCACAACTAGAGCTATTCTTTGCCAATCACTTGTTTCTAACCATAAAGTCGAAGGTAAATGTGTTAGTACTAAGTGAAGCCTACTTGAGACACTTTTATTCATTACTACTATTTACACCAAAACATAAATAAAACAAACTCAATCCCTTAAGAAGGTTATCACGCCATCCATCGGTGGGAAGAGCCACCTGGTTCACACAACATCCACCTTTGGAAAGAACCGTAGCATTAAGAAAACCAAAGGCTTATTGTTCACATAAAACATAAAAAAGAAGCTAACAACTTAAAAAGAAGCTACTAAAGGAAATAAGAAGCTATGGTAATAAGGGAAAATAACGAAATAAGTTATGAAGTAAACTACGGAAATTAAACTGAATATATACAAACTTGAGGTAAAACGAATATATACATAAATGGAAATCAATATATACATCAAATGGTAAAAGTATATACATACCAAAAGTGAAAATAACGAATATATACATACCAAAAGTGAAAATAAAGATAAATAAAGATAAAGAAAAATGGTGTAATAGTTATTACATACCAAATGTCATAAATCAAAATGGACCACCCCCCAAATGAAATATAGCATTGTCCTCAATGCTAACAACAAATAAGAACAGGGAAAAGGGGGTAGAGAGTAAACAAAACTCTCTATGTGGTATCTGTCTACATCGGGTCCTCAACCTGAACAGGGTCCTCAGCATCCTCTAAATGTATCTCCACATCCTCTAACTGAGGGACTACGGTGTTGCTGAGCATCAGAATTAGCTCCTCAATAGTGTGTGACACTGCAGCTGGCTCCTCAAACTGGCCGGCTGTTGCCCCTGATGCCTCAGGCTTTACTGCATATGCTGCTGGGACTGTCTCCTCCATGGGAAGGTCTATTGGCAAGTCTCCTGCATGAGAAATCTTCTCAACCTCCTTAGCCAACTTCCCGACCGACTCCTTTTGAGTCTTTCGCAACTTCTTCACCTGCTTCCCCAAATCCTTGATTACCTTCCTATGTGCATCAAGAGTCTTCCTGATCTTCTTCTGGTCATCCAGAATTCTTCTTCTGGTTGTCCAGAATATGCTTTACTGAGTCCTCCATTGATGGAGGTACCTAAAGCTCTGTTGGGACTGAAGACTGTGTTGCCACTACACTGGATATGGAAGACAGTTTTGTGGTAGCTGCCTCCACCCAGTTGTTGAGACTAGACATTGTTTAGGAAACCCTCAGTGCAGTCTGAGGGTAGGTATAACATGAAGGCACTAAAAGTGGCATTGAAGATGGAGGAGGCATGGTTGTTGCTCCGATAGAAGTATCGGTCGCTGTGGGGGGCTCAACGACTGATCCAATGGCCACTACCCCTGGCTCTTCAGACTGGCCAGTGGAGGTAGTGGCTTTACCCTTAAATTTAGGGTTGTCCGCTCCCTAGAGGTGATACCATGATAAAGGCTTTTTAGCCTTCACCTCCACATCAAAATGTCTCGTCTCTACCCCCCCCTAATCTTTGAAATACTCAGTTAGGAAGTTCGGGCAGGGATAAGATATTTCTTCTTTCTGTACTGTGTTGGAGATGTTGTAGGATATCAAGTTCCCTACATTAATAGGATATCCTGCCATGATGGAAGCCACCAACACTGCTCGGGAAAGTGGGAGGACATTTCATGCTGGCAAGGGTCAAGATGGTTGCACACGAATGTTTGCCACCCTTCTGCTTCAAAGTTAAGGGTGTTTCTGACGATTGGCACTCCTACTGTGAGCCATACAGGTGTCGTCCTCGGAATAGCAAGTAACTCAGCTAGCCATGGGCGAACTACCTCACCCAAGACTAACTTCTCCAGGTATTACACCTCCTCAAACCCTACATATCAGTTTAGTGCTTGGCCATTAAACCGAATTTTCAAGTTCCGGATCTTCGTCACTTTTGTACCCTTTCTAATGTGGGAAACATTGGCATAAAACTCCTTGACGATGTATTCATTGGCATCATGCGGACTGCCGGAGAACCATTTCCATCCTTTTCTCTCTAAGAATTGCCTTAGAACATTTGGATTGTGCTGGCTCAAGTCTTTGGTTATGAATTGTCGCTCAAGAGTGAGAAACCCTTGGGTCCACCATTCCCAAAATTTTGCATAAGCTTTCTCACTAACAAACCTATACGCCCATACCTCCGGGTTCCTTGATCTAGCCAAGCCTCCCACAACTGTATCACCCCCTCTCCCATCATCCTATACTTTGTCATCATCTTCTAAATTGATTACAGCTGGGGCAGCATGTGTGGAGGAGGGTTCAGAATCTTCACTTCCCTCTTCCGAACCCTCAGAAACCCTCAGAGGAGGAGGATTCATCAACCAAATGCAATCTCCCCAGAAATTGTGTGGGGATTTGTTAGGACTGGATTTCCGGTTGTACATGCCCGGAGTTTCCTTCAGAAGGTTCCCCGGAGGGGACATATTCACTAGTCTCAGAAGTATCCGGGGCTCTATTAGCGGTTGTTTTCTTACCGATTACTTTTGGAACTGATAGAGGTATGTTTTATTTGCCTCGACCTCAGGAACGTACCATTGTCTGTAATATACAAGTAGTGAAAATCAGTTAGAATTGGGGTTCAACATGTGTTAAAGCATTACAGAAGAAATAAAAGGCAATGCTTCTCAGAACAGGGCAGTGCGGACCGCACAAAAGTGACTGCAGCCGCGAACTGCCCATCGCGGTTGGCAAAAAAGTGAACGGGACCGTGAAGAGACCAGGCTCAGACTACTGGTTCTCTAAAATTGATCAACTGCGGATCGCACAAAAATAAGTGCGGCCGCGAAAGACCCATCGCGGACTGCAAAAGTTTGGGTGTGGCCGAGAAAATAATAGACTGACTCTCTGAAGTTCAAATGCGCGGTCCGCATAAAATTAAGTGCAGTCGCGAAATATCAATCGCTGACCGCACAAAAGTGACCGCGGCTGCAAAATCTAAGCAACTGTTAGTGCTTTGGAACTAGGGTATCGCGGATCGCACAATTTTGTACGCGGCCGCATACCCTATGGTGGACTGCACAAAAATGTGCGCGGCCACGAAATTCAAATTAGTTCAACACTGAGGTACGATCAAAACTAGGGTTTTCACTAATTAGGCAATATTTATGGCAATTAGGCAATAAAAACTACTAACCCCAGCCCCCATTATGCATTCAAACACTACCTATATGTTCCTAAGCAAGAATCAAGCATCAATTCGACATTTTGGTATGAATCTAACCCTAGATAAAAAGAAAAGTAAAAGAAAGAGAAAAGAAAAAGTTCAAATTAATTCATTAAAAATGAACATACCAGTAATGAAATGTAGCAAGAAATCTCACTTGATGAAAATGGAATGAGAGTGAAAACAAGGAAGAGTGCATTGTGTCTAGCTTGAGATATCAGAGTTTGTAAAGTGTGAATGGTATGAAAAAGTTCTATTTATGCTTTTAATTAGGTGGACCACCAACTTACCTGAGTACGTCTGCAAAATTTTATCGCGGTCTGCAGTCTTTACCTTTTTGTAGCTTAGCATCAAGCTCTTGGGCACAGTCCGCATAAAAATGGCCATGGTCGTGCAATTTGTGCGGTCCCCGAAAATTTGAGTGCGGCCGCGAACTCTTAAGGACTTTTGACAGGACAACTTTAGAGAGTTGGCAATTTCCATCATCCAACTACGTGACCACGAACAGATTTGTGCGGCCACGAAGTGCTTGCGCGGTCCGCATAATTTCAAGCGCGGTTCACGAAATTGCACCACTTAGCCAAATTTTCCTTGTCAATTACCTGCGCTTCACAACCAAATCCTACACACACTTCACAACTAGTTAGTCCAAAATAATGCCTAATCTAATAATAAAATCAAAAGAAAGAAAAAAACCACATAGGTTGCCTCCCAAGAAGCGTTTGATTTAACATCGCAGCACGATGCATGTTACCATCATTCACTTGAAATGGATCAATGCCACAACGTGGACATCATCAACCTTACCAAGGTAGTGCGTCACTCGGTGCCTATTGACTCTAAAGATCTCACCATACTTGTTTTTCAAATCTAGAGCACCAAAAGGAGTCACATGCACTACTTCGAAGAGAAGGCTAGATTGATGCAATAGGTACTTCTTCCACAAGAATTTGATATTGAAATCATAGACCGAAAAGGGAGTGATAATCAAGTGGCAGACCACTTGTCCCCTTTGGAAGAGGAGATGAGGCCCTATGATGGCCTTGAGATCAATGATTCGTTTCTAAATGAACAACTCTTTTCCATGTCTTTGACTGGGATGCCTTGGTTTGCCAATGTGGCTAACTATCTTGTGAGCAGAATTGTCCAGAATGAGTTCTCTTCAAACCAAATAAAGAAGTTTAAACGGGACTGCTTGGATTATTATTAGGACAAGCCATATCTTTTCAAAATTTGCACTGATGGTGTCAAAGACAATGGCTAAGAGTTCTTTCTCGGTCACCGTATAGTTGACTTGGGCGTCGTTTATGGTCTTACTAGCATAGTAGATCGGGTGGAATATCTTATTGATTCTTTGCCCCAATACCGCTCCTACTGCCACGTCGCAGCATCACGTATGAGCTCAAATGGTAAGCTCCAATTTAGTGCGGTAATAATGGGAGTGGTAGTCAACATATACTTTAGTTGCTCAAATGCCTTCATACAATCATCATTGAACACAAATTTTGCATCTTTTTCTATCAACTTGCACAAAGAGTTCACCACCTTTGAGAAATCCTTGATGAACTGACGGTAAAACCCCGCGTAAACTAGAAAGCTCCTCACTCCTTTGATGGAAGTAGGAGGAGGAAGTTTTGATATCACTTCAATTTTTACTTTATCCACTTCAATACCATTCTTGAAGATATTGTGGCCGAGGACAATGCCCTCCTCGACCATAAAGTGACACTTCTCCCAATTAAGCACCAAGTTGGTCTCTTCACAACGTGCCAATACCTTATCAAGATTATCCAAACACACATCAAAAGAATTCCCCACAATAGAGAAATCATCCATGAAAACCTCAAGGAAGTCCTCTACCATATCTGTGAATATTGCCATCATACACCACTGAAAAGTAGTCGGTGCATTACATAAACCAAACGGCATCCTTGAGAATGCAGATGTGCCATACGGACAAGTGAAGGTGGTCTTCTCTTGGTCTTCAGGTGCAATAAGAATCTTGTTATATCCGGAATACCCATACAATAAGCAATAATAAGCACGTCTATCTAACCTATCAAACATCTGATCAAGAAATGGAAGTGGAAAATGGTCTTTCCGAGTCACTTTGTTGAGCTTCCTATAATCCATGCATACTTTCCAACCAGTGACAGTTTTTGTGGGGATCAACTCATTGTTTTCATTTCTAATCGCACTCATGCCTCCCTTCTTTGGGACACATTGCACCGACGAAGTCCATGAACTACCAGAAATAGGGTAGACAACCCCCAGCATCAAACCATTTGATGATCCCTTTCTTGAATACCTTTTGCATGGCCTCATTCAACCGTCTTTGATGTTCCACGGAGGGTTTGGTACCCTCCTCCAATATGATTTTGTGCATGCAAAAGGTGGGGCTTATACCTCGAATATCCGCCAATGTCCAACCTATTGCCTTCTTCCTCCTTTGGAGCACCGCAAGGATGGCATCTACCTGCACATTATTTAAGCACGAGGAAATAATAACAGGTAAAGTGGAACAAGGGCCTAAAAACTCATACCTGAGGTGTGAAGGCAAGGGCTTCAACTCCAATGTGGGAGGCTCCTCGATTGACGATTTTGTTAGTGGAGTCTTCTAGTTTTCGAGGTACAAGGAAAGTTTTTGGGGATCATATGTATATGAACCAATTCCCTGCAAAGCATTGACATATTCCACCAAGCCTTCCTTCTCATCCACAACATGATTCAATAACACAACTTCCAATGGGTTTTCAATATTAATCACAGCACTTGTGTTATCAACAATTAATTTGGTCACAAGATCCACAAACGAACACACTTCGTTGCTATTAGGCTACGTTATTGACTTACAAACATGGAAATCAGCTTTTTCATCGCCCACCCGGAAGGTGAGCACCCCTGCTTTCACTTCAACTAAGGCCTTCCATGTAGCTAGGAAAGTTCTCCCAATATGATTGGCACCTCGTAGTCAACCTCACAGTCAAGTATTACAAAATTTGCGTGAAGTATGAACTTGTTGACCTGAACTAGCACATCATCAATTATTCCCAATGTCCTCTTTATTTTCATGTCCTCCATTTGAAACCTCATGGATGTGGGTCTTGGTTGCCCAATCCCCAATGTCTTGAACACAGAATAGGGTATCAAGTTAATGTTTGCCCCCAAGCCACACAAAGCTTTGGCT
The DNA here is from genome assembly GCF_000393655.2 of Nicotiana sylvestris. Classification (NCBI taxonomy): domain Eukaryota; kingdom Viridiplantae; phylum Streptophyta; class Magnoliopsida; order Solanales; family Solanaceae; genus Nicotiana; species Nicotiana sylvestris. The sequence goes on from NC_091067.1 coordinate 103,400,228, forward strand.
AAATCGGCACTACCAATTGTGCATGAAAGGCACCGGGTCTTCTAACTTTGGAGCCATGGAGTGCACAATGGCACTCACTTGATGTGTCATTTTGATTGTTTTACAGTTCATTGATATCTTCTTTGTCACTAAGTCCTTCATGAACTTAGCATATCTCGGCATTTTCTCTAGAGCTTCAACTAAAGGCACATTTATGGACAAACTTTTCATCATATCAATGAATTTCTTGAATTAGTTCTCATTGTTTTGCTTTGAGAACCTTTGAGGATATGGTGGAGGAGGCCTTGGAAAAGGAGCCTTGGCTTTGGGCACTTCTGTTTTCGGTATGTCTATCACATGTTCCCTAGACGGGTTCACATTAGTTTGTGTCTCCTCTACATTGTCATCAATGTCTATCCTCACTTCATCGTTCACATTCTCATCATTTACTTGCACATCATTTCTTGGCTCATCATCATCTTGCACCAACACATCATCACTCATAATCTTTCTTGGATTAGAGGTACTAGCAACTCCACCTCTATCACTTCTTGTAGTCACCTCCATAGCATGACCCATATTGTTTCCACCCTCCGGATTTTCTACCGTATCACTTGGTAGTGCCCCCTTAGGGAGAGTATTCAAAGCTTGAGAAATTTGCCCAAGTTGGACTTCCAAATTGCGGATAGAAGTGTTGTGGGAGGCCAATTGGGCATCGGAGTCGGCATTATTCTTCATCATTTGCTCGAACATTGTTTTAATCTGTCCCATCTCATTGTTGGAAGTACTAGGACCTTGTGATGAATATGGAGGCTGGTTATTCGGTTGTTGATACATCGGGGGCCTTTGAAAGCCCGGCCCCCGATTCCCTTGATTATTGTTGTTCCAACCCCCTTGATTGTTGTTGCCTCCCCAATTACTATTATTGTTTCCACCCCAATTGCCTTGATTTCCTTGATTAACCTAATTTTTATTGTTGTTGTTCCCCCAATTGCCTTGGTTATTGTTGTTGCCAATATTCCAATTTCCTTGTTGACCTTGATTGCCCCAATTTCCTAGGTTTCCTTGTGATCTCCAATGTTGTTAATTTGGAGCATTGCCCCGTTAACCTTGATAATTGTTGACATATTGAACATCTTCACTTTGATCATCATATGAATCATCTTGATTGTACCCACTACCACTTTGTTCAAATTGATCCGGATTGTTTTGAACTTGTTGACATCGTTGCCTTCTCTTATTGATCATCATATTCACTCCTTCCATGGCATTCACTTGTTTTGGACTTTGAACTTGTTGTAACTGAGTTTTGGCCAACTGGTTCATGGTAGTTGTCAACTCGGCTATAGCTGGGTTGTGATCATGTAGCTCCTTGTGTAGGTGAATAACATTAGGATCACCTTGTGGCACATTAGCTCTACTTTGCCATGCCAAAGAGGTATCCGCCATCTCATTAAATATTTCACACGCTTCGGCATATTGAGTGTTCATGAAGTTCCTCCCGGCGAGTTGGTTAACCACACATTGGTTTGTAGTGTTGATCCCCTTGTAAAAGGTCTGTTGGATCATGGCCTCAGTCATATCATTGTTCGGGCACTCTTTTACCATTGTCTGATACCTCTCCCAAATCTCATATAACGGTTCATTTGGCTCTTGATTAAAAGCAAGGATATCATCTCTTAGCATTTCCATGTGTCCCGAAGAAAAGAACTTTGTGATGAACTTCTCGGCCAACTCATCCCAAGTGGTGATGAAATGGTTAGGTAACCTTTCTAGCCAATCCAAAGCCTTCCCCCTTAGAGAAAATGGGAAAAGCCTTAACCTCAATGCGTCCTCGGAGACGTTAGTTTGCTTGCTCCCCCAGCACGTGTCAACAAAACCTTTGAGATGCTTGTAGGCATTTTGGTGTGGACCTCCGGTGAAGAAACCCCTTTGTTCCAACAGTTTAAGCATGACATTGGTTATTTGAGAGTTGCCCATCCTAATCCAGGGCGGGACTATTGCACTTGCATAACCTTCATTGGGCAACACCCGGTGTGCTGCCCTTGGAGGAGGTGGGGAAGGGTTTGGGATATTATCATGAGGTGGTCGGCCTCCCCCAATGGCAAGTTTTCGAGTGTTTCGTTGTTAAGATTCATTTGGTACATAAAAGCAATTCACACACAAATTAGGAAAACGGAAGGAAAGAAAAATAAAACACACAAATACTCAGATATATAGCTAAAACCGTCTAACTCCCCGGCAACGGCACAAAAAAATGATCGGGTCCAAGCCTACACTACTATTGAGTAGAAAGGTGGGTCGGCGCAGTTTTAACCCAATTAGGTTGGGATCAAATCCACAGGGAGTTAATAATTGTACTTGAGGTTCGGGTTGAATCTCACCCACCTGATCATCATCTACCTCCTCCCCCAATGGCAAGCTTTTGACGGCTTCGTTGTTAAGAGTCATTTGGTACCTAAGAGCAATTCACACACAAATTAGGAAAACAGAAGGAAAGAAAAATAAAACACACAAATATTCAGATATATAGCTAAAACCATCTAACTCCCCGGCAACGGCACAAAAAATTGATTGGGTCCAAGCCTACACTACTATTGAGTAGAGAGGGGGAGTCGGTGCAGTTTTAACCCAATTAGGTCGGGATCGAATCCACTGGGAGTTAATAATTGAAATTAGGTTTATATCTAAGCTAAATACGGGCTTTGAGTCTATTTGCTCTTCCACAAGTTTTGGGTTTGATTTCTACTTCTAACTTTTACTCTAAATATTACAATAATTGAACTTAAGGGTAATATTTTTGTTGTTGATTGTCAGATGTTTAAAGAGACTAGGGTCGTGACTTCTACCTAGGTGGATATCTAATGGATAGTAAAATCTAAGTCAAGCTCGTGATTAGTTGTGATCATAATATAGTTATCACACCCGGGTACTCACTCTATCCCTCTCGGTAGTTTGAGTGATTTTGCCCAATTTGGCTTTCTCAAGTCCAAATGGGTATTCATGCAATTCAAGGGATATTAGCTCAAGTCGGGTATTACTATCTCTTGGTTTAACCCTTTAATTGGAGCTATCAATTTCTTGAGTTCACCCCAATTCCTTGTTAACCTAGTTTTCCTAGACTTAGACCTTTTTTCTCGAGTAGAGACTAAGTCATAAAGGCATGAATTAATGTTTGCAACAATTAATTCTATAGTTCTAGCAAGAACTAGGCTCTAGCAAGAACTAGACTAAATATCACTAACTCATTCACATTCAAGCCCTAAATCAATTACCCATCAAATACACATGCTAGAGTTGGGTCACAACCCTAGATATGGGTTTAGCTACTCATGGAAATAACAGATATTAAAGATGAAATGAAGATGAAATTCATAATACTAGATTAAAGGATGAAAATCTAATATTAAAATATGAATCTAGTACAAAATTTTCAAAAGCAGTAAACTCGTTGTCTCAGGTGCTACTCTAATACATAACATAACCTAAAAATGATAAAAAGTTCTATTTATACTAAGCTAAAATTTTTAGACAAAAATGCCCCTGCGGAGGTTGTGGGGCCGCGTAATTCTGAGCGCGGGCGCATTCTTGCTTTCGCAGCCGTACAATTCTGATTGCAGTCCGTGTTCTTCAAATTTGGATTTGGGTTGAGCTGAGTTTTGCAGACCGCCTAGTTTCAATCGCGGCCGCGTGAAGGACTTCTGCGGTCGTATAATTTTGGCGCGGACCACGCTTGTCATTTATCCTGAAAATACAACTCTCTAAATCTCTTTTTCGCGGACCGCGTATTTCTGATCGCGACCGTGTTGTGGTTTTCGCGGCCGCACAATATTTGTGCGGTCCGCATTTCAGATCTCTTGGCCTGGTCTTGGTTTTTGTTCAAGTTTTGACTCCTTTATGAGTTGATTATGACTCCTTTTGCTCATTTTGAACAATTCCTGCAGGAAAGCATATTACATTAGTTTTCGGGAACACCTTCACACATTTTTGGCTCAAAACACAAGTAAAAGAGAGCAAATAATATGCTAAAATCCCTACTTATCAGTGACCCCGTCAGCTCTATTATTGATCGCGGGCACGGCCATTATGTGAAAGGACTGGAATCAGTATTTTCCTGGTCCCCTAGAGCCATCGACGGTCGTTGATGATCGTCCGACACGAGATATGCATAGTAGGCGCCGACTGAGTTATGGCTCATTATCGAGGGATGCTGAGGATGTTTCACAGGCGCAGGTATATTTGTATTACTTTTATTTATATTTGTTTTTATCTTATTGATGAGTCATCAATATCTAAAGCGTTTCTATTTTTTTTAAAGACATTATCCTCGCCCATCACAGAGGCCACTTTGTGCGATACTGACATACCTGAGATGGATGATTATATTCAGTAGCCCGCCGAGACCATGGTAAGACCATTACAAATATTTAGCTAAAACGTACGTTAGTAATATATATTTCATATACTAAAATATCTTATTATTTTGTAGGTTACTGCTGGACCAACGACTGCTTCTATCGAGTCTGCCAGCCTTACCGACAATCATACTACAGCGCATCCTCCAATAAAGAGGCGACATGATGAGGATCATCCTAATAGTGTAGCCGGGCGAGATGAGATGCGCCTCAGGCCAGCCAATGCTTTAAAGCATACAGGTTGTGAGACACATTGACATTTATGATTATCTGTATATATGACATTAAATATATAATAGCAATATTATTTATGTTTTAAATAATTTGCGCATGTATTTTTATTTCTCGGGTTATTTATTAGTTTAATACTTCAACACAAAAACAAAAACGATAACTTAACATAATTTCAATTCGGTACAATTAATGATAATACATGACACGTAAAACATAAAGATAAAATACTACACCCAACACATCCATGTATTTGTTTAGTCACTATCGGCCATTACTCTGTGCTTCAACCACTTAAATTTCTCTTCCAACCTATATTTTTCTTCTTCTACCTCTTTTATTTTCTCCTTCACTACCGCAAATTGTTGTTTTTGTTGTAATTTAAATATCTGGAGTTCGTATTCACCGGTCATATTCCAAACATAGTGCAAACATGATTTGTAGTATTCCTGGTTAATGTGTTCATCATACCATTCTTCAAATCTACATTGATTTTCGTCCTACCAATGGGGATTATAACACAACACTATTAATTAACATGTTATATAAAAAATATTAACAAATAATTTTTTCAAAACAATAACTTACAAGTTGTTGATAGATCCAACGTTTGCACCCCAGGTTGTAATTTGACCAACATGGCTTCAAAATCGCACGTTTGCCACAATAACACATTGGTACGTCATTGCGTCCAGGCATTTCTTAATGCAAGGAAACTGAAATTTATGGAAAGTTTTTCTATTTGTTTCGTTAAGCGCAAATAATAAATAAAATGCTCTAGGCTTTTATAGGCAAGACAATACACATAATGCACATTAGTGCCGCGCTATATTTTGCGTGATAATGATTATTTAGGGTACAAGACAACTTTTTCAGAATGGTAGCTTTTTTAGGTTGATAAGACAATACACATAACGTATATTGGTGGCGCGCTATGTTTCACATGATAATGATTCTTTAGGGTACAAGACAACTTTTTCAAAACGGCAGCTTTTTCAGGTCGACAAGACAATATACATAACGTATATTGGTAGCACGCTATGTTTTGCGTGATAATGATTCTTTAGGGTACAAGACAGTTTTTCCATAACGGCAGCTTTTTCAGGTCAACAAGACAATACACATAACGCATATTGGTGGCGCGCTATGTTTCGCGTGATAATGATTCTTTCGTGTATAAGACAACCTTTTAAACTGAACCAAGAGACCTGTATTCAAAGACCATTTGAAGAGACATTACAATATCCATTTGAAAAATGCCACTAACATTTAATAAGTGGTTCAAGAAGATGAAAAAGAGTGAAGGTAGTTCAACATATCCTCGTGGAACATGTCTTAACACTATTGATCCCTACCTTGAAAAAAATATGCTAGGTTACTATACTGATTTGGTTGATGACAAGTGGTATGTTGTTCTGCGTCCCTTGAAAACTAAGCCTATCAGTATACACACTGATCTCAAAGTTGTAGGGCACATTATTGAGGGCGAAGTGAATTCTACAAAGCCTGAAGGTATGCGAATTTGGGGCAAAAGACTACAATAGGTTCGCCTTTATTCAAAACGATGTGATTATGAAGTACTATGTCGCTGGCATGGGCTTGTTGTGCCACAAGCAGTGGCTGCAACCTTCGTAACAAGCACACACAAAGATGAACCAGAAGTGATTCGGCATTTGATGAAGGAGATTCTAGAGATGGAAAAGGCACTAGTTATTCATCGTGCAATGGATGATCTTAACTACCTGGAAGGAACGGAGGATTAGTACTGAGATTTATTAGAAAATAAAAAATTACATAGAGACAATGATTATCTTGTTTTCCCAATAGTTGTCGAGTGGGAGGGACTACCTAAGTTTCTACCACAGACGTTGGACATACGAGTCCCATATTGTTGTAGAAATCAAAAAAGTGTTCTTATTGATGATAAATTATGATGCCCTCGGTCCCGACGGGTACGTAAACGATATTGACGATGAAGATGAAGATGAAGATAGTGACATTGAAATCGTGCCAAACAGCGATGATAATGGCGAATGATAATTTTTTTTTATTTGGGGTGTATGTTAAATTATTGTAATGAAGTATTAATGCAAAATATCAATTAGATCCAACCCCATTGGAAATATAATTTTATTTCATACATTTTGCAAGCTGAACATTTACATACATTTATTACAACAAAACACTAAGTGTATCTTTGATAATTGGGCACATTGGATGAACTTCCACCGAGAGATGAATTACCACCGGTACCCAAACCAGCTGAAGGACATTTTCGGTGGTCGTATCCTGTTTAGTAATATATGCCACATTTACGCATATAAACGGTATCACCAATATCCATTTTGTTCCATATACGCATTCTTTTCTGCATTTTTCATTGACGCACATAATCCTTATTACACACCATTTTGAATGGTTTCGACGGCCAATAATTTTCAGCACCAACTGGCTGCAACTGTCCACTATAGGTGTTTAAGTATGCAGCAATACTATATTCTTTATCAACATAACTCGTTGTCGAGGAACCTATATGTTGAAAGCACTTCATGGCATATGAGCACGACATTTTATAGATGGACCATTTTCCATAGGAGCATTGATGGTGTGTGTGCGTATTTTTCCCCCGGTTGTGATGAATAGCAGTGCGAACTTCAAAAATATTTCGCTCGTTGTAATACTGCAAAAATAAATGCCACTGTGCTCACTTCCTGTATTTTCAAATCTTTTCATTGGTATTAGCATAAATTCAACACCGCTTTCCATCAACGACGATGCACCTCTAGATCTATCAACAAACCTCTTCGACATCTACTTGTATGACATTCACACCATGGCGTGACAGGAAATCCACGTGCAGACTTCAATAACCCGTTGAAAGACTCTGACACATTTGTAGTCAAAATTCCCCATCTTCTACCATCATCCTTATGCAAATTCCACTTGTCAAGCTCATGTCGCATCAACCAACGATAGGCTTCTCGGTCTTCTTGCCTAATCAATTCCATTCGCCTCCTGAATTTACACTCTTGGTGATCTGTTGCAGCCATCCACATTAAATCATATAAGTCCTTGTTCGGATGAGCTCTCTGGAAGTTGGCCTTCAAGTGCCTAACATAGTAACGATGGTAAGCATACGGTTCCTACCATGCACGCCAATTCTGTACAGAACTTAAAATACCGCCATGCCAAGCAGATATTAGACAAATACATGAACATTATCTAACAACGTGCTCCTTCAAGTGGTTCAAAAATAATGTCCACATATCTTGGCTTTCATTGGCACAAATAGCAAATGCGAGGGGAAATATGCTTCCATTAGCATCTACTGCAACAACGATCAACAATTTAATATCATACTTTCTATAGACATGAGTGTCGTCTATGGATATTATTGGCCGATAATGCACGAAATCATCAATGGCTGGTTTAAATGCCCAGAACATATACATGAATATGCGTTCTGGTATTTCCGGACTCCGCTCAAGCTTCCATTCAATAATAGTCCTGGGGTTAAAGTGTTGCAATGTGGCCATGTACCTGGGTAGAGAGGCAAATGACTTATCCCAGTTACTATAAACAATTTCAAATGCACATTTGCTCCCGAGAAATGCCTTTCTTTTGGCAACGGTACATCCATATACCTGGTGGACAGATGTTATACACTCCTTGATCTTGTACCTTATGGACGCTTCAATGTGTGGAATCAAGATAAGAGAAATCAAGTCAACATTCAAGTTAAAATAATTCCCACTAAATGTGTCCATTTCACAATTGTGGGTGCCAATGTATTTACCCACAACCCACATATTTGTTTTCTGCTTCCTCGCACGCAACATCCAATTACAACCCGTAAACCATCTATGACAAATAACCTTGTATATGTTCTGAGATGACTCATTAACCACGATCTCACGACACTCTTTTATGTTGTACATTTGCACCGCCCTGCTTAGGCAAGCTTTATCAGCAAAAAGTATGCACTTTGACAGTACCATTGCTCTAGATTTATCCCACATTGCTGTCTGAATTTCGTCAAGATACCTTATGAGGTCATCCACATCCGACATACTTGAAAAATGATCAAGGTAGAGAATCCTCCTTGAATGAAACGGCACATGGGACTCGTATAATCTTGGTCTAACGGGAGGTGAAATCACCCTCATCAGAGAAGGGTGTGTCATCTCCAGACTCATCAGCATTGTTGTCAAAATCAATATTATCTTCCTGACTCAGCGCATCTGCCAGATCCTGATTAAATATGTCCTCTTTGGGAAATTGAGTAAGGACAGGACCTTCGAGTTGCTCGTTCCACTGCACAACCAATAAAATAATGAGTTTCTCAAATTCATCCAAACTTTACATATAGCTTTATCACTTCACTTACAAATCATAATGTGTTGATATCCCATGATGCACATTATCATGTTGATGATGACTCCCGGATGGACCACTATGATCCAACACACCAAAATTAGGCATATTCCAACTGGCCGTTGGTTGATAACTTGTCAAATTCATATCTGGCCGGTACCCCGTAGGAAATATATTAGTGTTAATACAAATTCAATACAATAAAAATAAACATCGTAACACATAGCAAAATTTAAGTTGACCACTCGGCTTGTGGATTATGTAAATTTGGGGAGAAATTATTTTCTCGCTCCTCATTCGCCCATGGAGATAAGTTTAGATCAGGACAAACTCTTTCACCCGGAACATGTTCTGCTAAAACTGCTCCAAAATAACCACCTAATGATTGAGGGATATCCCTACTTTGCGGAAACTCATTATTGCGAACGTCCTCAGTCTTGACGTACATTTCCAATATTTTTATCACAAAAAGTTCCCAGTGTTCATTCGGAGTCCTCAAAAAATCTGTTAGAGTTTCATCGTCTTCAATGTCAAACTCAGCATAACAAGCAACCCCTTGCGGAGTAACAGAATATGAATATCTTTTGATTACTTTAATATTCACCGAACGTTTGCTTACACTCATTTTATTACATAACAACGATATCAATCTATCGTACTCCATTGTAAGTGGAAACTTAACATGACGCTGTGGAGAACAACTATAGCATACTAAGTTATTCTCCACCACAACTCCCCCCCCCCAATATATAACAACAACAACAACGCCCAGTGAAATCCCACCAGTAGGGTCTGGGGAGGGTAGTGTGTACGCAGACCTTACCCCTACCCCGAAAGAATAGAGAGGTTGTTTTCGAAAGACCCTCCCCCCCCCCCAAATATAATGAAACTTTAATTTTTCGTTCTTCGAACATTATGACAAATTACAAAATAACTTAACGAACAAATATTTCAAAAGACTTGAAGGATCCTAAATAGATTTTTACAAAATCCTGAAACTCTTTAAATAAGGAAAAATCACTCCATGGGTACAATTATTTGATGTATAGCGCGCATTGGTGTGTCAGTTAGTTGTAGATGAATTATTGGTGGGGCCATCTTTTATGTATGGCGCGGTTATTCACCGTGCTATATTTTAACGGACAAATGTGCCGTTGAGGTATACCGCGGTGAATAACCGCGCTATATATATTATGATACCCTATTTTATTTTATTTTTTACCTATTTTGATAGCTTGAGTCCTAAATCCGGATTCCAAACGGGAGCTTATTAAATTCTGATGTAACAATATTTGCCAAATAAGGTAGGCGGCGTGTTTGTGATGGTGGGGTCCAGATGACAAGGCAATGAGCAACAGGTGTAGTAGTCACGATGAGCCCTGACCAAGTGACTGGCCATCTCTATATTTCTTTATGTAAGATTATAATTATAATAATGTCCCAAACAATTAAAGAACTCTTGGCAAATCTCAAGAGCCATCCAATCACACCTTTATAACCACTGCCAGCAAATAACACAGATCCTTTCCTACGACTCAAACTCGGGACACACACACCTCTATCTGTAAGCAGTAACACAAACTGTGTGACAAGAAATCAGAGAATTAAAACAGCACAGAGAATAATTTGATATTTCCAATGGATAACTGGTCTTCTTCTTTCACTGTTGATGATGAATTCAAGAAGCTTGTTCTTCGAATGAACCCCCCAAGGTATGTCCATTTGCCTTCAAATTTGTAACCAAGATTAGACAATTATGCATTCTTATGCTGATTCAACTGTCAAATTTGATGATGGTATTTATAGGGTTACTGTTGATAATACTTCTGACAAGAAAACAACTTTGATCAAGGTATGAATATGTTTGTATTTATTAAAGATGCAATCTTTTTTTTTCTTTTTCTATATGGGGTTTGAATCAGATTTCTTTGGAATACTTAATTCAAAGAATTGACCTATAAAATTAATGGAATATGCAGGTTGATAGTGCAAATAAAAGAGGAAGCTTGTTAGAAGTGGTTCAAGTTCTTACTGATTTGAACCTTATAATCAGGAGAGCTTATATATCTTCTGATGGGGAATGGTTTATGGATGGTAAGTTTTTAATTTCTTACTGAGGTTTCCTCAATTTATTTAGGAATAAACCCTTGTGTGTTCCTCCTACTAATTGTTTTCTGCATTCTTGATTGCAGTATTTCATGTCACTGATCAACATGGAAATAAGCTCTCTGAAGATAATGTTGCCGAACGCATTCAGCAGGTAAATCTAATCAGCATTGAGCCGTACTTGATTGATTGATTGGGTATCGATTATTTACTCTCCTGAAGCATTAATGCTAAAGATTTAATCACTTTTAGGAAATGGAATATGTTTAGATGCTTTGTCGTCCACTGTGTTCATGTGCCTTAAAGTGAATTCCCTCATTTCCCCTTTTTCTTGAGTCTATCAATCACCAGTTTATTTTACTATAAAGCTCTTAGGATTGGTGTGCTCGTTGAAATAGTAAGTAATATTGAATTTTTTGTCAGCAAGTGGATATCACCAAATTAAAGAAGAAGATACAATAAATGCTTTATGGTGTGAGATTGAGTAACATTAAAGAGGAATATTTTCTTGTGTTGCAGTCACTTGGACCGAGGGGTCGCAGCTTCCGTTCTATGGAAAGATCTGTAGGTGTTCAATCTGCAGCAGAACACACAACCATTGAACTGACGGGGCGAGACAGACCAGGATTGCTTTCAGAGATCTTTGCTGTTCTCGCCGACCATAAAAATAATGTTGTAGCAGCAGAAGTATGGACTCATAATTCAAGAATGGCATCAGTTGTTTACATAACTGATGAAGAAAGCGGATTAGCAATAACTGATCCTGATAGGCTTGCCAAAATCAGGAAATTACTGTTGTATGTTTTAAAAGGAGATAGAGATAGGCGAGGCGCCAATACAGCAGTTTCCGTTGGCTCCACTCATACTGAAAGGAGGCTACATCAAATGATGTATGCTGATCGTGATTATGATAAAGATGATACAGATTGTGTATCGGTTGACCAGAGGAAGCCCCTGGTAACCGTAGAAAGTTGTGCAGATAAAGGCTATACCGTCGTAAATTTGAGATGTGCAGACCGTCCAAAGCTGCTCTTTGATGCAGTGTGCACGTTAACAGATATGCAATATGTAGTGTATCATGCTACCATCATTGCTGAAGGACCTGAGGCTTCTCAGGTACTCTTCTAAATTCTTGAAAATGTCCTAAATTGTTTTCTTCTGCCTTAATCTACATGAACCTGGTTCTTTTGCTAAAACTGCATTCTCAAAGAAATGCGGTTCACCATCTTGGGCCATTAGCAGCCTCAGACCAAGAAAGAGTTGTTATTTTCTCTTGTTTAGAAGCTACCTTGTCATAGGAGTACGAATGAGCTTGATAATGAGAGAATTGTGGTGATCTTATCCTCTATACGTGTTTTCCAGGAATATTACATTAGGCATATGGATGGGTGCCCCGTTAGTTCTGAAGCGGAGAGGCAACGTGTAATACACTGCTTAGAGGCAGCAGTCAAGAGGAGAACTTCTACGGTATAAACTCATTCGAATGCAAATTAAGTGCTGAGTCTCCGCACTTGTAAATTTAATTCCTTCTTTCTGTAATATGCAGGGAATAAGACTGGAATTGTGTGGTGATGACAGAATCGGGCTTCTATCTGATGTGACTCGCATATTTAGGGAGAACGGTCTTTCTGTTTCCCGAGCTGAGGTCATGACAAAGGGCTCACAAGCTATTAACGTGTTTTATGTGACTGACGCATCAGGGGGTCCAGTTAAAAGTGAAACGATTGAGGCAGTCCGGAACGAAATAGGTATGACTATTCTTCGAGTAAGGGACGATCTCTACTCGAATTCACCACCACAGCAAACAGCCAGGTTCTCTTTAGGTAACATATTTAGATCAAGATCAGAGAAATTTCTCTACAACTTGGGATTAACAAAGTCATATTCATGAGAAGTTGATAGATAGGAATGCTAGCATAGATGTGATTAGTCGTAGGCTTTGCAGCAAAGCAAAGCATTAGTTAGTAAACCCCTTGCTGATCTCAGGCTGTTTCAATCTTGTAAACAAATGTACAGCCATCCTGTGACCTGGGGGCATTGTAAATACAATACATTCTCTCCCTTTCAATGTCTATGTGGTCCTCTTTGTTAGACTAGTACTAGTTCTTATCAACCCCAGAAACTAAAGGGGGAAAATAACAAGGAAGAGTTCAATGCCCATTGATAATAGCTAAATCTTCTTCTTGTGAGATGTTGAACTGACCAGTACAATAGAGCACTCATTGCGGACATAAAAGGCTTCACAGTTTGATTTGTTGGCAGTTAAAATAATGCTCTGCTTCCTTTACAATATGAAATATCATCCCTTGGTCATAGTAGTCACTAGTCATTTGTGTAAAACAGATTCTTTTTTTTTCTAACTCGATTGAGGTCTTGATTAATCTAGAATCGCGTCGAGTAAGGCCCTGATTAATCTAGAATCGCGTCGAGTAAGGCCCGTTATTATGACGAATAGCGAGTGAAATAAAAACTGGAAGGAACAAAGAAAGGAAAAAATGTCAATCCATAATTTGCCACCAAAAGGTGTGTATAACATATTAAAAAAAAAAAAACTTAAAATCATGTGAGTGTTAAAAGATTATGTCATTCCTATAAGGAAATGTAATTAAAAGTATTGAAACTAAAAACTTACTAGTATAAAAATGTGACTTTTTTAAAAAAATAAATTAAAAAAGAAAGTAAAATATATATATAAATGAACGGAAGAAGTAATAGTTTATAGTTTATTATTCCATATGTGAATAACTCAATACTTTATAATTTATGTATAATAGTATCATTTTATTCTTAATCAGAGGTAGCCTAAAAAATTAATAAAAATTGGTAAAGAATACTTTCATTGTAATGAGTCTTATGCGTCTGTGATTTTGGATTAGTCAAGACTAGAATGACATTTGATTAATCCTCCTAATCTCTGTTAATTGTGTGGGTGGTCTTATGTATGGAGTCCTAGTGTCCAACTTGTCTCCTATTTGCCTTTTGGAATTGCGACCAATTTGGATGGGGCACTAGTACTACTAATCTCAGTCCTCACCACACAATCACATGTTCAAGATTCTGGAAAATCCACATAGAAACAAGGGCAAGGACGTGGCATAAAAACTCTGACCAAAACCTTAAAAGGAGTCTTATCATTTACTCTTTTGAATGGATAGAGTGCGGCCTCAATGATCCTGACACTGATCCTTCATAATCATCAATTTTGTGACCACATGGACCACCTCCAACTAGCCTTCTGTTTTACACACACACAGCAGATTGTGTTTATAGATTTTGCCCTCCCAAATCCAAATAGCAACGCTCCAAGATATATTCCTCCTCCATATAAAATTTTATCTAGGGGAAAATTTAAGAATTAAAAAGATTTAAACTAACACACAAATGTCCTTAATTTTGAGCTTAAAAGGTTCGTCTGACATTTCTTTTTTGCATATAGTTATTCGTTATCCTTTTGCCTATTGGAGAGCAAGAAAATTGTAACAAGAACACAGATATAGACATGCTAATTGGTTTTAACTTATAACAGGTAATCCTATTCTCCTTCCTTTGCCCATATTTCCAAGATAAACAAAGAAATTGTGTCTGAGAAAGTGTCATTGCAAGGTAATTTCTCTACTTTATCATTATCCCGTCGAGGTTGGCAACAAGTAGTTTCTGTTACTCCTCTAAAATCTTACAAGATGCACTTTTAGATTTTTCTTAATTGAAAAAGTACAGTATAAAGAAGTTAACAATTAATATAGCATAATAAAGCATTATGGTGAAATTTGCTTTATAAGACGTTACAATAAGGATGTTTTATTCATTTATGTCACAATTATTCTTTGAAGTTCCTTGGTTAATTTCACTGCTCTATAAACCTTCTGTAAAGTGCACGTCGGCTTTGTAGATGGATGTTCGAACAGTTGAAAGATACAAAAATGAATGTACAAAATGATTTTGGGTCAGATCCTTGATGGCTATCTGTAGGACATTTATTTTTGAACTCCGAAGACAGACAGTTACATTACATTCTACTTACTCAGCTGCAAAACTTCTCTGATAATTTAGTATACAAATATTCATATGCTAATGGAGATCAATTCCTAGTGGCTAGTGCTTATCAAGCTTGTAAACCATGTGGCCAAGCAATCAATGAAATTGGTGAAAACCAGGTCTAACAATCGATCAATGAAAGTGATGAAAACCATGAGACATCAGGTTCAAATTCTCAGCCTCACGGTTATTTAAAGAAAAAGTTGGTAATCTATCAAACATGTAAAGCCGGTAAAGAACATGGCGGGATTTTCTAATTCTCAGAATAGACGGGTTTACAAAAAGTTCTGGTATAGGAGTATATTATGAAGCTACTCTCCCTCTCGTCTGACTTACCTCTCAACCCCGGCACGGATTTTCCACATTCCTTTAACAAAATGGAGCTATCTGTTATGTGCCCAACTGCAGCTGTTGGGTAAGTTATGATCGTTCATACACAGGCAAGTGTGCTGCTTAACAATGACCAAACCTTTTTTCCTACTGTCCTTTTCTATGTTATTTGTTCATTGTCGCCTCTCTCAGGAGATATAACCATATACTTCCAATTGCTGTGTCAAATCCAACCCTTACTTGAAACTAAACTGGGATCCCCTTTCTTATTTCGCAGACCAAGTAGCATGTAAACTGGGATCCCCTTTCTATACATGATGCAACACTAATTCATCACATTAATCAAGACAAACATAATCCAAACAGTGGTTGTATAGAAGCAACAAGTCTATTACCATCTAGTATATTCAATGTCAACTAAACTAGCATCTGCCCAGGTTACAGGAATACAACATACTCACTACTAGCAAGAAATTTTTTACCCTGTAATTCGAAATCCTACAGAGACCCAAAAAAGGAACAGGGAAAAGCCGGGTTTTGGATGAAAACTCAGTACTGAGAATCCTCTTATATCTGGCAACGGGCCTTAACATAATAAAGTGCTTTATATTTGTATTCCCGCCTCATGCCACTGGTAGCTCACCGCAGTCACTGATGACAACCCTCTTCCTTGGACGGTCACCCCTATCGGTCTCCTGCGACTCAATCAATTTCACAATGTCCATGCCTTCTAAAACTTGCCCGAACACAACGTGCCTCTCATCAAGCCATGGGGTCTGCAATGCACCAAAATATAAATGCACAAAAACATAAATGCATACAATATCATGTAAAGTTAAAAGTTGACTAAAAGTTCGGTTTTCTAAAATACACTATCTAAAACAGGCTAGGAATAAAATGGGCTAATGCTCAGAAAAAATATATTTTGTTGCCGACAATGAGCACCTGTAAGTGACCAACTATAATAGTTAAAATATCCTTTGACTGACCGAATTTCCTGAAAATACCCAAAATCCAAAACTTTCATGTTTTATCTTTCATTCCACAGGTATGAATGAGAAAAAAGAGATACATTTTGCTGGCACTACCATGTGCTATTTAGTTCCTTCTTCATTTTTAGGTTTTAAATATACAAACTAAAATTATTTGGTTGAATAACTGTAGCTGCACGGACAAATAACGAGGAAGAAAAGAAATTTAAAAAGAGTGTATTTGATGTTATTATTGTTTAAGCTGGGTATAAACTAGGCAAAGTCCACATATGCTAAAGCATGGTAAGTATTAACTACCAGATACATGTTGCTCAAAGATATATTTTCACAAGCTCAAAAACATCGACTTTGCTGATCGCTGAGAACATTCAGAAGAAAAAGAGAAGAAAGAAAGAGCAAACAGTAAAGAAGTCAACTATTTGTTTCTAGGAATTAAGAGCAGCCAAAATGAATTCTCAATGATCAAATACCAACATAAGTATGTACAGTTCTCTTTCATTGCATATGCCAATTGCAATATGCTACTCCCTCCGTTTCATATTAGATGAGGTACTCTCCTTTTTAGCCTGTTCCAAAAATAAATGACACATTTCTAAATTTGGAAATAATTCAACTTAAACTCCTCATTTTACCCATTTTACCCTTAATGAGAAACTTTTATAACCACACAAATGTCATGACCCCATAACGCTTTTACCCTTAGGCTTTTATGACCACAAATTTCAAAAGTCTTTCTTTTTTTCCTTAAACTCCGTGCCGAGTCAAACTACCTCATCTAAATTAAAACAGAGGGAGTACTATTTTAATCATGTCTTTGCATCCAATATTCAGAAGATATTCTGCTGATTGAGATTCCCACTTCACATACCTTGACAGTGCAAATGAAGAATTGGCTTCCATTGGTATTAGGGCCTGCATTAGCCATGCTAACAACTCCAGGTCCAGTATGAGTCACTGCAGTTATTTGATATTTTCATCACAAAGAACATTCTACACAATTGAACCAAGGGAACCCGTAGGCCTAGCCACAAAAAGGAGCTTCAAACAAAATTTTGAAGAGAAAAGTCACTTACACTTGAAGTTTTCATCCTTAAAGGTACGACCATATATGCTTTTACCACCGGTTCCCTGCGAATAAAGCATCCCATGTATGGGGAAAAGATTACAATGTGTGGACATGGCAACTGAATATTTTCCAAATTTGAAACTGAAAACACTAGAACTGTTCAATCTAACTAATATATGCATATTAAAGCTTAGAAGAGTAAGAAGTTCAAGTTGCATGGCATAACATATTCAACTGAACAAAACCATCAAATATGCAACAACAACAACAACAACAACAACAACAACCACAACAACAACAAACCCAGTATAATCCCACAGGTGGGATCTGGGGAGGGTAGTGTGTACGCAGACCTTACCCCAACCTGGAGAGGAAGAGAGGCTGTTAAAACCATCAAATATGCCAGAAGTACATATTCCACTGAGCATCTTCACGCACTCTTTCATGCAGTTAACTACTGATCAAAGAAAATCTTCCTTTCCAGAAAACATAGAAGAAGCAAAAAGTTGATATCAGCAAGTTCATTACTTCATTAAAAAAACGTTTACATCCTGAAGATTGATCATCTCAGAATACAAATTCTTATGAAGTAACCGGCAAATCTCACAAATACAGAACTGAAACAAATTGTAACCCTTTTGTTCTCTGAGTTTCCATGGTGGAAATTGGAGCCATTGCAGATCCAAAAGACAGAAAAGAATAAACCATCAATCAGAAAAAAAGATACCACCGGCCAAGGAAATCAAATTCAAGGTTTAGCATTTCTCCCATTTAAAATCTTGTTCAGATAGAAACAAAGAAAATAAAAGGCTAAATAATAAGCATCCCAAAACATACTTCATTCAATTGTATTACTGAAAACAATATGAACTGGGTGAAGGATGTGATTGAGTCCAGAAGAATGCCAATTAGTGGAACAAATAGAAAAAGAGCAAACCATGTATTGAGACACCTACATTTCCTTTATCGAAATCACCTCCTTGAATCATGAAATCTTTAATAACACGATGAAATGCAGAATCCTTGTAGCCAAAACCCTTCTCACCTGATTGAAAGAAATCAGTACAAACTATAAGCAAACTGTAAATAACAGACAGTAAGTTAGACATGAAACTCAAGCAATAAGGCAGAAGATGATAATATTGATGATAATGATAAAGTAGTAGCAAGAGTAGTAGTGATTATAACATCAGCGACAACACTAATAACATTAAATCTACTAAAGAACCTGTGCAGAGTGCACGGAAATTTTCTGCTGTTTGTGGCACATCATCACCATATAATCCAATTACAATTCGCCCAGCAAGCTTTCCAACAGGATTCCCAATGCTAATATCAAAATAAACTTTGTGTGTCACTTTGGATTGCACCTCGGCCGCCTGGATTTCCATAAATACACTCAGACCAATTTATAAACTTCAACTAAGTAATAAACAAATTACGGAACACAGTCCCACAGACGGAAACATAACACAATGTTTGCTGAAAACTGAACCACAACCACTTTCTACATGTATAAAGGCTCAATCCACTGCCAGAATTCACTTTGTTACTTAAAAAAAGAAAACATCTCCTGTTCCAATTTAAGACACTATTTCATTTAAGGACATATTTGACATCATTTCATTTTTTATACTACTATGTTTACAAGTTTCAAGAATTAAAATTCACTAACTGTTTGAATTTTAAACTTTGATGTGATATTTTCTTTATCAAACTAACTGTTACTTTAGAAGGCATTTGTTTGAGTTTCTTAAAGAAGTTAATGTAAAAGAGTGTTTCAAGAAATTGTTTCTGAAGAAGTTGTTTTTCTGGTATTTTTAAAGAAAGTCCTTGTTTCACTCATGAATATCATAGAAACAACAATTTCTTTTAACCCAACCATTTGAAAAAGAACTCCAAAGTTGTTTAAATGCCTCGTGTATATTCTTCTACTATCAACTTGTCATTAGTATATTATACAGATAAAAGTCCAATTTAACATCTTAAAATCCGTCTACAATCAATTATTGTCATATAAAATAAGACGGCATACCAACACTCTGCACCACATGCCGACTATGGCCTATGTATTCATCTGCTAACTATTTACAGACGTTAAGCTCTTGAACTTAACCTGACAGGCTATTCCTCACAGAAACCCTATATAGCATATTTCCTAAGTCCATATTTGACATATTTAATTTTGAAGAAAAAACATACTCTTTTCTTTTTAGTGTGTCCTAAAATGAATGACACCTTGCTATATTTAGGAGAAAAATAACTTTAAAATTTGTATTTTAACCTTAATGAGATAATTTATAAACATATAAATGTTTATGACTTATTTTAGATCATAAGTTTCAAAAGCTATTCTTTTTATGTGCTCAATCAAACAACATTACATAAACTAGGACAGAGGGTAAATAATAAAGCATCTCATAAATTTGCTCGCAAGCAAGCACAGACCTGCACTGCGGCTTGAATGGACCCGGATAAAGCGCCGGTTTTTCTGAGAACCGAACGGTTCAATGAAGTAGCGAGGCGCAACGAGCCAGAAAAGAAACTTGACGATGAGAATGAAGATTTCACCAACTTAGGAGAAGCATATGTAGGGTTTGCAGCAGCTCGTGGAGCTGAGAGTGAGCCTAAATTCGACTGTAAAAAGGAGAAATTTAAGTCAGCTGAAAAGACGACGACAACAACAACAAAATTACACAAACAACATCTCAATTGTATGAAATCTTTTTATATCCCCGCCCTATTTGGGCTCCTTTTTCAATACCCAATAATTTTGTGTTACGAAGACAAATTAGGGGGTACACTGAAGGACGAAGTTAAAAAATGTATTAGTGAAGAATAGTAGAGAGTTTTGAGAGTTTAAAAAGGCTCACAACTGTAGCAAATGTAGCTGCCATTGTTGCCGATTTCTGTTTCTCCGTTAATGTTCAGTACTTGACTGAGTGACTCTAGAGAGAGAAAGAGAGACTGGCGTGGGAGTGGTTGGTGGAAAGTGAGGGTGCAAAGATGGGGAGGGACGGAGATGACGAGCCTCTATCCTTTTGTATACACCGATTTAGGTAAGATATTTTGGACGATGCCAAATGACAATACTCCCCCAATGGCTAGCCTGTGAATCATTTTTTAATTTTTTTATTTTTCCTCCAGTGGTTAGGATCTGTTTTGCATTAAAAAAATCGCTTCATAAGGCAAAAATAATCCTTACTAAATGTAATTTCATACTTCCGGATTATTTGGCAGGATGCATTATAGAAAAATAATGCATACATTAACTTTTGGTATTACTAATTTCTTGTTTGGTACATTTTTTTAATCCATGTATTACTAATACAATTATTAGTTATATAATATATTTGGTATTATCCTATGTATAATTAATAATAGCAAACTATGGTATTAGCAATACCAAGGCAATTAATGCATGTATTAGCATGGTCAAAGATAAAATTCACCAACCCTTGACTACGTTTCAAGAGGGGCCTGAAGAGCTGAAGAAAATAAGCTCCTGGAATTCGACACGGTTCAGTTGTGTCTTGCGGTTGGGGTTACGGTTTGGCCTGGCGGGTTTTTTTGAAAATTAATTTTGAAACTTTTCCTATTTTACCCATTGGGTATTTATAATAGTTTAGGGTTATTTCATTAGTCACTTAGCATATGTTGAAATAAGAAAACTCTTGAGAGAGATTTCGAACCTCTTGATTCGAGTTCGACTTTGGATTATATGTTTTCAAGACTTGGGTTCTTGAGGGTTCTTCTTCTCCTTTCTTTATATGTAGGATTTCTAATTTGTCGTTCTTGGAAGGCGATCAGATAGTTTTACGATTGTTGCTTGAGATATTCAATAGGGTTCTAGATTTTCTTTCATACTTCATTATTCAAACTACTTTTGATTATCTTAATCAAACATGTTATTAGTTTTTTTAATTATTGTTATTTCATATTCTGTTGTTTTGTTTGTTTCAGATCGTATTAATTGGTATCAGAGCAAAGGCTCGGGTATTGTTCTAACAAACTCAAGTTCCCCAGTCTTGAAATTAAGATCCGAATTAGTAAAAAAAAAAAAGAAGTATAGTTCTTGTTTCGGCTATACCCTAGTCGAGTTGTTTACTCAAAGAAAAAAAATTGTTCTTGAGTTTCAAGAAAAAAAATTGTTCTTAAATTATTATTGAAGTGTTTTTGTTGATTGTTAGGAAAAGATTGCTTTTGGGTAAGAAAGATTCATTGGAGATTCTTGTCAAGGACGAACTAGTTCAAGTTCGCATTAAATAGTTCTTATTATTTGAAACTAACTATTTCTTTCGTGCCAATTCGTTCGTGTTTTTCTCGTTATTTTCATAGAAATTTCTTGGCTCATGTACTTTGTTTTTAAATGTATGTTCTTGATTATATAAACTCCACTCTTAAATTACTTTCAAGAAACTCATTCTTGGATAGGTGATTTGTGAGTTGAGCTCAAACTTTGAGAATTTCTAAGGAATGATGCAGAGAATATATACGAGTGAAACGTGATAATTTCATAATTATGAGAGAATGCATGGTGTTGAGGATAGTACCAGTGGCACTAAAGCACTAGCTCAAGTTGAAGGAACTAATGAAATGTTGCAAGCTATGATGCAACAGATATAACATTTGACTTTGCAGGTAGAAAACTTGTAGATGACTAATCGGACAATACCAGTTGCTCCGGCACCTGCAGTACATCAAGGTCCATCTCAAAATGTGAGGAGGGATCCACCACAAGTTAGGGTACCTCCACAATATGCGCCCTATGAAGAATTGAAGATGGAGACTTTGATGACTATATTGATTAAGGTCATCAAGGCTTAAGATGGGGTAGGAGGGGAGCTAGGCATGGCAGAGGATTTGGGATGCGACAATAGAATCAATACAACCGAGATGAAGGAGTTGATAGAAACTTGGGTAGCATTAAGATAAAGATTCCTTCCTTTGAGGGGACAACTGGCGCGGTTGTATATTTGGAGCGGAAAGCAAATGTGAAAAGGATTTGCAGAGTTCATAACTACTCTGAGAAGAAAAAAGTTTAAATGATGGTGACTGAATTGAAGGGATATGCCTTTGCTTGGCTTGAAAGAACTGACCTTGATCGTAGAAGGCTTGGTGACATACCAATTGAGACTTGGGAAGACATGAAGAGAGCAATAATGGATAGATTTGTACCTTCATATTAACATAGATAGATTATCAAGAAGTTGCACGGCTTAGTGCAAGGTTACAAAAGTGTTGAAGAGTATTACAATACCATGGAGGTGTTTAGGATGAAGGCTAACCTAGATGAGGTCGAGGAAACCATTATGACTTGATTTTATACTAGGTTGAACAAGGACATTGATAATTAGATTGAACTTTCTAGAGATTGTCATTCTGTAATAGAGATGTTGCACTTGGATACTAAGGTAGAAAGGATACTTAGAGATCAAAACAAGTCGTCCTCTACCAGTTGAAATAGAGATAGTACTACTTGGAGATTTTCTTCGAGTAAGAGTAAAGACGTAAAAACTGAAGTCAAGCCATCTCAATCAGCTGAAAAGAGTAAAATAAGGTAGAGGTTAAGAGGGAGGGAACTCTACTCAACCTGAACCTCATAGAAATTCAAGTTCTATTATTTGTCATAGATGTCAGGGGAGAGGACATATGCAATATGAATGTCCTAATCGACGAGCTATTTTGATTAAGGAGAATGGAGAATATGAATCTTATGATAATGTAGAAGAATCTGATGGAGAGGAATCCACAGATGGTATTACCAGTTGCAGGGAGGAAGATCTCATTAAACACACAGTTAGTTGTTAGGAGATTAATGGGAATTCAAGTGAAAGAGGGTGATTCTGATCAAAAGGAAAATTTATTCTATGCTAGATGTAACATTAGTGGAAGAATTATTTTGTAATTCTGGATAGTGGAAGTTTCACTAATGTGTCTCTTGTTGAGCAGTTGGGTCTTAGGACCATGAAGCATCCCCGTTCCTACAAGCTTCAATGGTTGAATGATATTGGGGAATTGAAAATGAACAAGCAGGTTTTTTTTTGCTTCAAAATTGGAAAGTATATAGATGAAATTTTATGTGATGTTGTACCAATGCAAGCTTGCCATCTATTGTTTGGGAAACCATGGCAATATAGGAATGCACTACATGAAGGGAGGAGTAATAGCTATACTCTTGAGCTGAAAGGTAAGAAGTATCTCTTGAAGCCCTTGTCTCCACTTCAAGTGTATAAAGATTATAAAAGAGTTAAACAATTGGGTGGGGAGAAGGTGAGAGAAGGAAAAAAGGAGAATGAGTGTAGAGGTAAAATTTCACTTGTTGAAATTGAGGAAAGTGAAGAAGAGGAAAAATTAGAGGGTAGCCGGAAGAGGAAGAATGAAAAGAAACCGAGTGATGGTGAGAGGAAAGAGGCGAAGGGAAGAGAGTTGAACCTTTTTGTACAAGTCAAAGACTGTGAAAAGACCCTTAGTGAAGGAATACCACTTTTACTATGTGTGTATAAAGGAGTTTATTTGAACACTAACAAACTCTCTAACACTTTGTCTAGTGATTTTAGTTCTTTACTGCAGGAATACAATGATGTATGTCTTGAGGAGCTACCTGAAGGATTGCCACCACTTAGAGGGATTGAATACCAGATTGGCTTTTTACCAAGATCTCAGATTTTGAATAAACCGGCTTATACGAGCAACCCAAAGGAGGCTAAGGAGCTTCAAAGGCAAGTGGAGGAGTTGCTAAATAAGGGGTTCGTGAGGGAGAGCATGAGTCCTTGTGTTGCAACAGTTATTTTGGTACCAAAGAAGGATAGGTCTTGGCATATGTATGTTTATTGTAAATCTATCAATAAAATCATGATAAAGTATTGGTACCCCATTCCTAGATTGGATGATATGTTGGATGAGTTGCATGGTGCAAAGGTATTTTCAAAAATTGATTTGCGAACTGGATATCTGGTAAATTGATTTGCAAAGTGGATATCATCATATTAGGATGAATCATGATGATGAATGGAAAACAATGTTTAAAACTAAAAATGGTTTGTATGAATGGTTAGTTATGCCTTTTGGGTTAACTAATGCACCTAGTACATTTATGTGTTTGATGGATCATGAGCCTGTTTGGATTAGCTCGAAAAAAGTAGCTTTTAAGCACAAGTGCTTAAAAGCAAGTTTTAAGTGGTGGAGCTTGTGTTATAAATAAGTAGTTACCTGTTTGGATAAAAGTGCTGAAACTTAAAAAAAGTTGTTGAAGTGTTTGGTACTGTTAAAAAGACAAAAATATCCTTAAAGTTGTTAACATTATAAAGGAGACAATTATTACAATATATTTAATTCATAATTAATGCAAATAAAAAATAATTTATATTTTACTTTAATTTCAATTTAATTGAGTACTTAAGATATAATTTTTATAAATATAATTCTTGAACGCTTATTTTTCACCACTTTCATTCAAGTAAACTTCCATAAAAATAAAACGAGCTCATTTTCCTTCCATAAATAAGAAAAAGAAACAACAAAAATGATATATTCTAACTTCTTGTTTTGAAGCATCTCATAAGTTAAAGCTAAAATATAAAGCTAACACATCTATTTGGAATATACATAAATAGAATTAAAAATCTAAAACTACCAAGGATAAGTGGTAGCTATATCCTAAAGGTAGGTATATCTTCAATGTCAACCCTTCCATACACAGCAACATCAACTCTCAATCTGCACGCAAGGTACAGAAGTGTAGTATGAGTACAACCGACCCATATACTCAATAAATATCATAACTGTGACGACCCGGCCAATCGTCTCATGAGTTACCGCTCCGTTTTCCCCCATTTCTGCTTCTTTATGCTTCGTTATCCGTGTTTTAGGTGATCGGGTTGATTAGATTGAGTTCGGAGAGTATTTAGTAAGAAATGAGACACTCAGTCTCTTTTAAGAAGGTTTAAGTTGGAA
The DNA here is from genome assembly GCF_000393655.2 of Nicotiana sylvestris. Lineage (NCBI taxonomy): Eukaryota > Viridiplantae > Streptophyta > Magnoliopsida > Solanales > Solanaceae > Nicotiana > Nicotiana sylvestris. The sequence continues at coordinate 103,425,712 of NC_091067.1, forward strand.
AAGTCAACTGGGTGTTGACTTATGTGTCAGAGGGCTCGGATGTGAGTTCCGATGGTTCGGTTAGCTTCGAGAGGTGATTTATGACTTAGGAATGTGATCGGAATTGGTTTTGGAGGTCCGATGTAGAATTAGGCTTGAATTGGCGAAGTTAGTATTTTGCCGATTTCCGGTTGGTAGGTGAGATTTTGATCCGAGAGTTGGAATAGAATTCTGAGAGTTTTTGTAGCTTCGTTATGTCATTTGTGATGTGTGTGCAAAATTTTAGGTCATTCGGACGTGGTTTGGTTGGGTTTTTGATCGAAATCGTATTTCGGAAGTTTTTAGAAAACTTAGGCTTGAATTCAATGTGAATTGATGGATTTGGTGTTGTTTGAGGTGTTTTGATGATTGGAACAAGTTTGAATGAGGTTTTAGGATGTGTTGGTGCCTTTGGTTGAGGTCCCGGAGGCCTCGGGTGAGTTTCGGATGGTCAATCGGACCATTTTGGAGTTTGAAAGTTGCAGAAAAATCTGCCCAGCTGTTGCAGAGAATTATCTCTTTGCGTTCGCAAGCGGAGCCTCGCCTTCGCGTAGAAGAATTTGAGGAAGGCCAGAATTAAGCCTTCGCATTCACGGAAGTCTAGGAGTTTGTGCTTCGCGTTCGCATAAGGCTCTCCGCGTTCGCGTATAAGGATTTGGGGTCCAGTGGAATTTGCTCTTCGCATTCACATCAGGTGTCTCGCGTTGGCGAAGGTCAAGGCGGAAGAGGCATCGCGTTCGCGACTGGCGTGTCGCGTTCGCGTAAGATAAAAGTTGGTCAACGTAAATTTGTGCTACGCGAACACGAGAGATTGACCGCGTTCACGTAGAAGGAAAATCAGACCTGGGCAGAAAGTTTATAAGTTATTTCATCCGAGATTGTGAGTCATTTTTCCTCCATAGTTGAGCATTTTGAAAGCTTTTTGAGGGTAATTAAAGAAGGATTCAAGGAGAATTGATTTGAGGTAAGATTGTTGAACCTAAAACGTGATTCTATTGTGAAATCAACCTAGAAATCCTTGGAACTTAAGCTAAAAAGGGAAGAAGTAGGGCTTGGGATTTTGAACTTTTGAATTGGGATTTGAAGGACCATTTGAGGTCGGATTGAAGAACTTTTGATATGTATGAACTCGTGGGGTGATAAGGAATCTAATGATGTGAAAATTTCTGAGTTTCGAGAAGTTGGCCCGGGGCTCGGGTTTTGCTAATTTCGGGATTTTTGATATTTTTCGATTGTTTTCGCTTGGGTTTTGTTCCCCTAACATATTGTGACGTATTCGTTCTGATTTTGGATAGATTCGACGCGCGTGGAGGCCGATTCGAGGGGCAAAGGCGTCGCGAGCTAGAGTTGTAGCCGGTTCGAGGTGAGTAATGATTGTAAATAATGTCCTAATGGTTTGAAACCCCGGATTGCACATCGTAGTGCTATATTGAGGTGAGACACGCACTTGATAGTGAGCGTGGGGTCATTTAATATTGGGGATTGTGATTTGGTCCATCCCGATTGATGTTTTTACCGCGTATTTGACTGAAACTTGTTTGTTATCATCATGATTTGGGTTGATTGCCATATTTGGGCTTCCTGCCAATTATTTGAACCCTCCGGGGATTTTATCACTAATTCCTCACTGTTTTGACTTATTACTTGAACTCAGTCCTGTTGATATTTACTGTTTTACAAACTCAGCCGTTGTTACTCATATTGAAACTTAAATGATGTTTTGGGCTGAGAACTATTATTTTACTAATACCCGAGGGGCTTGTGATGATTTTTGGACTGAGTGAGGCCGAGGGCCATATGTGAGGATATGCTGAGTGATTTGAGGCCGAGGGCCTGAGACACTTTTATACGCCACGAGGTGGCTTGAGTGATGTGAGGCCGAGTGCCGAGTGATGTGAGGCCGAGTGCCGAGAGATGATGTCACGAGGTGGCTTGATATAGCGCTTGGGCCGTAAGGGGCCCCTCCGGAGTCTGCACACCCACAGTGAGCGCGGGTACCCATCATGATCTGAGAGTGAGCCTGATGGGCTGATACTGTACTGAGAGTGAGCCCGAGGGGCTGGTACTATTCTGAGCAATTGTTACTGTGCCCGAGGGGCAGATTTCTACTTGTTAATTACCTGCTAAATTACCTGTTTTACTTGGTTTAAAGGGATTCCATTTGACTTCTTCGCTGATTTACTGCTTTAAGTGATTTTACTGCTTGATATAGAACTGTTTTGTGCCTTTACGTGTTTTCTCGCTTTCAGCCATTATTTATGATTATTACTCACTGGGTCGGAGTACTCACATTACTCCCTGTACCGTGGGTGCAGATTCAGGCATCGCAGAGTCCGCTCCTGAGAGCTGATCCTCCCAGTCCAGGTAGTGTTTTCGGAGACTAAGAGGTAGCTGTTGGCGTCCGTAGCCCCCGTGCCTCCCTTATCTTATTACTTTTATATTCTTCAAACAATTGTACCAGATATTATATCTAGTAGACTCGTATCAGGATCCTTAGTTGCTCATGACTTGTGACACCCCGGTTTGGGTTGTGTCGGGATGGTTTCTACTGTTGTTATTGTTATTTCCGCAAATTATGGTTATTATATCATGTTTTAGAACGATTTATGGTATTTAAATATTTAAAAGAGGTGGTCTGTTTTGGTCTGGCTGGCCTTGTCTTCATGAGAGGCGCCGTCACGATCGTGTTCGGGGTTAGGGTCGTGATAATAACTAACCTCGGCAAGGTAATAGAAACAAAAATTAAAAATGATACTCGCTATCACATGTACAGTTCATAAATTTGCACAAGCATAAAACAAAAATATGATAAAATCATGAAATCACAGATAAAAACCACCTTGGTGCGCACATATTTTCTCAGCGTATTCAACTCAGTCGACAGTCCAGCATATAAAGAAGATATGCAAATGAATTAGGTAGACAACCAAGGAAATTGCAAGTAAAGAAGAAATGCAATAATCAAATATTAACCTGTTGCGGTGCACCACCCAATCCAAATAGAAAACACATCACGGCTCTTAGGCCCACATCAGAATCTCGGTAATCAAACCAAACCAATAACCAGCTCTCCCAAAGCTCACATAAACTAGAAACTCGTCGATTTCTCATAATCTACGTGTACACCATCAAGATAGAAACATGAGAGGGTGACCCTAGGGGGATGGATCCATATTCACACGCAGCACGGACAATTTCAATGTGCTAACAGCCCGGCGTGGTCACAAGCTCAATATCATAATCTGCTCGGCGTGGTCACATGATCAATATCATAATCCCCAATGTGGTCACAAATCCATACCATGAATCCACCCGGTGTGGTCACAAGCTATATCACAATCCTTCCGGCGTGGTCACATGCATAACAACACAATCCGCCCGGTGTGGTCACTTGCTTAACAACACAATCCGTCCGGCGTGGTCACATGCATAACAACACAATCCGCCCGGTGTGGTCACTTGCTTAACAACACAATCCGTCTGGCGTGGTCACATGCATAACAATACAATCCGCTCAGCATGGTCACAAGCATCCATTCCCAATCATAACACATAAGCAAATATACAAGAATACATATATATGATCAATGAATATTAGATCTAATACTCCTGGACTGGTATAAGTGTCATGCTAAGATGTATGCATGTACAAAGTGTGCTATCATAGCTCGAATTGGCAATTTCATTACAAAAATAGCAAATATAAAGTTCAATGAGGAGATTAGCCTCTATGTAACCTCAAAACATGGATCAAATAGCTCGAAACAGGGTTACAAATATGAGAAACATCACAGCTTAAATCTTAACAATCAATTCAAGGCATGTCTAGCTTAAGCACTACCCGAATATGGATAAATAGCCCCGGTGCTCGCATGGGCTCAACCCCCCACACATATGCAAACCCATAGCACGTAGTTATAAAAAATAACTCAGTCAACTAGTGCCTCAACCAACTTTAGGTAAGATACTTACCTCAAGCAAGCCAAATCAAATACCGAGCAAGCCAAACAATATTCTAGAAATGTCATCCCGTGCAAATCGACCTCCTAATGGCTCGAAACTAGCCAAAAGCAACTCCAAATATCAAATAATGCTAGAGGAAACAAACCCAAACGATAAAGGTCGAATCTTTAATTAAATACTCAAAGTCAACCCGGGACCGTACCTCGGAACCTGACAAAACTCGTAAATTGAGATGGCCCATTCAATTACGAGCTCAACCATACATATAACTCAAATCCAACTCCGAATCGATGTTCAAATATCAAATATTCACTTTAGAAAAATTTAGATAAAAACCCCACATTTATCATTTAAATTCACCAATCAAATGCCAAAATCGAAGATAGAATCATATAATATAATCAAATCCGAGTAGAAAATACTTAACCCAATCCATGCTGTAAATATTTCCTCCAAAATCACCCAAATTTGAGCTTTATAACTCAAAATATAAAAATGCCCAAAACCTTCGATATAGAGTACTTTATAATCACTGAACAGTGTACCTTTCACGATCGCGAAGCACAAAAATCATAGCTCAAAATTACACCACGTGTTCGTGACATACACCTAGAGAACACGATGCACTGATCAGCCAACACTATGTGATCGAAAGCTACCCAAACCCTCGCGAACACGAAGACTTAACCTCCAGCTTCCAGTTCAACACTATAAGAATGCAATGCCACTTGCGGTAACACGATGCTCAAGCCCCCACAACCTACGCGAAAGCGATCATCCCGTCACAAACGAGATGCAGGAAACGCCCAACTCCAGGCTTAACCTACGTGATTGCGGCTTTATTTTCGCGATCGTGAAGAATAACTGAGACACCAGAACCAACAGAAAACCAGCAATGCCAAGATGGTCTAAAACCCGTTCGAAATTCACTCGAGCCCCTCGGGACCCCGTTCGAACATACCAATAAGTCCCAAAATATAATATACAAAACTACTCGAGGTCTCAAATTTCACATAACAATATCAAAACCACAAATCGCACCTCAAATAAAACTTAATGAACTTTTAACTTCCGAAATCCGTGCCGAACCATATCAAATCAGCTCAGAATGACCTCAAATTTTTCACACAAGTTTTAAATGACATAACGGACCTATTCCAACTCTCAAAACAACAATTTGAACCTGATATCATCAAAGTCAACTCCCGGTCAAACTTATGAACATTCCAAACCTTCAAATTGCCAACTTTCGCTAAATAATGCCAAAACCTTCTAGAAATATCCAAATACATATTCAGACATACGCCTAGGTCAAAAATCACCATCTGGACCTAATGGAGCCATCAAAACTCTGATTCGAGATCAAGTATACAAAAGTCAATTTTGGTCAACTCTTCAAACTTAAAGCTTCATATTTAAGAATCATTCTTCCAAATTAATTCCATACAACTCGAAGACCAAACTGACCATGAATGTAAGTTATAATACATCATATTAAGCTACTTTTTGAGAATTAAATGCAAATGCTCAAAATGACCGATCGGGCCATTACAGGAACAATAAAAACATTCAATCACAATGATACATTATACATTTTTCTTGAGGTATAACTGATAGTTAAACTCTAACCAAGACTTGAGAACTTCATCAGTATGCATCCCCAAAAATATTTGTCGGTTATTTTTCTTACAGAACATATTCATTGTGAAATTGTAAATTTTACCCCTACTAGAATATCAAGATTTGTTCCAACGTGCCTATACACTTCTCGATGGATGTCTCATCAACTGCAGGAGATGTAGTTGTGCTTTTACTAGACATAAACTCTATGAGAGAGTGTATATCCTCTTTTGTTAATGTTGCAGCTATTTTTTCTTACTCTTTCTTACTTGATTGTTAGTTCTAACACCATCAATTGTTTTTTGTATTTTTAGTGATGGCTCTGAAAGCATAACATAATTTATATTTTGTAGATCATCACTTTCATCGCTCATTTCATCTTTAAGATGAGTAAAGTGTTCTTTGACACAACCATCAATAATATTTATTCCTTCTTCATCAAGATTTAGTCCAATGCCGAATGATTGTTCTTGATTTGCTGCACGTGCTCTTTCTCATGTGGCAACAACATCAGCAAACAGTGTGTCGTAGCGAAATCGTATGAGCAAAGGAGATGTACCTTAATTTTTTGCTCCCACCAATCATCATCTACTATAATTGTATTTTTTGTGGCATCTCATCCTAAACCCGTCTCTCCTCTCATCATGCTTAAAAAGAGTCCATTTGTTTTTCATGTAATCCCAATAATTTCTATTTTTATTATACACTCTTCTCGTCTTCTTATAGAACTCATAAATTATATTTTTTCACTCATCTTTAGATAAGTAAGTGTTTGGTCTATTTTCTTTTATAATCACTTGCTTACATAGCTCAATAAATGTAATAAGAGCCCCATCATCCCACTTAGCATTACTTTGTCCCAAACTATTTTCCGTCATGATTGAATGTAAATAATCTGAAGAAAGGAGAAATAATATCTAATTAAAGTAGAAGCAACTTCCTCATTACAAGAGTTTAGGTTATTTGCCTTAACCAGAGTTTTTGTAATAACCCTTAAGAAATAATCACATGAATGTACTCTTTTTTAATTTGTCTAAGTTGCCAAATCAAATTCAGTTTCTATTCAAAAAGAAATATTTAAGCAATTACATAGGATAATCCAGTTTCCATCCAAATAGAGAGATTCAAACAATTATATAGCAATATGATATTCATGAAAGAGAGTTTATGTTATCAACTATACCACTACTAAAACATCTTTTTTTTATATATATGTCACGATCTAATATCCTAACATGTCGTGATATTAGGCAAGCTGACATTTCCAAGATATTCCCAGCATTTAACAGAAAATGAATCAAAGTAGTTTTAAATAACAAAAATTCTCATAAACAGGGTAGAAAACCAAAACATAAAGCGGAACTCCCGACATCGGGGTGTCACTGAGTGCATGAGCATCTAAATATCACAAGTCTAGAATATACTCTCTATGATAGTCCGAAACTATATATAATAAACAGAACGATAAAAAAAGGAGAAATAAGGACTGTGAATGTCGGACAGCTACCTCGAAGTCTCCAAAGGATCAACTACACAGAGTATCAACACCCACTGTGTCCGAAAATACCTGGATCTATACATGAAGTGCATGGTGTAGCGTGAGTACAACCAACTCAGTAAATAACAAGACTAAGTAAAGAATTGAAGATGGTGACGAGCTACAAAGATATGGTTCAATTTCAATAGTCTCAACGAAGGAAAGTATGCATGCTTTCAAGTCCGACAATTTAAGTCAAATCAGTTTATACATGTCAAGTTCAAGTAAATCGAATGTAATATCTCTCAGAAATTTCAAAGTAGTGATATATGGCAGCTAAGTGCAACAATAATGAAATAAAATGCATCCTCTCAGAGCAACAGTCACTCAGTCCTCCCATTCACTCCAACCTCACAATCACTCATTCCTCACAGTCAATCATTCCTCTCAGTCGCTCAGCACTTGGCACTCAACACTCGCACTTAGTAGGTACATGTGCTCACTAGGTGTGTGTACAGACTCCGGAGGGGTTCCTTCAGCCCAAGCGCTATATCAGGCCAATCATGGCATAAATCAATGAAACATGCAGCGGCGTGCAGCCCGATCCCATAACCATCCTCACAATAAGGCCCTCGACCTCACTCAGTTATGTCTCTCCAGTCTCCCGCGCTCTGAAAAATCATAAAAATCAGCCCAAACAACAATGATTTGATGTATCAAATAAGGAATAATAGAGACTGAGATATGATATGCAAGTAAAACTTAAACTGAGTACAACAGCAATTAGCAGGTAATTCAACATGCAACACGGCCTCTATGGGTCCCAACAGTACCAACACATAGACTAAACATGATTTCTAACATGATTTGCAGTCAAATTTCTATAACGCATGGAGAGCATATAGCTAACAACAAGTTATTCAACTTCACAGTTCCATGGAAAGGACCAAGCCAGAATTCCTATGGTGCACGCCTACATGCCCGTCACCTAACATGTATGTCACATCCAAACCAATCATAAAACACATAATACGGGGTTTAATACCCTCAGAACTAGATTTAGAACTGCTACTTACTTCAATCCAAGCAAATCTCTACTCCAACACACCTTTGCCTCGCAAATCGACCTCCAAATGCCTCGAATCTAACCACAAACTGTAATGACCTGACCGGTTATTTTGCTTTCTAGAACCTCATTCCCCTAAATAAGACTTCTCGTACATGCTTTTACTATTTTATGACTTGCGAGGACGGTTAGTTCGGGATTTGGAAGGGTTCGGATCGAAATCGGAATACCTGGTTCCTTAAGTTGGCCTTAAAAGGCTAAGTTTGACTTCAGTTAACATTTCAAGTAAATGATCTCGGATTCAGGATTTGATGTTACAATAGGTTCATATGATGATTTCGGACTTGGGTGTATGTTTGGATCGGGTTTGGATGACCCAAGGGCATTTTGGCGCCTAATAGTGAAAGTTGGTTTTTTGAAGGTTTTAGAAGTTCTTTAAACTTGGTTTGGAATAGGTTATGGTGATATCGAGGTCCAAATGGAATTTTGAGATTGGGAATAGTTCTGTAATGTCATTTAAGACTTGCACACAAAATATGGTGTCAATCCGAGTAGTTTAAGTACATTTCGGCGCATTGGGAGTAGATTGAAGAACTTGAAGTTCATAAGTTTGATTCAATTAGTTTTGCGGTGTGATTCTTAGTTTTAATGTTGTTTCGTGCGTTCTGAAAGTTCGAGCGAGTCCGTTTTATGATTCCAAACTTATTGGTATGTTTGGGTGGGGCTCCGGGGGACCCGAGTGCCAATCAGACGAGGCTCGGACCAAGTTGGAAATTAGGAGCAACAGATGAAGCTCCCAGCTACTGTCATAATCGCACTTGTGCTTGGCCAGCTGCAGGTACGAGACACGAGCCGCAAAACAGTGAGGGTAGCCCAGCCATCCGCAGGTGCGGAAGTTTTGGTGCACCTGCGATCCAGTGGTCGTAGGAGCGGAAGGCGTGCAAAATGACCCCTTTTTGTTCGGAGATGCGGAGCTTGGCCAGGTAAGGGAAATGTGAACCTGCAAGGATTTTGTTACAGGTGCGGGACCGCAGATGCGGCCAAGGCACCACAGGTGCGAAAACTGCTGGGTAGAAGGGTTCATTTAATACGGGACTTAGGCCATTTCTCTCACTCTTTTGGCGATATTTGGAGCTTTTTGAGAGGGGTTTCACCTAGCACTTGGAGGTAAGTTATTTCTACCAATTGTGAGTTAAATACATAGTTTATGGGTAGATTATAGTATGTAAATTAGTGAAAATTATGGGTTTAGATGAAAACCTAGGTTTTTTTTATATATATAAAAATGAGATTTAACCACGAAATTGATTATGGAATTTAGTGAAAATCATATATTTGAGTTCATGAGATTATGGGTAACAACTTTCTTCAAATATTTCTAGAATCCGGGAACTTGGGCCCGGGGGTGAATTTTAGGAATTTTGCAAATGGGCTTGGGAAATCACTTTGTAACAACCCGGCCGGTCATTTTGAGAATTAATGCCCCGATCACCTATTAACTACTTCTCCGTGTTTATTTCTGTTATTGTGATTTGTCAGGATGGTTCATCTTGAGTTTCGGAGTGTTTTGGGACACTTAGTCCCTAAATGAGAGTTTAAGTCTTAGAAATTTGACCGTAGTCGGAGAAGTGTGAAGATGGAATTCCATCTATTGCGTTAGCTTCGTTGGGTGATTTCGGGCTTAGGGGCATGTCCGGATTGTGTTTTGGAAGTCCGTATCTATTTAGGGTTGAAATGCCGAAAGTTGAATTTTTGGAGTTTTCGGGTCGATAGTGAAATTTTAATATCGGGGTCGGAATCCAATTCTGGAAGTTGGAGTAGGTCCATAGTGTTGAATATGACTTGTATGCAAAATTTGGGGTCAATCGGACGTGGTTTGGTTGGTTTCAGCATCAGTTGTAGAATTTTGAATTTTCAAGTTTATTAAGTTCGGATTGGAGGGTGATTCATGATTTTAGCATTGTTTGGTGTGATTTGAGGGCTCAACTAAGTTTGTATGGTATTTTAGGATTGGTTGGTATGTTTGTTTGAGGTCCTTGGGGCCTTGGGTGAGTTTCGGATGCTCACCGGGTCATTTTTGGACTTAAGAAGTTGGCAGATTTTGTTGATATTTCTGTTGCAGAAGATCTTTATTCGTGATCGCGTGAGGAGGCTCGCGATCGAGTAGGTTTAGCTAAGGCAGAGGAAGTTTTTTTCATCACGTTCGCAACGCTTAGTAGTGGTGGAATGGTGCATTGCGAACGCATGGGCGATGCCACATTCGCAAAGAAGAAATGAAGAAACAGTGGAGTGGAGTGTTACTCTTCGCGATCGCGTGAGGTCAACAGCGATCACGTAAGTTTGAGCAGCGGGTGCATCGCGTTCACGAGGGATGTTACGTGTCCGCGTAGTGTAAACTTGGGAGCCAGCGAAGTTTTTCTTCGCGATCGCGAGGGTGTTTCCGCGATCGTGATTTAGGAAATCACTGGGCAAAATTTAAAGTTCAAAACAAGGGTTTGAGTTTATAACTTCAAAAATTGATTGAGAGCTCGGTAGAAGCGAAATTTGGAGAGATTTGTGGAGGAAGTTTGTGGGTAATGATTCCTAACTCCTTTTTGAATATAACCTATTAATCTAAACATGAATTCATCATTTAATTTTGGATTTGGGGTGAAAAGTTGAGAAAAGTTCTTAGGCCGAATTTTGAGATTTTGGTATCGGATTTGAGTGAATTTGGTATGGTTAGACTCGTGAGTGAATGGGTGTTCATAATTCGTGACTTTACCAAATTTCGAGACGTGGGGCTAGGGAGGATTTTTGGGCGTTTCTATTTTCTTGCCTTAGCTTCGATTTCATTAGCTAAATTAGTTGTTTGTAGTTATATTTACGTTATGAAATTGATTTGATTAGATTTGGGCCACCCGGAGTTGGATAATCAGGACAAGAGCGTGATATCAGATTGATTTTGTGCTTGATTCGAGGTAAGTAGCTTGTCTAACCTTGTGGGGGGAATACCCCTTAGGATTTTGGTATTGTTGTTATATGAATGCCATGTACGTGAGGTGACGAGTGTGTACATGTGCTAATATTGAAAAACCTCGTTTTCATTAAAAAATATCTGTGTTTTTTCTTTAATTGAGCAATACTAGTATGTGAAGCCTCCTGTTTAGCTTAGGAAAAGCATGCTTATGTGACTTAACTGTCTTATCTGCTTTAACTGCTTACTTGGATTCTGTTTAGCATGTTTAGAGTAGGAATTACCTGTTTCTTGATACGAACTTGAATAGAATTGTCGATTTCTTGTTGAGACTGTTGTGTATTTACTTTAGGACTACGAAATGGTAGTCTGGGAGATCCCCCCTGCATGTTTACTTTGGGACTATGGATCGGTATTCCGGGAGATCTCCCTGCACATTTATATTTGGGACTACGGGATGGTATCCCGAGAGATCCTCCTTGTACTGGATATTTACTTTGGGACTACAGAACGGTATTCTAGGAGATCCATCTGCACATTTACAATTTGGACTACAGGACGGTATCCCGGGAGATCCTCTGTACATTTACGTTTGGGACTACGGGATATTATCCTAGGAGATCCCCTATTGTTATCTCTGTGTATTGAGTTATTTCTTTTTGTGATTTCATTTTTATGGACTGTTATTATTTTAATTATACTATCACATTTTATACTGTTTTACATTGTTATATATATATAGCCTGTAGGGCCCTGGCCTGATCTCATCACTGCTCGACCGAGGTTAGGCTTGGCACTTACTGGGTACCATTGTGGTGTACTTATGCCATTTCCTGCACATATTTTTCGTGTGCAGATCCAGGTTCTTCTGCTCAGCCATACTATCCGTGAGGCGAGGCGATCCAGAGACTTTGAGGTATATCTCCCGCGTCCGCAAACCTAGAAGTCACTCTCTTATTCGCCTTTCTATTATAGACTTATTGTATTTTTCCTTCGTTTAGACCTCTGGAGTTACAACACTATGTATTTCTTTAGCTTGTGATTCTTGAGATTTCGGGTTTTGGGAGTGCTATATTCAGTCGAGAGTGTTATTATTGTATATGTCGAGCAACATTTTAAACTCTTTAATTATATTTACTTGTTAGTTGGCTAGTTTTGTATCTTTAATTCATTTTCCGCAATATGTTAGGCTTACCTAGTCGTAGAGACTAGGTGCCGTCACGATAGTTCATGGAGGGAGAACTTGGGTCGTGACAAGTTGGTATCAGAGCTATAGGTTCATAGGAGTCATAAATCACAAGCTAGTTTATTAGAGTCTCGCGGATCGGTACGGAGACGTCTATACTTATGTTTGGAGGCTATGTAACTGTTAGGAAAATTCCACTTCATTTGATTTCCTTGTCGTGCGAGATTATTGATATCAAAATTCTTAACCTCTATCTTCTATTCTCTCACAGATGGTGAGGACACGTGCTACTAGAGATGACCAGGCACTCGCGCCCCCTACTAGAGCTGCCAAAGGCCGGGTCCGGGGTAGAAGACGAGGACGCGCATGTGGTGCAGCCAGAGCACTCGCGCGAGATGCTACAGAGGAGCCACCAGCAGCTCCAACCGGAGCCCAGGCACCTGATACGCCTACTTCTTCACTACTTCAGCTCTCCAGGAGACCCTTGCGCAGTTCATGAGCATGTACACCACTTTAGCTCAGGCAGAGTTGATTCCCCTTGATGCAGCCACATCTCAGGTCGGGGGAGGAGCACAGACTCTCGCCGCCCGCACCCCAGAGCAGTGGGTTCAGGTTGATCAGATCCTAGAGGTTATACCGGTATCGCCTGTAGCCCCAGTTCAGCCTGAGGATAGGGAAATAGCTTCAGAGGAGGAGCAGTGGAAGCTTGAGAGGTTCAAGAAGTACAAGCCTCCTACATTTAGTGGTCTAGCATCAGAGGATACTCAGGGATTTCTGGAGGAGCGCCACCGTATCCTCCGTACTATGGGTATATCAGGGTCGATTGGGGTTTCCTTCACTTCCTTTCAGCTTCGAGGAGCAGCCTATCAATAGTGGCGTACTTTTGAGTTGGACAGTCCGGCTGAGGCAGCTTCCCTTATATGGACCCAGTTTTCAAATATGCTTTTGAGGAAGCATGTCCCTCAGAGCCTCAAGGACGCATGGCATGCGGAGTTTAAGCATTTGCGCCAGGGTACTATGACTATTTCGGAGTATGTTGTTCGTTTCAGTAACTTGGCTAGGCATGCACCGGCCTTGGTTTCTACAGTTCGTGAAAGATTTCGTCGGTTTATTGAGGGGCTCATTCCGAGTATCAGGTCTAGCATGGCCCGAGAATTAGAGATAGATATTTCTTATCAGCAGGTGGTGAGCATTTCTAGGAGAGTAGAGGGCATGCTTGCTCGGGATAGGGAGGAGATAGAGGCTAAGAGGTCTCGAGAGTTGGGCCATTATTCTGGTGCCCGTGCCCCAGCTGCAGTTCATCATGGTGGGGGTTATATGAGCCGCCTCGTTCATTCAGCTCTTCCAGCAGATAGTGGTATTCCAGCTCTGCCTAGGCCTCGGAGCCTTATTATGTACCTCCATATCTAGTGTGCCTCCTGCACGGGGTGCTATTAGTGGTCAGTCCAGCAGACCTGACCCGAGCCAGTCACATCTGCCACGCCTTTCTAGAGCTTGTTTTGAGTATGGCGATACTTTAGATCACACTCCTAGTAGAGTTATTTCATTTCTTAAGGTGTGGCGCGTATCTAGCTTATGTGAGAGATGTCAGTATTGAGTGAAGGGATCAAGGTGGATCCGAAGAAAGTGGAAGTAGTGCAGAGTTGGCCCAGACCATCTTCAGCTATAGAGATCCGTAGTTTTCTTGGCTTGCGGGTTATTAACGTCGATTTGTTGAGGGATTTTCATCTATTGTAGCACCTATGATCAGGCTGACCCAAAAGGGTGCTCCGTTCAGGTGGACGGAGGAGTGTGAGGAGAGCTTTCAGAAGCTCAAGACAGCTTTGACTACGGCTCCAGTATTGATATTGCCTACAGGTTCGGGTTCTTATACTGTCTCTTGTGATACCTCAAAGATTGGCCTTGGAGCGGTATTGATGTAGGACGGTAGGGTGATTGCCTACACGTCCAGACAGCTGAAGGTGCATGAGAAAAATTATCTTATCCATGATCTCGAGTTAGTTGCTATTGTTCACACTTGAAGATCTGGCGTCATTATTTGTAAGGTGTTCCTTGTGAGATCTACACTGATCATCGGAGTTTACAGCATCTATTCAAGTAGAAGGACCTTAAGTTGCGTCAGAGGAGGTGGTTAGAGTTATTGAAGGACTATGATATCACTATATTGTACCATCTAGGAAAGGCCAATATGGTGGCTGATGCTTTGAGTCACCGGGCAAAGAGTTTGGGGAGTTTGGCTTATCTACTAGCAGTAGAGAGGCCCATGGTGATGGATGTTCAGGCCTTAGCCAGCCAGTTTGTGAGATTGGATATTTCGGAGCCCAGTCAGGTCCTAGCTTGTATGGTTTCTTGATCTTCCTTGTTCGATCATATCAGAGAGCGTCATTATGATGACCCTCATTTGCTTGTCCTCAAGGACAAGGTCCTGCATGGTGATGCCAAAGATGTGACCATCGCTAATGACGAGGTATTGAGGATGTAGGGTCGCATATGTGTGCCCAATGTTGACGGGCTTCGGGAGTTGATTTTGGAGGAGGCCCACAGTTCACGGTATTCAATCCATCCGGGTGCCACGAAGATGTACCAGTATTTGAGGCAACACTATTGGTGGAGGAGGATGAAGAAAGATATAGTTGGGTTTGTAGCTCGATACCTAAATTGTTAGTAAGTGAAGTACGAGCATTAGAGACCAGGTGACTTGCTTTAACAAATAGAGATTCCAGAGTGGAAGTGGGAGCAGATCACCATGGACTTCGTAGTTGGACGGCTCCCACGGACTTTGAGGAAGTTTGATTCTATTTGGGTGATTGTGGATCGGCTGACCAAGTCCGCACACTTCATTCCTGTATATACTACATATTCCTCAGAGTAGTTGGCTAAGATATATATCCAAGAGATTGTTCGCCTGCATGGTATTGTAGTTTCAATCATTTCAGATAGAGGTACTCAGTTCACATCATGTTTTGGAGAGTCGCGCAACATGAGTTGGGTACTCGGGTGGAGTTGAGCACATCATTTTACCCCCAGACGGACGGATAATCCGAGCACACTATTTATATTCTTGAGGATATGCTCCATGTGTGTAATGGAGTTTGGAGGTTCTTGGGATCAGTTCTTGCCACTTGCGGAGTTTGCCTACAATAATAATTATTAGTCCAACATTTAGATGACACCGTATAAGGCTCTATATGGTAGGCGATATAGATCCCCGGTGGATTGGATTGAGCCGGACGAGGCTAGATTATTGGGCACAGACTTGGTTTAGGACGCTTTGGAGAGGGTTAAGGTGATTTAGGATAGACTCCGCACAGCCCAGTCCAGATAGAAGAGTTATGCAGGTCGGAAGGTTCACGAAGTTTCCTATATGGTTGGAGAGCGGGTCTTGCTTCGGGTTTCGCCCATGAAGGGCGTTATGAGATTTAGGAAGAAAGGCAAAATGAGACCAAGGTTTATTAGCCCCTTTGAGGTATTGTAACATGTTGGGGAGGTTGCTTATGAGTTTGCCTTACCTCCCAGCTTGGCAGGAGTTCATCTGGTATTTCATGTTTCAATGCTCCGGAGGTATCACGGTAATCCGTCGCACGTGTTGGATTTCATTTCAGTCAAGTTGGACAAGGATCTATCTTATGTTGAGGAGCCAGTGGCTATATTGGACAGGCAGGTTCAAAAGCTGAGGTCAAAGAGCATTGCATCAGTGAAGGTTCAGTGGTGGGGTCAGCCAGTCGGTGAGGCGACTTAGGAGACCGATCAGGATATGTGCAGTCGTTACCCTCATCTTTTCACCACTTCAGGTATGTCTCTATGCTCGTTCGAGGACGAACGAATATTTTAAGAGGGGATGATGTAATGACCCGGCCGGTCGTTTCGAGAATTAGCGCCCCAATACCCTATTAACTGTTTCCCCCGTGTCTATTTCTGCTATTGTGATTTTTCGGGATGGTTCATCTAGAGTTTCAGAGTGTTTTGGGACCTTAGTCCCTAAATGAGGGTTTAAGTCTTAGAAATTGGACCTTAGTCGGAGCAGTGTGAAGATCGGAATGGAATTACGTCGATTCTGTTAGCTTCGTTGGGTGATTTCGAGCTTAGGGGCGTGTCAGGATTGTGTTTTGGAGGTTCGTAGCTTATTTAGGATTGAAATGCCGAAAGTTGAATTTTTGGAGTTTTTGAGTCGATAGTGAAATTTTTATATCGGGGTCAGAATCCGATTCCAAAAGTTGGAGTTGGTCTGTAGTGTTGAATATGACTTATGTGCAAAATTTGGTGTCAATCGGACGTGGTTTGGTTAGTTTCGGCATCAGTTGTAGAATTTTGAAGTTTTGAGTTTATTAAGTTTGGATTGGAGGGTGATTCGTGATTTTAGCATTTTTTGGTGTGATTTGAGGGCTCGACTAAGTTCGTATGGTGTTTTAGGATTGGTTGGTATTTTTAGTTGAGGTCCTAGGGGCCTCGGGTGAGTTTCGGATGCTCGACGGGTCATTTTTGGACTTAAGAAGTTGGCAGATTTTGCTGATATTTCTGTTGCAGAAGATCCTTCTTCGTGATCGCATGAGGAGGCTCGCGATCGCGTAGGTTTAGCTAAGGCAGACGAAGTTTTGTTCATTGCATTCGCGGGAAGGAGTATGCGAACGCGTAGTAGTAGTGGAATGGTGCATCGCGAACACGTGGGATATGTCGCGTTGGCGAAGAAGAAATGAAGTAGCAGTGGAGTGGAGTGTTACTTTTCGCGATCACGTGAGGTTAACCGTGATCACGTAATTCTGAGCAGCGGGTGCATCGCATTCGCGTGGGATGTTACACGTTCGCGTAGTGTAAACTTGGGAGCCAGCAAAGTTGTCTTCGCGATCGCAAGGGTGTTTCCGTGATCGCGATTAAGGAAATCACTGGACAGAATTTAAAGTTCTAAATGAGGGTTCGAGGTATCGGATTGATTTTGAGCTTGGTTCGAGGTAAGTGGCTTGCCTAACCTTGTGTGGGGAAATACCCTTTAAGATTTTGGTACTGTTGTTATATGAATGTCGTGTACGTGAGGTGGCGAGTGCGTACATGTGTTAATTGTTGAAAAACCCCATTTTCATTAAATAAATATCTATGTTTTTTTCTTTAATTGAGCAATACTAGTATGTGAAGCCTCTTTAGCTTAAGAAAAACATGCTTATGTGACTTAACTGCCTTATCTGCTTTAACTGCTTACTTGGATTCTGTTTAGCATGTTTAGAGTAGGAATTACATGTTTCTTGATACGAACTTGAATAGAACTGTCGATTTTTTATTGAGACTGTTGTGTATTTACTTTGGGACTACGGAATGATATTCCGGGAGATCCCCCTGCATGTTTACTTTGGGACTACGGATCGGTATTCCGGGAGATCCCTCTGCACATTTATATTTGGGACTACTGGACGGTATCTCGGGAGATCCCCGTTGTACTGGATATTTACTTTGAGACTACAGAACGGTATTCTGGGAGATCCTCCTGCACATTTACGATTTGTACTACGGGACCGTATCCCCGGAGATCCTCTGTATATTTACGTTTGGGACTACGAGACGTTATCCTAGGAGATCCCATGTTGTTATCTCTATGTACTGAGTTATTTCTTTCTATGATTTCATTTTTATTGACTATTAGTGTATATATATATATATATATATATATATATATATATATATATATATATAGCCAGTAGGGCCCTGACCTGATCTCGTCACCACTCGACCGAAGTTAGGCTTGGCACTTACTGGGTACCGTTGTGGTGTACTCATGCCATTTATATATTTATATATATGTATATATAGCCAGTAGGGCCCTGACCTGATCTCGTCACCACTCGACCGAAGTTAGGCTTGGCACTTACTGGGTACCGCTGTGGTGTACTCATGCCATTTTCTGCACATGTTTTTCGTGTGTAGATCTAGGTTCTTTTGCTCAGCCATACTATCTATGAGGTGAGGTGATCCAGAGACTTCGAGGTATATCTGCCGCGTCTCCAGACCTAGAAGTCCCTCTCTATTATCCCTTCTGTTATAGACTTGTATTTTTCCTTCGTTTAGATCTCTGGAGTTAGAACACTATGTATTTCTTTAGCTTGTGATTCATGAGATTCCAGGTTTTAGGAGTGCTATATTTAGTCTAGAGTGTTATTATTATATATGTTGAGTGGTATTTTAAACTCTTTAATAATATTTACCTATTAGTTGGCTAGTTTTCTATCTTTAATTCATTTTTCGCTATGTATTAGGCTTACCTAGTTGTAGAGACTAGGTGCCGTCACGACAACTCACGGAGGTAGAACTTAGATCATGACACACTTTGGTAGTTAGGATATGAACTTTCAAGCATGTATTAATTATTGTAAATAACATTTGACTAGTTGCGAGTCGTTTAGCGCCAAATTGAGGGTTTGGGCACAATCTTGGACCGAAAGGTAGCCTTGAGACGAGGTAAGTCTCTTTTCTAACCTTGTAAGAGGGAATTAACCCTATAGTTGAACTTAATTAATATGTGTTGCTATTTGTGGGGGCTACGCACATACGAAGTGACGAGAGTCCGTATGTAGCTACTATTCTTGCTTATGTTCGAGTAGTTTTAGGTTTACACCATGCTTTGTGGATACCGTTATCTGATTTTATTTGTTAATTGTATCGAATGGGGCTAAGTCAAGGATTTTAACATTTTAAAGGTTTGAAGTTGAATTTCTTTATTTTGAAAAGAATTGAGGGATGTTATGATTAACCTGATAAATTATATTTAACCGTGTCGCAAGTATATTTCGCTAGCGGGGTGACTTTTCCACTACTCTCATGGGAGCGGGCTGTTTCCTCAGTAGGTTAATAGATGCATCTATGGTTCGTGCCATTTGACCCTCGACAGTGCACACAGTTATGTATATGTATATTTGGATCAGGCCATACGTCCTAGGCATAATTCGTGCGTGATAATAGAACTGGAAGTCCCTTATATTTTATATTAATTCATTTGTTTGAGAGATTACTTGTTTTAAATGAAGGAAATGATTCGGTTGTTAAATATGGTGAAAGGATTGTTCAGTTATTTCTTATTCTAAGTTTTATTGTCATCTCCATATATCATGTTTAATTAGAATTTCATATTATTATATTGTTGGCTCTTAGTAAGTGTCGGAGTCGACCCCTCGTCACTACTTCTTCGAGGTTAGACTAGATACTTATTGGGTACATATTGTTTATGTACTCACGCTACACTTGTGCACCTAAATGTGCAGGATCTGAGGAAGGTGCATCTGGATATCAGTCTGGCGCGCACGTTTGACTTACATTTCGAGACTTCACGGTGAGCTGCCTTCCGAGCTGTTTTGCAGCAGCTGGAGTCTTTCTTTTGTTATATCTTTCTATCTATTTCATTTAAGATAGTGGACTAGTATTCTTTTGTATATTCTACTAGAATGCTCATATACTTATGGCACCAGGTCTTGGCACACATTAGTAGACTTATGGTTTTGGGTTTATTTTTATGATTTCGATTTGCACTCAGTTGCTTTTGTTTATGTATTTTACATCTGTCATTTCCTAAATCTTTTAAAATGAGGAAAGTTATTTACTTAGTAAACTTATTTAAAAATGAAAATCACTAGATTGTTTAGTGTTGGCTTGCCTAGCAGCCGTGTTGGGCCCATCACGACCTATAATAGAATTGGGTCGTGACACAAATTATACGATACAATCAACACGGGCTAAAGGAATCAATTCCACAAGAAAATACAAAGTTATAAATCAAAAATCTGAAATCGGCTCCAAGCCGGCCACAGGGCCTACGTCTCGAAATCCGAAAAAAGCCACAAACCCCGAAAGCCCATTCGACCGTGAGTTTAACCATACCAAATTTATCAAAATCCGACACCGAATCGTCACCCAAATCCCCAAATCAAACTCAACAAATCCTAGCCTCAAGCCCTCAAATTTTACCTTAAAACTACACAAACTAGATGGAAAAATCAATGGGGAAACAAGATTATTGAATAAAAATGAGCACAAGGGACCTACCTCAAGTATCTCCTCAAAAACCCTCTCAAAAATTGCCTTAGACCGAGCTTGAATTTTAGAAATGGTGAAAATCTGGGAACCCTCGTTTTTAAATAGTCTGCCCAACAATCTCGCTTCTGAGGCCAACTTAGCCATTTATGCTGCTTCGTAGGAGCGACTCAACGCCCGCTTCTGCGGTTTCCTCCGCACCTGCGTCCCAACCATCCGCTCCTGCGGACTCGTTTCTGCGAGTAACCAATCCGCTTTTGCGGAACCAGCTCCCCTCACAACTTCAGCTTCTACGCTCCTATCATCGTATTTGCAAACATGCATGTCCGGCAAATCTTCACACCTAAGATCACTGCTCACACCCCTCCAAACTCCGCACCTATGCAACCCAGTCGGCACCTGCGATCAAAGCTCCGCATGTGCGGTTACACCAGCAGAGTTCCAACTTCAGTAATGCACTAACTTCCAATTTCTATCCGTTAATCATCCGAAATTAACTCGAGGCCCTCTAAACCTTCACCAAACATACCAACAAGTCTTAAAATACGATACGAACTTAGTCGAGTACTCAAATTACCTCAAACAACATCAAAAATACAGATCGCACATAAATCCAAGACTAATGAACTAAGGAAATTTCAACTTCTTCAAACAACGCCGAAACCTATCAAATCACGCCTGAATGAGCTCAAATTTTGAACACAAGTCACAAATGACACCACGGACCTACTCTAGCTTTTGGAGTCCCAATCTAACCCCGATATCAAAAAGTTCACTCCCGGTCAAACTTTCCAAAAATTCAACTTTCACTATTTCAAGCCTAATTCAATTACGGACCTCCAAATCACAATTCAGACATGCTCCTAAGTTCAAAATCACCCAACGGAGCTAACGGAATCATAAAAACTCCATTTCAGAGTCGTTTACATATAAGTCAACATCCGGTCAACATTTCCAACTTAAGCTTTCAATTATGAGACTAAGTGTCTCAATTCATTCCGAAATCTCTCTGGACCTGAACTGGCTAACTCAGTAAGTCATATAACAACTGTAAAGCATAAAATCAACAGTAAATAGGGGAATGGGGCAACAACTCTCAAAATGACCAGCCGGATTATTACAATATAATTTATTAGCAACTATGCCACTGCTAAACATAAAAGACTTCAACACACAACAAAATTTAGTCAAAAATATTGTTCTTGATTTGTTGCATGTGATCTTTATCCTATGGCAACAACATCAGTAAACAGTGTGCGTAGTGAAACAATATGAGCGAAATATCTTTTTTCCTAAATTTTTTATATCGAGCATTCTTCTATAAAAAAAAATTTAAAGCCACTTTAATCTAATAAAGAAATTTAGCAATGAAAAAAAATAACGACACATATAGCAATATGAGAGATGTACCTTAATTTTTCGCTCCCACCAATCACCATTTGCTATAATTGTATTTTTTGTGACATCTCATCCTAAACTCATCTCTCCTCTCATCAACTTCTTAAAAAGAGTCCATTCAGCTTTTATGTAATCCTAATAATTTTTTGATTTTTCTTATTATACAATCTTTCCGTCTTCTTATAGAACTCATAAATTATATGTTTCTATCCATCTTTAGATAAGTAAGTGTTTGGTCTATTTTCTTTTCTAATCTCTTTCTCACACAACTTAATAAATGTATTATAAGCCTCATCAACCCACTTAGCATTACTTTGTCCCAAACTATTTTCTATCATGATTGAATGTAAATAATTTGAAGAAAGGATAAAAAAATATCTAATTAAAGTAAAAGCATATTCCTCATCACAAGTATCACGACCCGGATTTCCCACCCTCGGGAGTCGTGATGGCTCCTACTAATGTGAGCTAGGCAAGCCGACTGTTTGGACAATTTACCTTTTTCAATCTTATATTCCTTAACAATTATAAAGCAATGATGTGTAGGCAGCAGAAATTACAATAAGGGAAAGAAATACAGTAAACTATCTGAAATATGTATCTAATACAATTGTTGAGCCTCAACCACCCAGAACTGGTGTCACAGTTTCACAGACGATCTAAGAATACTACATACAAAGTCTGAAAGATAAAAGATACATTGTTTCTGAACTAAGTAAATGAAACAGGAGTAAAGGGATAGAGGGAGATGCCAGGACTTGCGAACGCCTGCAGGACTACCTTGGATCTCCGCGTGGACTGAAGGCAGCCACCCAATCTACGGTCCAAAAGCTGCTGCTCCGGGATCTACACACAGTGCAGAGTGTAGTATCAGCACAACCGACCCTATGTGCTGGTAAGTTCCTAGCCTAACCTCGGCGAAGTAGTAACGAGGCTAGGACCAGACTACCAAATAAACCTGTGCAATTCAACTATATATAACGAAAAAGAAGAACAATGATATACAGTCAAGTATGGGAGGGGTAACATGCTGCGGGGGAACTATCAATTTAGAATAGAAAGACAACAAGCAATTGAAAGAAACAACATATCTCAGATATCAACAAAGAATCAGAAATCAATAAGTGCACGACATCATCCTTCGTGCTTTTACTCTTGTCCTCACCAAAGCAATCAAGTAATGAAAATGTGCACGGCATCACCCTTCGTGCTTTTACTCTCGTCCTCACCATGTAATAAATATAATCGGCACGGAATGGTACATCGTGCGGCACGGCATCACCCTTCGTATTTTACACTCTTTCCTCACAAATCATACACGGCATCACCCTTCGTACTTTAACACTCTTCCTCACCCAAACAACAATCACAAATAATAGGGCAAGGGAATAAATGAAATTACAATAAGAATCCCGGCAAGGGAACAATAGTTCAACAATAAAGTCCTGGCAAGGGAATAACATCAAAAGAAGCATCAACATCACGGCTAGAGAGATAACATTAAAAACAACAAATTCCCGACAAGGGAGATAATATAATGATTCTCTTCTCTTTTTCACTTTTATTTCTCAACTCACTTCACAACTTGAGTCAATGCTCTAAAAGGTTCAATTACCACTTATACTTTCACATTTCATCATACAACTTGAGTCAACTCTCCTCAATATTCAAATGTCATAATTACTTCTACAAACTTTGCCCAACAATAGAAATCATCATCAAAGCATGAAAAATACCACGAAGTCATAATAATCACAATATAAGACTCACGGGCATGCTTGACACCAACGTATAAATACTCATCACCATGCCTATACGTCGTACTCAACAAATACCACATAGCAAATAGGGCTCAACTCCTAATCCCTCAAGCTAAGGTTAGACCAAACACCTACATCGATGCCACAAACACAATTCAAGCCTCAACTATCGCTTTACCTCTTGATTCCACCACCAATTCGCTTGTATCTAGCCACAAGTTACTTAATTATATCAATAAATGCTAAATGAATCAATGCCAATGCATGAAGATAAGTTTTCCAAAGTTTTGCCCAAATAGTCAAAAATCGCCCCGGGCCCACATGGTCAAAACCTGAGGTTCAAACCAAAACCCGATTATCCATTCTCCTACGAACCCAAATATATAATTTGTTTTGAAATCGGACCTCAAATCGAGATCTAAATCCCCAATTTTTGAAAAACCTAGGTTCTACCCAAAACACCCAATTTCCCCCATGAAAATCATTGATTTTGAGTTGAAATCATGTAAAAAGATGTTAATGATTGAAGGAAACGAGTTAAAATTGACTTACAATCGATTTAGAAGAAGAGTTGTTTTAGAAAATTGCCCAAGAGTGTTTTGGTTTTGAAAGAGTGTGAAAAATGGTTGAAATGCGTCTAAGTTATGAACTTACAGGTCTCTGATGTCGTAATTGCGACCAGGGTTCGCAAATGCGAACCCCTCAGAAAATTGGACTTTCACATTTGCGATCCACTCAGCTTTCCAGTCATCATTGCATTTGCGAGAGACTGTTCGCAAATGTGAAATCGCATTTGTGAGAAAACAGTCGCATTTGCGACTCAGGCTGCCAGGTCCATTCTTCGCATTTGCGAAGGTTCATCACATTTACGAGCTCGCATTTGCGAGCCAGGCTTCACATTTGCGAAGCCTGCAGACCTGATCACACCAGCTGAAAACCTGCAATTTTCCGAGTCTAAAATCCACTCTATTGCCTATCCAAAACTCACCCGAGCCCTCGGGGCTCCAAACCAAATATGCACACCAACCTAAAAACATCATACGGACTCGCTCGTACATTCAAATCACTAAAATAACATCAACAACTATGAATTTAGCATTGAAATCATGAAATTTCTTAAGAACTTCAAATTTTCCAATTTTTTCAAAAACGATCCGATTCACGTCGTTTCAAGTCCGTTTCTTACCAAATTTCATAGACTTATCTTAAATCACATATAAGACCTGTACTGGGCGCCAGAACCAAAATACGAGCCAGATACCAATGGTTTCAAATATAAATTCTCTTCTTTACTTCATAATTAATTCAATAAAACAATTTCTTTTAAAAATTCATTTCTCGGGCTTGGGACCTCGGAATTCGATTCTGGGCATACGCCAAGTCCCATATTTTCCGACGGACCCTCCAGGACCGTCAAATCACGGGTCCGGGTCCGTTTACCCAAAATGTTGATCGAAGTCTACTTAAACTCATTTTAAATTCAAAATTCATTATTTTTCACAGATTTTCATAAAATGGCTTTTCGGCTACCCGCCGGACTGTGCACGCAAATCGAGGTAATGCCGAAAGAGGTTTTTCAAGCCTCAGAACATAGAATTTACTTTTAAAACAAGTGATGACCTTTTGGGTCATCACATCCTCTGCCTCTAAAACAATCGTTCGTCCTCAAACGGACAGAAGAAGGAAGTACCTGAGTCGGGGAACAGATGGGGATAACGGCTCCGCATAGCGGACTCAAACTTCCAGGTCGATGCCTTAGCGGGCTGACCTCTCCACTGAACATGAACAAAAGGAAAACTCTTCGATCTCAAATGATGAACCTGCCGGTCTAGAATAGATATCGGCTCTTCCTCATAAGACAAGTCCTTTTCCAACTGGACAGTGCTGAAATCTAACACGTGGGATCGATCGCCGTGGTATTTCCGAAGCATGGACACATGAAACACTGGATGCACGGCTAATAAGCTCGGCGACAATGCAAGTCTGTAAGCTACCTCTCCCACTCGATCAAGTATCTCAAACGGGCCAATAAACCTAGGGCTAAGCTTTCCCTTCTTCCCAAATCTCATCACACCCTTCATAGGCGACACTCGAAGCAATACCCACTCACCGACCATGAATGCAAAATCACGAACCTTACGGTCGGCATAACTTTTTTGCCTGGACTGAGCTGTACAAAGCCTATCCTGAATAATCCTGACCTTGTTCAAAGCATCCTAAACCAGATCCGTACACAATAACCGAGCCTCTCCCGGCTCAAACCATCCAACAGGAGACCAGCACTGCCTACCATACAAAGCCTCATAAGGAGCCATCTGGATACTTGACTGGTAGCTGTTGTTGAAAGCAAACTCTACTTAAGGCAAAAACTGATCCCACGAGCCTCCAAAGTCAATGACACAAGCTCGGAGCATATCCTCCAAAATCTGAATGGTCCGACTGCCCGTCCGTCTGAGAATGAAATGTTATGCTCAACTCAACCCGTGTGCCCAACTCTCGCTGGACCGTTCTCCATAAATGTGAGGTAAACTGCGTACCTCGATCCGAAATGATAGACTAGGGCACACCATGAAGACAAACAATCTCCCGGATATAGATCTCAGCTAACCTCTCAGAAGAGTAGGAGACTGCCACCGGAATGAAATGTGCTGACTTGGTCAGCCTATCAACAATAACACATACTACATCGAACTTCCTCTGAGTCCGTGGGAGTCCAACAATGAAGTCCATAGTGATACGCTCCCACTTCTACTCAGGAATTTCAATCTTCTGGAACAAACTACCAGGTCTTTAATGCTCGTATAACCTGCTGATAATCAAACACCGAGCCACATATGCAACGATGTCCTTCATTATTCTCCACCAATAATGCTGCCGCAAATCTTGATACATCTTAGCGGCGCCCGGATGAATAAAGTACCGGGAACTATGGGCCTCCTCTAAAATCAACTCTCGAAGTCCATCCACATTAGGCACACAAATTCGACCCTGCAATCTCAAAACTCCATTATCACCTAAGGTAACATGCTTAACACCTCTGTGCTGCACCGTGTTTCTAAGGACACACAAATGAGGATCATCATACTGCCGATCTCGAATACGCTCCAATAAAGAAGAACGGGCAACTGTGCAACCGAACACACGATAGGGCTCCGAAACATCTAACCTCACAAACTGATTGGCCAAAGCCTGAACATCCAAAGCAAGCGGTCTCTCACCGACCGGAATATAAGCAAGACTGCTCATACTGGCTGACTTCCTACTCAAAGCATCGGCCACCATATTGGCCTTTCCCGGATGATATAAGATAGTGATATCATAGTCCTTAAATAGCTCCAACCACCTTCTCTGCCTCAAATTTAGCTCCTTCTGCTTGAACAAATACTATAGACTCTTGTGATCCATGAACACCTTACATGCCACGCCATACAGATAATGCCTCCAAATCTTCAACGTGTGAAAAATGGCTACCAACTCCAAATCATGAACTGGATATTTCTTCTCATGAATCTTCAACTTCCGTGAATCATAGGCAATGACCTTGCCATCCTGCATCAATTCGCACCAAGTCCAATACGAGATGCATCACAATAAACTGTATAAGGACCTGAACCTGTGGGCAGAACCAACACCGGTGCCGTAGTTAGAGCTTTCTTGAGCCTTTGCAAAAGCTCGCCTCATACTCGTTTGGCCATCTGAACTGGGCACCTTTCTGGGTCAACCTGGTCATCGGGGCTGCGACGGATGAAAACCCCTCCACAAACCGACGATAGTAGCCTGCCAATCCCAAGAAACTCCGGATCTCTGTAACTGATATTGGTCTAGGCCAGTTCTTGACTGCCTCAATCTTTTTTGGATTAACCTAAATACCCTCTGCTGATACAGCATGACCCAGGAATGCAATTAAACTCAGCCAGAACTCACACTTCGAAAACTTAGCATCCAACTGACTATCCCTCAAAGTCTGAAGAACCACTCTAAGATGCTGCTCGTGCTCCTCCCGGCTATGGGAATAGATCAAAATATCATCAATGAAGACTATCACGAACGAATCCAAGTAAGTCTTGAACACTCGGTTCATCAAATCCATAAAAGCTGCTGGGGCATTTGTCAACCCGAATGACATCACCAAGAACTCATAATGCCCGTACCGAGTGCAGAAAGTTGTCTTAGGGACATCGGGTACCCTAATCCTCAACTGATGGTAGCCAGATCTCAAGTCAATCTTCGAAAATACCTTCGCACCCTGAAGCTGATCAAACAAATCATCAATCCTCGGCAATGGATACTTATTCTTGATTGTAACCTTGTTCAACTGCTGGTAATCAATATACATTCTCATCGATCCGTCCTTTTTCTTAACAAACAACATTGGCGCACTCCAAGGAGAAACACTAGGTCTAATGAAACCTTTCTCAAGCAAGTCTTGCAGCTGCTCCTTCAACTCTTTCAACTCAGGCGGGGCCATACGATGCGGCTGGATAGAAATGGACTGAGTGCCCGAAGCCAAATCAATGCAAAAGTCAATATCCCTTTCAGGTGACATACCCGGTAGGTCTGAAGGGAATACCTCAGGAAACTCACGAACAACGGTCACAGAATCAATAGAAGGAACCTCAGCACTAGAATCAAGAACATAGGCCAAATAGGCCAAACACCCCTTCTCGACCATACGCCGAGCCTTCATATATGAGATAACACTATGGGTAGAATGACCAGGAGTCCCTCTCCACTCTAAATGATGTAAACCCGGCAAATCTAAGGTCACAGCCTTGGCATGACAGTCCAAGATAGCGTGATAAGGTGATAACCAGTCCATCCCTAATATGACATTGAAATCAACCATGTCTAGAAGAAGCAAATCTACACGAGTCTCAAGACCTCCAATCATAACTACACATGAACGATGGACTCAATCTACCACAATAGAATCACCTACCAGTGTAGACACAAAAATAGGAGCACTCAAAGAATCACTAGTCATGACCAGATACGGTGCAAAATAAGATGACATATAGGAGTACGTAGATCCCGGATCAAATAAAACTGAAGCATCTCATCTACAAACCAGAACAGTACCTGTGATAACTACATTGGAAGCCTCAATGTCGGGCCTGGCTGGAAGAGTATAACATCAGGGTTGGGCCCCACCACTCTGAACTACATCTTTGGGATAGTCTGCTGCTGGCTGGCCTCCACCTCTAGCGGCCTGAGCTCCACCTTTAACACATTTACCTCCACCTCTAGAACCTCTACCCCCACCTCTAGATGGTTGGGTGGGTGGGGTGTGGAACACTCGATGCCTAAACCATGGCACGGGAACCCTGATGCTGAGAGCTACTCAGTGCTCAAGGGCAAAACCTAGCAATGTGACCCATATCATCACAAGTGTAACAAGCCTTTGGATGCTGAGACTACTGACCCTGACGACCTGAATGACCACCTTGAAAACTCTAAAGGGGCGGTGCATTGACAGGAGCTGGTGGTGCACTGTAGGACTGCTGGTCGAAATACTGAATATGGGAACCATGACCACCTAAAGCACCATGAGAAACCTGAAGGGCTGACTAAAAAGGCCTAGGAGGATGGCCTCTACCATACGAATCTCTGCCTCCAAACGAGGTACCACTGAATCGGCCTGAATGACGAGGCCTCTTGTCAGACCTCTGACCACCTCCCTGCGATAGAACCATCTCAACTCTCATGGCCACATTGGATGCCTCTTGGAAAGAAATCTCACTCCTTGTCTCCTTGGCCATCTGAAGTCGAATCGACTGAATAAGTCCCTCAATGAACCTCCTCACTCCCTCTCTCTCGGTGGGAAGTATGATAAGAGCATGACGAGCTAAGTCGATGAATCTGGTCTCATACTAAGTAACAGTCATAGAACCCTGTTGGAGACGCTCAAACTGCCTCCGATAGATCTCTCTCTGAGTAATAGGGAGAAACTTCCCTAGAAATAGCTGAGTAAACTACTCCCAAGTCAAGGCTGGTGATCCGGCTGGTCTAGCCAAATAATAATCTCTCCACCAAGTCTTGGCGGATCCAGACAAGCAAAAAGTAGCAAAATTAACCCCATTGGTCTCCACTATCCCCATGTTCCTGAGAACATCATGAAAGCTATCTAGATAATCCCGGGGATCCTCAAAAGATGCACTACTGAAAGTAGTAGTGAAGAGCTTGGTGAACCTGTCCAACCTCCACAAAGCATCGACAGACATAGCTGCTCCATCATTGGTCTGAGCTACCACACCCGGCTGAACTGTTGGAGTCTAGAACTGGGGAGCTACCTGCTCCGAAGTGCGAGTAGCAGGAGTCTGAGCTCCTCCTCCAGCCTGAGAGATGGCTGGGGCTACAGGAAGCAAGCCTACCCGAGTGACACTCTCCATAAGGCCCACTAGATGGACCAGAGCATCCTGGAGTACTGGGGTAGAAACAAACCCCTCTGGGACCTGAGCTGGGCCCACTGGAACTGCAGGGGCTGAAAACTCATCATCAAAGTCAACCTCAGGCTCCGCCACTGGTGCTGCTGCTCTGGGCTAAGCTCTGCCCCTACCTCGGCATCTAGCACGGCCTTGGCCTTACCCTCTGTCCCAAGTGGGAGCTGCTGCTGGGGACTCAGGCTGCTGGTCAGTGGATGAGGAAGTGCGTGTTCTCCCCATCTGCGAAAGAACAGAGTAGAAACTCAATTAGCACTGAGAAACCAAACCGCACGATAGGAATGAATAAATGTGAAGTTTTTCCTAACTCTATAGCCTCTGGGATAAATACAGATGTCTCTGTACCGATCCCTCAGACTCTACTAAGATTTTCTGTGAACTGTGAGACCCATGTAACCTAGAGCTCTAATACCAACTTGTCACGACCCGGATTTTCCACCCTTGGGAGTCGTGATGGCGCCTACTAATGTGAGCTAGGCAAGCCGACTATTTGGACAATTTACCTTTTTCAATATTATA
This sequence comes from Nicotiana sylvestris, assembly GCF_000393655.2. Taxonomy (NCBI): domain Eukaryota; kingdom Viridiplantae; phylum Streptophyta; class Magnoliopsida; order Solanales; family Solanaceae; genus Nicotiana; species Nicotiana sylvestris. The sequence goes on from NC_091067.1 coordinate 103,456,122, forward strand.
TTCCTTAACAATTATAAAGCAATAATGTATAGACAACGGAAATTACAATAAGAGGAAGAAATACAGTAAACTATCTGAAATATGTATCTAATACAAATATTGAGCCTCAACCACCCAGAACTGGTGTCACAGTTTCACAGACGATCTAAGAAGACTACATACATAGTCTGAAAGATAAAAGATACATTGTTTCTGAACTAAGTAAATGAAACAGGAGTAAAGGGATAGAGGAAGATGCCAGGGCCTGCGGACGTTTGCAGGACTATCACACCTCCTTTTTCCTACCCCGGAAGGGTATAAGGGAGTTTTTCCAATTTAAGTGAAAATCGAAATGGGATTATTTTTATTACAAATTAAGAGTCGCCACTTGGGATAATTTTATAGTGTCCCAAGTCACCGGTTCAAATCCCGAATCGAGGAAAAGATTTACTTTGTTTTACAGTCCGCGAACACAGAAATCTGAGTAAGGAATTCTATTAACCTGGGAGAAGGTGTTAGCCATTCCCGAGTTCTATGGTTCTAGCACGGTCGCTCAACTATTATAATTGGCCTATTATCTGATTTTAGTACATGTTTTAAGCCTATGTGCATTTTTAATTTTAAAACCATTTTTAATTATTTTAAGGAAGATTTCAACGTCATCTAAAACATGTCTTTGGACCGCGTCATATGATACACCCGCAGTCCGAGACACATTTTATTTAACGTTGTTAAGATTTAGATTTGGCTCACATGAAATGCTCACCCGAGTTTAAGAAGGTAATTTTAAATTATGCGCCTAAAGCACCTACACATTTTCAACTTTGCAGGGGCCATGGAAAATTCGTTAAATAGCACACCTCGAATTCTAAGGATTAAAATATTAACTAAGCAAGGGCCATGCATTTTGAGATTTTGTTTGGCATGGCACACCTCAATTCCAATTTTAAGGGAGACTCAAACTAAATTTTAAGGGCCATAAATTATACATTTGGCTAATATGGCACTCCTCAACCCCCTTTAAATAGTCTAGTTAATTAAGGAAAACCCTAAAGGAACTCAAATTACCTCCTATGCTAAAAATTCAAACTTAATTCATTAAACGATGGACTAACAATAAACGAGATATGGTGTACTTAAAAGCCTGGGCCTAGCGTGAGGCCCAATAGCCTACAAAAATGCAAGATTACCCAAAAATGCCAATTCCACAATAATCCATGCTGGGCCCCAAAAGAGAGCCCAAACATTGAGACAAGACCAACTTTAGCAAACTTGAGACTCAAGATCGAGTCCTCACAGGGCACAAAACATCAAATCATTAGAACTCAAAGTTGCAAATCATATTGTTGCATGAAAATTAAAACAAATACTGATCATCTTATACACAAATACCGAAGCATATTTAACGTCAATTGATCTCTATGCAGAAGACACAATCATACAATAACCCCTTTGTTATCTAACATTCATTACCATCATCACTTTTAACCAATAGCATGCATAGCCTCAAAGTGACAGAAAAAAAAAGAACATCTACTAATCTATACTCCTAAAGGGAGGTTTTATATTTCAGCCTATATTCATCATTCTGGTAAAGTTCAAAATCAGAAATCAACACAAAACGAACCATTGACTTCAGCTGAACTAGCTCAGATGTAACACATACAACTTGAGTGGAAATATTTCGATGCTAACCCATATAAACCCAAGGAGCTACACTCATAATTTATCCATTAGTACAAACCAGATTCAAAAAGGTAAAGACAGAGATGAGCAAATAGGACAAAAGAAATCCAAACTGACTATAGAGTTTGATGAGAAAGACGTAAGAGAACAACACTTAATAAACTAACATGTTCTAGATTTCGATTACATCTGATTCATTGATAAATATACTGATCAGACCCTTCTACAGCTAAGTATTACATGTTGTGCATGAAATTGAAAGAAGGAGAAATGAGGCTCAATAACAAATAACATCAAATTTCATTATATTTTCCGGATCCAAACTTTAAATTACACTTAGGTGATATCCATAACTCTAAAAATACCTGGAAATGAAAAGGGAAACAAGAGAAGCATAGAAATCAGTAGGCAGTAAGTAGCAGGACAGCAATGAAACAGTGTTGAAGTCAGCCAAAACCAAGGAATTCGAACTGAAACAGCAGCTAGACAGTACTCCACACAAAACAAGCTCAAACCAAAGTCTCAAGCCCCAAAAATCAAGCCATTTCTTCACCCAGGTGCAGGAATTTGGAGTTTCAAAAGTTCTGACCAAAGGAGGATCAACAGATCGAAACTGAAAAGAATTTCAAGTAGTTTTTCAACCAATAAATGCAGAAAAAATTCAATGTTCTTTTTTTTAGCAGCTCAGATGTTAGGAGTTTTTATCTCTCTTCAAAATCTCCCTTGAATAGCAAGTCTTTGTGCCTTTATAAGCAAGGCATTAGGGCAGCCTCAAGAAAATCAGGTTTGCACTTTGCACCTTCTGAAATTTTCATTTTAGCCTAGTTGCCCCTGATGTAAATTTTAGCATTTCAGAATAGTCCCAAACCCCCTTTCTAGGAAGCTTCCTAAGGTTGTTACACCCAGATTCCCTATGCTAGTTACCTAGACTACCCCTTTAAAACCCTGTTATTACCCCTGAAACCCAATGGGTCAAGTTGACCCGATAATGAAACCAAAAGTGGGCTCAATTCTGACCCAATGACCTAAATCAAACCCCCATTGGGGTGAGGTCTGTAATGGCTTCAAAGATCAAACACAGCTAGATTGAATCAAATCAGACAACTAACAAAGGGCAAATACTTCAAAAATTCCGAGAATTAAGCTTATACCAATCAACTGATTACACAAATGAGCAAGAAATTAACCAAGTTATCAGAATAGCCCAAATTAAATTGACTAAGTGACTAATTGGAACAATAACCATGCTATTTAATCAAAAGAAACCAAAAAATCAAGCAGTACCGGAGAACAGACTTGGAAACAAAAAGAATAAAAGGAAAACCAGCGAAAACCAAACTGACAAATCTCAAACTTGGCCAAATATTTGGTTAAATTTCAAATAAGGAAAAAGAAAAGAAAGAAGAGGGGCAATAAGTGAAAATGAAACCAGAAACGGACCCAAAACTGAAATGAAACTTACCGGCTAAACTCGAAATGTCACTCGATATCTTGACTCATACGAAACTGATACCAGTCACTTTTCTCTGTCAAGAAAGAATGACTAGCATCAGCTTTGTAGTGAGTCAACCTTCCAAACATGAGAAAAGCACTCTTGGGTCGATGCATGCCACCAGATTCGACCGCAACTGGTTATGAACTTTTAAGGCTTGAATTTGGATCTAAGATTCGAGGGGTTATGGGCAGATTTGAGGGTAATGGAGTGTGGATTTGGAAAGAGGGGAGTGAGGGGGTTCTACGGTGTTAGTTTGAGGTGGTTTGGGGCCCTCCGCTGGCAGAGATGGCGGAGAGGATATGAGGGCAACGCTAGGTTTTAGGTCTCCAAGCTTGGAGACGATGAATGGAGGGGGTTGATTTGGGGGGAGGGGTAGGCTCATTTCGGACATATATATATCTAATAGCGTTCAGTTTCGATCCGTTGGATCAGAAGAAATTAACGGCTCAGATCAAAAGCCGTTAAAACGGCGTCGTTTGGTCATAGTGGGGGTTTGGACCGGTTCTAGGATCGGACCTGGGCGGAAATGGGCGAGGGTTTTGGGCCAATTTCAAATGTTGGCCCAATTTTAAACTAAGCTTACCCTTTCCACTTCTTTCCTCTTTGTTTTCTCTTTTTTTCTTTTCTTCTTTTTTCAATTTTCTTTTTAGTTTCTTTTAAATTAAAATTTAAAATAAACCTAAATTATTCACTAATAAAATTATACTATTACATTAACTAACTCTAAATAACATTTACCACAAATAATTAAAAACCAAATTCAAGGAAAAACTACCAAAAAATTCAAAATTAAAATTAAAAAGTGCAAAATAAACTATTTTTTGTGATTTTTCCCATTTTTATAAAATAACTAATTTGTTAATTAATCTTAAAATGTAGAATTAAATCCTAAATGCAAATGCAACATATTTTTGTATTTTTCATTAATTAAACAAAGTTAAAATGCGCAGACAAATGCAAACAATTAACGAAAAATGCTACAAAAATCTACGAAATTGAAAATAATGCGAAAATTTATTTTGTTTTAAATTTGTGAGAGTAATTCATATAGGGCAAAAATTACGTGCTCACAGCTGCCTCTCTTTGCTTGGAAACACGAAGAGTTTTCGTGCAAAGATAAAGTGAGTGGATACGATCGATTTTTGCCCGTTTGAATACTCCGTGGGAAGCATTTTTGAAAGATTTTGACCGCACCCTACTTCCGAGGTTGCCTACATATCCTTGTCTATAAAGGAATCAGGTCAGTGTAGTTCGGGAAATTTTGGTAGCTGGGACTACCATGAAGCTGTGATTTCACTATTGATGTTGTTGCTGCTACTGCTTACTGAACCCCTTATTACACCATGACAAAAAAAAGAAACTAGACTAAACTATGATCTATGCATTACAAGAATCCTATCTATATCTTCAAACTTGATCTTGTAATTCCTGTTGCCTTGTTGACTTGTATTTTCTAGATGAAGTCCCTTTGTTGCCGACTTGAATTGTGATCTGAGACACTTTCCCTTTTCTTCAGGTGGACGCCTGATTGCTGAACTCGAATTATAATCTGAGATGCTTTCCTTTTCTCCAGGTAGATGCCTGATTGCCAAAACTTGAATTGTATTCCCGTGCTCTCCAGGTGGGTGCCTGATTGCTGAACTTGAACTGTATTCCCGTGCTCTCCAGGTGGGCGCCTGATTTCTGAACTTGAACTGTATTCACGTGCTCTCCAGGTGGGCGCCTGATTGTTGAACTTGAACTGTATTCCTGTGCTCTCCAGGTGGGCGCCTGATTTCTGAACTTGAACTGTATTCTTGTGCTCTCCAAGTGGGCGCCTGATTTCTGAACTTGAACTGTATTCTTGTGCTTTCCAGGTGGGCGCCTGGTTTCTGAACTTGAACTGTATTCCCATGCTCTCCAGGTGGTCGCCTGATTGCTGAACTTGAACTGTATTCCCGTGTTCTCTAGGTGGCGCCTGATTGCTGAACTTGAACTGTATTCCCGTGCTCTCCAGGTGGGCGCCTGATTGCTGAACTTGAACTGTATTCCCGTGCTCTCCAGGCGGGCGCCTGATTGTTGAGCTTGAACCCTCTTGCTCTCCAGGTGGGCGCCTAATTGTTGAACTTAAACTGTATTCCCGTGCTCTCCAGAGGGCGCCTGATTGCTGAACTTGAACTGTATTCCCATGCTCTCTAGGGGGGCGCCTCATTTCTGAACTTGAACTGTATTCCCGTGCTCTCCAGGTGGGCGCCTGATTGCTGAACTTGAACTGTATTCCGTGCTCTCCAGGAGGACGCCTGATTGCTGAACTTGAACTGTATTCCCGTGCTCTTCAGGTGGGCGCCTAATTTCAACAAAATAGACAAAACAAAGAAAATTTTCTGCCCCAGTTTGGTAGCTGTCTGGTGCTTGCCTTTCCTTAGGAGGGTTTCTCCGAAACAAACGAAATTTTTTGCCCCTGTTTAAATCAAAGAAAAATCTTGTCAGTTTAAAAATATGGTGGTTGGTTGTGGCCTTGACTTTGAGGGCGATTGCTCCTTCACTTCCCATGATAACTTTGATTTCCACTCGAAGACCTTGCTTGTTTATTGACTAACCACTTTCTTTGTCAATCTTATCATAGAAAATACCTTTGATCCGTTCACCTAACACCCTCCATCTTTTGCATTGTTCATGAATTGATATATACCAAACCTTTGTATTTCACATGAATCCCAAAGCATGTTGATTGTTACCAACTCAATGCGCTTGTTGTTCTTTCTTGACTTATGACACTTTGATGTGCTAGCCAGATCCCGTTTTGTGCAATTGGAAAGCTGGTGGCAAATTTTGAAGTCATTTCTTACTTGTTCTGACCAAATAGACTCAAGAAGAGTAAGTAAACAAGATAAAAAGAACAGAGTAAAGGACAATGGAAAGATATGATTCCTAATAAGAAAACTACAAAGTAGAAACCTATCAGATGTGGATACCAACTCTAATAACCATGACATGCACCTATGGATATTCTGTCAAGCAAGTCTGATGTTCAACTCCTATTATACCCCCAAACCGTGAAACTGGGCTTCAATGCTCCGATTATCCAATCTGATTCACAATCCCTATTCGACTTGTAGTGCCCAAAGGGTTTTCACCATCAAGCCTCTCTCATTTTGTTCTTTCTCTCAACTTACAGTCACCTCAAGGTGCTCGTGAAGGTTCTCACCAATAAGACTCGCTCATTTTTTATTTCTCTCAACTTTCATCGCCTTGTGCCCGTGAGGGTTTTCACCAATAAGACTCTCTCATTTTTAATTTTCCTTATTTGGACCGGAATGTTGCCCCTGATATGATTCACCTCTACTTGCTCGCCTCGGCATCTCTCAAAGACTGATCGGAAGGTCTTTCTCTGGACCGTAATGTGGGCTTTTGGATGGGGTTAGAAAGAAAAGGTATCAAAAGGCTCGAAACAAACTCAACCGGGTTCAAAATTACAACTTTTGGAACCAGATTTTCTCGCAACAACCGCAACTTCTGCCCTAGTTTCTTTGCTTGGGGACTTTTGGATTTTTATTTTGATGGGACCGAACCATGAGGCTGCCTACGTATCCTTAAAAGGAATCAGGTCGAACATAGTTCATGTCGTAGAAATTACTTTGTTGTTGTGATTTTCTCTTTTCTCTTTCTTTTTTTTTTTTTTTTGCTTTCTTTTTCTCTTTTTGTTGTTTTTCTTCTTTTTTTCTTTCTCTTTTCATTCTTTTCTTTCTCTTTTTCTCTTTTATTTCTCTTTTTTCTCTTTTTCCTTTACTTATCTTTTGCGCTTGCGTTTCTGAACTTTGCTACTGATTCCAAAAGAGGGGTATGAAAGAAAATAAATAAGGCTCAAAGGGGTAACAAAGGATAAAGTGTTTAGATAGCAGAACAAAATGTCTTCGTCATTCCAATCTTCAAAACATGCCAAGTACAAACAACACAATTAAACAAACCAAGGAAAACATTCGTAACATCTTTTGATTGTACCAGACTTGATAACGATATCCACACATTCGCCTTCTACATCTATTAAATACAAAGTACCATTGAACAACACTCTCACTCTCATTACCACGAACGACCCCTGTTAACTTGGGCAAACTTGCCTTTAGCTTCAAATCGATACGGCATGATGCAATTCAATAGGGTTTCTTTATGTTCTATCTGCCCTAGTTTCACACAATTCGGGCTTGAAGTGATCTCAAAATGCCTTTACTTATTTCCCTCAAATGTCCCTATCATCTTCAAAATTGTTTCATTCATTTCTTCATGACTAAACTGACTTTTTAATACCAGGCTGAGAATTACGCATGCATATCATGTTACTAGAGTCAATAGGAAAAGAACTATAAAAGAAAAGAGAACTAAACAAAAATGACAAAAAATAACAGAAAACAGAAAATTGCATTAGACAGATGGTGGAAGAGTTTGAACAACGAAACAAGCAAACTAAACTAGGGTTACAAACTTGGAACAAACCTAGACAACACTAAACGAGCTACTACAACTAAATAGACTAGGCAAAAATAAAAGGATAGAAGGGTTTGAGTAACAAGACAATATCCGGATTACAACCCTGAAATAACCCAAATAATAGAAATGACAACAAAATAAACCACCAAGACTCCTCCCTGGCTAGCCAAGAGAGGAACATCTTTCCGATCACCAAGCTCAGCATCTTAGCCACTGAATTCTGCATCAACAATACTAGGACCTTCACAAGTCTTTATCACATTGTTCTTAACAAATTGCTTTTGGGTTCCTTTTGTCGGCTCGTTCTTAAGATCAAACTCTGATAGCGCTGAAATATCCGTAGCACATGGACCTCCAAGGATCTTAGAAGAATTCTCATATTCCTTTTCAGAACAAATCATACCCACCATATGTGTCTCATTACGGACAGGCGATGGACTTTGGCTAGTGTCTGCTGCATCTGGATTTTGCACGACATTGTCACCTATATCAATAAGCTTCTGAACTGCTTTTTTCAGGTGCCAACATTTTTCTGTACTGTGACCCGGGGCATTGGAGAAATATGCGCACCTTTGAGAAAAATCAAACTTCTTTGGCAGAGGGTTTGGCATTTTTATCTGAATCGGTTTCAACATGTCCAATTGCCTCAACCTTTGGAACAAACTGGCATATGATTATCCAATATGGGTGAAAGCCTTTTCTTTTTCAGTAGTCTTTTCAATTTATATTCTGGCCTCAGTTGGAACCTTTTGCGGGAGGGGGTTGATATGCTTGAGTGGGCGGGTAAGACATTTAGGGAAGTGGTGTGGGCCATCGCGAGCCTCATGGGTGTGGAGCATGTGGTGGTGCATTGTGGACAGGGTACTAGGAAAGTGACGTACGACTTTGGGGTTTCTGTGGAAAAAAATAGCATTGGGGAGGATCATCTAGTGCACAAGGATATCCATAGGGCCGATGTCGAGGCTGAAAGTGTTGAGCAGGAATGCCCAGTGGATCATCTTTTCTATTTCTCTTTCTTCTACCCAAACTTACTGGGATGTTCTGAATGTCTTTCGTAGTATCTTTCAATGCCGAACAACTCATGATTTTGCCAGACTTGATTCCCTCTTCTACCATCTCCCCCATTTTTAACACATCATTGAAAGGCTTTCCTAAGGCCGGGATCAAATGACTGAAGAAGGTGGGCCCCTGGGCTTGTAGGAAAAGCTCAACCATTTCTTCTTCACCAATCGGGGTACTGATTCGAGCAGCTTGCTCCCTCCACCTGAGCCTAAACTCCCTAAAGCTTTCCTCCGGCTTTTTTTCCATTTTAGATAGGGAGGAATGGTCTAGGGTAATGCCTGATTTGTATTGAAAGTATCAAACAAAATCTTGAGCCATGTCACCCAATGTAGGCCACTTACCAACATCTTGACGATTATGCCATTCCAAAGATGCCTCAGTCAAGCTCTTACTGAAATAGGCCATCAACAAGTCATCTTTCTCTCCAACACTTCTTATTTCACTGCAGTAAACCCTTAGGTGGGCTACCGGATCTCCACACCCATCATACAAGTTATATTTAGGCACTTTAAATCCCGCGGGCAGGCGAACATAAGGGGACACAGATAGTTCTTTGTAAGCCACGCTACCCTGGTCTCCCATTCCTTGCTTGTTCTTTAAGGACTGTTATATGCCTTTCAGCCTCCTGGGCATCCCATCTCGCCCTTCTCTTCCTGTGAACTTTTCATTTTCAACATGAGGCTCATCCCGCGGGCCCTGCTTGTATGAGTTGGGAATCTTGTGGGCAACCTCTGAGGGGTAATATTGGGCATCATGAGCTTTGATTGGGTGTTCATTGTCGGGGATAGTGGATGTGACAGGGTGGCGCTTTTGGGAAAAGATAGTTTGAGGACGAGTGATGGAGCTACTAGGGTGGTTGGGAAAGCTATGATAAGCGGGTGAATCTGGAGAGTATGGAGGATCATCTGGCATTGTGTTCGGAGTTTGGGTAAGGGCAGCATCTAGGAAGCCAGGTGGTGGCGGGGGTGGTGCCTTCCCAGTCATCCAGGCCTGATACATGTCTGTCATATGTTGTCTTAACATCCTTACCTCATAAGCCAAACCAGTGTCATGTTCAACCAACTACTTTCGGGCACCGGTATCAACCAACCCAATTTTGTTGTTGTCCGCTATTGCCTTTTGACTTTATGTTGTGGAGAGGAGTTACTACTTCGAGAACCACAAACCAAACACATTTTTCTATGAAGATATCAAAAGGAACAAAATGGAGTCATCCCGTTAGTGTTAGGGCATTTAACAGCAAAAATATCACATTGCGTGCAATGCACAGCAACAATTAATGGTTCTAGAATGACTTCGAGGGTCATAAGGTCACTTGGCATCATCCCAGTTTGTCCATTTGAATCTTTTCTTTTCTTTTCTTTCCTCGCACTTCTTAGCTTGCTCGCTTTCTTTCCCTTTTTTTCTTTCTGATTATCGCTCTTTTATTTTCTCTCATTTCTTGTCTCCCATAATTTCACCATCTTTTTTTTCTTCTCCCTTTTTTCTCTTTTTCTTTTTTTTTAAAAAAATGATTTGATTGAACCCTATGTAGGTTGCCTACGTATCATGACCCTGCATGAATCAGATCTTTGCATAGTTCTGGAAGATCGGGAATTAAGTAAACAAACAAACGTTCTCTTTTTTTTCTTTTTCTTTTTCTTTTTTTTTACCTTAATGACTACTCTAATGAGAAAAGAGAAATAAAAGAAGCAAAACCTTTTTTTTAATTTTCTAGACTTAATGTTCTATAACCTATTCTAAACTCAAGCTTAACGGATTTTTTTTTTCTTTTTCTTTTCTTTTTGGAAACAAATACTCTATTAAGAAAAATCCTAGAAGAGAAAGATATTTTTTGACTCTTTTTATTTTAAAGTTTCATTTGATATCCCTGAAGAAAAACTTTGTAACGAGAAATGAAAAAGATAAAAATTGTTTTTGGATTTCAATTTTTAATTACCTAAAGGAGAAATTTTAAAAATAAACAGAAGATAAGGTATCTTATTTCTTCTAGGTGCAATGTCCTAAATCTAGTAAAAATAAAAGAATTTTTTTTCTATAACCTCAAAAGAAAATCTTTTTTTGGATTTTTGGAATTAATATCTTAGAGAAAACATTTAAAGAGATACTAAAAACAAAAATTTTCTTTTTTTAGTCCTAATTTACTAAAGGAAATATAAAAACAAATTTTTATTTTAAGTTCTAGATGTTAATTGCCTCAAGGGAAAACCACATCAAACGATTTTTTTTCAATTTCTAGGAGTAGTACTTCTAAAGAAAATTCTAACGGAAATATAAAAACGCAAAATATCCCTTTTTTGGATTTTTGATTTATAACACATCTTTTTTCAATACAAAATAGGAAATATAAAAACAAAAGACCCAACATTACTATGCAAAACTAGAAGGTAAAAACGACATAAAAAAAACAACAGACTCAAAACATAATAACTAAAAATAATTTCCTTAAGCAAACTCCTGACTGGATGGTCCTAAGGCGTCTGTCATGCCCAAACTCCGGTAAGTAGATTCACACCTGTATGAGAAAACTGAAACCAACACTATATGAGACAATAACATTCCTTGCTAGACACATGCCAGACATGATTGAAGCTATTCTGCAAATTTAACCTATGCGGCTAAAAGTGGATAAAATGCAAGATTTGGCTAAGATCCCGCGAAGCCAAGAATCTAAGACTTACTAGGAAGACTGGACCCTATGTGGGTTGCCTACGTATCCCATCCCGAGAGACGAGACTCAGGTTCGCGTAGTTCGGGCAGATTGGATACGGGCGAGAATTAAAACAAAAACAACTAATTTAGAGAAAATATATTTTTTGCTTTTTCCTTGAAAATGATGAAACATGCAACATCTTTTTTTTTTGGATTTTCTTTTTCCTTTTTTTCGAGTTTTGATTTTCGAAAAATGATGAAAAAGTGCGAAATCTTTTTTTTTTGAATTTTCAAGTTCTTTTTTAACAAAAATGTGACAGAAAATATAATTGAGCCCCATTCACTTTATCTTCACACTTCACCCTCTCTTTTTTCTTTTTTTTTTCTTTTTCATTTTATTTCATTTGCCCACAATTATCATTGGTCCGCCAAATGACTCTTTTACCCTTAAAAAATGCAACTTGTAGCACGTATGATGCATCAAGCTGGTCTGTTATTTTGGGTACACCTGTCCTAGACGGACCCAACCCCTGTGTTGAGTCCCCTAAGTCAAATGCACGTGATGCAAACAAACGTTCCTACTAGGGATCCGGCATGAGGCTGAGTTATTCTAAGTATAAAACCTGGGTATACTGTTTTAGACTTGTGCACCCGAGCGGACAACTCGAGCCGAGGAGAGGGCTACGTACCGGGAACCAAAAGGCCATCTGGCTTAGTAACTTGTCCGAGCCTCTTTCTTATTTCAAGGTATGACACTAACAGATTAGGGAGTCACGCCAGTGTGCACATCCCCGAAGATGAGAAGAGAAGTGTTTCGTATCAGTTTATATACAGTTCAGATAATATCAAAGCGGTAAAAAGCAGCACTTAGCACATTAGGCCCAAACATGTGAATAAAATCAGATAATAAATAAAGCCAAATACGACAATTATTCTAAGCTCGAATTCTGAACCCTGAACCAGAGATTCTGGGTTCGATCCCCAGCAGAGTCGCCAGAGCTGTCACACCTCCTTTTTTCCAACCCCGAAAGGGTATAAGGGAGTTTTTCCAATTTAAGTGACAATCGAAACGGGATTATTTTTATTACAAATTCAGAGTCGCCACTTGGGATAATTTTATGGTGTCCCAAGTCACCAGTTCAAATCCCGAATCGAGGAAAAGATTGACTCTGTTTTACAGTCCGCGAACACAAAAATCCGAGTAAGGAATTATGTTAACCCAGGAGAAGGTGTTAGGCATTTCCGAGTTCCGTGGTTCTAGTATGGTCGCTCAACTGTTATAATTGGCTTATTATCTAATTTTAGTACATGTTTTAAGCCTATGTGCATTTTTAACTTTAAAACCGCTTTCAATTATTTTAAGGAAGATTTCAACGTCATCTAAAATACGTCTTTGGACCGCGCCACATGAAATGCACCCACAGTCCGAGACGCATTTTATTTAACGTTGTTAAGATTTGGATTTGGGTCACATGAAATGCTCACCCGAGTTTAAGAAGGTAATTTTAAATTACGTGCCTAAAGTAACTACGCGTTTTCAACTTTGCGGGGGCCATGGAAAATTCGCTAAATGGCACGCCTCGAATTCTAAGGATTAAAATATTAACTAAGCGAGGGCCATGCATTTTGAGATTTTGTTTGGCACGGCACACCTCAATTCCAATTTTAAGGGAGACTCAAACTAAATTTTGAGGGCCATAAATTATACATTTGGCTAATATGGCACTCCTCAACCCCTTTTAAAGAGTCTAGTTAATTAAGGAAAAACCTAAAGGAACTCAAATTACCTCCTATGCTAAAAGTTCAAATTTAATTCATTAAACGGTGGACTAACAATAAACGAGATACGGTGTACTTAAAAGCCTGGGCCTAGCGTGAGGCCCAATAGCCTACAAAAATGCAAGATTGCCCAATATGCCAATTCCACAATAATCCATGTTGGGCCTCAAAATAGATCCCAAACATTGAGACAGGACCAACTTCAGCAGACTTGAGACTCAAGATCGAGTCCTCACAAGGCACAAAACATCAAATCATTAGAATTCAAAGTTGCAAATCATATTGTTGCATGAAAATTAAAACAAATACTGATCATCTTTTACACAAATACTGAAGCATATTTAACGTCAATTGATCTCTATCCAGAAGACACAATCATACAATAACCCCTTTGTTATCTAGCATTCATTACCATCATCACTTTTAACCAATAGCATGCATAGCCTCAAAGTGATAGAAAAAAAAAAGAACATCTACTAATCTATACTCCTAAAGGGAGGTTTCATATTTCAGCCTATATTTATCATTCTGGTAAAGCTCAAAATCAGAAATCAACACTAAACGAACCATTGACTTTAGCTGAACAAGCTCAGATGTAACACATACAACTTGACTGGAAATATTTCGATGCTAACTCATCTAAACCCAAGGAGATACACTCATAATTTATCCATTAGTACAAACCAAATTCAAAAAGGTAAAGACAGAGATGAGCAAACAGGACAAAAGAAATCCAAACTGACTACAGAGTTTGATGAGAAAGACGTAAGAAAACAATACTTAAAAAACTAACATGTTCTAGATTTCGATTACATCTGATTCATTGATAAATATACTGATCAAACACTTTCTACAGCTAAGTATTACATGTTGTGCATGAAATTGAAAGAAGGAGAAATGAGGCTCAATAACAAATAACATCAAATTTCATTATATTTTCTGGATCCAAACTTCAAATTACACTTAAGTGATATCCACAACTCTGAAAATACCTGGAAATGAAAAGGGAAACAAGAGAAGTGCAGAAATCGGTAGGTAGTAAGTAGCAGTACAGCAATGAAACAGTGTAGAAGTCAGCCAAAACCAAGGAATTCGAACTGAAAGAGCAACTAGACAGTACTCCACACAAAACAAGCTCAAACTAAAGTCTCAAGCCCCAAAAATCAAGCCATTTCTTCACCCAGGTGCAGGAATTTGGAGTTTCAAAAGTTCTGACCAAGGGAGGATCAACAGATCGAAACTGAAAGGAATTTCAAGTAGTTTTTCAACCAAGAAATGCAGAAAAAATTCAATGTTCTTTTTTTTTAGCAGCTCAGTTTTTAGGAGTTTTTATCTCTCTTCAAAATCTCCCTTGAATAGCAAGTCTTGGTGCCTTTATAGGCAAGGCATTAGGACAACCTCAAGAAAATCAGGTTTGCACTTTGCACCTTCTGAAATTTTCATTTTAGCCTAGTTGCCCCTAATGTAAATTTCAGCATTTCAGAATAGTCCCAAATCCCCCTTCTAGGAAGCTTCCTAAGGTTGTTACACCCAGACTCCCTATGCTAGTTACCTAGACTACCCCTTTAAAACCCGGTTATTACCCACTGAAACCCAATGGGTCAAGTTGACCCGATAATGAAACCAAAAGTGGGCTCAATTCTGACCCAATGACCCAAATCAAACCCCATTGGGGTGAGGTCTGTAATGGCTTCAAAGCCCAAACACAGATAGATTGAATCAAATCAGACAACTAACAAAGGGCAAATACTTCAAAAATTCTGAGAATTAAGCCTATACCAATCAACTGATTACACAAATGAGCAAGAAATTAACCAAGTTATCAGAATAGCCCTAATTAAATTGACTAGGTGACTAATTGGAACAATAACCATGCCATTTAATCAAAAGAAACCAAACAAATCAAGCAGGACCGGAGAACAGACTTGGAAACAAAAAGAATAAAAGGAAAACCAGCGAAAACCAAACTAACAAATCTCAAACTTGGCCAAAAATTTGGTTAAATTTCAAATAAGGAAAAAGAAAAGAAAGAAGAGGGGCAATAAGTGAAAATGAACTAGAAACGGACCCAAAACTGAAATGAAACTTATAGGCTAAACTCGAAATAACACTCGATATCTTGACTCATACGAAACTGATACCAGTCACTTTTCTCTGTCAAGAAAGAACGACTAGCATCAGCTTTGTAGTGGTCAACCTTCCAAACATGAGAAAAGCACTCCTGGGTCGATGCATGCCACCAGATTCGACCGCAACTGGTTTTGAACTTTTAAGGCTTTAATTTGGATCTAAGATATGAGGGGTTATGGGCAGATTTGAGGGTAATGGAGTGTGGATTTGGAAAGAGGGGAGTGAGGGGGTTCTAGGGTGTTAGTTTGAGGTGGTTTGGGGCCCTCCGCCGGTAGAGATGGCGGAGAGGATATGAGGGCAGCGCTAGGGTTTAGGTCTCCAAGCTTGGAGACAATGAATGGAGGGGGTTGATTTGGGGGGGGTAGGCTCATTTCGGACATATATATATATCTAATAGCGTTCAGTTTCGATCCGTTGGATCAGAAGAAATTAACGGCTCAGATCAAAAGCCGTTAAAACGACGTCGTTTGGTCATAGTGGGGGTTTGGACCGGTTCTGGGATCGGACCTGGGCGGAAATGGGCGAGGGTTTTGGGCCAATTTTAAACTAAGCTTACCCTTTCCACTTATTTCCTCGTTATTTTCTCTTTTTTTCTTTTCTTCTTTTTTCAATTTTCTTTTTAGTTTCTTTTAAATTAAAATTTAAAATAAACCTAAATTAATCACTAATAAAATTATACTATTGCATTAACTAACTCTAAATAACATTTACCACAAATAATTAAAAACCAAATTCAAGGAAAAACTACCAAAAAATCAAAATTAAAATTAAAAAGTGCAAAATAAACTATTTTTTGTGATTTTTCCCATTTTTATAAAACAACTAATTTGTTAATTAATCCTAAAATGTAGAATTAAATCCTAAATGCAAATGCAACATATTTTTTGTATTTTTCATTAATTAAACAAAGTTAAAATGCGCAGACAAATGCAAACAATTAATGAAAAATGCTACAAAAATCTACGAAATTACAAATAATGGGCAAAATTTATTTTGTTTTGAATTTGTGGTAGTAATTCATATAAGACAAAAATCACGTGCTCACAAGGACTACCTTGGATCTCCACATGGACTGAAGACAGCCACCCAATCTACGGTCCAAAAGCTGCTGCTCCAGGATCTGCACATAGTGCAGAGTGTAGTATCAGCACAACCGACCCCATGTGCTGGTAAGTGCCTAGCCTAACCTCGGCGAAGTAGTGACGAGGCTAGGACTAGACTACCAAATAAACCTGTGCAATTCAACTATATACAACGGAAAAGAAGAACAGTAATATACAGTCAAGTATGGGAGGGGTAACATGCTGCGGGGGAACTATCAATTTAGAATAGAAAGACAATAGGTAATTGAAAGACACAATATATATCAGATATCAACAAAGAATCAGAAATCAATAAGTGCACGACATCACCCCTCGTGCTTTTATTCTCGTCCTCACCAAAGCAATGAAGTAATGAAAATGTGCACGGCATTACCCTTCGTGCTTTTACTCTTGTCCTCACCAAAGCAATCAAGTAATGAAAATGTGTACGGCATCACCCTTCGTGCTTTTACTCTCGTCCTAACCATATAATCAATATAATCAGCACATAATGGTACATCGTGCGGTACGACATCACCCTTCGTGATTTACACTCTTTCCTCACAAATCATACACGATATCACCCTTAGTGTTTTAACACTCTTACTCACCCAAACAACAATCATAAATAATAGGGAAAGGGAATAAATGAAATTACAATAAGAATCCAGGCAAGGGAACAATAGTTCAACAATAAAGTCCCGACAAGGGAATAACATCAAAAGAAGCATCAACATTCTGGCTAGGGAAATAACATTAAAAACAATAAATTCCTGGAAAGGGAGATAATATAATGATTCTCTTCTCTTTTACACTTTTATTTCTCAACTCACTTCACAACTTGAGCCAATGCTCTAAAAGGTTCAGTTACCACTTATACTTTCACATTTCATTATACAACTTGAGTCAACGCTCCTCACTATTCAAATGTCACAATTACTTCCACAAACTTTTTCCAACAATATAAATCATCATCAAAGCATGAAAAATACCACGAAGTCATAATAATCACAATATAAGACTCACGGGTATGCTTGACACCAACGTATAGATACTCGTCACCATGCCTATACAACGTACTCGACAAATACCACATAGCAAATAGGACTCGACTCATAATCCCTCAAGTTAAGGTTAGACCAAACACTTACCTCGATGCCACGAACACAATTCAAGCCTCAACTATCTCTTTACCTCTTGATTCCACCACCAATTTGCTCGTATCTAGCCACAAGTTACTTAATTATATCAATAAATACTAAATAAATTAATGCCAATGCATGAAGATAAGTTTTCCGAAGTTTTACCCAAAAAGTCAAAAATTGCCCCCGGGCCCACATGGTCAAACCCGAGGTTCGAACCAAATCCCCAATTTTTGAAAAACTTAGGTTCTGGCCAAAACACCCAATTTCCCCAATAAAAATCATTGATTTTGAGTTGAAATCATGTGAAAAGATGTTAATGATTGAAGGAAACGAGTTAAAATTGACTTACAATCAATTTGGAAGAAGAGTTGTCTTTGAAAAATCGCCCAAGAGTGTTTTGGTTTTGAAAGAGTGTGAAAAATGGTTGAAATGCGTCTAAGTTATGAACTTACAGGTCTCTGATGTCGTAATTGCGACCAGGGTTCGCAATTGCGAACCCCTCAGAAATTGGACTTTTGCATTTGCGATCCACTTGGATTTCTAGTCATCATCGCATTTGCGAGAAAACAGTCGCATTTGTGACTCAGGCTGCCAGGTCCATTCTTCGCATTTGCGAAGGTTCATCGCATTTGAGAGCCAGGCTTCGCATTTGCGAAGCCTGCAGACCTGATCACACCACCTGAAAACCTGCAATTTTCCAAGTCTAAAATCCACCCCATGGCCTATCCAAAACTCACCTGAGCCCGTAGGGCTCCAAACCAAATATGCACACCAAATTAAAAACATCATACATACTCGCTCGTGCATTCAAATCACTAAAATAACATCAACAACTATAAATTTAGCATCAAAATCATGAAATTTCTTAAGAACTTCAAATTTTCCAAATCTTCTCAAAAACGATCTAATTCACGTCGTTTCAAGTCTGTTTCTTACCAAATTTCACAGACTTATCTTAAATCACATATAAGACATTACCGGGTACCGGAACCAAAATACATGCCCGATACCAATGGTTTCAAACATAAATTCTCTTCTTTACTTCATAATTAATTCAGCAAAATAATTTCTTTCAAAAATTCATTTCTTGGACTTGGGACCTCGGAATTCGATTCCGGGCATACGCCTAAGTCCCATATTTTCCTACGAACCCTCCGGGACCGTCAAATCATGGGTCCGGGTATGTTTACCCAAAATATTGACCGAAGTCACTCAAACTCATTTTAAATGCAAAATTCATTATTTTTCACAGATTTTCACAAAAGGACTTTCCGCCTACGCGCCCGGACTGCGCACGCAAATTGAGGTGATGCCGAAAGAGGTTTTTAAGGCCTCAGAATGCAGAATTTACTTTTAAAATAAGTGATGACCTTTTGAGTCATCACAACAAGAGTTTATGTTATCTGCCTTAACTAGAGTTTTTGAGTAACCCTTGAGAAATGAGCACATGAATGTACTCTTTTTTAATATGTTTAAGTTTCCAGATCAAATCATGTTTCCATTCAAAAAGAAAGATTTATGTAATTACATAGTTATAGGGTAATCTAGTTTCCATCCAAATAGAGAGATTCAAACAATTATATAGCAACAGAATATTCATAAAAGAGAGTTTATGTTATCAACTATGTCACTGCTAAAACATCAAAGACTTAAACACAACACAATATTTATTCAAAAAGATGCAGCTAGTAGATAGACACGTTTGTTAAAATATCTTAACTATAAAAACAGTATATAAGTAGGAATATTCTTCTCAGTAAAATGTATTATTAGAAGATTGAGTAAAAGCAAAAACCAAATTATTTTCTTTCTGTCTTGTATAAGTTTGTGGTGAAAATTTTAGATGGCATGGCACTTGAACCGGCAGCACCACTATTATATGCTGGCATAATAATATACAGTCCATTGAACCATTTTGGTTTCAAACAGAGTGGATTTAGAGGAGGAATTTTATTAGGAGGAGTAGGACACATGGGATTGAAAATAGCAAAGGCAATAGGACATCATGTTATTGTCATTAGCTCTTCAAATAAGAAGAGACAAGAGGCATTGGAACATCTTGGTGCAGATGATTATCTTATTAGTTCAGACACTACACAAATGCAAGAGGTTGCTGATTCACTTAACTTGGCTATCCTCTTGAACCTTATCTTTCTTTGCTTAAAGTTTATGGCAAACTTATCTTGATAGGAGTTATTAACACCCTTTTGAAATTTATCTTCCCTATGATTATGCTTGGTAGCTCATTGAACTTATTTATGCTAGCTGTATAACATGTTCGGAAGAAATACATTATTACAATAAGTTAAAATTGGTCTCTAACAATATATTGTGTTAGTACTTTCTCAGAAAAGTCGATTGAAAATGCTACTAATTAGATAATAAAGATTTTGAATAAATTATAAAGGCACTTAGTTACTCATTTGACAAGAATTAAAATGATTTCTCATATACACAAGTTTATGAGAAAACAACATAATCTGGGATAGACAAGGAAGTATATAGGTTGTTAATTTCTCATATTGCAGTAGAGCCTACTTCAATTGGATTATGTGAAAAATAATAATTTAAGAAAGGTTAACTCAACTAGAATTCAAACTCTAAATATTTTTGTTCATAAATTATGTTCTTCATGCTTCTAAGCAGATAAATATGCCCAACAACATAAATTCTAGCATTTCCAAATAGGTTTTTCACAAATACTGAACAAATGATGAGGAAACACAAATCATGCAGCATCTACTCCTTGTTACCGCCGCAATATCAATAAATTATCACGATTACAATAAAAATCGAGAAGAACTTACAACGAAGATTGATTTCCACTGAAATGTTTGAGGAAAAAATACGGAAAAAATGAAGATGAAGCGGAGAGAAAGAGGAAAGGAGATGACCGCTGTCTTCAGAAGTGAAGAAAAGAGGACAAGTACGAGGTTTTAGAGTTTATTTGGTTGAGGGCAATTTTGGCATTATAAAAACTTATAATGGACTAGAAAGTAATTTTATTAGTCAAACTAAAATAGCTTTTAAACCAAAAACGGAGAAGTTAGGTTCAACCAACTTGTTGTTTTCAGCCTTTTAAAGCACTTTTTAGCTTTTCTTAAGCAGCTTTTTTTTTGTCAAACACTGTAAACACCCTCCATATTTTAAAGCCATTTAGAGGTAATTTTGTTACTGTCTATTTTGATGATATACTTATTTATAATTATTCTTTGGATAATCATCCTTTGCATGTTAAAAGCGTGCTTGGTATACTTAGGAAAGAGAAACTCTTTGCAAATTCTAAGAAGTATGATTTTTGTGTTGATAGGGTGATTTTCTTGGGATTTGTTGTGAGTGGGAAGGGCATAGAGGTTGATGAAACGAAAGTGAAAGCCATTAGAGAGTGCCAGTTCCAAAGAGTATGTCACAGGTTAGGAGTTTTCATGGTCTCACTAGTTTTTATTGGAGATTTGTTAAATGTTTTAGTGCAGTAGCTACTCCTTTGACTACACTAATTAGGAAGGATAATGATTTAAATGAGGTAAATATCAAGATAAGGCTTTTGAATTATTGAAGAAGACGCTTAGTTCAGTCCATTTGCTACAACTACCCGATTTTAGTAAGACTTTTGAGGTTGAGTGTGATACTTCTGGGGTAGGTATAGGTACGGTTCTT
The DNA here is from genome assembly GCF_000393655.2 of Nicotiana sylvestris. NCBI lineage: Eukaryota > Viridiplantae > Streptophyta > Magnoliopsida > Solanales > Solanaceae > Nicotiana > Nicotiana sylvestris. Next base: position 103,477,256 of record NC_091067.1, read on the forward strand.
ATGCAAGACCAAAAATACATAGCTTACTTTAGTGAGAAATTGAGTGGAGTAACCTTAAATTATTTTTTCACGGTCCAAATTTCCACTATAGGCCGTGATGGTGCCCAACGTCGCCGCTAGGCAAGCCAACGATAAATTGTCCATGTAATTGATCATTTTAATATTTTTAAAGTAATTGATTTTAATAAACAAGATGGTGATTAATAAGTGATTGCAGTAATGTAAAGCATAAAATAATAAAAGAGTAAAACAGCGAATTTAATACCCAAAACTATGAAATGTCTACTAGAATATTCCAAAAAAATTGGTATCACAAGTGCATAAGCAAATTAGTAGAACATACAAAACCTCCTATACTACTGTCTGGAGTAAGATAGAAAGAAAATAAATATAATAAGAAGAGACTTAGGGCATTACAGAACGGGCATAGGGAGCAGCTCACCACTAAGCCTATAGGTAACGGGGAAACGCGCCGGAATAGTCACCGGATGCAAATGCCTCAGATCCTGCACGATTATTGCAGAAGTGTAGCGTGAGTACATAAATAACATGTACCCAGTAAGTATCTAGTCCAACCTCAAGGAAATAGTAACGAGGGGTCGACATCGACACTTACTAAGGGTCAATAAATAAAGTGCACAAATTATAAATAGGCAGGGAATACATCAATAATAACGAATTAATGAACAATAAATAAGTGGTTCTTTAACTAAATATCGGTTAGAGTCTCCAACTATCACATACTAATTTCAACAAGTAAGAGCCACCAAGCATTTACAAATTCTCAAATCTTGGAATAAATATCAAGTATAATCGGACTCCAAGCAATATCATGCACGATTTATGCCAAGGTCGTATGGCCCCATCCAGAATAATGTGTATACTATCGAGGGTCGACCGGTGTGAACCATAGATGCATCTATTATACTGCCGAGGCGTTCGTCCCGATCCACAGGAATGGAGAATACTCAACGAACTCCGATTAATAGCTACTATGTAAAATAATACTCAAGGGAGGTATAGTTTCCACCACAGTCAATTAACCTGCCAAAACTCAAAGTAATGAAGTTCGGTCTTTACAAATCCTTTATCAAATACCAAATATAATTAAAGTAATTAGACTAACAAGTTAAGTACAAATAATACATGTAATATATGGTAGAGTCCTAAAACTACCTGGACATAAGCACTCTCGTCACATCGCGTGCACGTAGCACCCACAATTATTAACAAAACAATCATTTATAGTACTTATGGGAGAATTTTCTCTTACAAGGTTAGGCAAGAGACTTACATCATTTTCAAGTTCTCTTCCCGGTCCACAATTCACACTAAAGCCTCAAACCGATGCCACGCAATATATGCTCATAAGTTTATAATATAACATTAGAGTAATTACCCAACCCAAATTGGAAGATTCTTAAAATTCACCTCTGAGCCAAAAATCACATCAAACAACGTCGATTTTACTAATCACAACTCAATTCAAGCCTATCAAAATAATGAATATCCGACTTCCAAAACTAACGTCGAATCATACCAAAATAACTCCGATTGACCTCAAATTTTGAACACAAGTCATAAATGATACGAAGGACCTACTCCAGGCTCGAAATCCTAAATGGACCTCGATAATACCAAAGTCTACTCCAAAACAAATTTAAAGAACTTGAAAACCTTCAATGAACCAACTTTTGACATTAAGCGCCGAAATGCTCCTGGTTCAACCGTAACCCGATCCGAACATACGCCCAAGTCCAAAATCATCATACAAACCTATTGGAACCGTTAAATTTTGGTTCTGAGGTAGTTTACTAAAAATGTTTAATCAAGTCAAACTTGGCCATCTTAGGTCGCTATTAAGGAACCAAGTGTTTCGATCTCAATCCAAACTCTTCAAACCTAGTCAACCATCCCCGTAAGTCATAAAATAGTAAAGTCATATACGGGGAGTCTTAACTAGCGGAATAGGGATCTAGAAAGCAAAACAGTCAGTCGGGTTGTTACATTCTCTACCTCTTAAATAAATGTTCATCCTCGAACGGGTCTAGAATCATCCCTAGAGTGCTGAATATGTGTGGATACTCGTGCCGCATGTCCTCCTCGGTCTCCCAAGTCACTTCCTTGACTGGTTGAACCCTCCACTGGACCTTTACCACAAAAATCTTCTTGGACCTCAATTGGCGAACCTGCCTATCAACAATGGCAACTGGCTCCTCCTCATAATCCAAGATCTCATCTAGCTAAACCGTGTTGTAATCTAAAACATGTGACCTGTCGGAATGATACCTCCGGAGAATAGACACGTGGAAAACTGGATGAACTTCCAATAAACTGTGAGGCAACACAAGCTCAAAAGAAACCTCCCCAACTCGCCTCAACACCTCAAATGGGCCAATAAACCTTGGGCTCAGCTTGCCCTTCTTCCCGAACCTCATGATTCCCTTCATCGGTGAGACCTCAAGAGAACATTTTCGCCCACCATAAATGATAAATCACGTACCTTCTGATCCACGTAACTCTTCTGTCTAGAATGTACTGTGCGAAGTCTCTCCTGAATCAACTTTACCTACTTCAAGGCATCCTTCACTAAATCAGTGCCATATAACCTAGCCACGCCAGGCTTAAGCCATCCGATGGGCGAACCACATTGCCGACCATATAAAGCCTCAAATGGAGCCATCTCAATACTGGACTGATAACTGTTGTAATAAAAAAATTCGGCCAAAGGAAAGAATCGATCCAACTGCCCTTTGAAGTCAATCACACATGCTCTTAGCATATCCTCCAAGATCTGAACTATCCGCTTCGACTATCCGTTGGTCTGTGGATGAAAGGCTATATTGAGCTCTACCCGGGTACCCAACTCACTCTGTACTGCTCTCTAGAAGTGCGAAGTGAACTGAGGGCCTCTATCTGAAATGATGGAAATAAGCACATCATGCAACTGAAAAATATCCTGAATATAAATCAAGGCCAACCTCTCCGACGAGTACGTAGTCATCACTGGAATAAAGTGTGTCAACTTAGTCAGCCTGTCGACAATGACCCAAACATAATCAAACTTCCTCAACGTTTGCGGCAACCCAACTACGAAATCCATAGTGATGTGCTCCCATTTCCACTCCAGTATAACCATATGCTAAAGTAGGCCACTTGGCCTCTGGTGCTTATACTTAACCTGCTGGCAATTTTGGCATATCGCTACATACTCAACTATGTCTTTTTTCATTCGCCGTCACCAATAATGTTGCCTCTAGTCGTGATACATCTTCGTAGAACCTGGATGAATAGAATACCAAGAATTGTGTGCCTCTTCTAGAATCTTCTCCCTTAATCCATCAACTTTAGGAATACATAGACGACCCTAGAGTCGCAGAACACCATCCTTACCAATAGTAACATCCTTGGCCCCACCTTGTAGTACTGTCTCCCTAAGAACTAGCAAGTGTGGATCATCATACTGACGAGCCTTGATCCGCTCAAATAATAAAGACTGACCCACAATGCATGAAAGAACTCGACTGGGATCCAAAATATCCAACCTCACAAGTCTGTTAGCCAAGGACTGAATGTCCAAAGCCAATGGTCTCTCCTCTACAGAAATGAATGTCAAACTACCCATACATTCGGCCTTTCTGCTTGAACAAATGCTGCAAGCTGCGATGATCGGTGTAAACCTCACAAGATACCCCATGAAGATAATGCCTCCAGATCTTGAGAGCATGAACTATCGCGGCCAACTCTAAATCATGTACGGGGTAATTCTTCATGTGGGGCTTCAACTGACGTGAAGAATATGCAATAACGTCTCCTCCTACATCAATACACAACCCAGACCAATGCATGAAGCATCGCAACACACAGTATACAACCCTAAACCGGAAGGCAATACTAACACCGTGATGTAGTCAATGCAGTCTTGATCTTCTGAAAACTCGCCTCGGAATCTAAAGTCTTAAGCTTCTGAAAGCGCACATCGCAATCATTAGACCATAAAAAGGAGCACCTTTCTGGGTCAGTTTGGTCAAAAGTGCTGCAATAGATGAGAAGCCCTTCACGAACCGATGATAATAACCTGCTAACCCCAAGAAGCTCTTGATCTCGATCACTGTGGTAGGACGAGGCCAACTCTAGACTGCCTCGATCTTCCTAGGATCTACCTTAATACCCTCACCTGACACAACATGCCCCAAGAATGCCATAGGATCTAGCAAGAACTCGCACTTGGAGAACTTATCATATAATTTCTGTTCCCGCAAGGTCTGAAGCACAACTCTCAAATGTTGCTCGTGCTCCTCCATGCTACGCGAGTATATCAATATGTCATCAAAGAAGACAATGACGAATGAGTTAATATATGGCCTGAACAACCGATTCATCAAATCCATAAATGTCGGGGCATTGGTCAAACCGAAGGACATCACGAGAAACTCATAGTGGCCATATTTAGTCCAGAAAGCCGTCTTCGGAACATCCGAAGCACAAATCTTCATGTGATGATACCCAAATCTCTAGTCGATCTTGGAGAATACCCTGGCACCCTGCAACTGGCCAAATAAATCATCAATACGTGACAACGACTACTTTTTCTTAATGGTAACTTTGTTCAACTGGCGGTAACCAATGCATATCCACATAGTCCTATCCTTCTTTTTCACGAACAACACCGGTGCACTCCGAGGCGACACACTCGGTCTGACGAACCCCATCGCTAGCAACTCCTCAAGCTATTATTTCAATTTCTTCAACTCTTTCGGAGTCATGCAGTATTGTAAAATAGAGATAGGCTGGGTACCTGGTGCCAAATCAATACAGAAATCGATATCACGGTCTGGTAGAATGCCTAGTAGATCAGAACGAAACACATCGGAGAACTCCCGCACCACGGGCACTGAATTAATCGTAGGAGTCTCTACAGTGGTATCCTGAACATAAGCTAGATAAGCCAAACAACCCTTCTCGACCACATATCGAGCCTTCAAGAAAGAGATATCCTGGCTAAATGAACTAATAGATGAACCCTTCCATTCTAATCTAGGTAACTCTGGCATCGCCAAGGTAACAATCTTGGCATGGCAATTAAGAACGGCATGGTACGAAGACAACTAGTCCATGCCCAGGATAACCTCAAAGTAAGTCATGCCAAGCAACAAAAGATCCCATCTGGTCTCATAACCACAGAAAGTCACAATACATGATTGATAAATCCGATACACAATAACAGAATTGCCCACTAGCGTGGACACATATAGGAGCACCCAAGAATTCATGAGAAACACCTAGAAAATGAGAAAACAAAGATAAAACATATGAATACGTAGACCCTGGATCAAATAGTACCGAAGCATCCCTACCGCAGACAAAAAAATACATGTGATCACGGCGTCTGAGGCTATTGCGTCTGGTATGACTGGAAAGGCATAGAACCTAGCTGAAGCGCCACTTGACTGGCCTCCACCTCTAGGGCGACCCCTTCCCTCTTGCCCTCTGCCTCTAGGCAGCCGGACGGTTGGTACAGTAGTTGGTGCTGTAATCATGGGCTGATAGCCCTGCTGTACTACCTTGCCCTGAAGCCTGGGGAAGAATTTCCTTACATGACCAAGCTCCCTACACTCAAAGCAACCTCTCGATGTGGAAGATTACTGACCCTGAGTCTGACCTTGGGGACCTGAACACCCACTAGAAGAACCTTGAATAGCTGGTAGATGGAAGGAGCTCTCTGAAATAGCGCTGAAATAGGGCCGCACTAGAGCACCCCGAGAAGGCAGTGGTGCTAGATACGTGGGCATGGTAATCTGGCCCCTCACAAACTGACTTTTGCCCCCAAACGGAGCACCACTGAACCCTCTAGAATATCGAGACTGCTTGTCCTTCAGCGCCTGTTCTCGACCATGCTAACGTATACTCTCGATCAGCCGAGCTATCTCCACAACCTATTCGTAAAGAGTCCCTATCTCATTCTCTCGGGCCATAGTGACCTGAATATCGTAGTGCAACCCCACAATAAGCCTTTGCACTCGCTCTGCATCGGTGGGGAGTATCATAAATGTATGGCGAGATAACTCAGAGAATCTCTCCTCGTAATCGGTCACAGACATCTGACCCTACTGGAGCCGTTCGAACTGACCCCGTAACTCATCCCTTTGAGAGGGTGGGATATAACTCTCAAGAAAGAGACGTATGAACCGGTCCCAAGTCAAGGGAGGATAATCTGCTGGTCTGCTGAAAAGATAGGACTACCACCATCTACGGGCCCTGCCGTCCAGCTGGAATGTGGTAAAGTCCACCTCGTAGGACTCCAATACTCTCATGTTGTGCAGTCTGTCCCTGCAATGATCAATAAAGTCCTGGGGTCCTCTTGTCGCTCACCGCTAAAGGCAGGAGGATGTAGCCTAGTCCATCCATCCAATAGCTTCTGCAGCTCGCTGATCGCTACTGGTCTAGGCTTTGGTATAGCCGCTGCAACTGATTGAGCCCTACCTACGGGTAGTGTACCTGGGGTCTGATATACGACAGCAGCATGCCCTAGAGTTTGAGTGGTACGGGTCTGTGCTCCCCCTCCCACCTGAGATGTGGATGGGTCTACTGGAAATAAACCACCCTGCGTCATAAAGTCCATGAACCACAGCATACGGTCCATGGCCTCCTGGAATCCTTGTACGGACATGAAATCCGTCGGGGTATTTTTCAAACGAAGGACATCACTAGAAACTCATAGTGGCCATATTTAGTCCAAAAAGTCGTCTTTGGAACATCCAAAGCACGAATATTCAGCTGATGATACCCAATCCCTAGACCAAAACTCCCAAAATTCCACCTTAAAAACATATAAACTAGGTGAGAAATTCAATATATAATCAATAATATTGAATAAAAATAATTAAAAATGGCTTACCTCATGAAATCACTCGAAACTGCTCTCAAAAATTGCCTTATCCGAGCTTGCAAAGTCCAAAATGATTAAAAATCTCTGAACCCTTGAATTTAAACACTGCCCAGGTCCTTCCGCTTCTGCGGCCTCAAACTACGCACATGCAGAATCGCTTTTGTGATAAAAACTCCACTTCTGCAGAAATTCACTTAAGTCCACAAGGTTTGCACCTACGCTCCAAGATCCGCACCTGCAGAGGCGCTTCTGCGACCAGCAGACTGCTTCTGCGAAGACAGCTTCACTTCCACATTCTCCGCATCTGCGGAGCCTTGCTCGCATCTGCGGGCTCATAGATGCGGAAGTTTCCTCGCACCTGCGACACACCCCAGGGAAGCCCCAGCTCCGCTTCTATGCCACTTCAGCCGCACCTGCGGCGTCGCACCTGCGGTTAATCCCCTCACAGGTGCGATCACAACAGAAGGCAAAAATCTCAACAATACTTCAAGTCTAACTTTTGATCCGTTAACCATCCGGAATCCACCCAAGGCCCCCGGGACCTCAACCAAACATAACAACAAGTTCTAAAATACAATACAAACTTAGTCGAGGCCTCAAATCACATCAAACAACATCAAAAACACGAATCGCACTCCAATTCAAAACTAATGAAAACTAAGAAATTCCAACTTCTACAATCAATGCCGAAATCTATCAAATCAACTCCGATTGACCTCAAATTTTGTACACAGTTCATAAATGATACAGCAGACCTATTTCAACTTCCGGAACCAAATTCGAGCTCGGTAACCACAAAGTCAACTCTCAGCCAAGTTTCTCAATTCTCCAAACTTCCATTTTTTCAACTTTCACCATTTCAAGCCAAAATCACTTACGGAACTCCAAATCACTATTCGGACACACTCTAAAATCACCCTACGGGGCTATCGGAACCGTCAAAACTCCATTCCGAAGCCATTTACACATAAGTCAACATCCGGTCAACTCTTTCAATTTAGGCTTCCAACCTTGGGAATAAGTATCCCAATCCATTCTGAAACATTTCCGGAACCAAACCAACCACCCCGGCAAGTCACCTAACAACAATTGAGCATGGAATAAGCAGTAAATGGGGGAACGGTGCTACAACACTCAAAGCGATCGGTCGGATCGTTACAGTTGTATAATTACTACCCTAATAATTACACTATTTCCAATTAGCTGGTGGCTTTCCAAACAGACCCTTAGAGTTTGAACTCGGGAACTCTAGTAAACTTTGAAGGAATAATTATTACACTTTTAATAACTTGTGAAACATTTTCACAAAAGAAAATTACACATGTTTACTTGCAGTACCTTTTAGTAACTTAATAGGGGTAGTAGAAATAATTTTTCTTAGCTCATTATCTAACACTTTAACGTATTGTAATATGTCATTTATCTTTTTATAAGTTAATACTTTGTTAGTATTATAATTAATGCGTGCTTGTACATTATTATTTTTTTTCAAAAGTTACCGTCGGCATTGCAATTAAGCTAATATGTATAGAAGCTAAAAAAAATTATGTTATACAATTGCATCGTATAACTATTGTATATCCGAATAGAAAAATAAAGATACAGGAAAGAAAGGTAAGCAACCAAAAATCATGGCATCGCCCGGACTCGAACCGGAGACCTTCAGTGTGTTAGACTGACGTGATAACCAACTACACCACGACACCATTATGGAAAATGCTTGTCAGCAGATTTATATAAATTAATATTACAGTTGAGGCAATAATTTCCATGCGGTCTCGGCTAGGATTGAGAACCAGAGAAGCAAGAGAAATGGGAGTAGTGAGAGTGGACTCACTAAAGCCTTTGGCATTGATATGGACTCCATTTCCTTCTCTAAATAGCTTCAACTGGCCTTGGGTTTTTGTATCAAGCCAAAGAAAACATTCAAGAGTAAGACCCTTAACAAGCAGTCAAGGTGATCAGAGAGAGACACAAATAATGAGCAAAATCATTGACTCACATTTGCATGTCTGGGCATCCCCACAAGAGGTACATACCACCAGATTTTATACTTTTTTTGTTTGGCAGATTTCGTTGAAGTATGAGGAATTAATTAATTAATGTGTGTTTCTTTGGAATTTGTTAGGCTGCAGAAAAGTACCCTTATTTTCCTGGCCAAGTGCCTAGTTTGCCTGGTCATGTCGATTACCTGCTGGAGGTACCTCCTAAAGGCTTCACTTTTTTCATATTATGAATGATCAACTGTTAATGTTGTAGATGCCTCTTTATGTTTTTCTTCTTTTGGGTTTGTTTGGTACGAATGCAATTTTTATCTTTAGATTAGTATTATCCGTGATAAATCATGTTCTAGTTTTTCATTGTTGCAAATGTTTTCTCCAAGATTACCAAATTGAAAGTTACTTCTACATGGTTTGGTGTGGGGAAAAGTATTTCCTTTAAAAATGATTTCCTTGATATATCATTTTCTAGGTTTGGTTATCTTGAATTGTTAAAATGTATTCTTTAAGAATAATATTTATGGAAAGAGGAAAAATGGCTTCAAATTCTTCCTTTTATAAATATCAAACGCCTAATGGTTATTTCATATCCAACACTTGGTAATCGGTGTCAACTTTTAATGCTCAAAAATATCATTCCTCACCTTGGATGATCATAATATATCACCTATTTTAGTATCCAACGAAGCATTTGAAAGTGATCCAGAAAATGACTTTCTAAGGCAAAACATTTCCGTTGAAAATACTTCCGACATACCAAAGATGCTTCTCTTGTTGTCACTGTTGAGTGTTGATTGTCACAATGCTTTCATTGTACCAACATTTGAAATCCCTTCAAATGTTTATGTTTCTAGCAGCGTATGGAAGAAGCAGGTGTGGATGGAGCACTTATTGTTCAACCCATTAATCACAAGTTTGATCATTCTTATGTTACCAGGTCATTTCATTTCTCTCTTCACTATATTGAATTTTCAGCTTTTTCTTTTATGTATAAGAAGTAGATTTCCAGGTTTCGGCGAATGAAGTTGTTCCTTAAGTAGTATATAATAGAAGATTTGTCAATTGTCTTCACTAAGATGCTTGTTTTCAATACATTACTAATAGTAGCAAATGGCTATTCCAAACTAACATCTGTACATATGTCTTTCAACTATCGAGGATATTGCACCAGATGTTATTTACCCTCTTTTTTCTCCTTCCCTTAAACTGCGAGTACAAATGTATTATTTGTGTATTCTTCGGTCTTCTAGTTGGTTAATTATCTTCTGTTGGTACTTGGTAGCAGTCATATTGACTTGAGAGATTGTCTGCCTTATGCATAATTACTTTTATCCAGTGTGCTGAAGAAGTTTCCATCAAAATTCGTCGGTTGTTGCCTCGCAAATCCAGCAAAAGATGGGAGCGGAATAAAGCAGCTTGAAGATCTGGTTTTAAAGGTTTGGTAACTCATATTTATAGATATTAGTGTTTTCATTATTTGGGTATTATGTTGACAAAAGATACCACTCATTCTAGGATGGTTATCGTGCTGTTCGCTTTAATCCGTATCTTTGGCCTACTGGTGAAAAGGTATCAATCTTGATGCAGAATCTTTCCTTCCGTAATATTGATCTCAGAGTTTCAGAATCTTTCCTTCCGTAATATTGATCTCAGAGTTTACTTTGCCGTGGACCTTAGTATTGCCAATGAAGTTTATCAGAGTATGAGGCATTAAACTCTTTAAAAGATTCATTATGTTGGAAGAACCTATGAAGTTTTCTTTTAACCATACGTTCCTTCCTTTATGGTTAACTAGATGCAAAGAGAACACATATCCAACCAGAAATTAGAAGAAAATCAGATACATACCTGATAAGTCTTGTACTTGGTTATACCTTCAAATTCTAAGAGTGATGTAACGCTGAACTGGGTGGACTTGTTTTTGGTAATTGCCACTAACCATGTTGAGTCTTTTAGCAGATGACAAATGAAATCGGAAAGGCATTATTCTCTAAGGCTGGAGAGCTTGGAGTTCCAGTTGGTTTCATGTGTATGAAGGTACTACTAGCATTCAACTCTTCAGGAAATACATAAAACTCTGAAGTAATAATGTGCCATAAACTGTGTATCCGTGGTACTATTACAAGCTCTTCAGTTGAGGAGAGCATTGTTCAACTCAATGTTTTCCCATGAAGTTCTCATTCTGCGTCTACAATAATGAATAGTAGACTATGAGATGACACTAAGATGGATTCTTTCAGGGTCTGGATTTGCATTTGCAAGAAATTGAGGAACTGTGCACAGAATTTCCCTCCACTGTTGTTCTGCTTGATCATCTGGCTTTCTGTAAGCCCCCAAAGTAAGTCATCGCTGAAGTTTTTTTCTGAATTGTCATTCGTTGGTGAGAATAGAGAATAACGTTAGGTGATTTGCCTGAATGTCTTGTAGCAATGATGAAGAAAGTCCAAGTTTCTCAGAACTGTTAAAGCTTTCAAGATTCCCACAGGTAACTTTTGCTGAAAGTCATACTGGATTTCTTTAGTCTACACTTAGTTGAATATTTAGCATCTGCTCTGGATCCTGCAGAAGACAACTAAATCTGTCTAAACAAAAACTAACCAATTAAGATGTTCTTTGCTCGCAACATTCTCAAGATTTTAAACCTTTATAGTTGGGCTCAAGGCACTGAAACTCTCTTTTTGACTTTAGCCTGATACCTGCCTAATCAGTAATCATCCTTTTTTAAGATACATTGCACACAGCATTTATTCTCTAGTTCTGATCTTTTCCATACCAAAAATAAGAGCTGGAAGATAATTTGACTGTTTTTAACATTATTCTGAAGTATTATTGACAAATCTCTTCCTAGTATCTGAGATAGTATTTGCATTGTGCGTGACAGGTATACGTAAAATTCAGTGCTCTGTTCAGAGTGTCAAGAAATCGGTATCCATATGAGGACTTGTCTCAAGTTCTAGCCCAACTAGTCTCCAGTTATGGTGCACACCGTGTTATGTGGGGAAGGTAATAAATCACCATCATAATTGTTCATTGCACATCAACCTTAGAACTTCTAAATAGATTGCTAAATGTTATCGGGTGTATCTGAATCCGAATCTATTTACATGCTACAGTGACTTTCCCTATGTTGTTCCCGAGTGCGGGTATAAAGAAGCAAGAGAAGCAGTTCATCTTCTTGCTAAGCAGGGACATTTACCTCCTGTTGCCACTGAGTGGATCTTGGGTAAAACAATTATGCAGCTCTTTGATGGAAAATGGAGTTCTGTAGTAACTTGTTGACTACAAACATAACTGGAAATAACAGGTTGATGAGTTCCAAACGCGTCATGGAAACCTTAGTTGTACTTTAGCAGAGCAAAGAAGACTAGCTTTGTAAGCATTACTGCTATAACCTCTTTTCTTGGAGGCACAAACAATACATCTATGGTATATAGTATAACCAACTCATTAAATGCATAAGCAGTTTCAGCTTTCCCATGTTTGGTCCACAACATTTTCTCTAGGAAAACAAGTTCCTTAAAAATCAGAAAAAGCCTTTCATGCCGATTGGACTCCCCCCCCCCCCAAAATGCAGCCTGGATGCCTCATTTTTTTTAGTTAAACTAAGCCAGCGATATGTTATTGTACTTTACTATAGTAGTATGCATGCGCCAGGGTTGGCTCTAATTGCATTTCATGCTTCAAATCGTTTTCAATGATACATAGTACTATAGTAGTATGCATGCGCCAGGGTTAGCATTAGCTTTGCTACAACTTCACTTGCTTTTACGGCACAAATCAACCTTAACATGCCTCACTGTGGGCCAGGAAGATTTTATATCACAATTCACGGCTGAGTATTTAAAATGAACAAGGCAACAAAACTAACAGGCTGGAAACAATATACACTTACTAGGATTTAGGACACATTATGTTACATTTGATCCGTAAAGATACAATCTATACAAGCTTTTTCCTACCTTATCCCAACCAACTGGTTATCATTTCTGACACAAGCTACATCCAGTCAACCCTACTCTAATGGGATGCAGATTGGTGAAAAAGGGGAAGAAAAAAAACTAAAGAATGGTGAGAGAGAACTTTACAGGGACTTAAAAAATCTGTACAGCAAGAGAATTAATTGGGACAAAAAATAAGTTACAACTGTACAGCCACTAATCTTCTATCCGCTGTATCTCACCCATCATGATGCGATTGCTTGTGACCTTGAATCCAAGAAGAGCTGGATCGATTTGTCTTCCTTTCTTCCCTTTTTTCTTGCTGCCGCTACGGGCACCCTGTGTTCCATCTGATGATTCTGAAGCATGAGCCTCCTGGGCTGTTGGCTTCTTCGCACTACTCTTAACCATGTCACTGAATGATGTCTCAGAAACATCAGAATCACTACATGAGGCAGTTCGCCGAAAGCGCACATCTTTCTTTCCAGGTGTCACTATGTCAGCGGCTTGATTTGCTGTGTTACCTCCAACTTCTACTTTCCCCCCTAATGGAAAAAATTAAAGGTGTTAAAATGAAAGGCATTAGCAACTGCTGGTGGAAAGAACTAGAGGCATGATGGAAAAGCAGACCAATACTACTAGTATATTCCGCCCACATCTTCAAGGTGCAATACAGGTTGGGACCACAGTAAAAATCCAGACCATACAAGAGATAAATAACAACAAAAGCAGAAAGATAAACTACCTTCAGAAACCATGGCATTCGAAGGATTTTTCCCTCTAACAAGTGAATCAGAAGTCAATTCAGAAAACCCTTCCAGGTTAGATGACACTCGCGAGACAGGTGGACGCTTCAGCAAAATGTTTTCTGGCCTTTTTGATGTCATTGCAGACACTCTATCCAAAAAAAAAAAAAAAAGAACCAAACAGATGCATTATGCAAACATTACCAAGGTAATCTTCATGATATCACATACATAATCTCATATAGCAATACCAGACAGACCTGATTGGTAGTCCACCAATGCATACATACACAAGAATGTCATATTTCATGAGAGGAGGAAACCTTTTTTCTTTTATTTTTTTATTAATGGGAGAGGAAGAAACTACTAGAATGGATAAATAACCATTGATCATTGGTGTCCCTTATGTTACAAGCTTACAAAAATAACCATATTCCTGATACAAATAGAATTAAAAGAAGTTTAACCATGGAAACGGTAAGCCAAAAATAAAATTAGACCTTTACTCGGATAGAAGCAGGAGATAATCCTTACCGTTCCTTAGCAGGTTCCTCTGGCAAAGAGTCACCTGTACCTATCTTGTCATCATACAAGCCAACATTACCACCTGAAGTCGGATTGAAACAGTTGTCATTTCTCCACAAAAACAAAAAATCCAACCAGGAAAATAGAGCACAAGACAGACTAACACTAACCTCCAGTCCCAAGTGAAGTAGGCCTGCGGAGAATGTTTACTGGGATGTCCCCTGTTATAGCCGTCAGACCAGCTTGCTCGACAGTGTTTTCTCGAGCCTCTGAGTGCCTCTGCATAAACCATCTTGAAATTTAAGCACAGCTGTATCACCTCAACATTTAAACACATCTAGTCAGGTATCATACCTGGGAGGCATCACTGATGCTAGAAAAGAGAGGATTAGCTTCAGCCAACGCTCCAGAATGAGATTTGTGGGACAATCTTTCACCACCAGCAAGAACATGGGACCTCTCATCCACAAGATCTCTCTGTGGTAGCATACCTGAAGTAGAACCGAACGACCCTACAGAGAAGGTTTGGTTTTGACTCATATCCTGATTCAATAGGGGATTAATTGAGCGGTTTGCTGAATTTGTCCCAAGAACATGACCAGACGGTATCTCATGTGAAATTCCATTGGGCATTTCTGCTTGCTCAGTTGACTGCTGGCCATATTTAGGATGAAGCAGTTCCAAAAGCAATCGCTTTGAACTGTCATCATTCATACCAGCTGACATCCACATACTAGGATCTTCAGAAACCTGTTTGACATCAAAATCCTTTTTTTCCCTTTCACTATTGAGATTCAGTTGCTTCATTCGAGATTCCATCCAATCCATAGGTATCTGACCGTTGCTTTTAGACCAATGTTTTTCAATGGTATCTGGATGCAAAGCATGAAACTGGTTCGGAACCAAATGCTGGTGAGGAGATTGCGAGTAGACATCATTTGAGAACCCAGCCATCTGAGCACCTGAATGCATTCTTGAATTCAGATCTTGCATTTCTAAACTTTGTTGCTGCACAAGTGGATTTGCAACATCCATTTTTACTCCAGGACCACCAACTGGTAATGACATTGATCGTTCAAACGGCAATAATCCAGAGTCATAGAGACCATGTGCGAATCTATCTTGTACAGACAAATTCCTTTCAAGGTGACTTAAATGTTCTTCGGGAGATGGCACCTGTTGCTGTTGGTAAAAATCTAATGGTCCAAATCCAGAGTTGGATCGATGAGCATCAGTTGGGATTCGGAGAAACTGACCAGCTTCATCTACAGGCCATACAGAACCAGAATGCCTGTCTTCCTCCATTTCCAATTGTTGCCTTAATCCAACAGGCAACTGCCTGCTATGCAATTGTTCTTGCTGAAGAATTTGATGAGCCAAAGGGTGCATCTGTCCATGTTTTGCTCGTGATACGAGCTCCATTAAATCATTTTGATGCCCTTGATGTGGCATTTGACCAAGTTTAGCCTGAATGAGATGCTCAATTGATGGTTCAGTATGTCTTGGATGAAGGTGAGAGCGTTGTAGTTCAGTTAGAATTTGCTGCTTCATCAAAACCTGTTCCAGGGCATTGTTAGGCCTTGTAGCATCAAGACGTGACTGTGCACGGTTAGTATCAGACATTTGACTCTGCAACAATTGTTCAAGAAGCAACTGTCTAGCATGAGACTGTTGTTGTTCTTTCAGTAGCATCTGCTGTTGATGGAACTGTTGCTGTTGCTGCATTTGCTGATGTTGTTGAAGCTGCAGCTGTCTCTGGTGCTGCAGCTGAAGGGCCATAACGCGTTCCAAATCCTGCTCAATTTGACTGGCAACCTGTGGGTGGTGTACTGAATTATGGCTTGCCCCTCTTTCCAGCATTGCTTCATTCAAGTGGCTGTTATGAGCAGACAGTAAACTATGTGGATGTTGTTGAAGTTGCTGAGAGAACAGCTTTTCTGCCAATTCAAAATGATTTGGTTCCCGGTCCATGTGCGACAAGCGGTGAGCATCCATGGCATCTTGATATAAGTTCAAGTCAGAAGGAGCATTTCTTCTATAAGCATCCCACATTTCTGCAGTAGAAGTTGACTCGGTCCTTGAACCAAAAGGGGCAACCCTTGCAGCTACAGGGTTTAGAATTTGATCCTGACCACCTCCGCTAAAAGGAACATTTGGAATTTGATCATTCCTTCTTGAAGTGCCTTCGAGCTCGGACCATAACAAACCAAGTGGGTGCATTTTATCTTTCTGACTCGGAGCCCCGGGCTCCATTAATTCACTAGGAATGGGATGATTGGTATTCGAAAGATCAGTGGGGCCCCTCAAAGTTTTTCCAATAGGATTGCCTCTACTTCCGGGTCTACCTGGAAACGAAGATTCTGCAAATGAAGAAGAATATTTAAAGAATCAGCTATGAAAACGATGTCATCCACAAAAAATATCAACCGTCAAAAACTTAGCACTGTATAGGGAGGAAAAGGATTGAGATGCCCTCTTTCTATAAGAAGTAATCCTCTACTGGAATAAAACAGGAATTCAATGATAAAATGCTGACAAACCTTCATTTTGACCAACGAATTCATTAAAGTCTTCACTTTGAGAATATGACAGATCAGGTACTTTTGACTGAAAACGCTGTGCAGAAAGACCATCAAAATCAGATGATGGCCAGCTTAATCCATCAAGGGGAGCTGAAGAAAAAAGCTCACTAACAGAACTGCGTAAACCAGACTCCAGCTTCCCCTCTAATACAGCAGGTTGATCAACCTTAGGGAGATCCATATTACTGGCATACATATGTCCAAATTTTAAATGCGGCATTACGTCACCCAATTCGTAGAAAGGTGAATCCTCAGGAGCACCTTCCACACGAACCAGTAAGTCAGTTCCAAAAAATCCTTGCTCAAACCATGATATGATGTCAACTCCAAGAAATGGTCCCTGAATTTCTCCCTGAGGATCACAATAATACAAACTCAATTCCTCAGGTGGGATATCCCTCTCTAATTGGTTTTCAATACCACTGTGTCTTGAGTTGTTGATATCAGAGGGCATGATATATATAGAATTTGAATTATCGGGAAGCTTTGCATTGACATCAAAAGCAACATTCTGTTCAATGCTCTCAAAGAGAGGGTGCCTAGTTGCTGCATAATCAGGTAACTTGATTTCAGAATGATCAAGTTGAGTACTACTATCTTTCAAGCTGCCTATGTTGTCAGCTCTCTTATTGGTCAACAAAGTGTCATCCCTAGCAATATCTTCAAAAACTTTCTCTTTTTGTACTTCATGATTTGCATCCCCTTCTAGAGAGACAACAAATTGCTTTGTCAGATCAACAAGAAAAGCAATCCAGATAAGCAACACTTAAAAGAATTCTAAAACACATGAAGTGAAATACTTTACTTACCACCCAATATGACATTGACATCATTTCCACAGAAAAGGCTATTGACATTTGACTCTTCTACATCGTTTAACGTTTTTGGAAACATATCCCCTGTCTCCTCAATGATGTCTGCAGAGAGAATGCCCTGTTTTCCATCGGAAAACTCGCCATCCCCTATTTCTGGAAAATACACACACAAATTCAGAAAGGACGACTTCCACTCAACGCAGCACCACATGAGAGCGATCAAGAAAAATTACCTGTAACATTATCCGTTGATCGGCCCTTTCTGTAAGAATTGTACATCACACCACTACTAGTAATTTTACCTTGCCATATATCATTAAGGATGGCCTGTAAGATAGATTTAACAAGCTAAAGTTATCAATATCAATAACTTCATCATTAACTGCAGGCAAGAGTGCCAATAATAATGTAATTCACATAGCTCACCTCCTCCGCAGAATCAGGAACAACAAAAGCTAATGGTTCAGTGATACTTAGTTGAGTGATAGGGGGTGCTTCTTCCATATTTACAGGCAAGCTACAAAAAGATTGCTCCAGCTTTTGCCTGCGGTATATATCCAAAATCTTCCCCCGCGGATAACAATATGTGTGAGTTGAGATGCTTGGTTTTCCAGGGACAGAATTGTCAAATTGTGCAGCCCCAATTGCACACCCAGAAGGTTTTAAAATGGCCACGCTAGATCTCCCACGCCCCATGGTAAATCCCACATTTGACCCCTCGACTCTTCCTTTCTCCCCTCCAAATCCTGGAGCAGCACGATAGGAACCAAGAGCACCAGAGCTACCCTCCAATCTATGCCGTGGTCTCCACTTATCTCGAGTATCCGACTCCCGCTCGGACACAGTACGGTTAGCACCAAATGTTTGAACCTCATTATGAACTTCGTCCTTATCTACATCTATCCTCCTCTCATTCCGTGCTTCCTTTTCTTTGTCTTCAGGACCCCACCTAGAGGACCACTTGGTATCACGTCTTGTGTCATGCCCCAAATTGCGATTATTAACATCGTGCCATCTGTCAGAAGCAGGTAAAGCTCTAGCGTCTGTGGTTTCTTTGGCAGGAGCATTTTCAGCACGGCGATCTGGTTTCCTACGATCTCTTCTACCAAGCAAGCCAGTTTCCCTCTCTTCTTCACGCCATCGGCGACCACTCTCCGTCTCTGCTGTGGGTCTTCTCCAATCTTTTTTTTCATCAGGCACATCTGAACGCCAAGCATCCTTCTGATTTGAATCAGCAGAACTTCCAAGTGAGAGAGAACTTGGTGCACGCATTTCCTGTGGTGCAAAATAGAGTTTGACCCCAAAAAAAAAAGGATTACGGTTGAAGAACTAATAGCAGTAGAGAAGCTAGCATGGACAAGTATAACCAACAAAACTTGAAATACCTAGAGAATGAAGATGGAAAATCCAAATGCAGTAAGATAATAATTTAAATATTTAAGTAGACTAATATCGTTCATGAAGGTGGAGAACATTGTTAGAACTCCATATGTTTAAGACAACCGAAGCTGCCACAACATGGTAATTGAGAATTTTCTCAAAAATGATCTAGAAGGAAATAAGTGACAGTAACCAACCCAACATAACCCTGAAACATGGAATGCAAAATACAGCAAAAGTTAAATTGTGAAATATTTTAAGGGGTAGTTTCGAGTTATTGTATACAATAGTCTGAAGAGCAGAATCAATGGTGAGATATCCAAATGTAATTTTTAATAAGTTAGCACTGTCAAGAAGGAACATTCATGAAGAAAGCAATTCCTATTATAGTCCATGGATTGTAAATAATATATATCACAAAATCAATAAGTCATCAAAAGCCTAGGCCACTATTTTACCCCACGTGTGCTCCATTACAGGTGTAACACTTCCATCTTGAATAGACCGAGTATATATGTTTTAATAGCAAGATTGAAGTATATGCCTCAGTCTGCTAGGTTATCAGTAATAACATATCGCTCTGCATCAAACAAGATGACACACAGAGTGTGCACCATAATAACAAAGTAATTCACTTCCCAAAGACCCACTACATAATATATAGCACAAAAAACACAATTTACAAATTGATCGGACATCTTGAAATTGCAGGGTTAGTGGGCAGTGTCTTCGCTTCTTTAATATTATCTCCACACCAGTCAGGCTGCTATCGACCTTGACAATACAGTAATTCATTATCCAAGGGGCTTTCAGACTAACTTGGACAGTGGGTATCCGATTACCTTTTCTTTTGAAAGTTAGAGAGTGTCTAAGGGAAAGGAAAACTTATTTTATAGCACATTCTAATATTCATCACACCTTACACATACAGTTAGGTCCAAGTTGATGTTTTCATTACTTGAGATGCTACCAAATTCTTTCCATGGTCTCACAAAGTGTTGACTTCTCCAATTTTAAACCATCTGCCGAGAATAATATACACTGATAATAAAAGAATAATAATTTAAAATTTCCTGAGAATGGATAATATTAAGCTTCACATACTTAATTTACCAAAAAATAGGTTACTACAAAAATAATTCTTGGAAAGGCAAAGTGCCCGAGGCAACTATAAGACACCAAAGAATTCCAAAAAAAAAAAAAAAATCTAGACTCAACAGTGATCTCCTTTGAAGATTGGTGTCATGTGATTAGGTATTACATAGCAAGAGGACCAACAGTTAACTAGAAGAATAATTAGTATCTTAAATGCAAACTCACCATCTTAGAGTCACTTGGTTTCACATAAAGCCACTGGGGAGACAAAGGAATGTTACTGTCCACCACTGCTTGATCTAAAGAAAAGGCCAACCAACATAAGCAGCATATCGTGTACATATTAAAAGGTCAAACTCATGAATGGTAAAGCAGCTAAGAAGCTATTCAACAGTCCCAGATAAAGATACATAACCCACATGCAAAGACAATTAAAAAGGGAAATGAACTACCTTTCGAATCGTCAATCGACACCAAGAATGACTTGTCATCATAATTACCTGCAGATGTGTCTTAAGAAATGTAAAGCATGAAACCACAAAATGAAATAAAACAACCCCCCCTCCCGGCACCAATAAAGAAAGAAAAAAGAAGAGAAGGCAAGATGAAAATGAACATAAATTTCCAGCTTGTGCGCCAAATCATACCAAAAATGAGAAACATGACACAGATGTGAGAAAATGCAAAAGGGATAACAAACAGGGTCCTACAAAAGAATATACACTATAATTCAAATCCATTTATCTTCTAATGCCTCGTCCAAACAGTCAAATGTAAGTCAAACAAAAAGGTCTGAGTACAATTTGAGCACACTTGCTTCCCCATAGTTTTGCCGAATTCTCCATATTTTAAGGCAAAACACAATACTTTGAATTCAAAAATCCAATAGAAGCAAAGAAATTGATTTCATCAATGAACGAACTATACTTCAACCCCGGACTAGTTAAAAGTCCGCTTCATTTCAACAAGGCAATTAATTTGACAGAGAGAAATTGATTCAATATCTAACGCAGCAAATCAAAATAAATAAATAACTACAGAAGGATAGCCTAAAAGACCACAGCAAAAGGGGGTCTGATTCTGATCTGAAACCCTAGAATCAAACGGCAAAGTAAGTACAACTAAACTCAGATCAATAAAACCCTAATATATAGCATTAATGACATTTTGAATCGAAACAAATGAAAATTAAAAACAAAAAATAGACAATAAAGAGCAGTACCTTTGGAAGAAAGGAGATCGTCCGGGAGATCGAGCTTGCTTTTGGCCATTGAATAAGAACAAGATCGATAAGAGCAAACAAGAGAGAAGTGAAGTTAATGTGGATTTGAATGCCGAAGAGAGAGAGAGAGATTTAGGGTTCGAATACAAAGCTATGAACAACAACAGACTGTTGCAGAGAGAGAGAGAGAGAGCAGAGAGAGAGAGAAAGGGGTGAGGGTTTGTGTTGGGTGGTCAGAAGGGGCCAAATCAGCGTAATTCCGAACAATTATGTTATCCTTTTCTCTTTTGCTTTTTCCCCTTTACAATCTATATCTTATATCTATCTTGAGTATATTAAAATGAAAGCAGTGAAGCATAACCTTAAGCCAAGTGCCAAATTAAAAAAATCACTTGGTAATTTTAATACAACATTAAAATTTTGAATTATAAATAGAAACATAATTAATGGAAGTAGTAGTTCAATAAGAATTATTTTTTAATTATGATACAAATCTCTATTAGTAGTATAATTTAATTAACATTTTTTTATATAATTATGGTAGGGAAAAATAAATTATGGTAGAGACGAATTTTAATTAATTGATCAAGTTTTGTAACTGACCTTATTTTGGTACAATATACATTACTGTAGGTATCTTTAATTAAAATTTTGTGCATAATTCAGATATGATAGGTATCCTTTTCTGAGAAAGAATCAATTAAATTTTCGTTTTGTATCTTACATATTAATTTTAAGTTGAAATAGTAATTCTTTATTTAGTATAAACTTTGTATCTAACCTTATATGGGTGCAATATACATTGTTGTAGGTATCTTTAATTAAATTTTGTGTATATTTCAATTATGGTAGGAAAAATAATTAAACATTAATATATATATATATTAATGTTGACAATTCGGACAATAAATATTTTATACATAAATAAATATTTCTTAAAAATAATAGTGAAAATATTGTTGCAACAATTAGAGTTTTACGATTAATATTTCAATTGAGTATTGCTAGGTTAAGTTTGCAAGTATAAGATGATTTTTGGAAATGTGGTCCAATGGAGAACATAGAAGAATAAGATATATTTGAATTTGAGATGGGACTTTTTAATATGATAAGAAAATTCATATTTAAGAATATGAGCAATAGAGTCAAAGTTACTATTGAAATAATTTTTATTTATTATTTGTATTAAAATTAAATGAATGTGATAAAAGTGGATATTAAATTCAAGAAAACTAATAAAAAACATATGACAACGTTAATACTATTAAGTATTCAATAGCAAAATGAGAAACAAACAGAGAAAAAATTAAAATTTCTATCATAAAGAACAAAAAAGGATAAAACTTATTTAAATTTGATATAAAAAAGTTTTTTTAAGTATCATAAAAAATGGTCATGATGTGGATAAGGCCACATAACTGAATTTTAATAGATTAAAAAAATTTAAAAAATTAAAATATTAATAAATTAGAGATAATGTGAGGTTATTTATACTAAAAATTAGTTTAAAAAATAAAATAAAGTAAATATATAATGATTAAAAATATTATTAATAAATTTAAACAATTTGATAAGTTTGGGTATTAATTTTAAATAAAATAAATATTTATTTTAAGATTAAAAAATCATACATCAATTTATATAATAATATTAAAGGATAAATAGACTATGATATTAAATAAAGAGGCATGTTAATGAAATCCACATAAGAAAATAAAATACTATATATTAGGTAACTTAATAGCAATAATCAAAAATTTAAAAATATTTAATATTAAAAATAGAAGGGAAAGACGATTCGAACTTGAGATTTAGATTAAAATTATGGTGAAACGCTCAAACTATGGATAGGACTACAAAATTAAAGTTTTATTAGATAAAAAAACTAAAAATTGGATAACAAATTAAAACTAAGGAAATACAAAATAAATATCTTGTGTGGGTAATTTTATGAACGAAAATTAAAGTCTATTTGTATCCTAAAGTTAAAAGAGAAAGAAAATTTAATTACACGTGATAGAAAAAATAATTATAAGAAAATTCAATAGATTTAAAATATAATAATAAAAAATTTATCTATTAATATTTTAAACTAATTCAAAGTTATAACTTAAAATAAAATATGATATTATATATTTTGTTTATTGGTAAAATATTAATGTAAAAACTAATTAAAAATTCATAGTAGGGAAGATGATGTATAAAGAGGAAAATAGAGATAGTGTGAGAATATTTATACTTTGAATTAATTAAATATAAGTATATTAAATAATTAAATAATACTCAAAAATATTATTGAAAGATTTAAATGAAAATAGAGTTCCAAGTAAGAGGATAAAAGTACAAAAATAAATTAAATTTTAGGAATAAAAAAATTATATTTATATATGTTTATCAAAAGGGTAATAAGCAAGATATCAAGTCAATTGGTAAGCTAATAAAAGATCACATGAATATAACATTATTAAGTAATAGATAATGCAATAACTATAAGCAAAGATTAAAGAGAGAGTTGTTTTGGGTGAAAATGTAGAAGGATAAGACTTACTCGTATTTGCGGTGAAACATAAAGTGGTAGTAAGAATTTTGTTAAATAATATGCTTTAACAAGACATATCACAAACGTGATGTGTTTAGTATTATTTAATACTGGCTATAAAATAAAATACAAGTATTAAATCAAGGAGTTAGATTGTTACAGATATAAAATAAAAATATAAATAAAAAGAAACATGTTATCTGGAAATTTTAAATTTTAAGTTAGTTCCAATAGCTCAAATTATAATTTAATATTTGTGTCTGCGCATCGCGCGGATACTAATACTAGTTTTTGAGCAACATTTAGTATTTGGCCAAGTTTTTTAAAAAATGCTTCAAAGTGTATTTTTCTCAAAAGTATTTTTCAAAAAAGTATTTTTGGGAAAAAATTACTTTTATTTGCTTCTATTCAAAAGCAACTTTTTTTCCTGTTAAAAATTTGGCCAAACACCTTAACTTTGGAGGAAAAAAATACTTTTGGCACAAAAAAAAATACATTTAGTTAAAAAGAAGCTTGGCCAAATAGGCTCTTAATCAGGGTCAGATCGAGTGCATTAATTTCGGGTTCCAGTGAACCCAGTAACTTTTGTCTAAATTTGTATTTGTATTGAAGAATTCATTAATAGTATAAGAGTATTTAGCTTGAAACTCAGTCCGTTAATCCAGTTATTATTGTATATTAAGTTGAAATTTCGATAAAAACCCATAAACTTAAAATCCTAGATCCGCCTCGACTCTTAATCTATATTGGATTTATCAAATATAATTCACTGTCATACATAGCAATTGGGATTACTTTAATCCTAGACCAATCATATATTACCATATTGAACTAACTAAGGGTGTCAATGGATATTTAAAAACCGACTAAACCGACCGAACTATACCGCACCGAATCGAATTTTAGGTTTCTTTTAATAAAATCGTAGGTATTTGTATAAATCTATAATTGTACCGATAATTAGGGTAGGTTTTTTATTTTATGAAAATAAATCGAAAAAATACCGAACCGTACCAAATAGTTTTATAATGTGAACAATATATTTATAATGTGAACAATATATCTATATATTAAGATAAAAATAATAAAGCATTAATTTTTTTCTTGGGCCTTGGAATTATGAAACAGTTACAAGCCAAAAAGTAATTAAACTCAAAATCCTAATTCCCAAACCTATTATGCTACTCCTATTGAAACTATATTATTTCCAGCATGTTCACTAGCAAGAAACAAGGTATTGTAGTGACTATGAGTAGCAAACTACAATGTATTGAATATGTTTTCTTTCGTATGATTTTGATTTATCTTTTTGAATATTTAATTTTCTATACTTTATTCTTGAATCCCAACTTAGTTAATATTTTTTCACTCGTGTGATTTATATTATTTTTATATTTGCTTAGTTTCTTTTACGCTGATATAGAATAGTTGATGGATTTATATTCTAGCCATCTTTCATATTTTCTTAACTCATCATCTTTTAAACTGTAAAAATGCCTAGAGAGTTTTACTAAGTCCTATAAAAGTACGTACGTTATTGCATTCTACTTCTACTAGTGACTTTTACATGACATTAAAAAAATTACCAAAAATTTACCGAACCGCACCGATACCGAAGAGAAACTGACATAATTGGGACGGTTTCGAAAAGTCTAATTTTGTATATACATAATAGAATAACCGAAAAATTGGTATGGTACAAATTTTATAAAATAACTGGCCGACCCGAACCATTGACACCTCTAGAACTAACAATGAAATAACTTAACATATGGTATATGAAAATTTTAAGTACGATGGTTTGAACTCGGAGAGATGGATTGATTAAATGACCATATAAATATGCTAGTTTGAGCCAATTATGTAGTTGTTTCCTCCTCCTACATTTTCTTATTTTTTTTTCCAATGTTGGTGAGAGACTGTAAAAGGATGAAATGTTCACGATTTATCAAAATGTTAAAATTTGGAACTTTTTCAATTATAATTTAGAATTTGTTATGAGAAATATAAGAGATTTATTCACAATTCATGTTACATATATTATGTTACAAAATTTACTCTATGCCATTACGAGTTCTACATCTCTTATTCATCATCTTATACTTTTCAAGTTGTATGTGATTTTTTCAAGAAAGACACAACGAGTAAATTTAATTAATATATCAGAATCTATTACTTTACTATATTTTTTCCAGTTTTCCATTTAAATGTCCCCTTAGATTAGTACTCCCTTTGTCTTAACAAAGTATATTTAATGTTCAAAATTAAAATAGTGTTCTCATGGAAGAGAAAAGAATGTCATATACCAATGGTAAATCATAAAAGTATGTCGAAAGCATGTATCCTCGAGACCTCGACTATCTTTTAATATCTACCCAAAAAAAAAAATCTTTTAACAGTAAGGTTCATGCTAAGTTTTATTGATTTTATAATGAAAATTAATACTATAACAATTTTTGTCCTTTAGAATATCTTTTTTGTTGTTTTATATAACAGAAATGAGTCACCTTAGTATCGTTGCAACCCTTGTGTGCCTCTTTTTAAAAAGTATAATTACATAGACCTACTTTTAAGTTTGCCTTTGTAATACTTACCTCTATTGAGGTTTAAAATATTGTATTTATCTCTCTTAGCTTGATTTTTAATAAAAAGGGATAAAAACTAGCTTTATGTTATAAAATAAAGACTATAAAGTAAAGACAAGTATAGAGAGAAACTGATATATTATTCGAATTCAAACTGATGTACATAATGAACTGAAATCTCTTCTATTTATAGAAGAAAGGAAGCTGTTGTGTAAGCTGCTACTATACCAGATATGGATAATCTTCTACTGAGAGCAATGTTTATCCATAACGGAGTACTGAAAGGATAAGCTTATTATACCCGATATGGATAATCTTCTACCGGGGGTAATATTTATCCATAACTGGGTACTGAAAGGATAAGCTTATTATACCCTGTATGGATAATCTTCTACAGGGGATAATATTTATCCATAACTGGGTACTGAAAGGATAAGCTTATTATACCCGGTATGGATAATCTTCTACCGGGGGTAATGTTTATCCATAACTGGGTGCTGAAAGGATAAACTTATTATACCCGGTATGGATAATCTTCTATCGGGGATAATATTTATCCATAACTGGGTACTGAAAGGATAAGCTTATTATACCCGGTATGAATAATCTTCTACCGGGGGTAATGTTTATCCATAACCGGGTATCGAAGTGATAAGCTTCTTCAGGAAGTTTATTTCCAATAGAGTACTTAAATAGATAAACATATTTACGGTGGAGTCCCATATGGATAAGTTTCTTCAGGAAGCTTATTTACAACGGAGTACTAAATGAACATCCATAATATAATATATTTATAACACTCCCTTGGATGTTCATTAAAAGATAATGTGGCTCATTAAAACCTTACTAGGAAAAACCACGTAGGAAAAAATCCTAGTGAAGGAAAAAGAGTACACATATTTAGTAATACGCATTGCTGACTGCCTTATTAAAAACCTTATAAGGAAAACCGTGTGGGAAAAACCTTAGTAAGGGAAAAAGAGTACAACGCGCATTTTACTCCCCCTGAAGAAAACCTTATTTCAAATATTTGAGTCTCTGCATTCCAATCTTCTATACCATATTCTCAAAAATTGATGTTGGTAAAGACAATCTGCTGGATTGTCATTTGAACTAATTTGATGCACATCAATGTCACAATTTTCCTGAAGATCATGTATGTAGAATAATTCTGGTGAAATGTTCTTCGTTCTATCTCCTTTTATAAATCCTCCTTTTAATAGTGTTATGCATGAAACATTGTCTCCGTATAATATTGTGGGTCTTTTATCACATTCCAACCCACATGTTTCTCGAATGAATCACTGATCTCAATCATATGCACTCCCTGCTTGCCGGTTTGAAATCGAGCTTTATGGGTATCGGATAAATAACCTGCATCTGCATTACCAATACGATCTGCACCACTTTTGTTAGCATTAGCAAGATAAATAAGTGCACCATCTACACCGAGATAGAGTATTTCAGGACCAAGGAGCTCCTCATCCTCTTCTAGAGGTTGGAACGGATCCTTATTCACTTCAAGTGATTGAATATTCATTGGTGTACTTAATGGGTACACTTTGTCCATGTAAAAGTATTTTTAAGACCCTCTTGGAGCTCTTCCGGAGTTCCAATAAGATTTATGTCACCAACATAAATAGCAAGTGTAACAAATTTTGATGACATTTTCTTTATAAAAATACATGGACAAATAACATAATTTATGTAACTTTCTTTCAGCAAATATTTACTGAGGCGATTATACCACACGCGCACAGATTGCTTTAAACCGTACAAAGATCTTTATAATTTGATCGAGTACATTTCTCAAGACTTTGAATTATATGCTTCGGGCATTTTCAATCCTTCAAGGATCTTCATATAGATTTAGCCAAATAAGTCATATAGGTTAAGACTTGTATCTAAATGGTATGACATCTTCAAGTGTCTGGACTGCTAGTCCGATCCTCACAATCTTTTACAATATTGTGCACTATATTGTATTAAATATATCGTCGACGATCATTTTGTGTCAGTTCCGAAGCGACATAACTTGTGGAGATCTCATCACTTTCTTTATTTTCAGGTACCTGAACTTTTTCGGGAGTTTCATGAAATGTTATGTCGTGGGCTCTTCTAGAGCTTATTTCCTCCTCATTTTGATCATTAGCTCCTACTATTTTTCAAGGATTGTTACCTTTGGAACCGATTGGTCTACCACGCTTCATGCGTACAGTAAACTCTATCCTTCAGGGACTTTAATTTTAATAGGAGCATTTGCAGCTGAAATATGATATTTAATTTTGGATCAGCAAATGCTTCTGGCATTCGACTTGAATTATCTTCTAAGTGAGGATCATGATAATTCGATTCATATAGCATATTTTTCAACTGTTTATTCCATCCCCCAAATGTTAGAAAAACTAACATATATCCCCAATCATCTTTGGAAAACATATCTTTGTGTATTATGGTAGAGAAATTAATCATATACCACGCAACAAAAGATAGTAAAAATATTTGGTTTCTGATCCTAAACCAATTGTAAAGGGAGGACTTATCATATATTGTTGATCTGATGCATACAAATGATGCTATATGCAATTTAGAAAATCTTAGACCAACACATGAAGCTTTATTCTCATAAGCAATGGTTTAGCCATTAATAGGAGGAATTCAATGCTAAACCAGCTTGGATATAAACCAGCATTATCAAGATGAACTGTCTTGATTTCATAATCAGAAAATTATGCTCTTAATCGAGAAAAGCAATTCCAAATGTCAAACTGCAGGTTGACAATAATTACACATGTAACCATCTCATATATGCACCTATAAGTGGTTCACATGATAGGTGAACGGGCCCATATTCACCTTTTATATATTTCAGAATCAGGGGTCTTAGTCCCAACTTTAGCTGGTATAATCAATTCATTATGAGAACAAGCAACACATGAGAATTCCTGAAGAATCTTCTAGTTCTTTAGTATATGCTTATCTGAATTCTCAAATAGCTCATTTAAAAATGGCAAATGAAAACTTCAAGTTTATCATGTCATGTGCTATCTCTTAGTAAACTTCTGGTTTACTATGGCATAAACTTTTGCTTTAGTAAACTTCTGGTTTACTGTGATACATGATATAGTACAAATTAAAGAATAAGGCGGGTAACTTCTCACATACATATTATTTTACCCCCTATGATTGTGGAAACATGAAGATTATCAATCTTCCAATCATTTGTAGTCTCAATATGATAGCCATTTGTATTAGTAAACTTCAGGTTTACTACAACATATGTTTTGACCATAATCATATAATATGAATGACATATTTGTATATAAGCTCTTCGAGAGCCTTCATTTATTATCCACAATCTAATATTTATCTGGCACTACTGGTGTCATGTATTCTTTAGGCAAACATTTAGCTCTTCAGGAGTTGTTGATACATTTTGTACTATCAAATATTGCTCAGACACTGCTGGTGTCATGAGAGAAAATCACAATCAAATAAACAATGTAAAACAATTGTTTAAGCACACGAAAACTCCTCTTCATAATATTTTTCCACTTCAGGAGGCAATTTCAATTGTGTTACTTCTTCAGGAGCAAATTTAAAATACGAAATATTGAGTATATATTCTCTCAATTATATTAACTCTTCTGGAGGTGAATTGTAATGTATTCACATCAAGAGCGCGTTCATATTTACCCGACTTATTAGTATTGTCACATTCACTTCAGGGAATGGATTAATATTATCAAAAGTTCTCATCCTTCAGGAAATCGAACATAATTATCTGAATGCGCATTAATCACATCAAATTGTGATGCCTCAACCTCTTTTAAAATATTTACTACTTCAGGAGCAAATCGAGGCGTGCATTTAATATAGAGAATATTTATGTAGCTTATCTTCAATTGTAACCATAGAAAGCCTAAATTATCACTTCTGGTGATCATAGGCATATACCACTTCTGGTAGTTAACAAAATATAATTACAATGAGATATACGAAATATAACCACTTCTTGTGGTTGTATATTTCTTGCAAACTCTGCTAGAGTTTAAGTTGATCTAATAATGTTATCCATATTCTTCAAAATGACATAAACAAGATATATTATAGTAAACATCATTATCAAATCATAATTTTTCTTTATGTACAACAATTACATAACCATACTATCTATTACAAATAACAAAAATTAAAATATTTACATTTCTACAGATTCACCACCGATTACATGACTTGTTTCTCCTTCTGGGAGTGCAAGGTAATCAGTTACATCCAAATGCATGAAGTCTAAATTATCTTCAGAAATAAAATTTGCTTCAGCATTTTTCTCTGTCTTCTTTAGGGAGGCTTGATAAAGCTCAACCAGGTGCTTTGGCGTACGACAGGTACGTGAGCAGTGCCCTTTATCTCCACATCTATAACATGCATTTTCTGCATTTGGTGCTTGCACCGCTTCATGCTTTTGTTCCTTCATTTTCCACTACTGGTGGTGAGGAGTGTTCTTTGGTGCATTATTATTACCATGATTAGAGTTTCTTTTCCGACCACGACCATGACCACGACTGGGGCTACGACCTTTTCCACGTTTAGCCTGGTGGAAGTTCGTCTCATTCACTTCAGGGAATGGACAAGAACCAGTAGGTCGGCTTTCATGATTTTTCATTAATAGCCCATTATGTTGCTCGGCTATAAGAAGATGTGAGATAAGTTCAGAATACTTTTTAAATCTCATCTCTCGATATTGCTGCTGCAGGAGTATATTCGAGGCATGAAAAGTGGTGAAAGTTTTCTCCAACATATCATGATCAGTAATATTATCACCACATAACTTCAATTGGGAAATAATTCTGAACATAGCAGAATTATACTCACTGATAGATTTAAAATCTTGTAGCCTTAGATGAGTCCAATCATATCGTGCCTGTGGAAGAACGACCATCTTCAGGTGGTCATATCTATCTTTCAAATTATTCCACAGTATGACTGGATCTTTAACAGTAAGATATTCCATTTTCAGGCCCTCATCAAGGTGATGGCGTAGGAATATCATTGCTTTGGCACGGTCTTGGTTTGATGCCTGATTTTTGTCTTTGATGGTGTCTGCCAGACCCATCGCATCAAGATGAATTTCAGCATCAAGCACCCAAGACATGTAGCTTTTGCCCGATATATCCAGGGCTACAAATTCAAGTTTAGAAAGATTTGACATTATTTAGGAAAAGAAAGTTCTTACCTCAGATACTTTCAAAATATTTGCTCGAGATGGCAGAGTCTCGTGCTGATAACGTGTTATAAAATAAAGACTATAAAGTAAAGACAAGTATAGAGAGAAACTGATATATTATTCGAATTCAAACTGATGTACATAATGAACTGAAATCTCTTCTATTTATAGAAGAAAGGAAGCTGTTGTGTAAGCTGCTACTATACCAGATATGGATAATCTTCTACTGAGAGCAATGTTTATCCATAACGGAGTACTGAAAGGATAAGCTTATTATACCCGATATGGATAATCTTCTACCGGGGGTAATGTTTATCCATAACTGGGTACTGAAAGGATAAGCTTATTATACCCGGTATGGATAATCTTCTACCGGGGATAATATTTATCCATAACTGGGTACTGAAAGGATAAGCTTATTATACCCGGTATGGATAATCTTCTACCGGGGGTAATGTTTATCCATAACTGGGTACTGAAAGGATAAGCTTATTATACCCGGTATGGATAATCTTCTACCGGGGATAATATTTATCCATAACTGGGTACTGAAAGGATAAGCTTATTATACCCGGTATGGATAATCTTCTACCGGGGGTAATGTTTATCCATAACCGGGTATCGAAGTGATAAGCTTCTTCAGGAAACTTATTTCCAATAGAGTACTTAAATAGATAAACATATTTACGATGGAGTCCAATATGGATAAGCTTCTTCATGAAGCTTATTTATAACGGAGTACTAAATGAACATCCATAATATAATATATTTATAACACTTTCAAGGATGACCTTTTGTAATTTAAATTAGACGCAAGCTTTTATAGCACTTACTTTCCCTAACCAAAAAACGAAGAATAAAAAAGTGAAACTACCAGCTATGTCCATTTATAAGTAGCTCATTACAAAAATTAGTCAATTCCTAAAATATTATTAATATTAACCAATTAGCTATTTGTAGCCAAAAAATATCAAATTTTTGCTTTCTTTTGAGTGAGTGCTATTAAAATAGATTGAGTATATCTTAAGGAGCTTGAATCTCAGTTTTGGGATGATTTGGTGAAGTTTTGAGGTGGTTTGAATTGAAAATTCGAAGTAAAAACTAAATATGAAAAAACATGATAGGTGTATCACACTGTGTATCATTTGTGTATCACATATGTATCATATTGTATCGATTGTGTATCACAAGTATATCCCTGTATACCTGTATGTGAGATATATGCGTGATATATGTTTGATACATGTGTCGCAGAAGAATTTTTTGAACTCGATTTAATTACGAATTTTGATACAAAACCAGTCCAAATCACCTCCAATCTCCCTCAAATTTTGTATATTGACTTATCTATATGTTTTCAATGAATTTCAACTATACCCATTAAAAAAAATCTTTTTTGCTTAGATTTTTGGAATATTGTATGTTTTTTTATTTTTATTTTTGTATTTCATCACCTTATTTGCTACCTCATCCATGAAATTTCCTTTCCGTCTTGTATCTAATGTTACTAATCATGCTTAAAAGTGATTTTTGCATATGATTCTTTGAGAGAAAGAACCTTATTTATTTGGTTTTTTAATTTTTATATACGTTTGACTAGTTTTGGTAAGTCTACGACTAATGGCTGGAGGTTGATAAGTTGAAACTTATTTGGGACATTTGTGTAAGTTTCCCAAGAAAGAAAATGTTATTTAGGCTAGATTTCTTGATATTTCTTATATACTAAAAGCAATAGGGGAAAAAACTACAAGAACAAAACGGTTGATGATAGTCCATGATATTAATGCAATAAAAAGGAAATCATTGCCCAAATTTGTGTTTTAGGTCAAAGTCAAATCCTTGATCAAACAGGTCAAACATGGTCAAGTCAACCAACACATAAATCAACTCAAATCCCAAAATTGGGTTGTGGACGAAACCCATGAATCTATATGGTTCATTCCTAAAGTTAACACTATTTTTAATAGAGGAATTTTCAGAAACCATTATTGTTTAGTGGCTATTAACTCTCTATAGCTATTATATACATAGTTACTTTTTATAGCTACTATTTAGTTGTTACAGTAGTATATTCGTTGTATTTGCGCTGCTGTATTCATGAATACAACAACAAAAAGCGCCTAAAATCAGGGCAGTCCAACTGTACGCACATGTATTCACATGTATTCGCGCCATGTATTCATGAATATAGTTGTAAAAAATGCCTAAAATCAGGGCAGTCCAACTGTACACGCATGTATTCACATGTTGTCGCGCTGCTGTATTCATGAATACAGTAGCAAAAAAGCAGGGCAGTCTAGTTGTACGTGCATGTATTCGCGCCATGTATTCATGAATACAACATCAAAAAGCGCCTAAAATAAGGGAAGTCCAGTTGTACGCGCTTGTATTCACACGTATTTGCGATGTTGTATTCATGAATACAACAGTAAAAAGTGCCTAAAACTAGGGCAGTCCAACTGTACGCGCATGTATTCACATGTATTTGCGCCATGTATTCATGAATACAGTAACGACAATCACCTTAAAAATAGGTATTTTCAGCTGTCTAAGAGAGAGAAAAAACATAAATAGCGTATTTCATGCCTTATTTTATGCCTCAATGGTAGTATATACCATAAATACTTATTTTGCTATAAAATATAAAGGTAGTTACAGAAAATAATATTTTAAAATAATTTTAATTTATAATAAATAGGGTGTATGCCTTTGCTATAGGAGGCAATAATTTGTTTTTAATACTAATTCCTTGCCACTCATCTATCTATTATTAAAATGAAAGAAAAAAAGACCCTCTCCTTAAACCAAGTGACAGCCTTAAAATTAGCCACATATAACGTATTAACTAATAACTAATTCAGCCATATGGCATAACAAGAAAAGCCCATATATAGAATACATTAGAAATAAAAACTTCAAAAACTTAAAATTAGATTTCAACCCACGATAACACATTAAAAAAAAAAAAAACCTCACGATAACAAATTTAAAATCCATTGTAAACATAGTAAGTGTAAAATGTGATATTACATATTTGTTTTGGTAAAATATTAATAGAAAAAAACTAATTAAAATTTCATAATAGCAGTAAAAATATATAAAGAGAAAAATAAAGATACCGTCAGAATATATTTTGAATTAAGGATAAGTATATTAAATAATACTCATATATATTATTAATAGAGTTAAATAACGAAATAGTTCTGAGTAAGAGGATAAAAGTATAAAACTACATTAAATATTAGGAATAAAACATTTTTATTTATATATGATTATCAGATGGATAATAAGCAAATTATTACATCAATTAATAAGCTAATAAATGATCACATGATAATATAACAATATTAAGTAATGAATAATGCAATTATTATAAGCAAAGATTAAAGAGATTTTTTTTTTTTTTTGTGAAAATGAGAAGGGTAAGATTTATTCGACTTTGACTTAAAACATAAAGTAGTAATCAGAATTTTATTAAAATAACATGCACAAGACATATTACAATGTGATATGTTTATTATTCTTTAATATTGACCACAAAATAAAATGTAAGTACTAAGATCAAGGGGTTTGGCTGTTACAGATATTAAGAAAAATATGTTATCCACTACGAGATGTGAGAAATAATTTCATGTCCTGCTTCTTAATTGACATCTAATGATTATATGTAATTTTATTTGGAAGGTTTAAATTTTAAAGTAATTCGCATATAATACAAATTATAATTTGATATTTGTGTCCACACATCGCGCGAGTATTAATACTAATTAGATATTTGAATTGATCAATGATTAAGAAGAGAAATTTCAAGTATACTTCATTTTTATGTTTTAACTCCATCATAGCACTTTCGTATACATCTTTCTCGACTGTGATTTCAAATTGCCACAAGGAAATGTGCACCAATTAATAATAATTTTCTTAAGGCATCAAATATGCACCGTACTTGATAACTAATATTATTTGTGGAGAAATGACCTTTTGGGCTCCCAATCACAAGAACAAGGATCGAGGGGTCTAGTTTTATTACCATGTGAAGAAATAGATCTTTAGTGTGATGACCCGCCACGTCATCATGCCACATAAGCTCCATTTGGCATATATTAATACCATGTGGAAGCTTACATAAGAAAAAAGCTAGTATTTGTGAGAAGATTCTAAAGAAGTATGAACATTTCCTTTGGAAGAACCTAGATTCTTATGGATTTGCTAGGAAAGTCCTTGGAATCTTCTAGGCTTGTAGAGAATTCTAGAGAAACCCCTTATCTAGTAAATATTAAGGACTTGTGTAATAATTAATATTTACACACTAGCCCATAGGAGACTAGTATATAAAGGGGACCGTTCGTTTGTAATTCACCAAGCAAACAATTCAAGTTCTCTCTAATACAAAGCTTCCTTTAACAATTCTCTTGTGTTCTTTCTACCATTCTCTTAGCGATCTTGAGTGTAGTAAGGCTGACTTGGCATAGCAAGAACGTGAGCAAGCTGTGCAAGATCGTGAGCGAGTTGTCAAGTGTCACACGTGTACTTAGTTAATTACTAAGGACGTGACACGTGATATTAGAGCGAAGGTTTCAACTAAGGGAATGGCGAACGACGGAGAAATTAACGCTGCCAACACACAAGCCAACATCATCCAGGATGTTGCTGACAGGAAGGGCCGCAACAAAAAGAGGAATGCCACCAACAAGAGCCAGGAGGTGCCGCCCGAGATTGTGCCAAACGAGGGACTTACGTCCCAAGAACCATCTGCCATTGAGGCAAGTGAGGATGAAGTGGAGGTCCTGCCCGAGGACGTCTCGCTCGGTAAAGAGTGGGTGATGAAGATGAACGCGGGGATGGATGCCATGGAGATCTTTGGCCAACGTTTGGGGAAGGTGGAAGGCACCCTTAGCGTTCTTGAGGGGCACACTCTTGAAGAGAATGAGAGTATCCGAAATGACTTGGAGGGACGTACACAGACCGAGATGGAACTAAGGCAAACTATCACTGCCTTAGAGTGCAAACTCATGGAGGCTTTGAGTACTATCGATGCTATGAAGGCAAAGATGGAGTCACTCGAGGAGCATGTCGATGCTAGCGTGACCGAGGCAGCCAACAATGTTGCGGCGACGAGGGAGACCAAGATCGAGGCTCCCAAACCCCCAGTGTTCAAAGGTGTTTGTGATGCACAAGAAGTGGAAAACTTCCTTTGGCACTTGGAGAACTACTTTAGGCATGGGAAAGTGAGGGACGACGAGACCAAGATCAACACTGCCGTGTTGTATCTCTCAGAGACTGCCATGCTATGGTGGAGAAGGAAGATGGCCGACGTGGATAAAGGTTTATGTACTATTAGCACGTGGGACCAGTTCACAGTCGAGTTCAAGCGACAGTTCTTTCCAAACAATGTCTTGTACGAGGCAAGGCGCAAGCTTAGGGAGTTGAAGTAAATAAGGAGCATACGTGACTATGTCAAAGAGTTCACTATCCTTATGCTTCAAATCCCTAACCTGACCAATGATAACTTGTTGTCCCACTTCATGGACGGGTTGCAAAATTGGGCTAAACAGGAGTTGCAACGCCGGTAAATCGCAGATATAGACCAAGCTATAATGGAGGCCGAATCATTGATGGATTTCAAGCACGACAAAGGCAAATTCAAGGAGTCAAAGATTAACAATGTCAAAGGTGGGGGAAACAGTGGCAAAGGCAAGAAGATACAACAACAATACTTCAAGACTCAAGATTCCAAAAAGTCGAGTGGCCGTCAGGGCTACGCTGAGAAGAAGGCGTAGGCCGAGAAGAAGGGATTCTATATATGCGGAGGGCCGCACGACTTCAGGAATTGTCCCGACCTCAAGAGCCTCAGTGCCATGGTCCGTGAACAGAAGGAGCAGCCGCAAGGAGAGAGTTCGGAAACCACACAATTGGGTATGATCGGATTATGTGGTGCTGTCACGAAGAAAGCTATCCAACCTACCGAGAATGGCAATCAGTACGTGGATCTCACCATCAACAACAAGCCCGCTCGTGCAATGGTGGATACTGGAGCAACTCATAATTTCGTGACTGAGGCTGCCGCAAAAAGACTAGAATTGAAGCTTGCTCCAACCAACTCTCGTGTCAAGACCGTGAATGCCGAGGTACAAAATGCTCGTGGGGTAGCTAATGGAGTTGGTGTCAAATTGGGAACTTGGAAAGGTATGACAAACTTTACCGTAACCGCTATGGATATCTTTGACATCATACTGGGGCAAGAGTTCTTTATACATTGTCATACTTTGATCGACCCCTACCTCCAGCGTCTCTTAGTTATGGAGCAAGAAGGAGCTTGCATGGTACCTACAGTGACTATGCCACACGGACAGATCCAAGCACAACTCTCAACTATGCAGTTTGTCAAGGGGATCAAGAAGGTGGATCCAACGTTCGTGGCAACCATTGCAAGTCTAGAGGAAGACAAGAGTTTTCAAGAGACATTGCCGCCTTGCATAGAGAAGTTGCTTGAGGAAAACAAAGATGTCATGCCTGAGGAGTTGCCTAAGCACTTGCCGCCTAGGCGAGAGGTGGACCACAAGATTGAGTTGGAGCCAGGGGCTAAGCCACCCGTATTTGCCCCATATCGTATGGCACCGCCTGAGCTAGAGGAGCTCAGGAAACAATTGAAAGAACTGCTAGATACTTATCACATTCGCCCATCAAAGGCACCTTTTGGGGCACCAGTATTGTTCCAGAAGAAGAAGGATGGATCGTTGCATTTGTGCGTAGACTACCGAGCACTTAATAAGGTCACAGTGAAGAATAAATACCTGATCCCGCTCTTTGATGACTTGTTCGATAGACTTGGGCAAGCCATGTACTTTACCAAGGTGGATCTTCGAAAGGGCTACTACCAGGTTCGCATTGCGGAAGGGGATGAGCCAAAGACAGCATGCGTGACGAGATATGGAGCCTTTGAGTGGTTGGTGATGCCCTTCGGATTAACCAATGCACCAGCCACATTTTGCACCCTTATGAACAAGATTTTCCATCCCTACCTTGATCAGTTCGTGGTAGTCTACCTAGACAACATAGTCATCTACAACAACACCTTGGAGGAGCACATAGAGCACTTACGGAAGGTTTTTCAAGTCTTGCGGGAGAACGAGCTATACATCAAGAGGGAGAAATGTGAGTTCGCACAATCAAAGGTGCACTTCTTGGGCCATGTCATTAGCAATGGTGAGCTACGCATGGACGAGGCTAAGGTACGTGCTATCCAGGAGTGGGAGGCACCTACAAAGGTAACAGAGTTGAGATCCTTCCTTGGCCTTGTTAACTACTATTGTTGGTTCATCAGTGGCTACTCAGCAAACGCCGCACCATTGACTTGAGCTGCTGAAAAAGAACAAGCC
Organism: Nicotiana sylvestris; assembly: GCF_000393655.2. Lineage (NCBI taxonomy): Eukaryota > Viridiplantae > Streptophyta > Magnoliopsida > Solanales > Solanaceae > Nicotiana > Nicotiana sylvestris. The sequence goes on from NC_091067.1 coordinate 103,516,178, forward strand.
ATGGGCATGGACAGAGCATTGTCAAAAGGCGTTTGAAGGCCTTAAGGCAACTGTAATAGAGGAGCCAATCTTGGCGTTACCTGACTTTGCCAAGACATTTGAGGTGCAGACAGATGCCCCAGACTTCGCCATTGGGGGTGTCCTGATGCAGGATAAGCATCCCATAGCGTTTGAGAGCCGCAAGTTAAATGAGACGGAGTGGCGTTACACGGTGCAGGAGAAGGAAATGACTGCCATTGTGCATTGCCTTTGTACATAGCGACATTATTTGCTCGGGTCGAGGTTCGTGGTCAAGACCGACAATGTGGCTACTAGCTACTTTCAGATGCAGAAGAAGCTCACACCAAAACAGGCTAGGTGGCAGGATTTCTTGGCCGAGTTTGATTATGCGCTGGAGTATAAGCCGGGCAAAGGTAACGTTGTAGCCAATGCCTTGAGCCGGAAAGCTGAGCTTGCTGCAATCATTTCAGCAAGATGGGACATTCAGGAGGCTATAAAAGAAGGCATGCAGCATGATCCAGCAGCCAAACAACTTATCGAGTTAGCCAACAAAGGCATGACGAGACGGTTTTGGATAGAAGACGACCTACTACTTACCACAGGTCGGCGGGTCTACGTGCCTAAGTTTGGAGACATTAGACGAGGGATCATAAGGGAGAGTCATGACACAATGTTGGCTAATCATCCAGGTCAACGTCGCACTAGGGCCTTGGTTGAGTCAGTCTACTATTGCCACACATGCGAGATGACATAGAGTGCTATGTGCAGACTTGTCTTGTCTGTCAATAGGACAAGGTTGAACAACAACAACCCGGAGGACTTTTGGAGCCACTGCCAGTTGCAGAGCGTCCATGGGAGAGCGTTACTATGGACTTTATCACTTGTCTACCAAAGTCCGATGGTTATGGTACTATTATGGTGGTCGTGGATAGATTTTCTAAATATACCACCTTCATGCCCGCCTCACCAGGTTGCACTGCCAAGGAAGCCGCCAAGCTATTCTTTAAGAATGTGGTGAAGTATTGGGGCTTACCCAGACATATTATCAGTGATCGAGACCTCCGCTTTACTGGAAACTTTTGGAGAGAGTTATTCAACATACTTGGCACGTAACTGCACTTTTCCACTAGTTTCCACCCACAGACAGATGGACAAACGGAACGGGTCAATGCCTTACTAGAATGCTACTTGAGGCATTATGTAAGCGCGCATCAGAAAGATTGGGCAAGGCACTTAGACATCGCCCAATTCTCTTATAACTTGCAGCGGAGTGAGTCCACGGGGCAGACACCATTTGAGCTAGCCACAGGCCAACGACCATAAACTCCACATTCATTACCAGCTGCGTTCGAGGGAAATAGTTTGGGGGCTTATCATATGGCCAAAGGATGGGAGGAGCAGCTTGACACTGCTAAGTCCTACTTGGATAGGGCCACTAAGAAGATGAAGAAGTTTGCGGACTGTAAGGCGCCGTCCCACGAACTATAGAGTTGGGGACATGGTCATGGTGAAGTTTAACCCAAGACAGTTCAAGGCACTATGGGGGATGCATCAGAATCTGATTCGCAAGTATGAGGGGCCATTTAAGATCGTTTCTAAGGTAGACAAGATCTCATACAAGCTTGACATGCCATCGTATCTTAAGATCTACCCTGTCTTCCGTGCTAGCATGTTTAAGCCATATCATGAAGATAAAGATGATCCAAGTAGGGGCCAATCAAGTCGAGCACCTATCACTATCACCGCCTCGTATAATCGGAAGGTTGAGGCTATTATGGATTACAAGGCCAGGCGAAAACAAGGGCAAAAAGCCACCGCTATGTTCCTCGTCCATTGGAAGAGGCAATCACCGGAAGAGGCCACATAGGAACGATATGAAGACTTATGGCAATTCAAAGATAAGATCCAAGAGTTTATGTAGCAGCATTGCGCCGCGGTCGTCGCAATATTAGGTGGGGGATGTGATGACCCGCCACATCATCATGCCACATAGGTGCCATTTGGCATATATTAATGCCATGTGGAAGCTTACATAAGAAGAATGCTAGCATTTGTGAGAAGATTCTAGAGAAGTATCGACATTTACACACTAGCCCCTAGGAGACTAGTATATAAAGGGGACCATTCGTTTGTAATTCACCAAACAAACAATTCAAGTTCTCTCTAATACAAAGCTTCCTTTAACAATTCTCTTGTGTTCTTTCTACCATTCTCTTAGCGATCTTGAGTGTAGTAAGACTGACTTGGCATAGCAAGCACGTGAGCAAGCTGTGCAAGATCGTGAGCGAGTTATCAAGTGCCACACGTGTACTTAGTTAATTACTAAGGACGTGACATTAGTCTAACTAAAAGAAAGACATTTAGTTTAACTCAATCACGAGAGGAGGATTGCCCAATATGATATAAGAAAACCATACAACAAATTCCTCAACCAATGTGACACTTAACGTTATTAATTATTGCCATAACTATTAAGGGAGCCGGAGCTAAATTGTTAATAACCACAACCATATTTTCTGTTCGAACCTTGTATTCGTATTTATCTACCCACAGACACAACTGCAGCACTAACAAGCAGTAGAGTGACCTTGGAATCAGCTAGAAGTTGCAGAACACAATTACAAAGCAATTCTTATTTATACAACAACTTTACACAGGAAGTCGCAACAGAAATAGATACTGACATTTATCTTGAGGGCAGTTCATCCAAGATGAGGCGATTACAGAAAATTCATTCTGCTTGGAACCTGGATGCCTGCTCTCTTTAAAAGTTCTGCAGAGGCATGCTTGGCCATCGATAGAACTTTTTCCTGTGCATAAAAAATACCTATGTCAAACTTATTGACACAGAATGATAACTAACCTAACAAAGTAAATGAAAGAGTATGATTAAGCATCTAAAAGGGGTTGTTATCAATACCTCGTCTATGGTTATAATTTTCTTATCTTTCATAATCCAACAGCCGTTGCACATAACAGAGACAATATTCTCAGTTCTCATGCAATAAACAAGGCTGGAAATGCTGCAAAGTCATCAAAAGAAACTAGTGTAACATTCTGGTGATCACTAAAAAGGATGATATGATCAAACAGGAATAATTGAAACTACACTATGTTAAATGAAACCAAGAATAGAGAACAAGCATACAGACTGCATAGTAATTTTCAAGGTAATATTATCCACTGATTGCTGACAGCTTAGTTTAGCATGATAGAGTTAAAAATAGTCAATATATGTAGTTCAACCATATTCCAGTTATTGCTAGCAGAGCTACAAGTAAACTAGAAAGCAAAAATAAGAAAATAGAAATAAAGATGTTATTATTAGACGAGGGAAGTAATGAAACCCTCAAAAGAAGAAGTTGAGGAAAAGATAAAATTATCACACAGGTGACGTTATGAACCCTCAAAAGAAAGTGAAAACGTAACATTTTTAATATAGCCAAACCTTCATTTCAAAGGTAACAGTTCAAGAAACCTCGATTTCACATACCGAAGGAAGTTATGTAACCCCTCCCCCACTTTCCCCAACAAGAAAAATAGAAAACGGAAAAAGGAAGTGGAAGAAAAAACCTATAAAAATAGTGAATCCTGGATTCCAAAGCAATAGTTCAAGAAACCTCAAGTTCACCCAATTGCAGTACAATTCCATCCGATTGTAAATACAGAAGGGATAAATGGTTTTGAAATGACAGTCAATGAAGTGACACCCAAAAGAAAATCAAATTACTACATAAACCACATATCACACACTGGAGAGTTCTTGTTGCTCTCATATTTATGAGCCGACAATGAGAAAACAATTCCAGGATTTTCATACTAAGCCAGTTCTTTTCCAAGCACAATTGTTCTTGTATCAGTTTCATTTAATTTAAAATACCACAAGGGAACCTAGTCAGAGTTGCAGGTAAAAGTTCTAAGGGGTTTGATTCTCCAATAGTGAAGAAAGGAAAAGTAAAAAAGACCAAAAAACGAAGGGGTTTTATTAAAATACAGTAGCTAACTATGATTAGGATTTGAATGCAACATCATGTTTAATTGATCCTTATGAATATGGACAAATTCTCATAATGGTTGAGAGGGAAGCGTTTGAAGAGAAGTCATCTAGACAGAAAGTATAACAGGGAAAAAGGACCACTGACAGCTAGATTAGAAAGAGAGAGAGAGAGAGAGAGAGAGAGAGAGAGAGAGAGAGAGAGAGAGAGAGTAATAGCAACACGATTGGAATCAGAGCTTTCTAAAACTGACCTGAAGGGCTATTGATGTATAGGCTTGGATGAAAAATACATAGGAAGATGAAACTTTATGCACTGGCTAAGCTAGCTTAGTGGCACAACTTTACGTGAAAAGAGGCCTGTACTTAAAGAGCACTTGTGCTAGAGGACCTAAAAAATTAATACGAGTGGCAACTGAGGAACTGTGTCAATCAGATCAAAGATGGTCAACTTGTTAAGGAGGATAATGGAGTGATCTAAATAGTCTGATATTGATGCAACTTTCCACCAGAATGCATATCACAAAATAGAAGTACATATGGATGAATCACAGGAAATAATGTCTCTCCACATTGTGCTTATTCTCCATTAAAATGATCTCATACCAGTCATGAATTGGCATCATGGACCAGGAAGAAGGATTGACCACAACGATATCAGCCTGCAAAGTAGTTCACTATAAGTAAACCTGTACGAAGAGATCCAACAGAAGCAAAATCTCGTCATGCTTCCAGAACCAGGAGCAAAAGAAAATATAGCAAATAAATAACACCGAGGCGGAAGCAAGGTGTCCAACCTTCTTCCCAACCTCAAGGGAACCTATTTCCTTGTCCCAAAGTATAGACTTGGCACCATTTATTGTGGCCATTCTGAGGATTGTTTCGGCAGGCAAAGCTGTAGGATCAGTGGTTCCCTTGGAAAATACTTCACGACCTTTGCTTACCAAAGAAGCCAGGTACATCTCATCAACTGCACAAAAATAACAATGGAGCATCTCAACAAATGTAGTAGCTCAAGAGATGGATAACAGTGAGCATGTGAATTCTGCTAAAGAGACGCAAGATAAATGAGAATATCAGGAAGCTGCTAAACTCACTAATAGAAGGATGTGCTGAGAAAAGTCATAAATGGTTGATATTTCTATACATTACAAAGCAAATGAAAATCAAAAACTGAAAGGTGGCATTAACACAGTACCATAGGGAGTATAGATAACTACAATAAAGAAGTGAAGAATAGAAACATATTAAGAGTTGCACCACATTAGTACCAATGCTCATTCTATTGTTTGATGGTGCACCATCTGTACCCAAGGATACACAAACACCAGCACTGAGCATTTCCCTGATGGGGGCAAATCCAAGCATTCTCATTGCAGCAGCAGGACAATGTGATACTTTCACTCCAGCCTTTGAGAGACAATCAACCTGACAGAACAGCAGCGGACATACAGAAATTTGAAAAAATGGCTTATTATAGTAGCAATCCAATATAATTATTTGAAAGAAAATCAGCAGTAAACATTTTTGAAGAAAAAAAATCAGCAAAAAAAAAAAAAATGCAGCTCAAACATACAAAAGTCAGATAAAAGTTATTTCCCGTGACAGTTGGATACAGGCTAAGTAAAAAATTTCTAAGTTTTCTTGAGCTCTAATAGAGTTCGGCTAAGCAATCTTTAATGAGTGTATAATCATTCACAAAAAAGGGCTCTGAGAATTTGCTTTTGTTACTCTAAAATTAAGTGTTTCATCAATCATTTTCTTTGTTAGATCTCTCATATAGTAATGAGGCATGCTCGCAAAGTAGAGAATTCACTCTCCTTCTTTACATTGAACCAAGACGGAAGCCAAATCTGAATTAGCGTAATTTAAGTACTTCTCTTGCGCAGGAAATGAACCAAATAAGGCTTATTAAGTCAGCTTACAGCAGCCATAATTGAGGAACTTCAGTCTCAAAGAGTTGGCAGGAAAAATGTAGAGATCATGGGTGGTTGAATCAGGACCATTGTCAGGGATGACGGTGGCAGTTTTGATGAGGTCAGGAATCGGGTACATCAGTTTAGTAGCACTAGCAGAAATGAAATGCAGGCGGGATGTGTTGATGGCAAAGTCGTCTAGTGATACAGTCTTTGAAACTAAACTTAAAATTTTTTCTATTTCACCAGATTTTTTCAAAGGCAGCTAACCATTGTTTATGCTACTGCAACTTCATATGGCTCAATACAACCATATCAATTATGAGCGTGTGTTCCTGGCGTTTTTACTTTTAATGTTAGTCCATCCTATAAGCTGGTATACATGGCAGGTGGTCGTTTCGGCCCCCTCAATCTGTTCTCTCTTTCATTCCTTTTTTTTTCCTCTCGCTTTTCACCAGACATGTTACCAATAAACAAACTTGAAAAAGATACACAAATTAAGCAGGCCAACTAGTACAGACAGATATCTCAGAAGAAGAGAAGAAGCTTACCTCTTCCTCGTTGACCCAAACAGTATGTGCTGCCAGCAAATTGTTCTGCAGGAACTTGATTTTCTCGAGATATGTAACAGTTCCATGATCAACTCCTCGAGTTTCAACAATCAATTGGTTTTCGAGGGGAATCTCTGCAATATGCTGAATAGTTGAGAAATTAAGGCTCCAGTGGTGTTGATAAATCCTTTTAAGACTTTATTCCCCTTGCACACAACATTCTTTTTCTTTTCCCCTTTTAAGGGCAGTGGAATCTCAGGGGTGAGGGGTTGAGGTTGGCTTTGGACAAATGGCTATCATTCAACTGTAATGGAATGCGCCCTCTTATAAAGTCTGCAATGTAATACCTAGTTTCTTATATATATATATATGACCCCAATAAAAAAAGGAATTCGTCCTCTTTGATACAAGAAATAACATATTAATTTGGATTTCCAGAATACCAAAGGATAGTAAATGAAAAAGAATAAGGCCATTAATAACGACCATTACCATAGCAGAAGGACTAGCTAAACTCTCAAGCTAAAAATTATTATATCTATTTTTGGGAACTCCTTAATATCATTAGTAGCAGAGAAGAACATACAGGATCAGTAAAGCTGAACACGTTCGTCCAGTATACTAGTTTTCATTTTTTTAATCTCTCATATTATGATGTGGTCAAATGCATCAACATAATTAAGTCTGATTGTGACTAAAGATTCCAATTTCTCTTTATTTCATCAATTGCTACCTTGTATAAATAGAAAGCTTATTCTACATCGTAGTTGTGTGTGTGTGTGTGTGAGAGAGAGAGAGAGAGACAGAGAGAGAGACCATGTGAATCCCCGTTTCTAGTTTTTTTGCTGTGTCTCTTGTCTCAGCAAGTAACCGATCGGTTGAATTCATAATTTGTCTTATCCCAAGCCATACTTTGATACGCCCATCTGCTGTATTGTGGTGTTTCATAAACAGATCCTCCTGCAACTGCACACTTGAAATAACATTACATTCACATCTCTAGGCTACAACTTGTAGGTACACGGTTAATTTTCAAATTAGCACCTTTGAAATAAATTCCAAGCAAAATGACTTCAATACAAGAATCAAGAAAGGAATAAATTCCAGGAATGTTGGAAGGCAACATAACCTGTTAATTAAATGCTTGAAGATCTGACCAAACACACTTCAAAAGTGAAACTTCAAATTTTGGTAAAGAGCAAACATGAGAGATTGTGCAGTAAAAGTTATGAAAACTATACAATATCTTCAACTGAAATTCAACACAAGGCTGGTTTATTTAGAACTTTTAGCCAACCTTAATACACTCCTCAGTAGTCCTAGCGGCCCATGAAGCTGGCAAACCTTCACCCCAATCCATAATAGACTCGGTCAAACAAGCACGCAAGCCTAATACTTCAACTGCACTTGCCATTCCAGACAAATGCTGCCCTCCTGCTTCTGCAAAGCATGTCACCTGTTTCCAATAACAACCAAATATGCTTATAATCCTGAAACAAACATAAACTATTCGGATTTAAGTTATTTGCACTAACAGTGTAAACTTTTTTACACTCTCATTGTAATTTTAATCTGTTATAACATGTAACTTGCCAATTTTTGTAGGTAACAGTTAAATGCTTATCATTGGGAATTACCTGCTAAGTGACCCAATTTAGTAAATATTTATATGCAATGTGTATATAGTTTAGCCTATATGATTTCAATAGCACTTACACCAGAGTGAATAAGTTCGATTCCGCAGAGTAAAGTGGAAATGAAGGAATCTTGTTCAGTCATGTTGGACTCATAAGGCCAAATGCGTTTATGTAACCATGTCAACAAATCCACATCATCAGCTATTCCTCTCCCTAATTGCTGAGACGTATGAACATGAGTGTTTATGAACCCTGTCCAACATTTTCGTAAGTACCAAGCGCTATAATACAGTAAACTAAGATATTCATATCACTTTCCATAATTTAAATAAAGGTTATGTCCAGCTTAATCGTAGGCCAATAGACCCACCGAGGATTATAATGGAGCAAAATATCTAATTTTGTACTCATTTTTAACTTCATTTTGCAATTGTTAAAATAATATATGCTCCTAGAGAGTATGGCAAATCACAATTTCCTATATACTCCACTATATACCTGGGAGGAGAATTTGTCCGCTGAGGTCGAGTATTTGAGGAGAGAGAGAAGAAAATTGGGGGAGAATTTCGGCGGATTTGCCGACGGCTATGATTGAGTTGTTTTGTATAGCAATTGCGCCATCTTGGTAAACGCGGCTCTGAGAATCCATGGTCACGATCATAGCATTGTGGAGTAGGAGAATTGAGCTCTTATTCTCGTTTCTTGGTTCCATCACTTGCTCCAATTCTAAACGTTCAACTTCAGACTGCAACTGATAAATAACAGTTACCAAATTCCTCCACAATTGTTCTTTAAATGATAAATTCCCCTCGGATTTGGAACTACCACATGTTTAACTCCAAGTAACTTATCAAAGTATTCACCCTCTTACAACTATTATTAAAGATTGCAAATATCTATTGAAAATGTTAAAAAAATTTAGCAAATGAAGAACAACAACAACAACCTTACCACGTGTGTATGATTATCATCAGAGCAACCCAAATGAAGAACATAAATATGATTATCTTTTTTTAATCTGGGAAGATACACTCAAGGATATAAAGTTTTTATTCCTGACGAACATAACCAAATAAGCTTAACACCAAGTAAAAGTAATTTTACGATTGAAGTTTTAGGGGAGGGGAGCGCTTTAAATTAGTTGTACTCTAAGGTCAACATGTAAAAATGAGACTCCTCTAGGGGTGAAGAACTTGAAAAATAAGAAATCATGTGAGACACTTGTCTACTTATGCTTTTAAGTGTTTGGACATATGTGCGCTAGATGCGCCCACCGCACGGGCTCCTCCAATCTATATATCTATATAAAAGAGGGCCACAGTTGATCTGGCACCTACCAAGAAATTCAATTTTCTTTTTTTTCTTTTTTTTTTTTTAATTTTTTGCCTTTTACCCTATTTTTCCTATTTATATACTACTATTTTAGAAAATCTAAAAGTCACTTGTTTAAGAAAATCAAAAGTCACTTCCCACATCAATAATTGTGGTACATTTAAAATTGCTATTACGAAAACAGTTACGGTGAACATAAAATTCCAAACGCACGTAACTGGTCCGTAGGAAAGTAATCACTTTCTCCAATTTTCTTTTTAGAAAAAAACAGCCGATCTATGGTGAGTCTCAAGTCTCAACTATTTCCACCTCTTTCTTCGTGTTATTTTCCTCGTGTATCCAATCTTATTTGGTTTAGTTATTATTAGTGTTTGTCTCCTATTTCATTCATATTTTTCTCATCTTGATGAGTTCTCTATTGTCCATTGATCCGCCCCCTTCCCAAAAAGGTTAATTTTTCTCTTCTTGTCCTTTTATTGCTTATAGGTTAATGTAGCATTGATTTCATGTGTATTTTTAGTTTTTCATTTCACTTGCTGGAACTCCTTTTATCTCATTGTCCCCTTGATCCATTATCAGTTTGTAATTAGCAACTCACTTTTTTCATTGAAACATTCTCATGCTTACTCTTATCTATGCTTAATACATTTCTTTGTAAGATGAGGCAGATAACTGCAATAGATTAAGGAAAAGTGTAAGGATGTGTTAATGGAATAGAGAATATGGTGATTTTGGAGGTACCGGAGGATATAATATTCTTAAAAGTTGAGGAATGCAAGATGAATCTTATTTGAGGTTATTAGGGTTTATTTCAGTTGTTTGTCAAATTTTCTTAATTTTTGTGAGAAAATATAAGGAGCTTTCCTTCAATACTTCCTTTTTCCCCTTTTGTTTTTTTGGTTATTTTCTTCTTCTTCTTGAAATACAAAAGCTACATATGGTGTAATTCGGAAGGTATTATATTTGATAATAAAAGAATGTGTTTATCTATTTATAAAAATTGGTTCATACTCCTATTAAATAAAAAAGAATTGGTTTAATTCATATTATGCTCGGTGAAGTTTATATTTTTTGCAAAAAAAAAGAAGAAGAAGAGATTTCTTGCATATGCTTTCTTTGGCGGACCTGTTCTGGTTGACAAGAAACAAAATTGGTTCAATAAGACAAGGACCATAACGTTATACATTATATTTCTCTTGCTTATTTAATTATTGATCAATTTATATCAAGGGGAAAAAATATTCTTCCTCACTTCCTGCAATAAACATCTATATGATTGATCAATTAGGAGAGATTAATCAATTCCCTAGAGAGGAAGTAAGATCATAATTTTCGATTCAGACTTCCTTCTTTGTTGGACAATGCTGGTGATGCCAGTATCCATGAGGAAGTTAATGTGACCAACATAGTAGAAGTACATAGTGCTAAGGGTTTTCAGATTATATATTTTTTGCTGAAATTATATTTGCACTTTGGGAAACCATTGTTATATTTGAAAAAAGTGTAGATTTGATTTTTAGTAATAGCACTGCTACTTTATAGTAACACATATTGCAAGTCAGTAGGATTTATTACTGCACAAAGTAAATATACTGTGGTCTAACTTTTAGTGGATAAGTATGAAATATTTAGTCTGTGCTTAATTTGGTAAAATTTGTTTTTCTTCAGGGTAATGAATATTAACTTGGTTCTTTTTGAATTTTGCCTCAGGTGAACACTAGAATCCTCTCCTACTACTAATGGAGGTGGTATCATTTATTTAATTCATTTTTGTGTAATATGTCTCTACTTCAAGAAAGGCTAATTGAGTTTCTTTTACGAAACTTATGTTGAGAAATATGACATGCTTTTTATTTATCCAAATTTCATATTTAAACTCATATAATCAACCTATTTATCTTTTTGTTTATCCTGACTTCTGAGATAGATGACCATGAGAAATCTCATTAGAGTTTATCAAATATGGTACGTAGTAAAATGAAAAAACAAAATAATTAACTGACGTGATAAGTAAAGTGTTATACTTGGTATTAGGGGTGTACATGGACCGGGTTGGTTCAGTTTTTATTAAAACCAAACCAAACCAACTATATCGGTTTGGATTGGTTCGGATTTTTCGGATTGAAATAATAGTTAAGTAAATATATGTTTAGTAAAAATATAATAAATTGACAAAAATTATCTATTAAAATATTTTATGAGAGAATTTTCTTAGTAACATATATTAGTTATTTTTTTTAGTCGTCTGATAATAATGTTTCGTTGATATACACTTTCAAGGTTAACCGAATTTAGTAATTAAACATAAAAATCAATATGATACCTAAACAATTATAATAATAATAATCACTTTACATTCGAAAAAGATATAACAATTTAGTAGATCTTAACATATGATACGAATATGGAAGAACAAAGAGATTGACGCATTTCAGTAACACTTGATGAGAAAGTGATCACACAATCCATTATTTAAGGTAAATAAATATGGAACACTTCATATACTATTAAATATTATATCCCGCAAGATAATCCTAAATATTTCTAGACATTTTTTTAAAGAAAACTCTATATAAAATCTTAAAAGTATATATAAAAGTTATATATTTATATGTCGGTTTGATTCGGATTTTTTTACTCAATACCAAACCAAATCAAACCAAACCTAATCGGGTTTTTTAGTCGGTTTGGTTTGACTTTTCTGTTTGGTGCGATTTTTCGGTTCGATTTGTACACCCCTACTTGATATTGTGCAATTCCTATTATTGCCTCATATATATGATGACCCTTTTTTGTGTCGGTCATTTTTTGTCAATTATTTGCTAAATTGAATCTATGGCCATTTTTCAATTGAGGTATGTACATTTCTTTATAAATCTTTATGCACATTGTTAGGCACAAGTGTCCTTGAGAGCTTTTTTTCTTTCCTTTTCTTATAATATTTTCATAATTTTTCTCTTCAATCTTGGCTAAATTTATGAGAAGATCATTTCTAAATTTACCAATATATCGCGCGAAGCACGTGTAAATTGACTAATTGTATATAATAAGAAGGCAAAATGCCTTAACACTCCCCTAAACTTGACACAGATTATTAGTTACGCCTTAAATTATTTGTAGTTTTAGTTACCCTTCAACTTGGCCTTTTGAGAGTCACTATTCCCCTGGACGATGATGTGGCAAAGAGTGTGAGTGCACTCGCCTGCTACGTGAATTTTTCTGTATATATGTTTTTTTCTAAAAATAAAATATATTTTTACCTTTTTAAGTATGTTAAGGATAATTTTTTCGAATATAATTTATAATAAAACTTGGATAGAACTACATTATTTAGGCTAATTTTTTATTTGAAATACTAAAGTTTTAATTAATATTTTTTTGAGTTTGACATAAAAATAAAGATTTATACAATTGAAATAAATAGTCAAGGCACCTAAAAAATTATAACAAATATACAGTTCGAAATTAATTATTTTGGCTATAATTTTTTATATAGCTCTAAATTATGGTACTCTAAACATATATATTTTTACAGATTTTACCTGAAAAATTAAAATACACAGTTGAAATAAATAGTCATTGCATCAAAAGAAGAAATAAAAAGAGTGTATAATGCAAGTGATTTCTTTTTATTGCATAAAAAAAGAAATTAAAAAATACACAGTTGAAATACTGTCCTGAGCTGAGGGTCTATTGGAAACAACCTCTCTACCTGCATTAGGTAGGGGTAAGGTTTGTGTACAGACTACCCTCCCCAGACCCCACCTATTGGGATCAAATTAGATTTTTTTTTTGTTGTTGTTGTTGATGATGTTGTTGTTGTTGTTGTTATTTATTTTAACTGTGTATTTTTACTTTTTTAGGTAAAATATGTAAAAATATATATTTTTAGAGCACAATAATTTAGAGCTATATAAAAAATTATAGCCAAAATAATTAATTTCGAACTATGTATTTTTCATAACTTTTTAGATACCTTGACTATTTATTTCAACTGTATAAATCTTTATTTTCAGGTCAAATTCAAAAAAACATTAACTAAAACTTTATTATTTTTAGCCAAATAAAAAAATTTAGTCTAAATAACGTAGTTCTATCCAAGTTTTATTATAAATTGTAATCAAAAAAAATTATCCAAAAAAGCAACATACTATCACGACCCGGATTTTCACCCTTGGGAGTCGTGATGGCTCCTTATCATGAAAGCTAGGCAAGCCAAATATTATAAAATCATTACCCTTTTTATTAAAAATATTCAACAATTTAGAATAATAAGTGATTAAACAACGGAATAAATTAAATAACCGGAAATGTAGAAGACGAAAACTTAATAATTCAATCAAACACTGCTATATACTTTGAAGTACAATACTACCCAGAATTTGGTGTCACAAGTCACGGACTGTTTAAGAATACTACAAATAAGGTTTGAATGAAATTACACAAATCTGTATCTGAATCAGTAAAAACAGAAAGAGAAGTGATAGCAGGAGACGCCAAGGCCCGCGAACGTCTGCAGGACTACCTCGGGTCGCTTGAGTGGGCAGCACCCTCACTGTGGTCCAAACGCTCCGGTATCAGTATCTGCACACAGTGCAGAGTGTAGTATCAGCACAATCGACCCCATGTGCTGGTAAGTGCCTAGCCTAACCTCGGCGAGGTAGTGACGAGGCTAAGACCAGACTATCAAAAAATCTGTACAGTTAAATCATATACAATGGAAATAAAAATTGATAAATTACAGCTAAAGTTGGGCGGGGAAACATGTTGCGGGGAGTAACTGATAACAACAAAATAATAGTAGAGAAATGTAAAGAACACCATAAATAAATTACCAGCAAAAGATAAGGAAATAAGAAACAAGTACACATTGTCACACCTCCTTTTTTCTACCTCCGAAAAGGGTATAAGGGAGTTTTTTCCAATTTAAGTGACAATCGAAACGGAATTATTTTATTTTTTAAAACAAATCAGAGTCGCCACTTGGGATAATTTATGGTGTCCCAAGTCACCAGTTTAAAATCCCGAATCGAGGAAAGATTGACTCTGTTATACAGTCTGCGAACACAGAAGTCTGGGTAAGGAATTCTGTTAACCCAGGAGAAGGTGTTAGGCATTTCCGAGTTCCGTGGTTCTAGCACGGTCTCTTTGATCATACTTGGCTTATTAAAATTGTTTAATTACTCATTTTAGAACCTATGTGTATCCCCTCCCTTAACCGCTTTTAATTAAGAAATTAACCTGAAATGAGTCACGCGTACATGTACTCATTTCGCTCGGTGTGTCAAAAATCATGTCACGCGTACGTGTCCACAATTCCTAGCACTTAGTTATTTAGGAAAAGCTTGGCCAAATTTGCGCGAACGCATATTTAGGAAAAGCTTGGCCAAAGTTGCGCAACGCATACCTTGATTTTTATTTTTAAAAGAATCGTAACTATGTCACGCGAACATGTACATAGGCCAAAAATCCATTTTTAAAATGGTTATCACCTGTACGTCCTAAATCATCATCTCTCTCCATTATTAAGATGCTAATGCATTTTCAAGTGTGCCAAAAGAAATTTCAGCACTATCCATGTATTAGAATAATTATAAATTAGAATACTTCAATAAATCACAACTAGAAACCTTAACTCTTTAAAGAAAGATAAAATCGTCCTTCTTATGTTTGATTCAAAAAACTAGTGGCACTATGATCTTAATCCTTATTAATTAACAATTAATTTTCCTCATCATATGATTGTCATTATTATTAGCACGATACCAAATTGACTACGACATTAATATAACTCTACTGGCCTGGTTCTTCTTTGAACTTTCATGAAATCAAGATAATAACAACAATAACTAAACTCACAAAAAGAGAACAACACAATAAGCTCGACAAAAATTAATGAGATAAGCCAAACCCTCATGCTGTGGGTTGCTGAAGAAATATAAGTATAAGTCATCACAGTCTTTTAAGTTTTTTACGAACTAACACAAACATTCAATAAGAGATTAAGGGAAGTTGTCAAAACATGATATTAAGAGCTAAACAATGAAGGAAAGAAGAACGGACCTCTGAAATCTTTCAATATATTAAAGATCTTCCAACTAGTTTACAAGAAAACACGACACTGTAGTTGAACACAAAAAGACCGTAAGCCGGAGACCACGACGGAACCTCGATGGATTGAATCCTCACCGGAAAACCAAATAATCGACGGGATCCGAATTAACACCGGAAGGCTCAACCCAAACCCGAATTCAAAACCACATTTCAATCAGAGTCCATCATTGAACATAACCCAGAATCAAAAATAAAGAACGAAACAGAAAATATGTTTTTTTTTGTATCTTTTTGGCTTTCAAAGAACAAATGAAGATTTGCAAAATGGGTTCCTCAAGGCTCACTATTATTCCCTTGATTTCTGCCCCGTTTTGTTCTTTGTACGTGACGACGTGTGTGCGTATTCCGGTGAGCTTTGGTTGGAGAAGGTGGTGGTGTTGCCAGTTCCGTTCAGTCGAGAAAACAGAGGTTCCAACGGCTTTAAGGTTCAGGGATTAAGTGGGAATGGCGGGGTGGCTGTGTTCGTTGAACTGGTGAAGGGCTGCTGTGATGTTGTTGTTGGACTTGGAGTTGGTAGTTGCCTACAGGTTGATGAAGAAGATGAAGGACAGAGGAGGAGTTCGTTTTTTGTATTCGGCGGGTCCGTGTGTATATCCCCTAGATTTAGGCTGCTTTTTCCAGCTTTTTATGCGTTCCTATGTGTAGAGTCTAGGTTTAGGCTATTATTTTGTGTATTTTGCCAATTGGTCCCTAGGTCTTTTTGTGTTAAGTTCTTAGGGTCTTTTTTATTTGTTTTTGTTCCAAAGAAGAGTCTAGAAGGGTCCCTAGGCTTAATGGACTAATCCGAATTGGGCCAAGAATTGGGCTCTAAAACTCTTAAAAATGGTGATCCAATACCTTAATTGACTCATTTTAAAATAAGATAAAAATACTACACAATGCAAAAGCTAACATGAAACTATTATATATTTTTTTGTATTTTCAAAATTATATAAAGATAAAAATATGGTACGATTTTTTGTATTTTTTTAAAAAAAATTTATGAAAGATACATACTAAAATATTTTTTTTTTGTAATTTTCATTTTTCTTGTAATAAAATAAAGTAAAAGAGTAAAAATGAGTTGAAATAGCTATATTAAGCCTAAATTAAATATTTACGTGCTAAATATGAAAAAATCTTGGGGAGGGTCAAAAATCACATGTCTACAGCTGCCCCTCTTTGACTGGAAAGACGAAGTATTTTCAGACAAAGAACGACTAGACAAGTTTTTTGATCCGACTCTTATTTGGAGAGACTAAAACTAAGAGAGAGGGGAATGTGACCGAGCGCTGGTATCTGAGCTGCCTACATATCCTTGGCTATAAAGGAATTAGGCCACATGTAGTTCAAAGGTGAGTGAGATGATGGAGTGTACCGAGGTGGAGAGCTGGTCGAGGTGCCGTTCCGCCGAGGTTCCGGTCCGCAGTCCTGATATTACATCAAAAATCAAAACATGAAAAAGACTAGCTAAGCCTACCAACTACGAGTTACAAAATTCCTGTATATAAGTCTTCTGAAGCTTGATCTTTAGTCTTGAATGGTTCTTCATGCAGACTTTTAGAACCTTGATGCCTGCTAGTTGCAGGTGCTAGCTCGTTCTTCTTCAGCTTTTCGGATCAAAACCGGGCATGCGGTGCTTGTAACCTCGGCCATGTCTTGAGCAATCCACGTCTTTCATCAACTTCTGTATTTGGATTAACTTCCTGCCTTCCCCTCTTTTTCCTTATTGCGACTAACTTCTGTTGATCCCCTCGGACTGTTGACTCGCATTCTTGCCATGAGCTTATTTTGTTACTGACTTGAATTGTAATCTGAGATGCTTTCCCTTTTCTCCAGGTGGACGCCTGATTGCTGAACTCGAATTGTACTCTGAGATGCTTTCCCTTTCTCCTGGTGGATGCCTGACTGCTGAACTTGAACTGTATTCCCGTGCTCTCCAGGTGGGCGCCTAGCTGCTAAAGTTGAACTGTATTCCCGTGCTCTCCAGGTGGGCGCCTGACTGCTGAACTTGAATTGTATTCCCGTGCTCTCCAGGTGGGCACCTGACTGCTGAACTTGAATTGTATTCCCGTGCTCTCCAGGTGGGCGCCTGACTGCTGAACTTGAATTGTATTCCCGTGCTCTCCAGGTGGGCGCCTGATTGCTGAACTCGAACTACTTCTCCCTATTCTCTAAGTGGGTGCCTGATTTCAACAAAAATAGACAAAACAAAGAAAATTTTCTGCCCCAGTTTGGTAGCTGGGCACATCTGTGAGTGTTAAACTGAATCATGTTACCAAACATTATCAAGAGTTTGAAAGCTAGATCCTGTTATACAAGAGGGTCCTGACAACTCCTATTTAAATGACAATTTTAAAGCTAAATTATGTCTTCTGAAGGTATATCTTATGCTAAGTCTTGTTATCCAAGCAAGTTTTAAAACTACACCCCATTATCCAGGAGGGTCCTGAAAATCAAAAGTCAAGTTTTATCTTAAGAGTGACAATTCTTTTATGGCTGAATTATACTACCCTACAATAGAACCTACGCTAAATCTTGTTATCTAATAGCAATCTTAACTCTAGGTCTCATTATTTAGGAGGGTCCTGAAAACTCCTAATTGAATCCTATCTTAAACATACAAACTTTGAAGCCAACTTATATTCCTTTGGGGTACATTTATGCTAGATTATGTTACTCATGATTGTTTCGAATTTTAAACTAGGTCCCATTTTCCAGGAGGTTCCTGAAAACTTCAAATTAAATCCCATTATCTAGGCGAGTCCTGAGAACTTCAAATTAAATCCCATTATCCAGGCGGGTCCTGAGAGTTTACGGTCAAACCTGTCTGGTGCTTTCTTTCCTTATGGAGGGTTTCTCCGAACCAACGAAACTTTCTGCCCCTGTTTCAATCAAAGAAAAATCTTGTCAGTTTAAAATGTGGTGGTTAGTTGATGGAATTCTTGCTGAAGGTCTCTCCGTTGTCGTGCTTTGTTTTGACTGGATTCCCCGAACTTGCCCTGAACCACTTGACTTTCTGACTGACTTTCAACCCACATGACCTCGGATGACCCGAGGGTTTTATACCCGAACCGTTGTTTTACATCTCTGACCCCTTTACCTAAACCTCTGCATCTCCCATGAAATTACTAAATTGTTCCGCCGATGGAACTTTCGCTGGCACTTTATATCTCACTTTATATCATACTATCTTTGGTATGTTCTGGCCACACTATGCTTTGCAATTTTTGAGGTTGGTAGTGAGCTTTGAAATCCTTTCTTATTTGCTTGACCGAGACTGACATTAAAACATCTTAGAGAAATGAAACCTGAAAGAACTGGAATGCAATGACCCTGAGAGTTAAGGATAAAGAAAATCCAAAACTGGATGACTTGCTAACAAGGAAAAAGAAAAAAGACTTATCTGAGTGGAACAACTGGTACTAATGATCATGACATGCATTTCGGATTAATCGGCCCAGTCTATCCAACCAATCAACTTTCAGTTGCCATATTTTGTTTCCCCGAAATTTCCATAACCTGATTTCTTCACCAAAACCTTGACCTTGTTCGGCCTGCGGTGCCCTGAAGGGTTTTTACCAACAAGCCTCTCTCATTTATTCATTTCTCAACTCACTTTCGCCTTACGGTGCCCGTGAGGGTTTTTACTAATAAAACTCTCTCATTTTTTATTTTTCCCAGCTTCCGTCGCCTTACAGTGTCCGTGAGGGTTTTCACCAATAAGACTCTCTCATTTTCAATATTTTTCTGCTTGGATCAGAGTGTTGTCCCTGATATGAATTACCTTTCCTTGCTTGACTTGGCATTTCTCGAAGACTGATCGGAAGGTCTTTCTTTGGACCGTAATGTGGGCTTTTGGATAGGGTTAGAAAGAAAGGGTATCAAAGGCTCAAAACAATTCAAATGGGTTCAAAATTACAACTTTTGGAATTAGATTTCTAGCAACAACCACAACTTCTGCCCCAGTTTCTTTGCTTGGGGACTTTTGGGATTTTATTTTGATGGGACCGAACCGTGAGGCTGCCTACGTATCCTTAAAAGGAATCAGGTCAAACGTAGTTCATGACATAGAAGTTGCTTTGTTGTTGTGACTTTTCCTTCTTTTCCTTTTCTTCTTCTTTTTCTTTTTGTCGTTTTTTCTTCTTTTCTCTTTTTTTTTTCATTCTTTTCTTTCTCTTTTTGCTTTCTTTTGTTCTTCTTGTTGTTTTATTATCTTCTTTTCTTCTTGTTTTTCTCTTTTTTTCTTTTTTTTCTTTTCTTCTTTTTCTTTCTCTTTTCATTCTTTTCCTTTCTCTCTTTTTCTTTATTTATCTTTCATGCTTGCATTTCTGATCTTTGCTACTGATTCCAAAAGAGGGGTATGAAAGGAAATAAACAAGGCTCAAAGGCATAACAAAGGATAAAGTGTTTAGATAGCAGAACGAAATTCCTTCGTCATTCCAATCTTCAAAACATGCCAAGTACAAATTAACACAATTTAACCAAAGGAAATCATACATAATATCTCTTGATTGCATCTGAATTGATAGCCATTTCTACGCACTTGCCTTCTATATCTGTTAAATACAGAGCACTATTGGACAACACTCTCTTTACGATGAACAGTCCTTGCCAATTTGGGGCGAACTTGCCTTTTGCCTCAGCCTGATGTGGAAGGATACGTTTCAACACTTGCTGACCCACTTCAAACTTCCGTGGATGCACCTTGTTGTTATATGCTCTTGCCATCCTCAGTTGATACAACTGACCATGACACACCGCTGCCAATCTTTTCTCATCGATCAAACTCAATTGTTCCAGGCGGGTTTTGACCCATTAATCATCGTCAATTCCGACCTCAGCGACAATCCGAAGGGACGGGATTTCGACTTCCGCGGGTATTACTGCTTTAGTGCCATACACCAGCGAATAAGACGTCGCCCCTACTGAAGTACGAACAGTAGTGCGATAACCCAGCAATGCAAAAGGCAACTTTTCATGCCACTGTCTAGAACCCTCTACCATTTTCCGAAGTATCTTCGTTATATTCTTGTTGGCTGCCTCAACTGCTCCATTCGCCTTGGGGCGATATGGGGTGGAATTGCGATGCGTGATCTTAAACTGTTGACATACCTCTTTCATCAAATGACTGTTAAGATTAGCACCGTTATCTTCGGGATCCCGAACCGGCAAATGATATTTGGGTGCACAAAATCGACCACTGCTTTCTTGGTCACGGACTTGAAAGTTTTAGCTTCAACCCACTTGGTGAAACAATCCATGGCCACCAGAATGAACCTGTGTCCATTGGATGTTGCTAGTTCAATTGGCCCAATGACATCCATGTCCCACGCAACAAAAGGCCATGGTGCAGACATTGTGTGCAATTTAGATGGTAGAGAATGAATCAAATCTCCGTGCACTTGGCACTGATGAGACTTGCGCACGAAACTGATACAATCTCGCTCCATAGTGAGCCAATAATAACCTGCTCGGAGGATCTTCTTTGCCAACACGTACCCACTCATATGCGGTCCACAGACTCCAGAATATACTTCAGTCATGATAGCTGTGGCCTGTCTAGCATCTATGCATCTCAACAATCCAAGATCCAGAGTCCTTTTGTACAAAACCCCTCCGCTGAAGAAAAATCCGCTCGCCAACCGCCGAATTGTTCTCTTTTGATCGCCTGTGGCTCGTACCGGATACACCCCTATCCTGATATATTCCTTGATATCATGAAACCAAGGCTCTCCATCAAGTTCTTCTTCTGCCACATTACAGTAAGCATGCTGATCATGGACCTGAATATGCAACGGGTCAACATAAGCCTTATCCAGATGATGTAACATTGACGCCAAGGTAGCCAAAGCATCAGCAACTTCGTTATGGATCCTTGGAATATGCTTGAACTCTACTGATCGAAACCATTGACAAAGATCATGCAAACATTGCCGATACGGTATGAGTTTCAAATCTCGTGTTTCCCATTCCCATTGAATCTGGTGCACCAGAAGGTCCAAGTCCCCCAAGACCAAAACTTCCTGGACACCCATGTTTGTAGCTAACCTCAAGCCCAAAATGCATGCCTCGTATTCAGCCATGTTTTTAGTACAGTAGAAATGAAGCTGAGCCATAACAGGGTAGTGATGTCCTGTTTCAGAAATCAATACAGCTCCTATCCCAACGCCTTTCATGTTAGCAACTCCATCAAAGAAAAGTTTCCAACCTGGCTCTCCAACTTGTTCCAACTTATCAATATACATTACCTCTTCATCAGGGAAGTAAGTCTTTAAAGGCTCATATTCTTCATCCACTGGGTTCTCAGCCAAATGATCGGCCAATTCCTAGGCTTTCATCGCGATCCTGATCACATAGACGATGTCAAATTCTGTGAGCAAGATCTGCCACTTTGCGAGCCTCCCTGTAGGCATAGGCTTCTGAAAGATATACTTTAACAGATCCAAATGAGAGATGAGGTAAGTAGTGTAAGATGACAAATAGTGCTTCAACTTCTGTGCAACCCAAGTTAGGGCGCAACATGTCCTATCAAGGTGAGTGTACTTAACCTCATAAGATGTGAACTTCTTGCTGAGATAATAAATGGCCTGCTCCTTCCTGCCGGTGATGTCAAGCTGACCCAACACACAACCAAATGAATTGTCTAGGACCGTCAAATACAGAATCAAAGGTCTTCCTGGTTCTGGTGGCACCAACACGGGTGGGTTTGACAAGTACCCTTTTATATTATCAAATGCTTCTTGACACTCATCTGTCCATTTGACCTCAACATCCTTCTTCAACAGTTTGAAGATAGGCTCACAAGTAGTCGTAAGTTGAGTAATAAACCTGTTGATGTAATTCAACCTCCCTAATAAACTCATCACCTCAGTTTTGTTCCGTGGGGGTGGCAGTTCTTGGATAACTTTGATCTTTGACGGGCCCAATTCAATACCTCGACAGCTGACTATGAATCCCAATAATTTTCTAGATGGTACACCAAATGCGCGTTTTGCAGGATTGAGCTTAAGATTATACCTGCGAAGCCTTTGGAAGAACTTTCTCAAATCCTTGACATGGTTAGACTGCTTTCTAGATTTTATGATCACATCATACACATAAACCTCGATCTCCTTGTGTATTATGTCATGGAATATGGTTGTCATTGCTCTCATGTAAGTTGCCCCAATATTTTTCAAACCGAAAGGCATGACCCTGTAGCAGTATGTTCCCCATGGCGTGATGAATGTTGTCTTCTCTGCATCTTCCTCATCCATTAGGATCTGATGATAGCCCGCATAGCAATCCACAAAGGACCCAATATCATGTTTGGCGCAATTGTCAATCAGAATGTGGATATTTGGCAGTGGAAAGTTGTCCTTGGGGCTGGCCTTGTTGAGATCATGGTAATCAACACACACCCTGGTCTTGCCATCCTTCTTTGGCACAGGTACTATATTGGCTAACCAAGTGGAATATTGAGTGACCCGGATGACTTTTGCATCGAACTGCTTGGTAACCTCTTCTTTGATCTTCACACTCATATCAGCTTTAAATTTCCTCAGCTTCTGCTTGACAGGAGGGAATGCTGGGTCAGTGGGCAATTTGTGGACCACCAAGTTAGTGCTTAAACTTGGCATGTCGTCATATGACCATGCAAAGACGTCTTTGTACTCAAGTAACGCTTTAATTATCTCCTCCCTGAGTTGAGGTTCAAGATGGACACTTATCTTAGTTTCTCTGATATTATCTGGGTCCCTTAAATTGATTGCTTTTGTATCACTCAGGTTAGGCTTGGGATTTTCTTCAAAATGGCTTAGTTCTTTACTAATCTCTTCAAAGGACTCTTCCTCGGAATAAATTACTATTTCAGAATTAGATTGGTTTTTAAGACTGGGCTGAAGATTCCTCATGCATGTCATGTCATTAAAACCAGCATAAAAAGAACTGTACAAGAAAGAAAAAGAAAAGCAAAAATAAAACTATCAGAAATGATGAAAAAGGGAAATTGCATTTCATTGAAATTGAAAGATAACAAGGTTTATACATCCAAATGGACGGAGCATAGAATCTGAATTACAACCCTGGAATAATCCAGATAAACTGAAAGAAAATTAAAGCAAACTACCAAAACTCCTTCCTGGTGGGGAGAGGAGTAGCTTCCCAATTGTTAATCTTTGCACTGGGCCCGATAAATTGCACATCCACCTTGCTAGAACCCTCTCTAGCTTCCACCATGTTCACCCCGTCGAATAATTTCTCAAACCTTTCAAGCAACTCCTTATTAGGACTAACCACAGAACTGGGAATTGTTGTTGCTGGGCGTTTCTTGGTGCCAGGCCTGACAAATGATCTGGCGAGACGTGGGATGGGCTTCGGGAGGACCCATGCCCTCTGTTTTAACTTTATGGCTCTTTTTATGTCCGCAACTGTGGGCTTGGACCCCAAACCAAATGTATCCGAGTTTTTAGGGAGGGTCACCGGTTGTACGATACCTTGCAGAGATGCACCCAACCCTTTGCCTGGTACAAAATCATTTTTTCAACATTTTAACGGCTACAATGACTAACGTAGCAGCTACCCTCGTAGTTGGAACACACTTCCCTTCTGGAATTTTCTCTACCGATACCGTGTCAAAAACTTGATAAACCCATGGCCCCTTGTCATTTTCAAACTCTATGAACGGAACAATGACATCACTGAGGACACATAAATTGTCTTCACCGTGCACAACAATTTTCTGTCTATCCCATTCAAACTTGACCATTTGATGTAGAGTAGACAGGACCGCTTTGGCAGCATGAATCCAGGGTCGACCTAACAGTAGATTGTAAGAAACAGCCACATCGAGCACCTGAAATTCCATGGTAAATTCAACTGGCCCTATTGTAAGCTCAAGCACTATATCTCCGACTGAATTTTTCCCTCCACCGTCGAATCCCCGAACGTAGATAATGTTCTTGTGAATTCTTTCATCATCCACCTTCAATTTGTTCAGAGTGGAGAGAGGGCAAATGTTCGCACTGGAACCATTGTCGACCAGTACCCGCATTTCACCGTAAGATAAAGGGCTCTATTGTGCTCAGTACCCTCCACGGGCAACTCATCATCAGAAAAAGTGACTCTATTTACCTCAAATATCTTGTTAGCTATCTTTTCCAAGTGGTTTACTGAGATTTGGTTAGGAACATGGGCCTTATTTAGGATCTTCATCAAAGCCCGACGGTGCTCGTCTGAATGGATCAATTATGACAATAGTGAAATCTGAGTCGGTGTCTTCCTCAACTGCTCCACAATGGAATAGTCCTGCACTTTCATCTTTCTCAAAAATTCCTCTACTTCTTCCTCGGTCACAACTTTCTTCACCAGCACTGGGTTATCTTTGGAGATCTTAGCTTTTCTCAACTCTTCGGGGGCAAAGCATCTCCCCGATCGAGCCAAACCATGGGTCTCACAAGCTTCTTCTTTAACCTTCTTCCCTTTGTAAGTCACTGTCACTCGTTCATAATTCCCCGGGACAACCTTGCTATTGACTATTGGTAATTGGGTGACAGGTTTGATAATTACAGGATCTGTGCGAGCACCCTCCACAATTATGACAGGCTTGTTCGCCACCCCTGGAACCACCACTTTTGCTTTTTCTTGTTTTACTGCAACGCCACTTGAAGACCCTTTCTTGACTACCGTAGATGGTTCACTGTTTGCCCCGCTCAACCTGATCATTTATTTCTCACTTGTTGGCTTTTCAACCGGCCTAACTTCACTGGACCAAATCATCATGACGGTCTATGAAGGCTTCTTAGGCTTCCCTATGCACTATCTCGATCATATTTGTCTCAAGATGGGCCGACAATGGATTCTGGTTGATATTGGGTGCCTCCGGAGCTTGGACCTCAATCTGATAAGTATCAATGAGCTCTTGAATAACTGTTTTCAATTGCCAGCACTTCTCTGTGTCGTGACCCGGAGCACCAGAACAGTATTCGCAACTCATAGAGTGATCGACATTCCTCGGGAAAGGGTTTGGAAATTTTGGCTCGATCGGACTTAGCATACCCAATTATCTCAACCCGTGGAACAAACTGGTATAGGATTCTCCCAATAGAGTAAAGGTTTTCTTCTTTTGCAACCTCTCATTCTTAAATGCTTGGTTGGGCCGGAAACCTGATCCAAGATGGTTTCGGTAGGCTCTTGGGGGTGTATAGGCATTTTGTGGAGCTGGGTATGTATTTTGTGGGACTGGCGCACGCCATTGTGCGTGGGCTGGAGGTTGGCTGTATGTTTGGGCATGGTGGACAGAAAAATGGGGGTCTGGTGATGGGTAGTAGTGTTGTGGTGGGCTATATAGGGTATGAGGGTAGGTTTGGTGGTGAGGTCGAGGCTGGTTATAGTAATGTGATGGGCCCCTGGGTCCGAACCAAGCTCCTGAATCAATCGTTGCTACATCCTCTTTCTTCTTCTTTCCAATTACTCCCCCAGTTCCGCTTTGAATGGCCTGGGTGGTTGCCTTAATAGCCGAATAACTCATGATTTTGTTTGTCTTGAGCCCTTCTTCTACCATACCGCCCATCTTTACCACTTCATTGAAGGACTTACCTATAGTTGATACCAGATGACCGTAATACGTAGGTTCTAAAGCCTGGAGAAAATAATCCACCATTTTACTTTCTTTCATTGGAGGGTCAACCCTTGCTGCCTGTTCTCTCCGCCTAAAACCATACTCCCTGAAACTCTCATTGTGCTTTTTCTCAAGTTTCGTCAAAGATAGACGATCCAGAATAATCTCGATATTGTACTGGAAGTGGCAAGCAAATGCCTGGGCTAGATCATCCCATGTGTACCATCTTCCGTGATCCTCCTGAGTGTACCACTCCAGCGCCGAGCTACTCAGACTTTGACTGAAATACGCTATTAGCAGCTCGTCTTTCCCCCCAGCTCCCCTCATTTTGCTACAAAACCTCTCAAATGCGCCACTGGATCACCGTGCCCATCATACAAATCAAACTTGGGCATCTTAAACCCTGCCGGCAGTTGCACATCTGGAAACAGACATAGGTCTTTGTAGGCCACACTTACTTGACCTCCCAACCCTCACATGTCTCTGAATGATTGTTCCAGGCTTTTAACTTTCCTAAACATCTCCTCCTATTCGGGATTTTTAGATGGTTTTTCGGTTTCCGCAGGGAGGTCAAAATGAGGGGTGTAGGAATAGGGTTCGGGAACCTTGAAAGTGGGCTCTGGGGGGTAATACTGGTTGTCATGAGTTTGGAATAGAGGCTCACTGGAGGATCGGTGTAATGCAGCAGGTGGGGGTGCCACAAAAATAGGAGTGACTAGTGGAGGAGGGTACGAGACTTGTTTGGGTGGTGAAGCTTGTGATGTATGGGAAGTGGTGCCGTGGCATTGTTGGTAGAGGGGAAAGGCCGGAGATGAGTTCACATTGGGAGGTTCCTCGGGCTGAGCCAATGGCAGGATAAAAGCATGGTTGGCGGGGTAAACTGGCGGTGGGTGCCCTTTTGCCCGTGCTTGGTACATTTCAGCCATCTGCTGCTTCAGCTTATACAACTCATCTCTCAGATTGACCTCCGATTCTTCCACCTCATTTGATGGATCAACAATACTTGCCTCAAGTTTCTGGTTGGCCATGTTCAGCTTGTTTTTGGACCGGGTGTTGTAGGAGTGAGTTTCCAGAATGCCAATCAAACTAACCACCTGCCTAAACTTTAATTTCATCAATAACAAACTTGTTAGCGATTAGGGCTTTAACAGCTAAGCAACCGCACATTTGAGGAGTGAATGCACCTAAGCAATTAACCATTTCTATTATGCATTTGATCAGCTGCTTGCGTCATCCCGACTTTTCCTTATTTTTATTTGCAACTTCTTCTCCTTTCTTTTCACTCATGCCTTTCTATGCTTGATTTCTCTTTGTTTTTGTCCTCTCATTTCTCTCTCTTGTTTTTCCATTGTTTCCTCCTCATGGTTTCTTATTTTTCTCTCTTTTCTTTCTTGTTTTTCTTTTTTTTTCTTTTTTTTTCCTCTCTATCTCTCTCTCTCTCTTTTCCTCTTTTGGTTATGGTCGAATTCTATGGATATTGCCTACGTATCATGACCCTGCATGAATCAGACCGAGCGTAGTTCTGGGGGATAAGTGTAAAAATAAATAATAAAACATTTTGGAATTTTTCAAGTTTTCATAAAAAGAAAATGCTTTGATTACAATGACTCAAAAACTAACAGACTCAAAAAGGAAACTAACGGACTCGAACATCAAGATGAAAATACAGACTCGAAAACAAACTAACAGACTCCAACGGAAAGAAAATACAGACTCGAGTAAAAATCATGAATATATCAATGCCTCAAATGCTCCTGGGGCCCGCGGGACATCATTCGGTCTCGCCACGGGCCTACGCGCTAAATCCCCTTGGAGGTGGTAGAGATCTTCCATTATCTGGCGGACAAAGGTCATCACAGTGGCAAAGAACATGGATCTAGTCATATCCTCACAAGTACTGCACTTCACCGCGATGTAGTTGGCGATTCTTCTGACTCTCTCTCTTATGACACACTTTTCCTGCAACAAACATCCAATCTGCTAGGCCCTGGCTCCCAAAGTTTGTTTGCCTGCATGATTCTGTTCTTGAAGTTGTTGCAAATCTCTTTCTAACTGTGCCATTGCTGTATAACAGTGTTCTCTTTCAGCCTTAAGTCTTTTGCCTGCTTGATCATTTTGTTCTCAACGGTGATGACTCTTTTCTTCAACCCTGCAACCTCATTGTCGTATTTCTCTTTTAATTGTTTAACCAGGCGTGCTCGTTCCTCCGCATTCTTGGCCAATTTTGTTCGAGCTCGTGCCAGTTCGCCTTCAGCCTTGTTCAAATCAAAACCATACTCACTCACCTTCAACCTAAGGTTATCTATAAGCTTTCCATCTTTTGCACTTCTGGCGGGGTTTTCGACTGCTATTTTCATTTCCCGAATCTGGGCTCGAAGGGCCTCATTTTCTTTGGCTAACCTTTTCTTTTCACCTTCGGCTTCTTGTGCTTGGAGATCATTGTCGAATTCCATGTTTCTCAGCTTTTCTTTCAAGGCGTGAATCTCGGCTTGATATGTCTTTTCTTTTTCCCCCCATGCCAACCTTTCTTGGATTTTGTCGTCAAAAGCTTGAATATGAGGTCTTTTGGCAGGCCTCTCGGGCTCAGGCTCAGGCTCATTGTTTACGCAAGACCTTTTCTCAAACCAAACAGCATAGTTTGGATCTACTTTCCTCTTTGCCACATCTGGTACCTGAGTGCCATTTTTCAGATACCAGCAGTTATTCCAATCTTGCTGAACTAAGGCCTCGGGCAATGCAGCTTCTGGATGCAGCTCTATGACCTGGGTGCTTAGAACTTCATCTTCGGGCACAATCTGATATCTTCCCAATTGCCTCAAGACCCTCTGCGACGCATATGGCTAGATACTCTTTACACCTATCAACCTCAGGTAGCCCTTGGTAGTAGTCATGTATATGGCTTCTGTCCTCTGGAGACATCATATAGTCCACTCGACCTGACCTGCTTTGAGAGCTTTCAAGTGGGAGACCCATGCTTCAAACCCTTCTAGCACGTTGTAATCCTTTACCCTCTCCTCGTAACTAGCGATGAAGTTACCCAGGCTCAAACCATAACTCGTGAATCTGGGGTGATGGCGAAGATGCTCGATCAACCACATTTGTAGAAGGACATTGCAACCTTCAAAGAATTGAGCCCCGGCTTTGCATAATGTCAATGCTCGATAAATATCTGCCAGCACCAACGAGACAAGTGTATGATCTTCCTTGGTAGTGAGGATTTGTGCAATTCTAACCATATGAATATCCACTGCCCCTTCCTCATTTGAAAAAACCATAATCCCCAAGAATGCCACAATAAATGCAAACCGGCGATGAATTTGCCAAAGGCCCTTATCCTGTTTATTGCTCAAACCCTTTTCATGCGTTTCGAAACCAGCTGAGTGCCCGAACCTGAAGTATAAGAAATGGAAAGCACAACACCCTTTTTTACATGGGCTTTCTTCATCTATTTACTGATATTCAGGAGGTCAAAGAACTTGTGCACCGACGGAGCCCTCGAAAATATAAGTTGTTGCTTCCTCAAATCTCGGCCAAACTCAATGTATCTAGCCATTTCCTCCAAAGAAGGGGTGATCTCGAAGTCCGAGAAACAAAAAACATTGTGGGCAGGGTCCTAGAAAGTTACCAAAGCCTTGATTAGATATTCCCGTGGTTTAATCTAAAAAATGTTCATAAGGGCACCCAACAGCTTTTTCACCCATTTCTGACCATCTTCATTTAGATCATTCCACCACATACGCAAGTGCAACTGAGCCTGCTCCTGACCACTTTTGGTGGATCCTGGATAGTATTCATTTTTTCCTGTGGAAGGTTAAGGTTAGGGTTGACTCTAGTGGGCTTTTTTTTTGTAACATAGATTTCCAAAAATTTTGTTTTTTTACGCGAAAAAAATCAAGGACCATGATTCCTTCCCCCATATGGCGATTTTAGCCAAATGTCTGTTTTTACAAACGTGTCCCCTTCCCAATTCCATATGAATTTTGAGGCCGGGGAGGAATATTTTATGACACTTTACAAGCTTGTCCGTTCTTTTTACGAAAATAGTCTTTCGACAATTGGAAATACTCTAAGGCTATCCAGGCAAGAACGGTTTAAGACATTACCGAAGCTGGATCGGCTTATTTTGACCAAAACTTCAAACTACATTTACTTGACCACTAATTCTCTTTTTCTTGTTGTTTTTTTTCAAAAAATAAGGCCGAACCTTATGTAGGTTGCCTACGTATCCCACATCCGGTGAGAATCAGACCTGCATAGTTCGGTCACCTTTGACACATTTGAAAAGCCACAGTGTTTGACTTTTTTTGAAATAACTCTCTTTTTTTTTGAAAATTTTTGGCAGAGTTTCGGGATGTTTTCAAATACCGTGTTTTTCTTTAGAACTGGGCTTTATTTCTTCCCTACATCACTTTTGGGTTTTTTATTTTATTTTTCCTAGCCGGTCAGCATGCAAGCCGAAACAAATAAATGATCACATAGCACATAGAATGCATCAGGATGGTTTCCCTAGACGGACCCAGCTCCTGTTTTGAGTCCCCTAAGTCAAATGCACATGATGCAAACAAACGTTCCTACTAGGGATCCGGCATGAAACTGTATTTTTTCTAGGTTTAAATCCTGGGGTTTTGGTCTAGACTTGGGGTACCCGAGCGGACAACTGAGGCCGAAGAGGGGGCGACGTACCGGGAGCACTGAAGTTTGCCCGCCCTTGTCGCTTGCCCAGCCTCGTTCTATTTGGTATAATTTTTACAGAAAAAGCAGGCCACGCGAACGTGTGTACCATTTTCAGAAAACTCAGATGGGTGGCGTAAGAAGATAGTTATATACAGTTCCAACAATATTAAAGCGGTAAACAGATAGCAATTAGCACAAAGGTTCACATAATACAGTATTATGAACAATAAATAAAGCCAAGTAAAAATCATGAAACAAGCTCGAATTCTTGAACCTTGAACCAGAGATTTTGGGTTCGGTCCCAAGCAGAGTCGCCAGAGCTGTCACACCTCCTTTTTCCTACCCCCGGAAAGGGTATAAGGGAGTTTTTGCCAATTTAAGTGACAATCGAAACGGGATCATTTTATTTTTTTAAAAAAATCAGAGTCGCCACTTGGGATAATTTATGGTGTCCCAAGTCATAAGTTTAAGATCCCGAATCGAGGAAAGATTGACTCTGTTATACAGTCTGCGAACACAGAAGTCTGAGTAAAGAATTCTATTAACCCGGGAGAAGGTGTTAAACATTCCCGAGTTTCGTGGTTCTAGCACGGTCGCTTTGATCATACTTGGCTTATTAAAAATGTTTAATTACTCATTTTAGAACCTATGTGTATCCCCTCCCTTAACCGTTTTAATTAAGAAATTAACCTGAAATGAGTCACGCGTACGTGTACTCACTTCGCTCGGTGTGTCAAAAATCATGTCACGCGTACGTGTCCACAATTCTTAACACTTAGTTATTTAGGAAAAGCATGGCCAAAGTTGCGCGAACGCATATTTTTGAAAAGCTTGGCTAAAGTTGCGTGAACGCATACCTTGATTTTTATTTTTAAAAGAATTGTAACTATGTCACGCGAACGTGTACATAGGCCGAAAATGGTTATCGCCTGTACGTCCTAAATCATCATCTCTCTCCATTATTAAGATGCTAATGCATTTTCAAGTGTGCCAAAAGAAATTTCAGCACTATCCATGTACTAGAATAATTATAAATTAGAATACTTCAACAAATCACAACTAGAGACCTTAACTCTTTAAAGAAAGATAAAATCTTCCTACTCATGTTTGGTTCAAAAAACTAGTGGCACTATGATCTTAATCCTTATTAATTAACAATTAATTTTCCTCATCATATGATTGTTATTATTATTAGCACGATACCAAATTGACTACGACATTAATATAACTCTACTGGCCTGGTTCTTCTTTGAACTTTCATGAAATCAAGATAATAACACCAATAACTAAACTCACAAAAAGAGAACAACACAGTAAGCTCGACAAAAATTAATGAGATAAGCCAAACCCTCATGCTCTGGGTTTCTGAAGAAATATAAGTATAAGTCATCACAGTCTTTTAAGTTTTTTACGAACTAACACAAACATTCAATAAGAGATTAAGGGAAGTTGTCAAAACATGATATTAAGAGCTAAACAGTGAAGGAAAGAAGAACGGACCTTTGAAATCTTTCAATATATTAAAGATATTCCAACTAGTTTACAAGAAAAATGCGACACTATAGTTGAACACAAATAGACCGTAAGCCGGAGACCACGATGGAACCTCGATGGATTGAATCCTCACCGGAAAACCAAATAATCGATGGGATCCGAATTAACACCGGAAGGCTCAACCCAAACCCGAATTCAAAACCACATTTCAATCAGAGTCCATCCTTGAACACAACCCAGAATCAAAAATAAAGAACGAAACAGAAATATGTTTCTTTTTTTTTTTTGTATCTTTTTGGATTTCAAAGAACAAATGAAGATCTGCAAAATGGGTTCCTCAAGCCTCACTATTATTCCCTTGATTTCTGTCCCGTTTTGGTCTTTGTACGTGACGACGTGTGTGCGTATTCTGACGAGCTTTGGTTGGAGAGGGTGGTGGTGTCACCGGTTCCGTTCAGTCGAGAAAACAGAGGTTCCAACGACTTTAAGGTTCAGGGATGAAGTGGGAATGGCGGGGTGGCTGTGTTCGTTGAACTGGTGAAGGGCTGTTGTGATATTGTTGTTGGTCTTAGAGTTGGTGGTTGCCTCCAGGTTGATGAAGAAGATGAAGGACATGGGAGGGGTTCGTTTTTTGTATTCGGCGGGTCCGTGTGTATATCCCTAGATTTTGGCTGCTTTTTCCAGCTTTTTATGCGTTCCTATATATAGAGTCTAGGTTTAGGTTATTATTTTGTGTATTTTGCCAATTGGTCCCTAGGTCTTTTTGTGTTAAGTCCTTAGGGTCTTTTTTATTTATTTTTGTTCCAAAGAAGAGTCTAGAAGGGTCCTTAGGCTTAATGGACTAATCCGAATTGGGCCAAGAATTGGGCTCTAAAACTCTTTAAAATGGTGATCCAACACCTTAATTGACTCATTTTAAAATAAGATAAAATTACTACACAATGCAAAAGCTAACATGAAACTATTATATATTTTTTTGTATTTTCAAAATTATATGAAGATAAAAATATGGTACTATATGTTGTATTTTGTTTTAAAAAATTTATGAAAGATACATACTAATTTTTTTTTTTGTAATTTTTATTTTTCTTGTAATAAAATAAAGTAAAAAAGTAAAAATGAGTTGAAATAGCTATATTAAGCCTAAATTAAATATTTACGTGCTAAATATGAAAAAATCTTGGGGAGGGTCAAAAATCACATGTCTACACACATGTAATACCGTTGCAGGCGTGCAACCCGATCCTATTTCATATGATACCATTGCAGGCGTGCAACCCGCTCCTATTTCATATAGTACCGTTGCAGGCGTGCAACCCGTTCCCATTTCATGTATTACCGTTGCATGTGTGCAACCCGCTTCCATTTCATGTATTACCGTTGCAGGCGTGCAACCCGCTCCCATTAAATGTATTACCATTGCAGGCGTGCAACCCGCTCCCATTTCATTTATCATCACCAATCATAAAAGAATCCCGGCAAGGGAAAAATAGTATAACAACAACATCCCAACAAGGGAACAATAATGTAACAACAACATCCCGGCAAGGGAACAATAATGTAATAACAACATCCCGGCAAGGAACAATAATATAATAACAACATACCAGCAAGGGAACAATAATATTACAACAACATCCCCACAAGGGAACAATAATATCACAACATCTCGGCAAGGGAACAATAATATAATTCTCATATGAAGCACGAATAAACTACAACGGAGTCATAAAAATTACAATACAAGACTCACAGGCATGTTTGACGCCAATGTATAAATACTCGTCACCATGCCTGTATGTCGTACTCCATAATTAACACATAGAAAATAAGACACAACTCCTAATCCCTCAAGCTAAGGTTAGACCAAACACTTACCTCGATGTCACGAACACAATTCAAGCCTCAACTATCGCTTTACCTCTTGATTCCACCACCAATTCGCTCGTATCTAGCCACAAGTTGCTTAACTATATCAATAAATGCTAAATGAATCAATTTCAATGCATGAAAATAGGTTTTCTAAAGTTTTCCCCAAAAAGTCAAAAATCGCCCCCGGGCCCACACGGTCAAAACCCGATGTTTGAACCAAAACCCGATTATCCATTCCCCCATGAACCCAAATATACAATTTGTTTTGAAATCGGACCTCAAATCGAGGTCCAAATCCCCAAAATTTAAAAAACCTAGGTTCTACCTAAAACACCCAATTCCCCCCATGAAAACCTTTTATTTTGAGTTAAAATCATGAGAAAAGATGTTAAAGATTAGTAAAAACAAGTTAGAAATGACTTACAATTGATTTGGAAGAGTACTTGTCTTTGAAAAATCGCCCAAGAGTGTTTTGGTTTTGAAAGGGTTAGAAAAATGAGAGATTTTCGGCTAAGTTATAATTTGCACAAGTGCAGATATCGCATTTGCGAAGTCAGGTTCGCAAATACGGCCCAGGCTTCACAAATGCGAAGGTAGGCCAAAGTTTGTTGTCTTCGCAATTGCGAACAATTGTTCGCATTTGCAGTCCCTGTTGAAGTCGCATTTGCGATATAAGCCTCGCAAATGCGAGGGATCCTGCCCCAGCCCATTATCGCAATTGCGATGGGTCTCTCGCAAATGCGAGCTCGCAATTGCGAGCCAGCCTGCAGACTTGCAACACACAGCAGTTGAAAATCTAAAACTTCCTAAGTTTAAAACACTATGTGGCCTATCCAAAACTCACCCAAGCCCTCAGGGCTCCAAACCAAACATGCACACTAACCCAAAAACATCATACGAGCTTGCTCGTGCAATCAAATCATGAAAATAACATGTAAAACTATGAATTAAACCTCAAAATTTATCATTTTCATCAAGAACACTTAAAGTTCATAACTCTTCAACCGGAGGTCCAAATCACGTCAAATAAACTCCATTATTCACCAAATTTCACAGTTATCATTTAAATACTTTAACAAGTTTGTACCGGGCTCCGGAACCAAAATACGGGCCCGATACCAATGGTTTCAAATATTAATTCTTTTCTTTAGTTCATAAATAATTCAGCAAAACAATTTCTTTCAAAAATTGATTTCTAAGGCTTGGGACCTCGGAATTTATTTCCGGGCATGCGCCCAAGTCTCATATTTTACTGCGGACCTCCCGGGATCATCGGAACACAGATCCGGGTCCGTTTGCTCAAAATATTGACCAAAGTCAACCATAGTTAAATTTTAACTCTAGAAATTACTATTTCTCATATTTTCACATAAAAGCTTTTTGGATATATGTCCGGACCACGCACACAAATCGAGGTGAGGTAAAAAGGAGGTTTTAAGGCCTCGAAACACAAGATTTGTTTCTAAAACAAGTGATGACCTTTCGGGTCATCACATCCTCCACCTTTAAAACAACCGTTCATCCTCGAACGGACATAAGAAGGAAGTACCTGAGTCGGAGAAAAGATGGGGATAACGGCTCTGCATATCGGACTCGGACTTCCAGGTTGATGCCTCAGCAAGCTAACCTCTCCACTGAACACGAATAGACGGAAAACTCTTCGATCTCAACTGACGAACCTGCCGGTCTAGAATAGCTACCGGCTCTTCCTCATAGGACAAGTCCTTGTCCAATTGGACAGTGCTGAAATCTAACACTTGGGATGGATCACTGTGATACTTCCGAAGCATGGACACATGAAACACTAGATGCACGACTGATAAGCTTTGCGGCAGCGTAAGCCTGTAAGCCACCTCTCCCACTCGATCAAGAATCTCAAACAGGCCAATAAACCTAGGGCTAAACTTGCCCTTCTTTCTAAATCTCATCACAAGCTGTTGTTATAGGCAAATTATGCTAAAGGAAAAAACTAATCCCACGAGCCTCCAAAGTCAATGACACAAACTCGGAGCATATCCTCCAAAATCTGAATAGTTCGCTCGGATTACCCGTCCGTCTGAGGATGAAACGCTGTGCTTAACTCAACCTATGTGCCCAACTCTCGCTGAACTGCTCTCCATAAATGTGAGGTAAACTGCGTACCTCGGTCAGAAATGATAGACACGGTCACACCATAAAGATGAACAATCTCCCGGATATAGATCTCATCTAACATCTCGGAAGAATAGGAGACTGCCATAGGAATGAAATGTGCTGACTTGGTCAGCCTATCAACAATAACCCACACTGCATCGAACTTCCTCTGAGTCTGTGGGAGTCTAACAATGAAATCCATAGTGATACGCTCCCACTTCCACTCAGGAATCTCAATCTTCTGGAACAAACCACCAGGCCTCTGATGCTCGTACTTAACCTGCTGACAATTCAAACACCGAGCCACATATGCAACAATGTCCTTCATTCTCCTCTACCAATAATGCTGCCGCAAATCTCGATACATCTTAGCGGCACCAGGTGAATAGAGTAACGGGAACTATGGTCCTCCTCTAAAATCAACTCCCGGAGCCCATCCACATTAGGCACACAAACTCGACCCTGCAGCCTCAGAACTCCACCATCTCCTAATGTAACCTGCTTGGCACCTTCGTGCTGCACCGTGTCTCTAAGGACACATAAAT
The DNA here is from genome assembly GCF_000393655.2 of Nicotiana sylvestris. NCBI lineage: Eukaryota > Viridiplantae > Streptophyta > Magnoliopsida > Solanales > Solanaceae > Nicotiana > Nicotiana sylvestris. Next base: position 103,553,019 of record NC_091067.1, read on the forward strand.
GAGGATCATCATACTGCCGTTCTCTGATACGCTCCAATAAAGAAGAACGAGTGACCATGCAAGCTAACACACGACTGGACTCAGAAACATCCAACCTCATGAACTGATTGGCCAAAGCCTGAACATCCAAAGCAAGCGGTCTCTCACCGACCGGAATATACACAAGACTGCCCATACTGGCTGACTTCCTACTCAAAGCATCGGCCACCATATTGTCCTTGCTCGGATGATATAAGATGGTAATATCATAGTCTTTCAATAGCTCCAAACACCTTCTCTGCCTCAAATTTAGCTCTTTCTGCTTGAACAAGTATTGCAAACTCTTGTGATCCGTGAACACCTCACATGACACGCCATATAGATAATGCCTCCAAATCTTCACTATGGCTACTAACTCCAAATCATGAACTAGATAATTCTTCTCATGAATCTTCAACTGACGTGAAGCATATGCAATAACATTGCCATCCTGCATCAACACTGTACCAAGTCCAGTACGAGATGCATCACAATAAACTGTATATGGACCTAAACCTGTGGGCAAAACCAACACTGGCATCGTAATCAAAGCTGTCTTGAGCTTCTGAAAGCTCGCCTCACACTCGTCCGACCACCCGAACTAAGCACCCTTCTGGGTCAACCTGGTCATCGGGGCTGCAATAGATGAAAACCCCTCCACAAATCGACGATAATAGCCTGCCAAACCCAAGAAACTTCGGATCTCTGTAGCTGATTCTGGTCTAGGCCAGTTCTTGATTGCCTCTATCTTCTTTGGATCTACCTGAATACCCTCTACTGATACAACGTGGCTCAAGAATGCAACTGAACTCAACAAGAACTCACACTTTGAAAACTTGGCATACAACTGACTGTCTCTCAAAGTCTATAGGACCACTCTCAGATGCTGCTCATGCTCTTCCCGGCTATGGGAATAGGTCAAAATATCATCAATGAAGACTATCACGAACAAATACAAGTAACGCCTGAACACTCGATTCATCAAATCCCTAAAAGTTGCTGGGGCATTTGTCAACCCGAATGACATCACCAAGAACTCATAATGCCCGTACCGAGTGCAGAAAGTTGTCTTAGGGACATCGGATGCCCTAATCCTCAAGGGATGGTAGCCAGATCTCAAGTCAATCTTCAAAAATACCTTGGCACCCTGAAGCTGATCAAACAAATCATCAATCCTCGACAACAGATACTTATTCTTGATTGTAACCTTGTTCAACTGCCGGTAATCTATACACATTCTCATCGATCCATCCTTTTTCTTAACAAATAACACCGGCGCCCCCCAAGGCGAGACACTAGGTCTAATGAAGCCCTTCTCAAGCAAGTCTTGCAACTACTCCTTTAATTCTTTCAACTCAGGTGGGGCCATACGATATGGCGGAATAGAAATGGACTGAGTGCTCGGAGCCAAATCAATGTAGAAGTCAATATCTCTATCGGGTGGCATACTCGGCAGGTTTGAAGGAAATACCTTAGGAAACTCACGAACAACAGGCACAGAATCAATAGAAAGAACCTCGGCACTAGAGTCACGAACATATGCCAAATAAGCCAAACACCCCTTCTCGACCATACGCGGAGCCTTCATATATGAGATAACAATACGGGTCGAATGACCAGGAGTCCCTTTCCACTCTAAACGAGGTAAGCCTGGAAAGGCTAAGGTCATAGTCTTGGCATGATAGTCCAAGATAGCGTGGTAAGGTGATAACCAGTCCATCCCCAATATGACATCAAAATCGACCATGTCCAAAAGTAACAAATCTACACGAGTCTCTAGACCCCCAATCACAACTATACATGAATGATGGATACGATTTACCATAATAGAATCACCCACTGGTGTAGACACATATACAGGAGCACTCAAGGAATTACTAAGCATGACCAGATACAGTGCAAAATAAGATGACACATAAGAGTACATAGATCCTGGATCAAATAGAACTGAAGCATCTCTACTACAAACCAGAACCGTACCTATGATAACTGTATCGGAAGCCTCAGCATCAGGCCTGGCTGGAAGAGCATAACATCGGGACTGGGCCCCACCACCCTAAACTACATCTCTGGGATGGCCTGCTGCTGGCTGGCCTCCACCTCTAGCGGCCTCACCTCCACCTCTAATACCTCTACCTCCACTTCTAGCACCTCTACCTCCACCTTTAGCTGGCTGAGCGGACTGTGGAACACTCGGTGCCTAAACCATGGCACGGGAACCTTGATGCTGAGAGCTGCTCGATGCTCGAGGGCAAAATCTAGCAATATGCCCCATATCGCCACAATTATAACAAGCCCTCGGCTGTTGAGACTGCTGACCCTGATGACCTGAATGACCACCCCGAAAACTCTAGAGCAGCGGTGCACTGATAGGAGCCAGTGGTGCACTGTAGGACTGCTGATCAGAATACTGCGTATGAGAACCACGGCCACCTAAAGCACTATGAGAAACCTGGAGTGCTGATTGAAAAGGCCTAGGAGGATGTCCTCTACCATGCAAATCCTTGCCTCCAGATGAGGCACTACTGAATCTGTCTGAATGACGAGGCCTCTTGTCAGACCCCTGACCACCTCCCTACGATAGAACCATCTCAACTCTCCTGGCCACATTGGCCGCCTCCTGAAAAAAAATCTCACTCCCCGTCTCCTTGGCCATCTGAAGTCGAATAAGCTGAATGAGTCCCTCAATGAACCTCCTCACTCTCTCTCTCTCTCGGTGGGAAGTATAACAAAAGCATAACGGGCCAAATCAATAAACCTGATCTCGTACTGAGTAACAGTCATAGAACCCTACTGGAGACGCTCAAACTGCCTCCGATTGATCTCCCTCTGAGTGACAGGAAGAAACTTCTCCAAAAACAGCTGAGAAAACTGATCCCAAGTTAAAGTTGGTGACCCAACTGGTCTAGCCAAACAATAATCCCTCCACCAAGTCTTTGCGGATCCAGATAAGCGAAAAGTAGCAAAGTTGATCCCATTGGTCTCCACTATCCCCATGTTCCTGAGAACCTCGTGACATCTATCCAAATAATCCTGGGGATCCTCAGAAGATGCACCGTTGAAAGTGGTAGTGAAAAGCTTGGTAAAGCCTATCCAACCTCGACAAAGCCTCCGAAGACGTAGCTGATCTAACACCGGTCTGTGCTATTGTGCGGCTGAAGAAGCGGTACGTGACCTCGCCATTCGCGAAAGAACAAGAGTAGAGGGTTCAATTTAGCAATGAGAGAACAAAATCGCACGACAGAGAAGAATAGATGTGAAGTTTTTCCTAACTCTGTGGCCTCTGGGGATAAATACAGATGTCTCCGTACCGATCTCTCAGACTCTACTAAGCTTGTCTGTGAATTGTAAGACCTAAGTAACCTAGAGCTCTGATACCAACTTGTCACGACCCGAATTTCCCACCCTCGGGAGATGTGATGGCGCTTACTCATGGAAGCTAGACAAGCCGAACATTATAAAATCATTACCCTTTTTATTAAACATGTTTAACAATTTAGAATAATAAGTGATTAAACAGTGAAATAAATTAAATAAGCAAAAATGCGGAAGGCAAAAACTTAATAATTCAACCAAACATTGCTACATACTTTGAAGTACAATACTACCCAGAATTTGGTGTCACAAGTCACGGACTATCTAAGAATACTACAAATAAGATCTGAATGAAATTACATAAATCTGTCTCTGAATAACTAAAAACAGAAAGAGAAGTGATAGGAGGAGACGCCAAGGCCCGCGGACATCTGCAGGACTACCTCGGGTCGCCTGAGTGGACTGAAGGAAGCACCCTCACCGCGGTCCAAATGCTCCGGTATCAGTATCTGCACACAGTGCAAAGTGTAGTATCAGCAGAACCGACCCCATGTGCTGGTAAGTGCCTAGCCTAACCTCGGCGAGATAATGACGTGGCTAGGACCAGACTACCAAATAAACCTGTGCAGTTAAATCATATACAACAAAAATAAAAGCAGATAAATTATAGCTAACGTTGGGCGGGGAAACATGCTGCGGGGAGTAATTGATAACAACAGAATAATAGTAGAGAAATGTAAGGAACGCCATAAATAAATTACCAGCAAAAGATAAGGAAATAAGAAACAAGTACACATGTAATACCGTTGTAGGCGTGCAACCCGATCCCATTTCATATGATACCGTTGCAGGCGTGCAACCCGCTCCCATTTCATATAGTACCGTTGCAGGCGTGCAACCCGCTCCCATTTCATATATTACAGTTGCAGGGGTGCAACCCGCTCCCATTTCATGTATTACCGTTGCAGGCGTGCAACCCGCTCCCATTTCATATAGTACCGTTGCAGGCATGTAACCCACTTCCATTTCATATATTACCGTTGCAGGCGTGCAACCCTCTACCATTTCATGTATTACCATTGTAGGCATGCAATCCGCTCCCATTTCATTTATCAACACCAATCATAAAATAATTCCGGTAGGGGAACAATAGTATAACAACAACATCCCGGCAAGGGAACAATAATGTAACAACAAAATCCGGCAAGGGAACAATAATGTAACAATAATATCCCGGCAAGGGAACAATAATATAATAACAACATCCCGACAAGGGAACAATAATATTACAACAACATCCCGGCAAGGGAACAATAATATCACAACAACATCCCGACAAGGGAACAATAATATAATTCACATATGAAGCACGAATAAACCACAACGGAGTCATAAAATTACAATACAAGACTCACGGGCATGCTTGACGCCAACGTATAGATACTCGTCACCATGCCTATACGTCGTACTCCATAATTAACACATAGCAAATAAGACACAACTCCTAATCCCTCAAGCTAAGGTTAGACCAAACACTTACCTCGATGCCACGAACACAAATCAAGCCTCAACTATCGCTTTACCTCTTGATTCCACCACCAATTCGCTCGTATCTAGCCACAAGTTACTTAACTATATCAATAAATGCTAAATTAATCAATTCCAATGCATGAAAATAGGTTTTCTAAAGTTTTCCCCAAAAAGTCAAAAATTGCCTCCGGGCCCACATGGTCAAAACCCGAGAATCAAACCAAAACCCGATTACCCATTCCCCTACGAACCCAAATATACAATTTGTTTTGAAATCGGACCTCAAATCGAGGTCCAAACCCCCAAAATTTGAAAAACTTAGGTTCTACCCAAAACACCCAATTTCCCACATGAAAACCGTTGATTTTGAGTTGAAATCACGAGAAAAGATGTTAAAGATTAGTAAAAACAAGTTAGAAATGACTTACAATCGATTTAGAAGAGTACTTGTCTTTGAAAAATCGCCCTAGAGTGTTTTGGTTTTGAAAGGGTTTGAAAAATGAGAGATTTTTGGCTGAGTTATAATTTGCACAGGTGCAGATATCGCATTTGCGAAGTCAGGTTCACAAATGCGAACTCGCAAATGTGGCCCATGCTTCGTAAATGCGAAGGTAGGCCAAATCCTGCTGTCTTCGCAATTGCGAACAATGAATTAAACCTCAAAACCCATCATTTTCATCAAGAACACTTAAAGGTCATAACTCTTCAACCGGAGGTCCAAATCACGTCTAATAAAACTCCATTATTCACCAAATTTCACAGTTATCATTTAAATACTTTAACAAGTTTGTACCAGGCTTCGGAACCAAAATACGGGCCTCATGCCAATGGTTTCAAACATTAATTCTTTTCTTTAGTTCATAAATAATTCAGCAAAACAATTTCTTTCAAAAATTAATTTCTGAGGCTTGGGACCTCGGAATTCATTTCCGGGCATGCGCCCAAGTCTCATATTTTACTACAAACCTCCCGGGATTGTCGGAACATAGATATGAGTCCGTTTTCTTAAAATGTTGACCAAAGTCAACCATAATCAAATTTTAACTCTTAGAAATTTCTATTTCTCATATTTTCACATAAAAGCTTTTCGGATATACGTCCCGACCACGCATGCAAAATCGAGGTGAGGTAAAAAGGAGGTTTTAAGGCCTCAGAACACAATATTTTTTTCTAAACCAAGTGGTGACCTTTCGGGTCATCACACATACTTAAAAAGGTAAAAATATATTTTATTTTTTTAAAAAAATGCAACATATACTGAAAAATCCACGTGACAGGCGAATGCGCCCACACTCTTTGCCACATCAGTGTCCAGGGGGGGTAATAGCTCTAAAAAAACTAAGTTGAGGGGGGTGATTAAAATCACGAATAGTTTAAGGCTGTAACTAATAATTCGTGTCAAGTTTAGGGGGTTCCTAGTTACTCATAAATTTTGAGAACATTGCAACTCAAAATTAGAGGGCTAATAGGGCAATTGAACACCATGAAATGAGACGACCTCTGATAGAACCTTTAATATGAAAAGAGACCGTTGGTCTTCATGTCTTAATTTTTGCTAGGACTTTACTTTTTAGTCTGGTGAAATCATTTTAATCCCCCAATTTTGCCTTAATAATTAAATTTCTCCTTCAAAATTAAATAATAGATATTCGGCTCCTCCCATTATATGCATTATTTATTTTACCCTTGACATTTTCAATTCCTACTCTATGCATAATTGTTTTTATTATACTAGTCTTTATATACGTGCCTCGCACGTAATACACCAAATTCCTTATAGTATTGACATAAGAATATGGATACTTGTTACTTGAAAAGTGTTATTCATTATGGAAATATTAAAATCGTACGCCATTCTTTTAGCTATTTATACCATGAATACATGTGATGTTTGATCCTCCCCGAGATTTTACCCATTTTAGCATGTAAATATTTAGTTTAGGCCTCATATCTTTATTTCAACTAATTTTGGCTCTTTTACTTTATTTCATCACAAAAAATAAAAATTACAAAAAATATTTTAGTTTACGTATCTTTAATAAAATTAAACAAAAAAAATACAAAAATAGTACCTCATTTTTGTTTTTATATAATCTTGAAAACACAAAAATAGATTCATGTTTTAATATAGTTTAGTTCAATTAATTAAGATTAGTTTTATATTCTTATATTATAAATTATATAATTTTAGAAGGAGGAATTAGTTTTGGGTTGGTTTATTCCGTCTTTATGAATTTTGTAGTTTTTTTTGGTTAGTCTTTGGCCCAATTTTAAGGCCCAATAATATCAAACCCATACCTGTTAACCTAAAAACCCTTCTATATAACCAAAACTAGTCTAAAAATACCCTAGACTCTAAGACCTAGACCTATAGGGATACAATCTGCCGTTTTTTGACTTGAGAGAAGACAAAAATGGTTTCAGTCATCTTCTTCATCAAAAGGACCTAAGGAGCGAACAAAGAGACCAAATATATTTCCAGCGGCTTGTTTCTTTATCTCGTCTCAAAGCCATCACTGACTTTCTATGACCCCCATCGACTCTTTCTTCATCCCTTCTTCAACGACCACCCACTGAACCTAGGAGCTAAACCCTAGAAATTCCGTCACCACCACACCCTTAACCAGCGACCACCTCGACGATGCCTGGCGAGCTCGCCGGAAAACGAACCAGCAGCCATACACGCACACGCATAGAAACGAGAAAGGGACAATAGCTGCGAGTTAGGTTCGACCGAGGTTCTAGTCACATGGTTCGTTTCATTATTGTCTCATTCAAATTCCGATAGAATCCAGTTGGTTTTCCGTCGAAGTTCCTATTTGTCCGGCGAGGAGTTCTATTCCAGTGTTCCGGATCTGTTTCGGCATATGCGTGCTCGTAAGAATTTCTGCGTTCATTGGTCTATTTATTTTTTTTCACACTTTAATTAACAGTTTGATTTGATTTTAAGTGGTTGTAACTGCTGCACTAGTATTTTAGGATGAGCTTGTGTTTCACGATTTTATGATATCTGCTACAGCATTGATCAGTCTCAAATGTATTCCTTTGCAAATTCGTTGATTTCATTGCTAAAGTGTTTGCTTCTTGCAATATTGAACCAGTTGTGTATATTGCAGAATGCTTTGTATACTCTTCGCGTCAATGTTTTTGCTTGCCGTAGGAATCTCTTGTTCATTTTTAATGCTAAATTTCAACCAAGATCTAACTAATATATAGAATTAGGGAATTAAAAAGATTACCTTTTGTCTCTTATGCCAGAAATGAGGAATCATGAGTGTAGTACTGAATTGTTGTAGACAATTAATAAAATTAGTCATTTTCTACTTTATGATTATTAATGTGAGATTAATAAATTATCGTGGCTATGGGTACGGTTCCCGTGACATGGTCACGATACGTAAATCTCATCCAGGTGTGCATTTCATGTGACCTGACCACAACTTGGAATAGTAATAAAATAAATATGGTAAATCCGGGTGTGCATTTTATGTGACCCGATTCTAATTTCCAAAAAGGTTAAATAGAACGTGTCGTGAACCCCGAGTGCATTTTATGTAGCATGACTTACGACGTGTTTTAAATAACCTTGAATTTTTTCGAAATATTAATAGTGACTAAAAAGTTAAAAATGCACAATAGGTTTAAAACGTGTAAAACATCAGATAATTAGGCCAATAATAATAGTTGAGCGACCGTGCTAAAACCACGGAACCCGGAAATGCCTAACATCTTTTCCCGGGTTAACAGAATTCCTTACCCGGATTTCTGTGTTCGCGAACTGTAAAACAGAGTCAAACTTTTCACGATTCGAAATTTTAAACCGGTGACTTGGGACACCATAAATTATCCCAAGTGGCGACTCTGAATTTTAAATAAATAATCCCATTTCGATTGTCACTTAAATTGGAAAAAACTCCCTTATACCCTCCCCGGGGTAGTGAAAAAGGAGGTGTGACAACTCCGGCGACTCTGCTGGGGATAAAAACCCAGAACTTCTGGTTCAGGGTTCGAATTCGAGCTTAGAATAACTGTTATACTTGGCTTTCATGATTGTCTGATTTTTGCGTGTTTGGGCCTAATATGCTAAATGTCGTTTTTTTACCGCTTTGATATTAATTAAACTGTATATAAAAACTATTACGAAACCCTTTTCTCTCTAAGTCTTCTAAATCAACTGGGAAATGTGCACTTCGTGTGACTTCTCTTCTGTTAGAGTCATATCCCAATTTTAGAACGATGTTTGGACAAGTTGCAAAGTCGGTGAAGCTTCTGTATTCCCGGTATGCTACCTCCCCTCGTCTCGAGCTGTCCGCTCGAGTACGCCAGGCCTAGAACAAATAAATCCAGGTTTTTAAACCTAGAATAACATAGCCTCATGCCGGATCCCTAGTAGGAATGTTTGTTTGCATCATGTGCATTTGACTTATGGGATTCAACACAGGGGTTGGGTCCGTCTAGGATAGGTGTACCCAAAATAACGGACCATCTTGATGCATCCTATGTGCTACATGTTGCATTTCTTCAAGGGTAAAAGTGTCATTTGGCGGACCAATGATAGTTGAGGGCAAATGAAAAAAAAGGAAAAAGAGATGGTGAAGTGTGAAAATAAAGCAAGTAGGGCCCAGTTATGTTTTTCTTTCACATTTTGGTTAAGAAAAGAAAAAAACATGAAAAATTCAATTTTTTTTTGGAACTTTTTTATCATTTTCTGAAAATCAAAAAAATCAAAAAAAGAAAAAGAAAATCCAAAAAGAGTTTACATTTTTCATCATTTTTTCAGAAAAAAATATTTTTTTTTCTAAATTAGTTATTTTTTTCAATTCTTGCCCGTATCCAATTTGCCTGAACTACGGATACATGATTCTCGTCTTTTGGGCGTGATACGTAGGAAACCCACATAATTTCCGGTCTTCCTAGTGAGTCTTAGGTTCATGGTTTCGCGTGGTCTTAGCCAAATCTTGCATTTTTAGCCACTTTTAGCCACATAGGTTAATTTTAGAAAAATAGTCACAATCATGTCTTGCATGTGTCCAACAGGAAGGGTTATTATCTCACATATTGTTCTAGGTCTTTAACTTTATTTTGTCTTAATTTTCTCATATAGGTGTGGGTTTACTTACCGGAGTTTGAGCATGACTGACACTCCGTGACCATCCAGTCAGGATCGCTCATTCAGGAGTTGCTTTAGGAGATTTGTTTTTTTATATTTTGAGTCTGTTTTTCTTTTCATTTCGTCTTTTACCTTCTAGTTTTGTATAATAGTACCGAGTTTTTTTTATTATTGTACTTTCTATTTTGCATTTGAAAAAGTGTGTTTGTAACGACCCGACCGGTCGTTTTGAGATTTTGCACTTTGATCGCTAGTTATCGGGCATGAGTTGCCCCGTGTGATGTGTTATGACTTATGTAAATCATTGGTTTTGGTTTTCAGGGTAATCGGAACGCATTTGGAAGAAAACAATCCTCAGTTGAAGCTTGAAGTTTGAAAGGTTTGACCAAGATTTGACTTATTTGTATATGATCTCGGATCAGAATTTTTATGATTTGGTTAGCTCCGTTAAGTGATTTGGGACTTAGGAGCGTGATCGGAATGCATTTTGGAGGTCCGTGGAAGGTTTGGGCTTGAATTGGCGAAATGGAGATTTCGGCGTTTTCCGGTTGATAGGTGAGATTTTGATATAAAGGTCGGAATGAAATTTCGGAAGTTGCAGTAGCTCCATTTTGTCATTAATGACTTGTGTGCAAAATTTGAAGTCATTCTGGATTCATTTTATACGTTTTGGCACGCGCTTTGTAAAAGGAAAAGTTTGAAACTCATAAGTCCGAATTGAGGTGTGAATTATAGTTTTGATGTTGCTTGGCACGATTTGAAACCCTGAGTAAGTCCGCATGATATTTTAGGACTTGTTGATATATTTGGTTGAGATCCCGAGGGCCTCGGGTGGAGTTTGGATGGTTATTGGAGTTTAACTTCCGCATTTCAAGGATGTTTTGATGTCGTTCTTCAAGAATAAGTGGTATCATATTATTCAAATGAGCTCCAAATTCAGTTTTTATTGAGGCATTAGATCCGTATCGAAATTTTGGAGCCATAGCAAAAAGAATCGTCCAATTCGGACATCGTATGAGAGAATTATGCCCATTTTCGTGTCGGGGAAAAATAATTTCCCATCGCCAGCGCCCAGGGTAGCGCGGGGCGCCATCTATAGCGCCGAGATTTATTTTGGCTACTGGAACCAAAATAGAGTTGGGGGAGCTCGGGTGAGGTGATTTTTCGATAGATTTTCAAGGAAAATATCAGGGTAAGTGTTCTTAACTCAATTTTGGTTAGATTACTCGAATCCATCGTTATTTTTAACATTTAATTGGTGATTTTAGTTGGTAAAATCTTGGAAACCCTCTTGGTTTAATTTGAAGATTTGAGGGTCGAGTTGATGTCGGATTTTGGTAAAATTGGTATGGTTGAACTCGTGGGGAGATAAGGAACCCGTTGATGTAAAAATTTCTGAGTTTCGAGAAGTGGGCCCGGGGCTCAGGCTTTGCTAATTTCGAGATTTTTGGTGTTTTTCGATTGTTTTTGCTTGGGCTTTGTTCCCTTAGCATATTGTGACGTATTCGTTCTGATTTTAAATAGATTCAACGCGCGTGGAGGTCAATTTGAGGGACAAAGGCGTCGCGAGCTAGAGTTTTAGCCGATTCGAGGTTAGTAATGATTGTAAATGATGTTCTGAGGGTTTGAAACCCCGGATTGCACATCGTAGTGCTATATTAAGGTGAGGCACACGCTTGACGACGGGCGTGGGGTCGTGTACTATTGGGGATTATGACTTGGTCCATCCCGATTGATGATTTTACCGCGTATTTGACTGAAACTTATTTGTTATCATTATGATTTGGGCTGATTGACATATTTGGGCTTCATGCCAACTGTTTTGAACTCTTCGAGGATTTTTATTACTATTTTCTCACTGCTTTGACTTATTAATTGAACTCAGTTATGTTATTTTCCATTGTTTTACTACTCAGCCATTTTTACTCCGTTTTTGAGACTTAAATGATATTTTAAATGATGTTTTGGGCTGAGAAATGCTGTTTTACTAATGCCCGAGGGGCTTCTGACTGAGTAAGGTCGAGGGCCTAGTTGTGAGGAAACACTGATACTGATTGAGGCCGAGGGACTGAGATATGTACACCACGAGGTGGCTTGTTGATATTGTTTATGAGGCCGGGGGCCTGAGATACATATATACGCCACGAGGTGGCTTGACTGATATGAGGCAGAGGGCCTAGATTTATGCCACGATATGGCTTGATGTTGCACTTGGGCAGTAAGGGGCTCCTCCCGGAGTCTGTACACCCCCAGCGAGCGCAGGTACCCATTGTGATGTGATATATAGCCCGAGGGGCTGATATTGTACTATATCATAGCTCGAGGGGCTGGTATTGTTCTATGTGATTGCCTGAGGAGCTGGTACTGTTCTATGGGATAGCCTGAGGGACTGGTATTATTCTAAGATATTGCCCGAGGGGCGAAGTTGTTGACATTGAGCCAGAGGGGCGAACCTTTATATGTTTATCTTTCATTTTTACTTGTCATTTTACCTGATAAACTATGGTATTTGTGCCCGAGGGGCGAATTTCTATGCTTCTCTGCACGAACTATTTTGCATTCAGTTGCCTAACCATTGAAAAGGCCATTTTCAAAGAAGTTTAAATTGAGCTAAGATATTTTAAGAGCTTTTTTTTCAGCTTCACTACTTTCTTACTGGTTTTGGACTGCTTATATACAACATCTTGATATGTTTTACGTGATTTCTTGCCTTCAGTATTTATTTATTATTATTACTCACTGAGTCAGAGTACTCACTTTACTCCCTGCACCATGTGTGCAGATTCAGGTATTTCTTGACCCGGTAGCGGGTATTGGCTGATCAGAGGTAGAGTCATCAGAGTTTACCAAGGTAGCTGCCGGCGTCCGCAGCAGTGCTTTTCTCCCTCTTTATTTCATATGTCTGTACTCAGTACATTTCAGACTTTTCAGCTGTAGTTAGACCCTAGTAGATGCTCATGACTTGTAACACCCCGGTTAGGGCTGTGTTGGGTTGTATATCCGCTGCTTATTATCATTAAATTATGATTAGACTGCTCTTATATTGTTTAACTGTTTTAAATAGTGAATTGGGTCTAATTGGCTGACCTTGTCTTCATGAGAGGCGCCATCATGACGGGGTTCGGGGTTAGGGTCGTGACAAGTTGGTATCAGAGCCTAAGTTACATAGGTCTCACGAGTCATGAGCAGGTTTAGTAGAGTCTCGCGGATCGGTACGAAGACGTCTGTATTTATCCTCGAGAGGCTGCAGAACCTTTAGGAAAACTTCACGCTCTTGAATTCTTATCGTGCTTCCTTTGATTCAGCTTGAAATGTAACTCTTTGAATTCCTTCCAGCGTTCGTATGCGCGCATGAACGCTCAGTATCAGATGTGCATCGATGGCTTAAGATTCTCCGATTGAGGGGCGAGATGTGATCTCTGTGAGTTGATATTGGGCCAGTCTAGAGGACTTGAGGCCAGATGTTTGCCAATAGCTTGAGCACCGAGGTGCTGATTGTGTGAGCAAGTGTTTTTGAACTTATATGTGCGATATTGTTCCTATTAGTGGAAGTGATGGCTGATAACTATGTGATGAGTATGTTGGTACTACGAGATGTATCCATATGATTTGGAAGAAAGGTCTGCGGGAGGATAGAAGAACTATTAGGTGCTTGAATTTCATCGTGATTCGAGGTATAGCCTCGAGTTATGGGCATGTGAAGGATCTTTTCGTGTTTCCAGTTGAGAGTGAAGTAAATTTCATATTGCGGTATGAATTCAGACTCAGAAAGACTAAGTGACTGCATATAGTTTATGGCGGTGGAAGGTATACAGGAATGTTAGTTGGAGGCAAAGCCGGTGGGTTATCTCCTGCGAAGTGTTCTGAGGTGGTGCGATCCTTATGTGTCTGTTAGAAGATCTCATTTGCGAGTGAAAGATATGTGTTGCAATTTAAATTGGGTCGCTTATTGAGTTGGTGTAACTGTTGCGAGAGCAAATGTGAGATTTGCAGAAGAGTTAAAATTTTAAATGATCTGTGTTTTCACAAACTTATAAAGGAGTTGAATTTAACCTCACTATGGTATTATGACATCAATAGAGTATAAGCGTTATGAGTTATTGAGTGTGTGTTGATCTATGGCTTCGAGTCAAGTGGGGGAGTTTGCTATTGATTAGGCGATTGCACGGTTAAGTGCTATGTTGGTTCCAGTTTGAGGCATGCTGGTGAATCAGTTATGGCTTGCGGAAATTGAGACTGAGGATGGCTCGGGTATAAGAAAAATTCTTAACAAAGGTTATAGTACGCTTCATAGGTGTGTGAGAATCACGGAATGTCTTGAGTTGTTATTGGTAAAGAATGCTCGGTGCATAGAGCAGGAAGTTGCTTGGTTGTACTGGAATGAGGTTACATTCTTCGGTGTTGGAGTGCCAACGAGGCACGAGTTGTTCAGTTCGTTTGATCAGGCTAATTGCAGTTCAAGTAGAGTGGATGACTAAATGGTTCTAATGGGTTCAAGACTTTACATGTAACAATTGGGTATCTTCAAGTTGTATATGTGGTTAGAAACTGAGTTTTCATGGGAAGATATCAAGACTTGTGGTATTTTCTATATTAATTATGGGATTCCATGTATCAGTATTAGGAAGGTAAAAGAAACAGATTTAGATTCGCAAGAAGTTTCCTCAGAGTAAAGTATTTTGAATGTGGTGCTTTTGGGAATATTTAAGAGAGTATTCAGTGGCTTATAAGCCTTAGATAGTGTGGTTTTATGCTTGGGTCTTGTGTGGTAAGTCTGGGTTGAGGAATTGTGATATTATAGCAAGAAGGAGTATCAAGTTGAAGGTAAATCAGAAGGTAACTCGGCAGATGGTATAGCATGGTAGTGGGTCAGATCGGATCGGTATGGTAAGAGTATGATTAGCTCTTTGAATGCTTACGAGGTAATGAGTCTCTGCAGGTGTTTCGCGGCAATTCTGTTGGGTTTTTGTGGCATGCGTAGCTCGGTTAAGTTAGAAGGATTCTGTCCTGATGAGTTAGTGTTGTGCAAATGGAATTCAGGGAGTTCTAGATGGTTTCCACCACAGTTAGAGAGGTATATTTTTCCTATTGGCATGAAGAGCATTGGATGTATAGTGGTTCTCTTCTAGAGGGTATCAATGGGAAGTTTTTGGCTAGTGGAATGCATAGTTTCTTGCGGTTCGGAAAGGATATGAAGTTCTCATGGTTATCCTAGGATGGTATGGGTTATGCGGTATGTTGTAAATGATTGGGAATTGCGTGTGTAAGGTTGCGATTCGGTTCCGAAAGGAAGGTCATAAATTTCTTAGGCAGCACGGGCAATTTCAGATGATTAGAGGAATGATCTACAGATGATTAAGGAAATGGTATTGCTAATTTGGGGTGATTTGACGAGGGTATATATTTCAGGAAAGGCAATGTGATTAAGTTGATGGTACTTCAGTAGTATTGCGGCACCTTCTTGTTAGATCGACTGCTGGTATTCGAGTTTGCTTGGTGGCACCGAGGAATTTCAGAGTATCTCTCGTGGAATGATTGGGTATTTGAGGTGTGGTATGCATTCGGACGACAGAATTAGGATCAGGCGTGTTGAGTCATGTGCCATATGGACTTAGAGTCAAGGAAGTTCTCACATTTAGGCTATGTTGTAATTGTGAGTCGTGTGTATCGACATTGTTTAGTAATTATTGGGGTTTTGGAGACTCGAGCGGATCTTTCGTTGCTTGGTATGTTAGATTTTGGATGTGATATTGGGTTCATACTGGTTGTCTCCGTGCTGTGTCATTTTGGACTATTACGCTAAGGCGGCACTGTTGGCTATGCTGGAAATGCCACGGATTGAGAGGCGAGGTTCGACGGATTATGTCCTATTGAAGTGGTTTTATATTTTGGAGACCCATCGGACGGCTGGGAAGGATTGTCTTTTCTTATTTAGGCTTTCATGATGGATGTCAGTGCAGAGGCTTCTACCATTGATTCAGTTCCGGTAGTGAGGGACTTTTCGGATGTGTTTCTTGTGGCTGGGCATATCACCAGGCAAGGTTGTTGATTTTGGTATTGATTCGATGCCGAGTACCGTATCTTATGGCACCGGCAGAGTTAAAGGAGTTTAAGAGCAGCTCCAGGATTTTCGTGATAAAGAGTTCGTTGGCAGGCCAACGCGGATGCATGTTCTAATTTGAGTCGGCTTGGTTGGCTCCGAATTGTATTGTTGAGGGATGTGTTGATTCGATTGTTATTGAGCTTATTAGTAATCTGGGGGGATCTATGAGTTATCTTTCTGTGTTACGAGGTGTTGTAATTCGTTAGTTATAGGCACCTATGGTGCGGTTCGATTGGGGTTTCATAGTGGAAGTCGAGCGGGAAGAGAAATTGGGTGTTACTCGGTGAATGGTGTGTTGGTTATGTCCTTTCGGATTTGTGTGATGTAGGTTATTTGCTCTACCGTGGGTATGATGATTTTCTTTGGTTCCAGACATCAAATTGTGTGCAGTTATCGATTTCGAGCATAGTGACTTGAGGTGGTTCATATAGAGCAGTGTTGGATAGGATCGCGCATCGCAGTGAAGTTATGTGGAGGTATGACCTTGCGGGTTAGATTCGTGTGTTATGTTCCTACGATGCGAGAAGGGTTCTCAGCCTTGTGTTGTGGCGGTACTGGTGAGCTTGAGGTACAACTCTTTCATTTGAGTCATTTTCATGATTGGAGGTATGTTCAGACTATTGCTTATTGGTGCGCGTATTATGTAAGTGGTGGCTTAGGCCTGTACTAATGTGTCATGTCACCAGATTAGTGTGTTGGATTAGAGGAGATCATTGGGATCATTAATGAATACGAACGGGTTCAATTTCAGCATATTGGAAGGATAATATCGAGCTTCAGCTTAGAAATTTGCTGTGGTATTTGACAAAGGAGGAGTGGCTTCTTGAATGGTTGATTTGGGAAATGGTTAAGGCTTAACGCGTGTTTTAGTGATCATTGGCAGTATATGAAAGTGTGGGGGTGAGACTCTAGTTGATAAGAGTTTTTCTATCGATATTCGGGTGTTGTGTGCAGCTGCTATAGTTAGAAGTCATCACTACGAGTGTTTGAGTTATGTGGCATATCAAGTGCTTGCACCTGAGATTGCAAGTATGGGTGATTACAGCTTGTTCGGGCTTATTATGAAAATAGATGTGAGATTCTGATCTTGTGAATTATTTCAGAAGTGGAAATGTGGTTCTAAGGCTTATGGGCTAGGTTGGAATGTGGAAATGTTTTTTCATTGTGTTATCGGACCTATATGAGATAGGGTGACGTGGGATAACCCCCGGGTATATGCATGGTAAGGTTATTCAGTGATTTGGTTGGCTTCTGGAATAACTCTGGGCACGTTCGAGGACGAACGTATGTTTAAGTGGAGGATGTAACGACCCAATCGGTCATTTTGAGCTTTTGCACTTTGATCGCTAGTTCTCCGACATGAATTACCCCGTGTGATGTATTATGACTTATGTAAATCATTGGTTTTGGTTTTTAGGGTAATCAGAACGAATTAGGAAGAAAACAGTTTTCAGTTGAAGCTTGAAGTTTGAAAGGTTTGACCAAGATTTGACTTGTTTGTATATGATCTCAGATCAGAATTTTTATGATTTGGTTAGCTCCGTTAAGTGATTTGGGACTTAGGAGCGTGATCAGAATGCATTTTGGAGGTCCGTGGAAGGTTTGGGCTTGAATTGGCGAAATGGAGATTTCAGCATTTTCTGGTTGATAGGTGAGATTTTGATATAGAGGTCGGAATGAAATTCCGGAAGTTGCAGTAACTCCATTATGTCATTAATGACTTGTGTGCAAAATTTGAAGTCATTCCGGATTCATTTTATACGTTTCGGCACGCGCTTTGTAAAAGGAAAGTTTGAAACTCATAAGTCCAAATTGAGGTGTGAATTATAGTTCGACGTTGCTTGGTATGATTTGAAACTCCGAGTAAGTCCGCATGATATTTTAGGACTTGTTGATATATTTGGTTGAGATCCCGAGGGCCTCGGGTGGAGTTTGGATGGTTATTGGAGTTTAACTTGGGCATTTCAAGGATGTTTTATTGTTGTTCTTCAAGAATAAGTGGTATCATATTATGAAAATGAACTCAAAATTTAATTTTTATTGAAGCATTAGATCCGTATCGAAATTCGGAGCCATAACAAAAAGAATCGTCCAATTCGGACATCGTATGAGAGAGTTATGCCCATTTTTGTGTCGAGGAAAAATAATTTCCCATCGCCAGTGCCCATGGTAGCGCGGGGCGCCATCTATGGTGCCGGGATTTATTTTGGCTACTGGAACCAGCGCCACAGGCAGCGCCCGACGCCACCTGTGGTGCCCAAATCGGAAAATGTTATAAAACAGGATTTTTGGCCATTTTTGACAAAAATAGAGTTGGGAGAGCTCGAGTGAGGTGATTTTTCGAGAGATTTTCAAGGAAAACATCAGGGTAAGTGTTCTTAACTCAATTTTGGTGAGATTACTCGAATCCATCATTATTTTTAACATTTAATTGGTGATTTTAGTTGGTAAAATCTTGAAAATCCTCTTGGTTTAATTTGAAGATTTGAGGGTCGAGTTGATGTCGGATTTTGGTAAAATTGGTATGGTTGAACTCGTGGGGAGATAAGGAACCCGTTGATGTAAATATTTCTGAGTTTCGAGAAGTGGGCCCGGGGCTCAGGTTTTGTTAATTTCGAGATTTTTGGTATTTTTCGATTGTTTTTGCTTGGGCTTTGTTCCCTTAGCATATTGTGACGTATTCGTTCTGATTTTAAATAGATTCAGCGCGTGTGGAGGTCAATTTGAGGGGCAAAGGCGTTGCGAGCTAGAGTTTTAGCCGATTCGAGGTGAGTAATGATTGTAAATGATGTTCTAAGGGTTTGAAACCCCGGATTGCACATCATAGTGCTATATTGAGGTGAGGCACACGTTTGACGCCGAGCGTGGGGTCATGTACTATTAGGGATTGTAACTTGGTCCGTCCCGATTGATGATTTTATCGCGTATTTGACTGAAACTTATTTGTTATCATTATGATTTGGGCTGATTGACATATTTGGACTTCGTGCCAACTGTTTTGAACCCTTCGGGGATTTTTATTACTATCTCCTCAGTGCTTTGACTTATTAATTGAACTCAGTTATGTTATTTTCCACTGTTTTACTACTCAACCATTTTTACTCCGTTTTTGAGACTTAAATGATATTTTAAATGATGTTTTGGGGCTGAGAAATGCTGTTTTACTAATGTCCGAGGGGCTTGTGAGTATTTTTGACTGAGTAAGGCCGAGAGCTTAGTTGTGAGGAAACGCTGATACTGATTGAGGCCGAGGGCCTGAGATATGTACGCCACGAGGTGGTTTGTTGATATTGTTTATGAGGCCGAGGGCCTGAGATACATATATACGCCACGAGGTGGCTTGACTGATATGAGGCCGAGGTAGGGTTGTGCACGGATCAGATTGGATCGGATTTAGCATATTTCGGATTCGAATTTCGGATTTCGGATTTCGGATTATAGAAAATGCAATCCGAATCCGATCCGAATAATAATTCGGATCGGATCGAATTTTAAAGTTTGGATCGGATCGGATATCAGATCGTATTATTATTCTTCAAAGTTAAACTAATATGTATATTTTCTTTGTAAAAGAGGCAATACATTAAGAAAAATTCATGTTTATGCAATTATGAGAGTACTATGGTGCCAATATAGCTAAATCTAGCAATTGTAAAGGTAATAACTTGGAGGTTGATATAAATTAAAGTGTAGTATTTATACATGTCCTAATAATTTCGGATTTCGGATTGGATTGGATTAAAATATACCAATCCGAAATCCGATCCGAAATTTTAATAAACATAATCCGAAATCTGATCCAATCCGAAATCCGAAATTCAAAATTGAATGGATCGGTTCGGATTTCGGATATCCAATCCGAATGAACAACCCTAGGCTGAGGGCCTAGATTTATGCCACGAGATGGCTTGATATTGCGCTTGGGCAGTAAGGGGCCCCTTCCAGAGTCTGTACACCCCCAGTGAGCGCGTGTACCCATTGTGATGTGATATATAGCCCGAGGGGCTGATATTGTACTATGTGATAGCCCGAGGGGCTGGTATTGTTCTATGTGATTGCCCGAGGGGCTGGTGCCATTCTTTGTGATTGCCCGAGGGGCTGGTATTGTTCTGAGATATTGCCCGAGGGGCGAAGTTGTTGACATTGAGCCCGAAGGGCGAACCTTTATATGTTTATCATTCAGATTTTCTTGTCATTTTACCTGATAAACTATGGTATTTGTGCCCGAGGGGCGAATTTCTGTGCATCTCTGCACGAACAATTTTGCATTCAGTTGCGTAACCGTTGAAAAGGCCATTTTCAAAGAAGTTTAAATTAAGCTAAGATATTTTAAGAGATTTTTTTTACAGCTTCACTACTTTCTTACTGGTTTTCGACTGCTTCTATACAACATCTTGATATGTTTTACGTGATTTCTTGTCTTCAGTCTTTATCTATTTTTATTACTGTAGACATGTGATTTTTGACCTTCCCCAAGATTTTTTTATATATTAGCGTAAAATATTTAATTTAGGCATAATATAGATATTTTAAGTAATTTTGACTCGTTTACTTTATTTTTTTACAAGAAAACAAAAATTACAAAAAATAGGTTCATTAATGTTTCGTAGTCATTTTTAATCTTAAAAAAAATACAACAATAGTATCGTATTTTATTTTAATATGATATTTGAAAATACCAAAAATAGATTTGTTTTAATGGCTAGTTTTATTTTAATAATTATTTGAATAGTAGTAATAATTAATAAATGGACCCGTATTTTTAATCTCGTTCGCAGCGAAAGAATAGAACTTGGGCTCGAGCAACCCACTTTTAGGCCTAATTTTGGACCTAGCCCACAATTGCCAAGCCCATAATTCCTAGGCCCATACCCCTTAACCTAAAAACCCTACCAAAAAACCTACAATATAAAAAAAAGAAAAGCCTAAGAGAAAAAAACACAAAAAAAAGAGCTGCGCATAGGACCCCCCCTCTCAGATCGTCTTCTCCAAGCACCCCTATTCCTTCTTCTTCTTCTTCAGCAGAGCAGCGACGCACCTCAAAACAATCACCTCTACAATCACCTCGGTCATCTTCTTTGGCGAGTTGAGGCCGCGCTCCGGTTGCTGCTCCTCTTAATCTCTTTCTCCGATGAACTCGCCTGAAAACGCACACACGCACCAACGAACACCTCCCTACCTCAACCACGCTACCAGCGTTGTATAGTCCAAACGACACAGCCCCCACCTCCGTCGGAGTCTGGTAAACTAGCAGCCATGGCTTGAAACCACCATGAAACACCGAGAACACACAACAACACACAAAAAGAACCCTACCGTCTCGTTCATCATCCTCTTGAAGCAGCCATCCATGGCTTCTTGTTGAACGACCAGCCACACCACTCAAACATGCCGGAGCTCCTCCACTCTTTCAACGCCATCGCAATCGCCGGTGAACCAGTCGTCCACCAACCACTCCCTCATCACAGAACTCGCCGGGAAACCAGCAAACCCCTCACGTCGAACACACAACAACTGACGACTCTAAACCTTCATCAACTAGAACAACCTCCACTCGTCCTCCTCCTCACGCCAGCGACTCAACCAGCTCGCCGGAAAACAACCCATAACATCGCGAACCACTCGTCAGAACTCATACGGACAAACCCAAAATCCAGTACCCAGCCCTTCACCAGCTGTTGTCCATCGCCAGTAGCAAAAATATCACGCCAAATGACCACCCTCCATAGCCACCCATGAAACAGAACAACTAGTAAGCTTATCAACTCAAGCTCATTTAGCATCTCTTTCCGGCGGGCTTCGAGTTCGTCAGAGGTCGTCGTTCAAGGAGTCTGTTCCAGTCGTACATCGAGGTGATGCTGGTTTCGAGGTCTGGTCGTAGTTCCGTCGAGGGTCAATAAATTTTTCGGGTATGATTAGTCGCGTTGTTCACGTCCAGTTACGGTTATGTTTTGATTGTTAAATATTGCCTTTGTTTATTGATTTATGGGAAGTGTCTTGTTATGGTTAAGAGGTCGATTTCTGCTTCTCTTAGTTCTGTTGATGTTGTTCTTAAGTTGATTTATTTGAATTCTTCTGATATTTTGCATAGTGCTGTTAATGGTACATTGGCAAGAATTGATGTGAATGATAAAAATGCATGTACTAAGTCTGTTGAAATACTTGGTTTGTCTTTGAGAAATTATGTGTGTACTTTGATTAATAAAGAAGTTGAGAATCATGGGTTTGGTGAATATGGTGATTGCCTTGCACAGTCTAAAAAATCTGGTTAACAGGCTTGATGGATAATTTATGGCCCTCATAAGATTAGATTAAGAACTAGCACTTATAGAAAAGGTTTGAGGTGTGCCATAAATAAATTAAATCATCCATGGCCCTCATAAATATTGCTTTTAAAGAATCATAATATTCGTAGTCTGCTTTACGCCCGATTTAGATTAGTATTGCGATTATATATACGTTCGCGTAATGTAATTGCAAATTTAACTCTAAAAAGACTCGAGGGATGCATCCGCGCAACTTCAATCAATTTTTCTTAATAACGATAAAGCGTTATTAATTATGGACACGTTTGCGTGACATGATTTTTGACGCGCCAAACCAATGGGTACACGTACGCGTGACCCATTTCAAGATAATTTTCTTAATCAAAAAGCGGTAAAGGGTAAGTGCACATAGGATCTAAAGTCCGTAATTAAACAATTGTAATAAGCCAAGTATGATCAAAGCGACCGTGCTAGAACCACGGAACTCGGGAATGCCTAACACCTTCTCCCGGGTTAACAGAATTTCTTACTCGGATTTCTGGTTCGCGGACTGTAGTACAGGGTCAATCGTTTCCTCGATTCGGGATTTAAACCGGTGACTTGGGACACCCTAAATTATCCCAACTGGCGACTCTAATTTTTAATAAATAAACAATCCCGTTTCGATTGTCCTTTAATTGAAAAAACTCGCTTGTATTTATACCCTTTGCAGGGTGTAAGTAAAAAAGGAGGTGTGACAGCTCTGGCGACTCTGCTGGGGACTGAACCCAGAATCTCTTGTTCAGGGTTCAAGAATTTGAGCGTGTTAATTATTTTACTTGGCTTCATTTATTGTTAATATTACTGTATTTTGTGAATCTTTTGTGCTAAATGTTATTTGTTTACTGCTTTATTATTGTTTGAATTATATATAAATGTTTTCTTACGCCACCTCTTTGAGTCTTCTGAAAATGGTGCACACGTTCGCGTGGCCCGCTTTTTCTGTAGAAATTATACCAAATAGAACGAGGCTGAGCAAGCGACAAGGCCGGGTAGACTTCAGTGCTCCCGGTACGTCGCCCCCTCTTCGGCCCTAGTTGTCCGCTCGGGTACCCTAGTCTAGACCAAAACCCCAGGATTTAAACCTAGAAAAACATAGCTTCATGCCGGATCCCTAGTAGGAACGCTTATTTGCATAGTGTGCATTTGACTTAGGGGACTCAACACAGGGGTTGGGTCCGTCTAGTACAGGTGTACCCAAAATAACAGACCATCTTGATGCATCCTATGTGCTACATGTTGCATTTCTTCAAGGGTAAAGGGGTCATTTGGCGGACCAATGATAGTTGAGGGCAAATGAAAAAAGAAGAAAAAGAGGGTGAAGTGTAAAAATAAAGCGAGTAGGGCCCAACTATATTTTCTGTCACATTTTTGTTAAGAATTAAAAAAAAGAGCTTGAAAATTCAAAAAAAAAGAAGAGATTTTGCACTTTTTATCATTTTTTCGAAAATACAAAAAATGGAAAAAGAAAATTAAAAAAGAGTTTACATGTTTCATCATTTTTCAAAAAAAAAATATTTTCTTTAAAATTAGTCATTTTTTTAAAATTCTTGCCCGTATCCAATCGGCCTGAACTACGCATACCTGATTCTTGTCTTTCGAAGCGTGATACGTAGGCAACCCACATAGGATCCGGTCTTCCTAGTAAATCTTAGGTTCTTGGCTTCGCGGGGTCTTAGACAAATCTTGCATTTTTAGCCACATAGGATAGTTTTAGAAAATAGCCACAACCATGTCTTGCATGTGTCTAGTAGGAAATGTTATTGTCTCACATAGTGATAGTTTCAGTTTTCTCATACAGATGCGGATTATTTACCGGAGTTTGAGCATGACAGATTCCTCGTGACCATCCAATCAGAATCGCTCAGTCAGGAGTTGCTTAAGGAGATTTGTTTTATTTTTATGTTTTGAGTCTGTTCTTCATTTTATGTCGTCTTTTACTTTCTAGTTTTGTACAATGTCAAATCTTTTGTTATTGTATTTTCTACTTTATATTTGAAAAAATGTGTTGTAACTCAAAAATCCAAAAAAAGAGATGTTGCATTTATATTTCCGTTATAAGTTTTCTTTAGAATACTAATTCTAGAAATGAAAAAAAAAATTGAGATAGTTTTTCCTTTAGGCAATTAATATCTAGGACTTAAAATGAATTGTTTTTATGTTTCCTTTAGTATATTAGGACCAAAATTCAAAAAAAAGAGAATTTTGTTTTAGTACTTCTTTAAAAGCTTTCTTTAAGGTGTTTATTCAAAAATCCAAAAAGATTTTCTTTTCAGGTGTTTCTTTGGGAAATTAGTGAAAAATAAAAAAGATTCTTTTTATTTTCATTAGAACTTTAGGATATTGTACATAGAAAAATACTTTATCTTTTGTTTATCATTAGAATTTCCCCTTTAGGTAATCAAAAACAGAAATCCAAAAATATCTTTTATCTTGTTCATTTCTCGCTTCGAAATCCTTCTTCAGGGATATCAAATGCAAGTTCAAAAAAGATTCTCTTCTGGGGTTTGTTCCTTAATAATTTCCGTAGAGTATTTGTTTTAAAAGAAGAAAAATTCAAAAAAAAAAAGGGTTTGCTTCTTTTATTTCTCTTTTCTCATCAGATTATCAAAAAAGGAAAAAAAAGAACGTTGGTTTGTTTACTTAATTTCCGATCTTCCAGAACTACGCAAAGGTCTGATTCATGCGGCGTCATGATACGTAGTCATCCTACATAGGGTTCAATTGAATCATTTTTTTACTGTTAAAAGAAAAAAAAAGGGAAAAAGGAAAAAAAAAGAGAAAAAAAGAGATGAAATTGTGGGATATGAGATATGAGAGAAAAAAAGAGTGTTGATTAAAACAAAGAAAGAAAAAAAGAGAAAAGAAAAGAGAAATAAAGGAAAATGGGCAAGCCAGCAAGTGCTAGAAAAACAAAGAAAAGAGATGTTGAAATGAACAAATTGGGATGATGCCAACTGGCCTTTGTACCCTCGAAGTCATTTTAGAACCGATAACTGTAGTTAGGTGCATCTCACATAAAGTGAGATTATCTTATGTTAAATGTCTTAACGCTAATGTGATGGCTTCATTTTGTTACATTCATAGCAGAAGGGTAGTTGGTTTGCGGTTTTAAAGTGGTAACTCTTCTCTACAACATAAAGTCAAAAGGCAATGGCAGACAACAATAGAACTTCGTTGGTTGATACCAACACTCGAAAGCAGTTGGTTGAACAGGACAATGGGTTGGTTGAAGAGGTAAAGATGTTAAAACAACACATGGCTGACATGTATCAGGCTTGGATGACTGGGAAGGTACCACCCCCGCCACCACCTAGCCTCCTGGATGCCGTCCTTACCCAAGCTCCGAACACAATGCCAGATGATCCTCCATACTCTCCAGATCTACCCGCTTATCACAACTTTCCCAACCGTCTTAGTAGCTCCATCACTCATCCTCCAATTACCTCTCCCCAAAATCGCCCTCCTGTCACATCTACTATCCCCGACAATGAATACTCATTCAAAGCTCATGATGCTCAATATTACCCCTCAGAGGTTGCCCACAAGGTTCCCAACTCATACAAGCAGGGTCCGCGGGATGGGTCTCATGTTGTAAATGAAGAGTTCACAGGAAGAAAAAGGCGAGATGGGATACCCAGGAGGCTGAAAGGCATAGAACAGACTTCAAAGAACAAGCAAGTAACGGGAGACCAGGGTAGCATGTCTTACAAAGAATTGTCTATGTCCCCCGACGTTCATCTTCCTTGCGAGGTTTAAAGTGCCAAAGTTTAACTTGTATGATGGGTGTGGGGATCCGGTAGCCCATTTGAGGGATTACTGCAATAAAACGAGAAGTGTTGGCGAGAAAGATGATTTGTTGATGGCGTACTTCAGTGAGAGCCTGACTGGGGCAGCCTTGGAATGGCATAATCGTCAAGATGTTGGTAAGTGGCCTACATTGGGTGACGTGGCTCAAGATTTTGTTTGATACTTTCAATATAGATCAGGTGTTACCCCAGACCGCTCCTCCCTATCTAAAATGGAAAAGAAGCTGGAGGAAAGATTTAGGGAGTTTGGGCTCAGATGGAGGGAGCAAGCTGCTAGAGTCAATACCCCGATTGGTGAAGAAGAAATGGTTGAGCTTTTCCTACAAGCCCAGGGGCCCACCTACTTCAATCATTTGATCCTGGCCTTGGGAAGGCCTTTCAAAGATGTGTTAAAAATAGGGGAGCTAGTGGAAGAGGGAATCAAGTCGGGCAAAATCATGAGTTATTCGAAAGACATTCAGAACACCCCAGTAAGCTTGGGTGGAAGAAAGAGAAACAGAAAAGATGATCCGATGGGCTTTCCCGATCAACACTTCTAGCCTCGACATCATCCCCATGGATATCCTTGTGCGCCAGGTGATCCTCCCCAATGCCACTTCTCTCTACGGAACTCCCAAAATCATGCATCACTTTTCCAGTACCTAGCTCCACAAAATGGCTATCCACACCCACGAGCCTACCAAAAACCTCCTGGATCAGGTTTCCGGCCCTATCAGGCATTTAAGAATGAGAGGTTGCTGAAAAAAGAAAAGGCTTTCACTCCATTAGGAGTGTAATATGCCAGTCTGTTCCAAAAGTTGAGGCAATTGGACATGTTGAAGCCGACCCAGATAAAAATGCCAAACCCTCTTCCAAAGAAGTTTGATTTTTCTCAAAGGTGTGCCTATTCCTCAAATGCCCCGGGGCATGACATAGAGAAGTGTTGGAATCTGAAGAATGCGATTCAGAAGCTTATTGATGCAGGCGACATTGTCGTGCAAAATCCAAATGCAGCAGACACTAGCCAAAGTCCATCGCCTGTGCATAACGAGACGCATATGGTGGGTATGGTTTATTCGGAAAAGGAATGTGTGAATTCTTCTGGGAGCCTTGGAGGTCCATGTACTACTAAGCTTTTCGCGCTATCAGGCGTTGATCTTAAGAACGAGCCGGCAAAGGGAACCCAAAAACAATTTGTTAAGAACAATGTGATGGAAGTTTGTGAAGGTCCTAGTAATGTTGATGTGGAATTCAGTGGCTAAGATGCCGATCTTGGCAATTGGAAAGACGCTCCTGTCTTGGTTAGACAGGGAGGAGTTTTGGTAGTTTAATTTGTTGTCATTTCTGTTGTCCGGGTTATTTTAGGGTTGTAATCCAGACATTGTCTTGTGGCTCAAACCCTTCTATCCTTTTATTTTGCCTAGTTTGTTTAGTCATAGTAGCCCGTCTAGTGTTGTCTAGGTTTGTGTCCCCAGTTTAGTTTGTTTGTTTTGTTGTTCAAACCCTTTCACCATCTGTCTAATGCAATTTTCCGCTTTCTGTAATTTCTAGTCATTTTCATTTAGTTCTCTTTTCTTATTATAGTTCTTTTTCTGATTGACTCTAGTGACATGACATGTATGCGTAATTCTCAACCTGGTTTTAAAAATCAGTTTAGTCACGAAGCAACGAAACAATTTTGAAGATGATAGGGACATTTGAGGGAAATAAGTAAAGGCATTTTGAGATCACTTCAAGCCCGAATTGTGTGAAACTGGGGCAAATAGAACATAAAGAAACCCTGTTGAAATGCATCATGCCGCATCAGTTTGAAGCTAAAGGCAAGTTTGCCCAAATTGACAGGGGTCGTTCATGGTAATGAGAGTGAGAGTGTTGTCCAATGGTGCTTTGTATTTAACAGATGTAGAAGGCGAATGTGTGGATATGGTTATCAAGTTTGGTACAATCAAAAGATGTTACGAATGTTTTCCTTGGTTTGTTTAATTGTGTTGTTTGTACTTGGCATGTTTTGAAGATTGGAATGACGAAGGCATTTTGTTATGCTATCTAAATACTTTATCCTTCGTTACCCCTTTGAGCCTCATTTATTTTCTTTCATACCCCTCTTTTGGAATCAGTAGCGAAGTTCAGAAACGCAAGCGCAAAAGATAAGTAAAGGAAGAAGAAAAGAGAAAAAGAGAAAGAAAAGAATGAAAAGAAAAAAAGAGAAGAAGAAAAACAACAAAAAGAGAAAAAGAAAGCAAAAAGAGAAAGAGAAAGAAAAAGAAAAGAAAAATCACAACAAACAAAGTAATTCCTATGACATGAACTACGTTTGATCTGATTCCTTTTAAGGATACGTAGGCAGCCTCACAGTTCAGTCCCATCAAAATAAAAATCCAAAAGTCCCCGAGCAAGAAACTAGGGTAGAAGTTATGGTTATTGTAAGAAATCTGATTCCGAAAGTTGTAATTTTGAACCCATGTGAATTGTTTTGAGCCTCTGATATCCTTTCTTTTTAAGCCTATCCAAAATCCCATGTTACGGTCCAAAGAAAGACCTTCCGATCAGTCTTTGAGAGATGCCAAGTCAAACAAGTGGAGGCGATTCATATCAAGGGCAACACTCTGGTCCAAGCGGAAAAAATAATGAAAATGAGAGAGTCTTATTGGTGAAAACCCTCACGGGCATCATAAGGCGATGAGAGCTGAGAGAAGTTAAAAATGAGAGAGTCTTATTGGCGAAAACCCTCACGGGCACCACAAGGCGACGGTAAGTTGAGAGAAAGAACAAAATGAGAGAGGCTTGATGGTGAAAACCCTTTGGGCACTACAAGTCGAATAAGGATTGTGAATCAGATTGGATAATCGGAGCATTGAAGCCCAGTTTCACGGTTTAAAGGTATAACAAGAGTTGAACATCAGATTTGTTTGACAGAATAGGCCACAGGTGCATGTCATGGTTATTAGAGTTGGTATCCACATCTGATAGGTTTCTACTTTGTAGTTTTCTTGTTAGGAATCACCTCTTTCCCTTGTCCTTTACTCTGTTCCTTGTGTCTTGTTTACTTCCTCTTCCCGAGTCTGTTTGGTCAGAACAAGTGAGAAATGACTTCAAAATTTGCCACCAGCTTTCCAATTGCACAAAACGAGATCTGGCTAGCACATCACAGTGTCATAAGTCAGGAAAGAGCAACAAGCGCACTGAGTTGGTAACGACCAACATGTTTTGGGGTCCATCAGAAATACAAAGACTTGGTATATTTCAATTCGTGAACAGTGCAATAGATAGAGGATGTTGGGTGAATGGGTCAAAGGTATTCTCTGTGATGAGACAAAGAAAGTGGTTAACCAGTGACAAGCGAGGTCTTCCAAGCAGAAATCAAAGTTGACGTGACAAGTGAGGGAACAATAGACTTCAAGGCCAGGGCCAGTGATTTAAGTCAGGAAAACCAGCATGTGCACTGAGTGGATAGAAATTAGCGTGCTTTGGAATTCATGAGAAACACAAAGGTGTAGTACACGTCAACACAAGAGCATGATGCAACAGATGGAGGGTGTTAGGTGGACGGATCAAAGGTATTTTCAGTAAAACACAAAGGTTGGTAAATGTCAGTTCTTGAGTAGTGCAACAGATAGAAGGAATTGGGTCTGAACGGAGAAGGGGCATTTTCTGTGATAAGGATGGCAGAGAAAGTGGTTAGTCCATAAGCAAGCAAGGTCCTCGAGGGGAAATCAGTTATCAGGAGAAGTGAAGGAGCAACCGCCCTCAAAGTCAAGGCCACAAACCAACCACCACATTTTTAAACTGATAAGATTTTTCTTTGATTTGAAACAGGGGCAGGAAATTTCGGTTGTTTCGGAGAAACCCTCTGTGGAGAAAGGCAGTCATCAAACAGGTTTGATTCTTGATTTTCAGGACCCTCCTGGAAAATAGGACCTAGTTTAAAGTTCAGAAATAGCATAATCTAGCATAAATGTATCCCAAGGGAATATAAGTTGGCTTAGAAGTTTGCATGTTTGAGATAGGATTCAATTAGGAGTTTCCAGGACCCTCCTGAATAATGGGATTTAGCTTTAAGATTTCGATTAGATAACAACATTTAGCGTAAACTCTATTGTAGGGTAGTATAATTCAGACATGAAAGTTGTCACCCTTAAGATAAAATTTGACCTTTGATTTTCAGGACCCTCTTGGATAATGGGGAGTAGTTAAAGATTCTCTTAGATAGCAAGATTTAGCAGAAGTCACACCTGTAGAAGATATAACATAGATTTAAAATTTTCGTTTAGTTAAGAGTTGTCAGGCCCCCCTGCATAATGGGACCTAGCTTTCAAATTTTTAGTAATATTTGGTAATATGATTCAGTTTAACACTCACATATGTGCCCAGTTACCAAACTGGGGCAGAAAATTTTCATTGTTTTGTCTATTTTGTTGAAATCAGGTACCCGCTTGGAGAGCAGGGAATACATTCAAGCGTAGCAGTCAGGAGCCCGCCTGGAGAACAAGGGAGTACAATTTAAATTTTAGCTTCAAATTCTTTGTTTTGTCTATGTTGAAGTCAGGAGCCCGCATGGAGAGCAGGGAATACATTTCAAGTCAGCAGTCAGGAGCCCACCTGGAGAGCAGGGAATACATTCAAGCGTAGCAGTCAGGAGCCCGCCTGGAGAACAAGGGAGTACAATTTAAATTTTAGCTTTCAAATTCTTTGTTTTTTCTATGTTGAAGTCTGGAGCCCACCTGGAGAGCAGGGAATACATTTCAAGTCAGCAGCCAGGAGCCCGCCTGGAGAGCAAGGAATACATTCAAGCATAGCAGTCAGGATCCCGCCTGGAGAACAAGGGAGTACAATTTAAATTTTAGCTTTCAAATTCTTTGTTTTGTCTATGATGAAGTCAGGAGCCCGCCTGGAGAGCATGGAATACATCTCAAGTCAGTAGTCAGCAGCCCGCCTGGAGAGCAGGTAATACTTTCAAGTTAGCAGTCAGGAGCCCGCCTGGAGAACAAGGGAGTACAATTTAAATTTTAGCTTTCAAATTCTTTGTTTTGTCTATGTTGAAGTCAGGAGCCCGCCTAGAGAGTAGGGAATACATTTCAAGTCAGCAGTCAGGATGCCCGCCTGGAGAGCAGGGAATACTTTCAAGCGCAGCAGTCAGGAGCCCGCCTGGAGAGCAGGGAATACTTTCAAGCGCAGCAGTCAGGAGCCCGCCTGGAGAACAAGGGAGTACAATTTAAATTTTAGCTTTCAAATTCTTTGTTTTTTCTATGTTGAAGTCTGGAGCCCACCTGGAGAGCAGGGAATACATTTCAAGTCAGCAGCCAGGAGCCCGCCTGGAGAGTAGGGAATACATTCAAGCATAGCAGTCAGGATCCCGCCTGGAGAACAAGGGAGTACAATTTAAATTTTAGCTTTCAAATTCTTTGTTTTGTCTATGATGAAGTCAGGAGCCCGCCTGGAGGGCATGGAATACATCTCAAGTCAGTAGTCAGCAGCCCGCCTGGAGAGCAGGTAATACTTTAAAGTTAGCAGTCAGGAGCCCGCTTGGAGAACAAGGGAGTACAATTTAAATTTTAGCTTTCAAATTCTTTGTTTTGTCTATGTTGAAGTCAGGAGCCCGCCTAGAGAGTAGGGAATACATTTCAAGTCAGCAGTCAGGATGCCCGCCTGGAGAGCAGGGAATACTTTCAAGCGCAGCAGTCAGGAGCCCGCCTGGAGAGTAGGGAATACTTTCAAGCGCAACAGTCAGGAGCCCGCCTGGAGAACGAGGGAGTATAATTTAAATTTTAGCTTTCAAATTCTTTGTGTTGTCTATCTTGAAGTCAGGAGCCCACCTAGAGAGCAGGGAGAACTTTCAAGTTGAAGACAGGAGCCCGCCTGGAAAGCAGGGAATACTTTCAAGTTAGCAATCAGTAGCCCACCTGGAAAGCAGGGAATACTTTCAAGTCAGCAATCAGGAGCCCGCCTGGAGAACAAGGGAGTACAATTCAAGTTTTAGCTTTAAAGTTCTTGTTGATATTTGGCAATGTGATCCATTTTACACTTACATCTGTGCCCAACCACCAAATCGGGGCAGAAAATTTTCTTTGTTTTGTCTATTTTGTTGAAGTCAGGAGCTCGCCTGGAGAGCAGGGAATACATTTCAAGTTAGCAGTCAGGAGCCCGCCTGGAGAGCAGGGAATACATTTCAAGTTAGCAGTCAGGGAGCCCCGCCTGGAGAATAGGGTCAGTTTTTACTTTAGTCAAGCTTAGTTTACAGTTTTCCTAGTCTATTCTTTAGTTTAATTTCATCATTGCATCAATAGTACAAGTGGTTTACAATTTTGCTAACAACTCACAAATCTTCCTAGTGCAAACTGGGGCAGAAAAAAATTCTTTGTTTTGTCTATTTTGTTGTAATCAGGCGCCCACCTGGAGAACAAGGGGAGACAACTCATGTTTCTAGGGAAAGCAATGTCTAAGGAAGACAACTCGAGTTTCAAGGGAAAGCAGTTTCGAAGGAAGACAGTTCAAGTTTCAGGGGAAAATGGTTCAAGGTGCAAGGGAAAACAGTGTCAAGTAACAAGATAAGACGGTTCAAGTTCAGCAATCAGGAGCCCACCTGGAAAAAAGGGAATTCAATTCAGAATGCAATTCAAGTCAGTAACGAAAGAAGCTCGCATCAAGAATGCGAGTCAGCAGTCCTAGATGATCAATAGAAGTTAATCAATAAAGGAAAAGAGAGAAAGGCAACAAGTTAATCCAAATGCAGAAGTTGATGCAGGATGTGAGCTGCTCAAGACATGGCCAAGGTCACAAGCACTACATGTCCAGTCTTGGTCCGAAAATCTGAAGAAGAACGAGCTAGCACCTGCAACTGGCAATCGTTAAGGTTCAAATATAAAGTCTGCATGAAGAACCACTCAAGACTCAAGATCAAGCTTCAGAAGACTTATAGATAGGAATCTTGTAACTCGTAATTGATAGGCTTAGCTAGTTTTTTTCATGTTTTGATTTTGATGTAATAGCAGGACTACGGACAGGAACCTCGGCGGAACGACACCTCGATCGGATCTCTTCCTCGGCATACTCCGTCATCTCACTCATTTTCGAACTACACGTGGCCTGATTCCTTTATAGCCAAGGATATGTAGGCAGCCCAGATACCAGGGCTCGGTCAAATTCCCTTCTCTCTTAGCTGTAGTCTCTCCAAATAAGGGTCGGGTCAAAAACCTGTCTAGTTAGTCTGTCTGAAAACTCTGTACGTTTCCAGTCAAAGAGGGGCAACTGTAGACATGTGATTATTGACCCTCCCCAAGAGTTTTTATATATTAGCGTAAAATATTTAATTTAGGCATAATATAGATATTTTAAGTAATTTTGACTCGTTTACTTTATTTATTACAAGAAAACAAAAATTACAAAAAATAGGTTCATTAATGTTTCGTAGTCATTTTTAATCTTAAAAAAAATACAACAATAGTATCATATTTTTATTTTAATATGATATTTGAAAATACCAAAAATAGATTTATTTTAATGGTTAGTTTTATTTTAATACATATTTGAATAGTAGTAATAATTAATAAATGGGCCCGTATTTTTAATCTCATTCGCAGCGAAAGAATAGAACTTGGGCATGAGCAACCCATTTTTAGGCCTAATTTTGGACCTAGCCCACAATTTCCAAGCTCATAATTCCTAGGCCCATACCCCTTAACCTAAAAACCCTACCAAAAAGCCTACAATATATAAAAAAAAGCCTAAGAGAAAAAAACCCACAAAAAAAGAGCTGCGCATAGGACCCCCCCTCTCAGATCGTCTTCTTCAAGAACCCCTATTCCTTCTTCTTCTTCTTCAGCAGAGCAGCGGCGCACCTCAAAACAATCACCTCGACAATCACCTCGGTCGTCTTCTTTGACGAGTTGAGGCCGCGTTCCGGCTGCTGCTCCTCTTAATCTCTTTCTACGACGAACTCGCCTGAAAACGCACACACGCACCAACGACCGCCTCCCTTCCTCAACCACGCTACCGGTGTTGTTCAGTCCAAACGACACAACCCCCACCTCCGTCGGAGTCTGGTAAACTAGCAGCCATGGCTTGAAACCACCATGAAACACCGAGAACACACAACAACACACAAAAAGAACCCTACCCTCTCGTTTATCATCCTCTTGAATCAACCATCCATGGCTTCTTGTTGAACGACCAGCCACACCACTCAAACACGTCGGAGCTCCTCCACTCTTTCAATGCCATCGCAATCGCCGGCGAACCAGTCGTCCACCAACCACTCCCTCATCACAGAACTCGCCGGAAAACCAGCAAACCCCTCACGTCGAACACATAACAACTGACGACTCTAAACCTTCATCAACCAGAACAACCTCCCCTCGTCCTCCTCCTCACGCCAGCGACTCAATCAGCTCGCCGAAAAACAACCCATAACATCGCGAACCACTCGTCAGAACTCATACGAACAGACCCAAAATCCAGTACCCAGCCCTTCACATGTTGTTGTCCGTCGCCAGTAGCAGAAACATCACGCCAAATGACCACCCTCCATAGCCACCCATGAAACAGAACATCTAGTAAGCTTATCAACTCAAGCTCGTTTAGCATCTCTTTCCGGCGAGCTTCGAGTTCGTCGGAGGTCGTCGTTCAAGGAGTCCGTTCCAGTCATACGTCGAGGTGATGCTGGTTTCGAGGTATGGTCGTAGTTCCGTTGAGGGTCAATAAATTTTCCGGGTATAATTAGTCGCGTTGTTCACGTTCAGTTACGGGTATGTTTTGATTGTTAAATCTTGCCTTTGTTTATTGATTTATGGGAGGTGTCTTGTTATGGTTAAGAGGTCGATTTCTGCTTCTCTTAGTTCTGTGGATGTTGTTCTTAAGTTGATTTATTTGAATTCTTCTAATATTTTGCATAGTGTTGTTAATGGTACATTGGCAAGAATTGATGTGAATGATAAAAATGCATATACTAAGTCTGTTGAAATACTTGGTTTGTCTTTGAGAAATTATGTGTGTACTTTGATTAATAAAAAAGTTGAGAATCATGGGTTTGGTGAATATGGTAATTGCCTTGCACAGTCTAAGAAATCTGGTTAACAGGCTTGATGGATAATTCATGGCCCTCGTAAGATTAGATTAAGAACTAGCACTTATAGAAAAGGTTTGAGGTGTGCCATAAATAAATTAAATCATCCATGGCCCTCATAAATGTTGCTTTTAAAGAATCATAATATTCGTAGTCTGCTTTAGGCCCGATTTAGATTAGTATTGCGATTATATATACGTTCGCGTAATGTAATTGCAAATTTAACTCTAAAAAGACTCGAGGGATGTGTCCGCCCAACTTCAATCAATTTTTCTTAATAGCGATAAAGCGTTATTAATTATGGACACGTTCGCGTGACATGATTTTTGACGCGCCAAACCAATGGGTACACGTACGCGTGACCCATTTCAAGATAATTTTCTTAATCAAAAAGCGGTAAAGGGTAAGTGCACATAGGATATAAAGTCAGTAATTAAACAATTGTAATAAGCCAAGTATGATCAAAGCGACCGTGCTAGAACCACAAAACTCGGGAATGCCTAACACCTTCTCCTGGGTTAACAGAATTCCTTACTCAAATTTCTGATTCGCGGACTGTAGTACAGGGTCAATCTTTTCCTCGATTCGGGATTTAAAC
The DNA here is from genome assembly GCF_000393655.2 of Nicotiana sylvestris. Taxonomy (NCBI): domain Eukaryota; kingdom Viridiplantae; phylum Streptophyta; class Magnoliopsida; order Solanales; family Solanaceae; genus Nicotiana; species Nicotiana sylvestris. The sequence continues at coordinate 103,588,844 of NC_091067.1, forward strand.
CGGTGACTTGGGACACCCTAAATTATCCCAAGTGGCGACTCTGATTTTTAATAAATAAACAATCCCATTTCGATTGTCCTTTAATTGAAAAAACTCGCTTGTATTTATACCCTTTGCAGGGTGTAAATAAAAAAGGAGGTGTGGCAATTACTCACTGAGTTGGAGTACTCACTTTAGTCCCTGTACCATGTGTGCAGATTCAGGTATTTCTTGACCCGGTAGCGGGTATTGGTTGATCAGAGGCAGAGTCTAGCAAAGTAGCTGCCGGCGTCCGCAACACTGCTTTTCTCCCTCTTTATTTCATATGCCTGTACTCAGTACATTTTAGACTTTTCAGCTGTAGTTGGACCCTAGTAGATGCTCGTGACTTGTGACACCCCGGTTAGGGCTGTGTTGGATTGTATATCCGGTGCTCATTATTATTAAATCATGATTAGACTGCTCTTATATTGTTTAACTGTTTTAAATAGTGAAATGGGTCTAATTGGTTGGCCTTGTCTTCACGAGAGGAGCCATCACAACGGGGTTCGGGGTTAGGGTCGTGACAGTGTTATAAATCAAAAATCAAAAAAAGAAGAAGATATTTTGCGTTTTTATATTTCCATTAGAAGTTTTCTTTAGAATACTAATTCTAGGAATTAAAAATAATTCATTTGAGGTGGTTTTTCCTTTAGGCAATTAATATCTAGAACTTAAAATAAAAATTATATTTATATTTTCTTTAGTATTTTAGGACTAAAAATTCAAAAAAAGAAAGAAAAAGAATTTTCTTTTAGTACCTCTTTAAAAGTTTTCTTTAAGATATTAATTCCAAAAATCCAAAAGGATTTTCTTTTGAGGTTCTTCTTTGAGAAATTAACGAAAAATGAAATAAAAAAAATCTTTTATTTTCACTATAACTTTAGGACATTGTACATAGAAGAAAAACAACATACTTTTTCTTTGGTTTATTTTCAGAGTTTCTCCCTTAGGTAATTAAAAATTGAAATCCAAAAATATTTTTTTTATCTTGTTCATTTCCTGTTTCAAAATCTTTCCTCAGGATATCAAATGAAAATTTAAAATATTTTCTTTGGTTTATTCTTTAGATTTCCTTCCTAAGAAAAAAAAAACAATCAAAAAATATTTTTTCTCTTCTAGGGTTTTTTCCTTAATAATTTCCCATAGAGTATTTGTTTCAAAAAGAAAAAAAAGAAAAAATATATGCTCGTTAAGCTTGAGTTTAGAATAGGTTGTAGAACAGTAAGTCTAGGAAAAAATAAGGATTTGCTTATTTTATTTCTCTTTTCTCATCAGAGTAGTCATTAAGGTAAAAAAGAAAAAAAAAAGAAAAAGAGAATGTCAATTTGTTTATTTTATTCGCGATCTTCCCGAACTACGCAAAGATCTGATTCATGCAGCGTCATGATACATAGGCAACCTACGTAGGGTTCGATCGAATCATTTTTTTATTAAAAGAAAAAGGAAAAGAGAAGGAAACAAAAAAGGGTGAAATTATGGGATGTGAGAAATGAGAGGAAAGAAAAGAGCGATAATCAGAAAGAAAAAAGGAAGGAAAATGAGCAAGCCAAGAAGTGCCAGAAAAGAAAAAAAAGAGAAGATTGAAATGAACAAAATTGGGATGATGTCAAGTGACCTTATGACTCTCGAAGTCATTCTAGAATCGTTAATTGTTGTTAGGTGCATTGCACGCAATGTGATATTTTTAGCTGTTAAATGCCTTAATGCTAATAAGATGACTTCATTTTGTTCCTCTTTGTTATTTTCATTATAGCAGAAGGGTGGTTGATTTGTGGTTCTTAAACTGGTAACTCCTTCATACAACACAAGGTCAAAGAGCAAGGTAGCCATGGCTAGGAAAGACGTGAATACAAGGGTTATTGATCCGTCTAAGGGAATTGTTGAATCAGAATCTGAGTTGAAAGAAGAGGTCTTAAAGTTGAAAGGACAGATGGCCGAAATATACCAAGCTTGGATTAGTGTGCGTCCTCCACCATTAGTTCCCACTAACTACACTGAAAGCCTTGTCACCATTCCGCCACTGTCACAAGTCCAGGATATCTCCTCACAACCTTTTAACACTCCACCCCCATAACTACCTCATATCTCACTCCTTTGGCCACTCATGTTTTTGTAGCTCATCCACCAGCTACCTTTCCTCGATCCTCTAGCGAGACTGTGTTCAAAATCCTTGATGCCCAACACTATGCTCCAGAACCAACTTTCAAGGTCTCGGATCCATACTCTCACACTCCTTATTTTGAGCCTCCCGATGAGAGTACAAAGCCTGCTAAGAAAGTGGAGCAAGATGAGATATCTAGAAAGCTGAAAGTGTTTAAGATGCCAAAGTTTAATTTGTATGATGTGCGTGGAGATCCAGTAGCCCATCTGAGGGGTTATTGCAGTGAAATGAGAAGTGTTGGCGGGAAAGATGAGTTGCCGATGACGTATTTCAGTGAGAGCCTGACTGGGGCAGCTTTGGAATAGCATACTCGTCAAAATATCGATAAGTGGCATACATGGGATGACATGGCTCAAGATTTTGTGCAACACTTTCAGTATAATATAGACATTATCCCAGAACGCTCCTCCCTATCTCAGATGGAAAAGAAACCCAAGGAAAGTTTTAGGGAGTTTTGGCTCAGATGAAACGAACAAGTTGCTCGGGACAGTCCTCCCATTGATAGAAAAGATGTTGCTGAGCCCCGCCAACGACAGGATCTAGTGGGCATTCCTGCTAAACGCTTTCAGCCTGAATACCGACCCCATGAACATCCCCAAACTCCACATAATCCACACCAGTATTATCCTCCGAACAACATCTGGCCATCTATCCAACCACTGGGTCATTCCTCATGGCGAGCGCCAGCACCGCATAATGCACTTTTGCCTTCACAACATTTTCGAGCATCCAACAACCATAGGAAACTTGTGCATAGAGGGGAATAAAGGCAAAGAAATAGTTTCATGCCAATCGGGGGGTCCTATACAAGCTTGTTTGAGAAGTTAAAACATTTTGGTCTGATTGAGCCGCTCCTCCGCTATAAGCCAGACCCATATACAGAAGGTTTTGATCCTACTGTACAATGCATGTACCAATCTAATGTCCAAGGTCATAGCATTGAAGATTATTGTGCTTTGAAAAAGGAAATAGAAAGACCGATTCAAGAAGGGATAATTGTGATCCAGGACAGTGACACCCAACATATCATGCGTAATCCTTTACCTGTACATAATGATGCACACTTTGTGGGGATGATGCGTGGTGACAGGGAGCATGAGAATTCTCTTGGGAACTTGTTGTCTGAAGTTAATGATATTGAAACTGGTAATGGTCTTGGTAATATTGATGTGGAACTCAGTGGCTAAGATGCCGAGCTTGGTAATTGGAAAGACGCTCCTTTCTTGGCTAGCCAGGGAGGATTCTTGGTGGTTCATTTTATTGTTATTTCTGTTGTCCATGTTATTTCAGGGTTGTAATCCGGATATTGTCTTGTGACTCAAACCCTTCTATCATTTTATTTTGCCTAGTTCCTTTAGTCGTGGTAACTCATTTAGTGTTATCTAGGTTTGTTCCAGGGTTGTACCCTAGTTTATTTTGCTTGTCTTGTTGTTCAAACCCTTTCACCATCCGTCTAATGCAATTTTCCGTTTTCTGTTATTTCTGGTCATTTTTGTTTAGCTCTCTTTTCCTTTTATAGTTCTTTTCTGCTGGCTCTAGTGACATGACATGCACACATAATTCTAGACATGGTCTTAAAAGTTAGTTTAATCAGGAAGCAATGAAATAATTTTGAAGATGATAGGGACACTTGAGGGAAATAAGTACATATGTGGACATTTTGAGATCATTTGAAGCCCGAACCATGTAAAAATGGGGCAGATAATTTAGAAAGTTAATAGGATGACAAGAATTCGTTAAATTAAGTTTCATGTTTTAATAGGATCCCAAAAATAGTTTCATGTTTTAATATAGTTTAGTTCAATTAATTAAGATTAGTTTTATATTCTTATATTATAAATTATATAATTTTAGAAGGAGGAATTAGTTTTGGGTTGGTTTATTCCGTCTTTATGAATTTTGTAGTTTTTTTTGTTAGTCTTTGGCCCAATTTTAAGGTCCAATAATACCAAACCCATACCTGTTAACCTAAAAACCCTTTTATATAACCAAAACTAGTCTAAAAATACCCTAGACTCTAAGACCTAGACCTATAGGGATACAATCTGACGTTTTTTGACTTGAGAGAAGACAAAAATGGCTTCAGTCATCTTCTTCATCAAAAGGACCTAAGGAGCGAACAAATAGACCAAATATATTTCCAGTGCCTTGTTTTTTCATCTTGTCTCGAAGCCATCACTGACTTTCTATGACCCCCATCGACTCCTTCTTCGTCCCTTCTTCAACGAACACCCACTGAACCTAGGAGCTGAACCCTAGAAATTCCGTCACCACCACACCCTTAACCAGTGACCACCTCGACGATGCCCGGCGAGCTCGCCGGAAAATGAACCAGCAGCCATACACGCACACGCATAGAAACGAGAAAGGGACATTAGCTGCGAGTTAGGTTCGACCGAGGTTCTAGTCTCCTGGTTCATTTCATTATTGTCTCGTTCAAATTCTGACAGAATCCGGTTGGTTTTCCTTCGAAGTTCCTGTTTGTCCGGCGAGGAGTTCTGTTCCAGTGTTCCGGATCCATTTCGGCGTATGCGTGCTCGTAAGAATTTCTGTGTTCATTGATCTATTTGTTTTTTTTCACACTTTAATTATCACTTTGATTTGATTTTAAGTGGTTGTAAGTAATGCACTGGTATTTTAGGATGAGCTTCTGTTTCACAATTTAATGATATCTGCTACAGCATTGATCAGTCTCAAATGTATTCCTTTGTAAATTCGTTGATTTCGTTGCTAAAGTGTTTGCTTCTTGCAATATTGAACAAGTTGTGTTAGTGCAGAATACTTTGTATACTCTTCGCGTCAATGTTTTTGCTTGCCATAGGAATATCTTGTTCATTGTTAAATCTAAATTTCAACCAAGATATAACTAATATATAGAATTAGGGAATTAAAAAGATTACCCTTTGTCTCTTATGCTAGAAATGAGGAATCGTGAATATAGTACTGAATTGTTGTAGACAATTAAGAAAATTAGTCATTGTCTACTTTATGATTGTTAATGTGAGATTAATAAATCATCGTGGCTATGGGTACGGTTCCGGTGACATGGTCATGATACGTAAATCTCATCCGGGTGTGCATTTCATGTGACCCGACCACAACTTGGAATAGTAATAAAATAAACATGGTAAATCCGGGTGTGCATTTCATGTGACCCGATTATAATTTTCAACAAGGTTAAATAGAATGTGTCGTGAACCTCGGGTGCATTTCATGTAGCGTGGCTTACGACGTGTTTTAAATAACCTTGAATTTTCCTCAAATATTAAAAGCGGCTAAACAGTTAAAAATGCACAATAGGTTTAAAACGTGTAAAAATCAGATAATTAGGCCAATAATAATAGTTGAGCGACCGTGCTAAAACCACAGAACCCGAAAATGCCTAACACCGTCTCCCAGGTTAACATAATTCCTTACCTGGATTTCTGTGTTCGCGGACTGTAAAATAGAGTCAAACTTTCCTCGATTCGGGATTTTAAACCGGTGACTTGGGACACTATAAATTATCTCAAGTGGCGACTCTGAATTTTAAATAAATAATCCTGTTTCAATTGTCATTTAAATTGGAAAAAACTCCCGTATATCTTCCCCGGGTAGTGAAAAAGGAGGTGTGATATCATGATTAAATACTTTATTATCACTATTACTTTTTAGTTAATTATGGATGAATTAGGCAAGGAAGACTATTGTGAACATATGAGATTTAACCATATTAACTTGCTTCTTGTTGTTGGTTATTTAAGAACTACAAGATGAGGAAGAAACTTATGATCTTTAATTGGAATATGTCAACAATGTTAGTATAGGAGTTTATCGGCTCATGTTATCATTCAGATTGTTATAATTTATTTATCACCATTCTTTTTGACTTCTATTTTTCTTTTTCTCACATATGCCCCAAAGATTTCACTCTTAGTAGATTGGTTTCAATACATTATTTTTTTAAATGAAACTACTGATCCTTCTCATATATTTTTTTACCTTCACACATCTAAGGTTATGTAAACAATCACAATACAATAATGAGCTTCACATGGTAACCTAAAAGAGATTTCATCAAAAGGAGGTGAAAGTAGAAATGATACGGGAACAAATCGAAAGAAATTCTAAACAAGTATAAACATATAAAATGGGTGAATGCAGTTATATACTTAATTACTTATTAAAATACAATATAATTAGAAACTTAAAAATTATTGACAAACAGAATACGATCCACCAATAAAATTATGAATAACTGAAAGAGAAAAGAACAACAGATAATAAGGAATAGTGACTTTTTAAATCCTCTTGAAGCGAGTTTCCTTCACAAGTGGTGAGGAACTTTTTTTAAAATATCAAAGCTATTGTTTTTAAGTTGTGACCTATTCAACAAAAAGTTAATATACAAATACATGGATTCTTCAATCACATTCCGCTACGAAATTGTAGATGGAATTCTAGTTGAAGTCAAAGTTCTTAATTTTACAACTTTATCTAATATTTACTATCCATAATAATAATTTTACTTTTTTAAGGGTACTAGTATCTATGAACGTGCGTTGCACGTTAATAATGGCACGTGATGATTTAAATATTTATTTATATGAAAAATAATAAAATTTAATTAATAAGAGAAATTTTATGAATAATAATATAACAATCATCTAAATGCCAAAAAATATTATTAAATTAGCATAATACATAAATTTAAAATAAAAGGACATCACCAAAACTTACACAAATGATCAATTGTGTCATGTTAGTTAAATAATTATGTATTATAGCTTAAAAATATTTAATGTGATAGTATCTTAACGAACACTTATTCGTGGATAATATTTTTTTGTGTATGTTTCCTCCTAATGCTTTGGTTGCTCTACCTTAACCAAAACTCTTGTTGTCAATCTTAATATCCCTCTTGAAAGTGCAACATACAGTTATTTGTGCAAGAAAATATATTGCGGTAAATATGTCCAATATTTAGGATGTTTGTTCTTGTGCTTGATTTATTACACTTGCAAAACATAAACATACTAAAAATTATTTTCTCACAAATTTAAAAGGATATTCCTTAGTTTCGGAACGCGGAAGTTGAATTCAGGGATAAGAATATACTTAGAAGCACATTGACCAGTATCGTATTTTTTACATGTATGACATTATTGTTAAAACTTCCATATACCATATGTGTGCTATTCGGCGTATGTAAGTTTTCAGTAGCATGACATACATATTTTTCTTCAAAATTAACCTATATACAATGGAAGATCAATTTTAACTCAGTTTATTATATATGCGGTGGCACTAACATACGTAAGAAATAATAAACTTGATAACAGATATGTGTGGTAGAAGGCCATTTGGTATTAAAGTATTTAAATATTTTCCTTGGTAGTAATTATTGATATCATTTTCCGCTGAGTCAAAAATAAAAAAATATTTTATTTTTACTATAAAATTTTGCAATTAACCTTTTATTTAGTTGATCAACATATTCCTTTCTGCTAGCTAAGATATCTTTTTTTAATTGTATCATGCGATTTGCACAAATTGCGTTTTAATATAATGATAGAAATATTTCTATTATTAAATCCACTACTATTACTATTGGGATTGATAATCAAGTGTTCGGGAAGAACCAAATCATCTTTTATTTGATGCTCTTCTTCGTTTCCGAAAGCAAGAAGACACTAAATACTGGATCTGTTCGTACTTTATATTTCTTGTCAGTTGAATCCTTTTCATTTGAGGCCAGAAGTATAACTTTGACAAACTAGATTTTACAGTCTCAGCTTTTGTCGATTTTGGAACTACTGGTAGTACTTGACATAAATTACTTCCCAAACCATTAATTTTCTACCAAACGGTTCATTAATATCCAATATATCTCTAGAACACTGACAATTATTTCGATTGTTTGACACTTAGCCATAAGTGCTTCATCCCATATTATCAATTTTGCTTTCCTTATAAATTTAGCATCATTGCTCTGCTTTGATATATTTGTGATGGTTATTTAAGTTGTTTGAAGATGTATATCAAATTTGAAGTGGGTGGCCTCACAATAAAATCGTTGTTGGTACACCATTTGCTATTATTGTTAACAGTGTCATGCCTCTTGATATGATATTTGCAAGTAATGCATGGCATAGAAATATTATTTCAATTCCGCCGGAGGCCTCTACAAAGAATAGTCCTGTTATAGCAGAGTCGACTCTTTATAATATAATTTTGAAAGCTTGTTCTTATTTAGGATTTAGCTTTGATTGTACTTCCTTAGACACTTGTATAGAATTTTGATTCTTAATAGTACTAACATTTTTACTTTGTGTTCTAATGCTCTTTCTATGGAATAAATTTATGTTCCTTAATTTTTTTTTAAAACTTGAATAAGAATTTTACTCATATGGTGAATTTAAAAAATAATTAAATTGATTTCTCTTGCTAAATAATTAATTAAAAAATTTAATTATTTTATTTTAACATAAAAATAATTTATTCTATGTTGATTTAGATCTTAATATTAGTTCATCTCTTGTTTTGAATATTTAATCTTAATTATTATTTTATCCACCGTAAATTTTGATTTTCAAAGAGTAAAAGATTGATATGACATTTCACTTTTAGATCTTTATATTTGTAGAATCATTAATGGTATTGACTCTGACCAACTATTTTTTTTCTCTTTCTCACACATTTATATTCTTAAATATTTTCTTAGTTGTTGTTAATAATTGGATTTTTTTTAATATTAAACGAAACAATGATAAAGACATATTATTTGAGTACGAAAATAGTTCAAATATAATATAAAAATATATTATTGTTGGGGTATTTTTTTCTCAGTTTCAACTCTTTATGCAGTCCATTTAATATTAGTTTTATTTTTTTTGGTATTGGACATTATGGAGTGACAATGTATTGCCAATACGAAGGATTCTTATGAAATTGATTTTATTAAACCTTCCTACATATTTTTAATAAGAATTTAATAGACAAAATTTATTAATTTTAAAATATTAAATATTAAAAATTAGCATAGAAGGCATTTTAGGCCAAAAAATAAGTTATTACAATTATGTCATTTCCCTATGAGTTCTTCCGTTTAATATTTTAGGACTATTTTGGTATATAAATATTGTATTTATACTTGTATAACAATATAGGCTCTCCTTTTTCTAAATGAATTTGGACAATATAATACATTCTCAAATCAATTAAATTAGTAATAGGACAATATAATACGTTTTTAAATTAAATTAGTAATAGGAGTTTTTAAGAAATATATTCTAAACGCAATAGGATTACATGACTAAAGATATTTACTTGTTCAATTTTAAATGAATTAGACAGCCGAAAAGTAATTATACTAATATGATTCCTAACATGTAGTATTATGTCCTAAAACTAATAGGATTGTAAGTCTAATATCTAGAATTCCAGTTATGTCCTTTTATTATGAGTTATTATGCTTAATATTATAAGGTTATTTTTGTAAACTGACATTGTATTTATGCTTTTATAATAATATAGATAAAAAATCATTATTATTTCGAGAATATTTTCATGGATCAATATTTGTTTGAAATTCGTGCTTCTATAGTAAAAGATAGAATCATGGCGCAGATTCGATTAACATAAGTGATCCTTTATTGCCGGTTTATTTAATCTATATCTTAAAGTTAATTGGGTTAAAATGTAGATAAATAAATATAAGAACTAACATACACTAAGATGCATATGGCAATGGACTATTACATTAATGAGTCATCTCGAAACAAAAACTCAAACTAATATTTCTCAAGCCAATGATGAGAATAATGTAAGAAGCAACTATCAAAAATAGAAAAAGAAAAAAGCTTTAGAAAAGCAAACACACATATACTGTATATAAGAAGTAAAACTTCTCTGGATCTCGGATGAGTATATGTCAAAAGTCTATATTAAATTTAGGAGTGACAAATGGGCGGGTTGGACTGAACTTTAGCGGGTCAAGATAGGTTAGGTCAATAAATGGGTATCGTCTAGTCCAGCCCAAAGTATACTTGAGCTAAGATGAGCTAAACAATGGGTCATAGCCCAACCCGTCCAACTTGACCCATGTTTTAGAACCATGCTTATCTTGTATAAAAAAGCCTTTTACCTTAAAATATGTAAGTTGAAAAATATTTTGCGGGTGGAGGGGGAGGGGATTGTGGTGCAGAAAAACGAAAAAACAGAAAACAGAAAATTGAAAATACCAAAAAAAAGTAATTTTTTTTACCTTAAAATGTGTAAGTTGAAAAATATTTTACAGGGTGGGGTAGGTGGTGCAGAAAAACGAAAAAAATAGAAAATAGAAAATACAAAAAAAAGTAAAAAAAAATTGAGGGGCTTTCATGCAGTGGTGGAAGCACGATCTCCACGAAGGGGGTTCAAAAAAAAAAGTTAAATTTTTTTTAGCTAACGGGAATTGAACCTACGACCTTAGGAAGGTTTTGACCCCCCTTGACGGTGGTGGAAAACAATAAAAAATAAAAAAATGAAAATACAAAAAAAAAAAAAAGTAAAAAATGGGACAACTAAGTAAATTTCTAGATAAGTTGGATTGAGATCCCTTTATTTTGGGTGAGTTTCATGAGTTTTATTTGGACTGCTTAATGAGTCAGAATAAGCTATAAAAAATAGAAAACTTGGCATCCTATAACAACACATAATAGGAATTGGCAATTTTTTAGCCTTATATTAGGTTTGACAAAGATAGCTCCAAACAATTGGCATTATATAGGCAAATCTTAAAAAGATTACTCTCTTTTATATTCTCTCTAAAAAAAACTACACGCTTAGTTTGGCTTTCCTTCCCCTTTCTCTCCTTGTATTTATTCTTCGATCTCTTCTATTTTGCTCTCATAGTTTAGCAAAAATTCTTGCAAATTATGCAAAAAAAAAAAAATCAGTGGGATGAAAAGATAAGGTTGATCTCACATCAGAAAAACTTAGAAGCAAAAATTAAGAGAGAAAAAATATATTTCAACTTTGTTTTTTTTCTCTCTTCTTTTTCTTTTGGTTGGATTGAATGAGTAGGTATGATTGAAATTGGTTGAAAATACATAAACAAGGCTATATGCAAAATTTGAGCAAGATTAGCAAAAACTAAAAGAGAAAAAAATAATATATTTTAACTTTATTTTTCTTCTCTCTTCCTTTTTTTTGGTTGGATTTAATGAGTGGGTGTGATTGCAATTGGTTGAAAATACCTAAACGAGGCTATATACAAATTTGAGCAAGTTTTGAAGTGATTTAGATTGGTTTCAGGTAAAAAATCAGATCTAAAAATCCAATTAAGGCATGTGTATATCACATTGTATATCGTGTATATCAGTGTATGTCACACACAGGTTCTTAAGGACGTATGTGTATATCACTTTGTATATCATGTATACAACAGAATTTCTTTATGGACGCCCATGTATATTACATTGTATATCGTACATATAACACAAATTTTTATGGATATACGCAGATACGCATAATATACATGAGATATCACTGATGTACATAGAGATATACACGGGTTACAATTTTGGTATACACATGTCCGATGTGCTATACACTGTGATATACAAATATTATAATATTTTTATTGTAATATACATTGATATAAAAGCAGCAATAACTATATATATAATTTTATATTGTTATTGATATACAAAGAATAATATTATTTATATACAAAGAATGAAAATAAAATTTTAATATACATGTTGATATAGACAAAGAAGAAGAAAAAAATTGTGATATACATATTATTATTGTGATACACATTTATTGGCTATTTGATGTCAATATCTATAACTAGGGTTATTTTCTGCCAATTATATGAGTATGTTGTTATATCATGCCAAAACCCCTAAAAAATAATAGGCTAACTAGGGCTAAGCCCAAATAGACCTATGAACGAAAATGTTTGTAGCCCAACCCATTAATCTATGGGCGGGTTGGATGAGTTTGGGCTCAAATTGCCAGCCCTAATATTAATTGATGCTTGTAAATTCTTACTTATATCTTGTATTTGGCCTATGGTTATTTCTCTTGTGATTTATTTGAAAGTTGGCACTTTTTGATAAGATCATATTGAGATAACCCACTCAAAATAAAAGAATGTTAGGCCAATTCAATAAATGGATATCACAATAGTGTTTGGTTTGAAAAAATAATTTTTGGTTTATTTTTAAGATCCTAAATATTACCGTATATATGTGTTGATATGTTTTCTGTTTTAGTGTTATATTCTAAATTGGATTTCATAATGACGTAATCTTTGTTTAAATAAACCTAAAACAAACTCTAAATAAATATACACGGACAATCAAAAGAAACCTAAACAAATTACAAAGCTAATTAATAGAATTATAAGTCTAATATCTAAATTTCTGTTATGTCCTTTTATTATGGGTTATTATCCTTAATATTATAAGGTTATTTCTGTAAACCGACATTATATTCATGCTTTTATAATAATATAGATAGATAGATAGATAGATAGATATAGATAGATATAGATATAGATATAGATATATGTGCACAGTGAAATCTAGGAGGCCGATTTCTCCTCGACTGAATACCTTGAAGGGTGATCCCAGAAGCCCAGGATCTCGAGCCAGTCACGCCCCTCAAGATCGGCCGGTATCCTGCCAAAGATAATGTCGATTAAAGCCCCGATGAACGCAGGGATCTCCCGAGGAATACACCCGGGGTCGATCAAGTCTATTCAAGCGGCTCGACATCAGCCCACACATACATCACAAAGTTAGCCGGTTGTCCCTGTTTAACCAAAAAATGGATTTTAGTCAAAGCTAGAATTTAGAAGAACACGGGTTACTGATAATCAAAAGAATGTATAAATGAATCAATTTAGGTAGCAAGAGAGTAATCAAGAGAAAAACAAGTAAACCAAAGATTATATCAATAGTATTTCGTGTCCACACAATTGAACAGATATCTCCCTTTTATAGATATCTTGGAGATATACGTTTTGCCCAAATCATAATGGGGCTATTATGAGTAATTAAAGACATTGAATGCTACGTTACATAATTATTACATTCAATACAAATTCTCTAACGTATTCCACATTTAATGCCTATTAAATGTCGTATCTGCACTCTTTTCTATTGTCAGATTCATTCCTTTTGATTCTCGGACATAAATGACTTAGATAGGTACGGGCGCTGGGTTATTTGTATAACTGCCCGTGCCTCTTCCTCTGCCATTTGCTCATATCTGTTGCAACTCGTGCCTCTTGGCTAGTTGTAATTCTTTGACCATTTGATCAGTCTACGTGTTTCGACACGTCACCTTTATATTTAAATACAATTTTTCCCAATACAGTCCCATCCTATTCCTTTTATCATGCAACGTATCTTGTACAAAGTTGGGACTTCCCCTTTTCTATAAAAGGGGAATCGCTAACACCCTGTAAAGGCAGAGCTCCAACCATTGTACTCAAGTGCAATAATATCTTCTCTCTCTTTCTCCTCTCTAACTCGCTTGCCCTCACTGGCTCGAAGCCATTTAGCTTTACTGCTTTCTTGTCTGTTCTTCGTTTGTCACTTGATATTGGCTTGAAGTCACCTTAATATCCATCGCTCTCTTACTTGTTCTTCATCATATAACTCAGTATTGACCATAAAGAGCCTTGTTTAATTATATCTTCAACTGTTATCCCACCCCTGACTATTCTCGATAGCTTGAATTCGACCCTGACGTTGACCCCGAGGTCCCCCATCGACCAGACCTATATCCGGGCAGTAGGCCCTTCGGTCCGATTTCTATCTCGTTTTAGCTTGCATTTCATCATTAAACTCTATAGTATTAGCATCAACTGCTCTAACAACTAGCTCGGGAATAGATCATGTATTTTTAGAATCCCATTTACAAATTTAATTTTTGTTACCATTTTCACGGTAAACAGTTTGACGCCCACCGTGGGGCTAAAAATAATAGTGATTATTTTCTTGCTAGTTTTATTGCACAAATGCACGTTATCTTTCACACTTTTCCTGTCCAAGATCCTTTGATTCAGGTCAATATGTCTGGCTCGATAAACGGAGTCGAGAACGACAACCTTGAAAATCACGGGGAAAATGGAGTGGCAGTCCCGGCCGCCGGAGCACCACTATAGAATCCCGATAACGCGCCCAGACCGATTCTAGTAGACGCGGACTCACAGGACGCACAACAAGTCGACGAAACTTATCACACCAACAGGAGCATACGACACAACGACCAATAGGAATCTCAAAAGACCTCGGCCCGGGAAGAACAAGAAGTTAGTATTTATGTTATTTTTGAAATGTTGCAGGCACAACAACTGGCCATTGCTCAGTTGCAAAGCCATCCGAGAACCCCCAGCACAATGGCACCAGAGATAGCTCCCCCCGCCGAGCAAGTACCCGAAAGATCAAGCAACAACGGGTCAGTGGCTGACCCCGCCATAGTGAAGATGCTCGAGGACCTCACCAAAAGGATTGAATCAGGTGAGAAAATGATTGTAGCCAACGATAAAAAGGTCAAAACCTACAACTCTTGGGTGGATCAGATCCCGGGAGCACCCCCGGTCCTAAAAGGTTTGGATTCGAAGAAGTTCATACAGAGGCCATTCCCCGAGGAAGCGGCCCCAAAGCCCATTCCTAAAAAGTTCAGAATGCCGGAACTCCCTAAGTACAACAGTACTACCGACCCCAACGAACACGTTACTTCCTATACCTGCGCAGTAAAAGGCAACGATATAAAGAATGATGAGATCGAGTCCGTATTGCTGAACAAATTCGGAGAAACGCTTTCGAAGGGGGCCATGATTTGGTATCACAACTTGGCTCCCAACTCTATAGATTGCTATGTTAGCAGACTCTTTCGTGAAAGCATACGCGGGAGCCATCAAGGTAGAAACGAGGAAGTATGACGTTTTCAAAATCAAGCAAAGAGAGAACGAGATGCTGCGGGAATTCGTGTCCCGCTTCCAGATGGAATGGATGGAGCTGCCGCCTGTCTCCGATGACTGGGCAGTACAGACCTTCACCTAAGGCCTGAACGAGTGAAGCTCGGTGGCCTCGAAACAACTGAAGCAGAACCTGATCGAATATCCAGCCGTAACCTGGTCGGACGTCCACAACTGGTACCAGTCAAAGATCAGGGCCGAGGAAAACCAACTAGGAGCCCCTTCGGGCTCAGTGTACCCAAACCGACTCCTGGTAAAAGAATCAAAACCAAACAAAGAAAGGTACTAGTCGTACCTCGAAGAAAGAAGGAACACCCCAAGGCACAACCTACCTCGCAACGATTGGAGGATAGATCGAGGACAGGACCCTCGAGGGCTCATCAACAGAACCAGGTTCAATCGAAACATAGTGCCAGCAAACGCGCACCACTTATCAGAATACAACTTCTGCGTCGATGTTTCAGACATCGTGTTCGCTATCAGCAAGATCACAGACGCCAAGTGGCCCAAACCGATATAGTCAGACCTTTTGCACAGAAATTACAACTTAGTGTGCGAGTTCCACAACACACACAGTCACAGGACCGAGGATTGCCATCATCTACAAGAGGAAGTGGCTCGACTACTCAACAAAGGGCACCTTCGGGAATTTCTCAGCGATCGGGCCAAAAATCAATTCCGAGAAAGGGAGGCAACTAAGAAAAACAAGGCAAATGAGCCACAACACATCATCCACATGATTATGGGGGGCGCCGATGCCCCGTAGGAACCCGTAATGAGAAGAACAAAAATATCCATCACCAAAGAAAAACAAACTCGGGGATATATCCTCGAAGACGCCCTCACGTTCGGGGAAGAAGACACCGAGGCCTTGTCTCAACCCGTAATGACGCCCTGGTAATTTCCTTTCTTGTAGATTCTTTTCAGATAAAACGTGTACTCGTAGTTCCAGGTAGCTCGGCCAACATCATCAGGTCGAGGGTGATAGAACAACTCGGGCTGTCGAACGAATCGTGCCCGCCACTTGGGTCCTCAATGGATTCAACATGGCGAGTGAAACGATGAAAGGGGAAATCGTCCTTCCGGTTACTATGGCCGGCACAACCTAAGACACCAAATTCCATGTCATCGAGGGAGATATGAGGTATAACGCCTTATTTGGACGACCATGGATACACTGCATGATAGCAGTACCATCCACCCTCCACCAGGTGATAAAATTCCTGACGAAGGATAGGATCAAAACTGTCTACGGGGAATAACACGCGGAAAGGGAAATGTTCGCTATACCTGACGTAGTACCAACGCTCATGCCTCCACCCCCAAATGAAACAACGGGCAAACCAGGTTTCACACCCGGTCGAACTTGACAAAACAAAGTAGAGATCCATGCCAGATCTACACCCCCGGGTAGTTATTGTAGACCAATCCCAAGGCATCGCCAGCATATCTCGTTTCAAGGTATGCCCATTCCTTTTTATTTTATTTCAAATTCGAAATTAACCTTTGTGCATGCACCTAATCAGAGCTGCCGGGACGTTAGTGCTATTGCAAGACCTCGAGGCCCCAAAGGCGCACCCGTTGCACTCTTTTCCTTTGATCGAGTTTTTATCCCAGAAGAAGGGTTTTTACCAGCAAGGTTTTTAACGAGGCAACGTCTGCAAGCTGCTTAAGGGGGAACTCAGCAAAACATATTCAAGACTATCCCTTCGGTCGACTTTTGAATAGGCGAGGGGCATTCCTCCCGAAAAGCTGCCCGCTCGAAGGAGTTTTGAAAAACGCCAAATGAGGTTTCCTGTAGGAAAACGATGTATCGGACTAAACGGCCGATATACTCAGGCCCCGTCGGCAAAAACATGTACTATTATATATCGAACAATCAAAAAATACCTTTTGTCAAAAAAAGGGGGGAGGGAACTCCTTCTCAAAGTAGGGTAACAAATCTTTTCACCAGAAACGCCCCGGAAAACTCGGGAACGGGTGCCAGTAGTTCAAACGCTTCAATGACCTCCAAATCAAGGCTCTAAAATCACAAAAAAATTCCATGCAGGACAAACCTCCGAGCGATCGGCTTTGACCCGATATAGGTCAACTCAACACAACAAGATATATTACGACAATGGATCGAAGGATGTCTTCTAGCACCCCATTCTCCGGACTGGGAGATCACAGTATATTCCCTGCAGGGACCCCTTCGCTGGATGCATCCCGAAACGCTCGGAGACTTAGCATCAGCAATTCAGCACTCGCACAACCCCAGGGTCGGAACTCCAGGCTTATAAAGCCCTTACAAGGCAACTCCGAGCTCACGAAAAGCGGTCTCCACGCTTAAACAAATTTGATGACTCGGAGACTGTCATTCATCGCCAATCACCATGCGCTAGAAAACCCGAAACTATAAGACCCCTAACGGGTAGACTCAGCATAACTAGATCTATTCTACATTACAAAAACTGTAAGACCTCAATAGGCATGACAAACTGTAAGACCTCAACAGGCATGAAAACCCCAAAGTTTAGGCTATACGTCGCATATGTAAGAGTCCCGAAAGGGCATACCCTCGGTGTAGATGCCTGAACTATCACTTGGGATCAAAAATGGCTCCGACCAAACATATATGACTACGGTCAAAACGACTGATACAACCAAACTAACGCGACTCGGGGACGCCCGACCATCGCTAAACAAAAATCGCAGGCCACTACTTCGAATATACTTCGGAAAGAACCGGTTAAAATAGGCTTCCCTCAATAGGCAAAAACGAGCTTCGACCATGTCAGCTCCAAATCACAAGGCTTTGACCTACTCAGCCTACGAGCTATGAACCTTCCGAGGTGCTCGAAACATCGCCGATAACGACTTGAAATTGAGGTTCTTCCAGAACCGACGACGGGTCAGGCAAAAATCTTTCAAAAAGTCCTTAACGAGCGGAAAACAAAGCCTACAAAAAGCCCACGGGCAAAAACAATGTAAGAGCCATTATCGCCAGCTAAGCAAGCCTCCGGGCCACATATTAAAAGGTCTCTACGACCAAAATAGCGTAAGAGCCATTCTCGCCAACTTGAAAATTGACAACTTGAGGATTAAAAGGAGCTTGAATCATGACCCGATTCGAAGACCGGATCCAATATAGTTAACTATGCAAGCCTACGGGCCACCTATTAAAAGGTCTCAACTGCCAAAATAGCGTAAAAGGCACTATCGCCGGTCTGAAAATCAAAAGCACTTAAGGGTCAAATTGAAGCTCGAGTCGCAACGCGACTCGGAGACTGGAGCCGAAATAGTTAAACTACAACATGCCTAAAGGCACGACATAAATGCCACTATCAACCAGCCGAGTGAGCCTTCGGGCCACGCGCCTATAATGTCACTTCGACCCAAAAACACAAAAGGCCATCATCGACCGCCCATGCGGCAAGAGAGAACTTAAGGGTCAAATTAAAGCTCGAATCGCAACGCGACTCGGAGACTGGACCCGAAATAGTTGAAATAACAAAACGCCCAAGGGCGAGAAATAAAGGCCACCATTGTCCGCCCATACAGGCAAGAAAGAACTCAAGGGTCAATTAAGGCTCGAATCGCAACGTGACTCGGAGAATCGACCCAAAATAACTGAAACAGCGAAATACCCCAAGGGCAAGAAATGAGAACAATCACCATCCACCTGCACGGGCACAAAAAATCAAAGGACAAGCAAGCTCAAATAAAGGCCTGACTCAGAAGCTAAGCCTAAAAGCAGTTGGGTAAAACATATAGGCCCCAACACCTGTTTGCGTCAAGGATCGTACTTGAAATCTCCCGGGCCTGCCTGATCGGTTCCAAACCCACAAGGATCCCGCCAAAACACGGAAACCAGCCCGCCTGATCAAAGGCAATATAGGAAGAGATACAAAGGAGGTAAAACTTCAAGATTTCTCTCATATATATATATGCACAAAAGGTGCGCTCTCCATCTACAAGCATGCTCTATAAACAGCAAAATATAAAGTGACAAAATCTACGCTCCACCCCTAAAGGGTTACGGCCTACCAACCCTAGCCTCGTTCTTCGTGGCATCGACAATAAACAAATCGGGCATCACGCCCGACTATCTTCGCTCAAGCAAATCCCTCTAGAAAGACGGAACCCCTGGCATGGGTCTCTTCAAGCACTTGTCCCGAAGATCTACGACGAATGTGTCCCTCAAAGGCCCGCTCCGACCTGGCTCAATCATCGGCGACAAGTCGCCACTCCTTCATCATCCTCGGTCCAAGCTTAGTATTATGCCAGTCCAGGCACCGGTTGTTCCCAATCCAGACTTTTGAGGAATCAAGCTACAATTTCACAATTATATCCACTCGGATCGAAGCTCGAAGCCTGCATTTTGATACTTCGGGTATTCCTAGCTCGATCAGCTCCGCCCCTAAGGTCGAAAAGGCGAAACGCTTACCGCAGGAAGACTCTTGCCTCACCAAAAGGTTTCTGTAAAGAAAGATCCGATATGTCCCGAATCGCCAGTGCACCAACTCGACCCTTTTTTCCCTCGCCAAGAAGCCTAAGGGGCCTGCCCCCATCCAATGCCCCTGAAGTATAGCCCCTCGACGGAACAACTCAAAGACCTAAGATACGGAGGGATCATGCTGGAACTTACCATGAAGTGAAGCCGGCAAACCTACTTGATGACCAAGCACCCTCTTGGTGGCCCAACCCTTGTTGGCCCAAAGGAACCACCGCTCCGGAACTAAGGACTCCGGAAACACCAGGCTCGAATGATGCACTCTCCTCAGAAGCACGGGCTCGTCTCGCCCCGATAAAAGATTCTTCATGATTATGAAGAACACATCTCATATATCGCCATGCTCGGTCTTTGACGTGCCCCAAATAAGCAGATACTAAGGGGATGACCCACCAGCACCATAAAATCAGCGAACCCTGAAGACCCCCGGAAGCGGAAGCAACCTCACGATTGCATATGAAAAGGGCCGGAACGAGTCAACACCAATCAAAGTAACCGACGACGCCATCACCGCCCTCGAAAAGCGCAATAGCAGGCACAATCAATGCGTTCATAGAAGCTGAACTGATAGCAACGAAGATCGAAGAATCACTAGTAATCCTGGAGAAGCGGAAAGGCGAGGCGCCTCGACACCTATAAAAAGGGGACTGCACCGTCAGCGCGACGTCGTTATGGGAGATCGAGGTGGGGTATAAACAACATTTCTTATCATTTCCCTCTAAGAAATGCGGAGACTATCTGTGCACGGTGAAATCTGGGAGGCTAATTTCTCCTCGACTGAATACTTCGAAGGGTGATACCAAAAGCCCGGGATCTCGAGCCAATCACGCCCCTCAATATCTACCGGTATCCTGCTAAAGATAATGTCGATTAAAGCCCCGATGAACGCATGGATCTCCTGAGGAATACACCCGGGGTCCATCAAGTCTATTCAAGCGGCTCGACATCAGCCCACGCGTACATCGCAAAGTTAGCCAGTTGTCCCATCCTATTTCTTTTATCATGCAACATATCTTGTACGAAGTTGGGACTTCCCCCTTTCTATAAAAGGGGAGTCGCTAACACCCTGTAAAGGTAGAGCTCCAACCATTCTACTCAAGTGCAATAATATCTTCTCTCTCTTTCTCCTCTCTAACTTGCTTGCCCTCACTGACTCGAAGCCATTTAGCTTTATTGCTTTCTTGTCTGTTCTTCGTTTGTCACATGATATTGGCTCGAAGTCACCTTAATATCCATCGCTCTCTTACTTGTTTTTCATCATATAACTCGGTATTGGACATAAAGAGCCTTGCTTAATTATATCTTCAACTATTATCCCACCCCGACTATCCTCGATATCTTGAATTCGACCCTAACGTTGACCCAGAGGTCCCCCATCGACCAAACCTATATCCGGGCAGTAGGCCCCTCGGTCCGATTTGTATCTCGTTTTAGCTTGCATTTCATCATTAAACTCCACATTATTAGCATCAACTGCTCTAACAACTAGCTCGGGAATAAATCAAGTATTTTTAGAATCCCATTTACAAATTTAATTGTTGTTACCATTTTCACGGTAAACAATATAGATATAGATTATATAAGAGAAAGTTATCTTTAGCTATGTGTTTGTCACGACCCGGATTTCCCACCCTCGAGAGTCATGATGATGCCTACTAATGTGAGCTAGGCAAGCCAATTATTGAACGAATAACCTTTTTACCCTTTTTATACTCTTAAACAATTATAAATCAATCATGTGTAAACAACGGAAATTTTAAAATAAGCGGAAGAAAAACAATAAAATATCTAAACATGTATCTAATACAACCGTTTAAGCCTTAACTACCTAGAACTGGTGTCACAGTACCACAGACAATCTAAGATTTACTACATACAAAGTTCGAAAAATAAATAAACGATACACTGTTTCTGAATTAAGGAAATGAAATAGGGATAAAGGGATAGATAGAAGGTGACGCCAAGGCCCGCGGACGCCTGCAGGACTACCTCAGGTCGCCTGTTGGACTGAAGGCAACAACCTCACTGCGGTCCGAAGTCTATAACACTGGGATCTGCACAAAAGAGTGCAGAGTGTAGTATCAGCACAACCGACCCCATGTGCCGTTAAGTGTCTAGCCTAACCTTGGCGAAATAGTGACGAGTCTAGGACCAGACTACCAAATAAACTTGTGCAGTTATATCATATACAACGGAAAAATAAAAGCAGATAATTTCAGTTAAAGATGGGAGGGGGAAAACATGCTTCGGGGAAATAACAGGTAAAACCAGAATATCAGGAGAATTGTAAAGAAACCAAAAATCCAATTACTAATAAGGATAAGGAAAACAAAGGCAGATTTCACTTTCATTTCACATCTCGTTGCAGGCGTGCAACCCGATCCCATTTCACATGTCTCGTTGCAGGCGTGCAACCCGATCCCATTTCACATATCTCATTGTAGGCGTGCAATCCGATCCCATTTCATATATCTTGTTGCAGGAATGCAACCCGATCCCATTTCACATATCTTGTTACAGGCGTGCAACCCGATCCCATTTCATATATCTTGTTGCAGGCGTGGAACCCGCTTCCATTTCACATATCTCGTTGCAGGCGTGCAACTCGCTCCCATTTCTTTTATCAACAAAAATCACAAAAGGGTCCCGGCAAGGGAGCAATAATATCAAAATAAACATCCCGGCAAGGGAATAATAGTGATAATAATATCCCGGCAAGGGAACAATAGTGATAATAACATCCCGGCAAGGAAACAATAATGATAATAACATGTGAAGCGCAATAAATCACAATGGAGGTATAACAATTACAATACAAGACTCATGCGCATGCTTGACACCAACGTATAGATACTCGTCCCCGTGCCAATATGTCGTACTCCACAATTAACACGTAGCAAATAAGACACGACTCCTAATCCCTCAAGCTAAGGATAGACCAAACACTTACCTCGATGCCACGAACACAATTCAAGTCTCTACTATCGCTTTACCTCGTGATTCACCACCAATTCGCTCGTATCTAGCAATAAGTTACTTAATTACATCAATAAATGCTAAATGAATCAATCCTAATGCATGAAAATAAGTTTTCCAAAGTTTTACCCAAAAAGTCAAAAATTGCCCCAGGCCCACATGGTCGAAACCCGAGGTTCGAACCAAAACCCGATTACCATTCCTCCACCATCCCAAATATATAATTTGTTTTGAACTCGGACCTCAAATCAAGGTCCAAATCCCCAATTTTTTAAAAACCTAGGTTCTACCCAAAACACCCAATTTCCCTCATGAAAATCATTGATTTTGAGTTGAAATCATGTGAAAAGATGTTAATGATTGAAGAAAACGAGTTAAAATTCGATTTTGAAGAAGAGTTGTTCTTGAAAAATCGCCCTAGGGAGTTTATGTTTGAAAGGATGTGAAAAATGGTTAATTTTCGACTAAGTATAAAAGTTGCAGGTTGCAGGTATGGGAATTGCGAATAGGGTTCGCAATTGCGAACCCCGACCCCTGTTATGTTCGCATTTGCGAAGGGGATTCTCGCAATTGCGATTAGGAAAATACGAACAAGGGATCGCATTTGCGATAGCAGGCCCAAAAGGGGTGCATCACATTTGCGAAGGAAATCTCGCATTTGCGAGATGGAGCTGGCTTGGGCTGCTTTGGCAATTGCGACAAGGCCCTCGCATTTGCGAGCCAGGCTTCGCAAATGCGAAGCTTGCAGGCCTGAACACACCAGCTATAAAACCTGCAATTCATCAAGTCCAAAATCCACCCTGTGGCCTATCCAAAACTCACCCGAGCCCTCGGGGCTCCAAACCAAACATGCACACCAACCTAAAAACATCATACGGACTCGCTCGTGCATTCAAATCACTAAAATAACATCAACAACTAGGAATTTAGCATCAAAATCATGAAATTTCCATAAGAACTTCAAATTTCCAATTTTCTAAAAAATGATCTGATTCACGTCGTTTCAAGTCCGTTTCTTACCAAACTTCACAAACATATCTTAAATCACATATAAGACCTGTACCGAGCGCCAGAACTAAAATACGGGCCCGATACCATCGAGTTCAAACCACAAATCATTTCCAAATCTCATAAATTATTTCAGGAAATAATTTTCTTTACAAATTCATTTCTCGGGCTTGGGACCTCGGAATTTGATTCCGGGCATACGCCCAAGTCCCATTTTTTCCTACGGACCCTCTGGGACCGTCAAATTAAGGGTCCGTGTCTGTTTACCCAAAATATTGACCGAAGCCAACTTAATTCATTTTATAATCAAAATTTACCATTTTCACAGATTTTCACATATTAGCTTTCCGACTACACGCCCGGACTGCGCACGCAAATCGAGGTGAGGTAAAAAAAGGTTTTTTACGGCCTTGGAATGCAACATTCATTTTAAAAACAGGTGATAACCTTTTGGGTCATCACATTCTCCACCTCTAAAATAACCGTTCGTCCTCGAACGGACAGAAGAAGGAAGTACCTGAGTTGGGAAAAAGATGGGATAACGGCTCCGCATATCGGACTTGGACTCCCAGGTCGATGCTCAGCAGGCTGACCTCTCCACTGAACACGAATAGAAGGAAAACTCCTCGATCTCAACTGACGAACCTGTCGGTCTAGAATAGCTACCGGCTCCTCCTCATAAGACAAGTCCTTGTCCAACTGGACAGTGCTAAAATCGACCATGTGGGATGGATCGCCGTGATATTTTCGAAGCATGGACACATGAAACACTGGATGCACGGCTGATAAGCTCGATGGAAACGCAAGTCTATAAGCCACCTCTCCCACTCGATCAAGAATCTCAAACAAGCCAATGAACCTAGGGCTAAGCTTGCCCTTCACCCCAAATCTCATCACGCCCTTCATAGGCGACACTCGAAGCAATACCCGCTCACCGACCATGAATGCCAAATCATAAACCTTGCGGTCGGCATAACTCTTTTGCCTGGACTGAGTTGTGCAAAGCCTATCCTGAATAATCCTGACTTTGTTCAAGGCATCCTGAACTAGATCCGTACCCAACAACCGAGCCTCCCCCGGCTCAAACCATCCAACCGGAGACCGACACCGCCTACCATATAAAGCCTCATAAGGAGCCATCTAAATACTCGACAGGTAGCTGTTGTTGTAGGCAAACTCTGCTAATGGCAAGAACTGATCCCACGAGCCTCCAAAGTCAATGACACAAGCTCGGAGCATATCCTCCAAAATCTGAATAGTCCGCTCGGACTGCCCGTCCGTCTGAGGATGAAATGTTGTGCTCAACTCTACCTGTGTGCCCAACTCTCACTGAACTACTCTCCAAAAATGCGAGGTAAATTGCTTACCTCGGTCCGAAATGATAGACTCAGGCACACCATGAAGACGAACAATCTCCCGGATATGGATCTTAGCTAACCTCTCGGAAGAATAGGAGACTGCCACAGGAATGAAATGTGCTAACTTAGTCAGCCTATCAACAATAACCCACACTGTATCGAAGTTCCTCTGAGTCCGTGGGAGTCCAACAACGAAGTCTATAGTGATCCGCTCCCACTTCTACTCAGGAATCTCATTCTTCTAGAACAAACCACAAAGCCTCTGATGCTCATACTTAACCTGCTGACAATTCAAACACCGAGCCACATATGTAACGATATCCTTCTTCATTCCCACCACCAATAATGCTACCGAAAATCCTGATACATCTTCGCGGCGCCCGGATAAATAGAATACCGGGAGTTATGGGCCTCTTCTAAAATTAACTCTCGGAGTCCATCTACATTAGGCACACAAACTCGACCCTGCACTCTCAAAACTCCATCATCACCTAAGGTAACCTGCTTGGCACCTCCGTGCTACACCGTGTCTCTAAGGACACACAAATGAGGATCATCATACTGCCGATCATGGATACGCTCCAATAAAGAGGAACGAGCGATCGTGCAAGCTAATACACGACTAGGCTCAGAAACATCCAACCTTACAAACTGATTGGCCAAAGCCTGAATATCCAAAGCAAGCGGTCTCTTACCGATCGGAATATAAGCAAGACTGCCCATACTGGATGACTTCCTACTCAAAGTGTCGGCCACCACATTGGCCTTTCCCGGATGATATAAGATGGTGATATCATAGTCCTTTAATAGCTCCAACCATCTCCTCTCAAATTTAGCTCCTTCTGCTTGAACAAATACTGCAGACTCTTCTGATCCGTGAATACCTCACATGCCACGCCATACACATAATGCCTCCAAATCATCAACGCATGAACAATGGCTTCCAACTCCAAAACATGAACCAGATAGTTCTTCTCATGAATCTTCAACTACCACGAAGCATAGGCAATGATCTTGCCATCCTTCATCAACACCGCACTAAGCCCAACACAAGATGCATCATAATAAACTGTATAAGGCCCTGAACCTGTGGGCAAAACCAACACCGATGACGTAGTCAAAGCTGTCTTGAGCTTCTGAAAGCTCGCCTCACACTCGTCAGACCACCTAAACTGGGCACCCTTCTGGGTCAACCTAGTCATCGGGGCTGCATTAGACGAGAACCCCTCCACAAACCGACGATAATAGCCTGCCAATCTTAAGAAACTTCGAATCTCTGTAGCTAATGCTGGTCTAGGCCAGTTCTTGACTGCCTCAATCTTCTTCGGATCAACCTGAATACCCTCTGCTGATACAATATGACCCAAGAATGCAATTGAACTCAGCCAGAACTTACACTTTGAAAACTTGGCATACAACTGACTATCCCTCAAAGTCTGAAGAACCACTCTAAGATATTGCTCGTGCTCCTCCCGGCTGCGGGAATATATCAAAATATTATCAATGAAGACTATCACAAACGAATCCAAGTAAGGCCTGAATAATCGGTTCATAAAATCCACAAAAGCTGCTGGGGCATTTGTCAACCCGAATGACATCACCAAGAACTCATAATGCCCGTACCGAGTGCAGAAAGTTGTCTTAGGGACATCGGATGCCCTAATCCTCCACTGATGGTAGCCAGATCTCAAGTCAATCTTCGAAAACACCTTGGCACTCTGAAGCTGACCAAACAAATCATCAATCCTCGACAACGGATACTTATTCTTGATTGTAACCTTGTTCAACTGTCGATAATCAATACATATTCTCATCGATTCGTCATTCTTCTTAACAAACAACACCGGCGCACCCCAAGGCGAAACACTAGGTCTAATGAAATCCTTCTCAAGCAAGTCTTGCAACTGCTCCTTCAACTCTTTCAACTCAGGCGGGGCCATACGATACGGCGGGATAGAAATGGGCTGAGTGCCTGGAGCCAAATCAATGTAAAAGTCAATATCCTGTTGGGCGGCATACCCGGTAGATCCGAAGGAAACACCTCAGGAAACTCACGAACAATGGGCATAGAATCAATAGAAGGAACCTCAACACTAGAATCACGAACATAGGCCAAATAGACCAAACACCCCTTCTCGACCATACACCGAGCCTTCATGTAAGAGATAACACTGTGGGTAAAATGACCAGGAGTCCCTCTCCACTCTAAACGAGGTAAACCCGGCAATGCTAAGGTCACAGTCTTGGCATGACAGTCCAAGATAGCGTGATAAGGTGATAACTAGTCTATTCCTAATATGACATCGAAATCAACCATGTCCAGAAGAAGCGAATCTATAGGAGTCTCAAGATCTCCAATTACAACTACACACAAACGATGGACTCGATCTACCACAATAGAATCACTCACCGGTGTAGACACATAAAAAGTAGCACTCAAAGAATCACTAGGCATGACCAGGTACGATGCAAAATAAGATGACACATAGGAGTACGTAGATCCTGGATCAAATAAAACTGAAGCATCTCTGCTACAAACCATAACAGTACCTGTGATAACTGCATCGGAAGCCTCAACCTCGGGCCTGGCTGGAAGAGCATAACATCAAGGCTGGGCCCCACCACCCTGAACTACATCTCTAGGACGGCCTGCTACTGGCTGGCCACCACCTCTAGCGGCCTGAGCTCCACCTCTAATACCTCTACCTCCACCTCTAGCACCTCTACCCCCACCTCTAGCTGGCTGGGCAGGCTGTGGAACACTCAGTGCCTGAACCATGGCACGGGAACCCTGATGCTAAGAGCTACTCGGTGCTCGAGGGCAATACCTAGTAATGTGCCTCGTGTCGCCACAAGTAAAACAAGCCCTCGGCTGCTGGGTCTGACAACCCTGGATACTCTAAAGCAGCGGTGCACTGACAGGAGCTGGTGGTGCACCGTGAGAAACCTGAAGTGCTGACTGAAAAGGCCTAGGAGGATGGCCTCTACCATACGAATCCCTACCTCCAGACGAGGTACCACTGAATCGGCCTGAATGACGAGGCCTCTTGTCAGACCCCTAACCACCTCCCTGCGACAGAACCATCCCCATTCTCCTGGTTACATTGGTCTCCTCTTGGAAGGAAATCTCACTCCCTGTCTCCCTAGCCATCTGAAGACGATTCGGCTGAATAAGTCCCTCAATGAACCCCCTCACCCTCTCTCTTTCTCTCGGTGGGAAGTATGATAAGAGCATGATGAGCCAAGTCGATGGATATGGTCTCATACTGGGTAACAGTCATAGAACCCTGCTGGAGGCGCTCAAACTACCTCTGATAGATCTCTCTCTGAGTAATAGGGAGAAACTTCTCCAGAAATAACAAAGTAAACTGCTCCCAAGTCAAAGCTGGTGATCCAGCTGGTCTAGCCAAGCAATAATCTCTCCACCAAGTCTTGGCAGATCCAGACAAGCGAAAAGTAGCAAAATCGACCCCATTGGTCTCCACTATCCCCATGTTCTTGAGAACCTCATAACAGCTGTCTAGAAAATCCTAGGGATCCTCAAAAGATGCACCGCTAAAAGTAGTAGTGAAGAGCTTGGTGAACCTGTCCAACCTCCACAAAGCATCGACATACATAGCTGCTCCATCACCGGTCTGAGCAGCCACACCCGGCTGAATTGCTCCAACTGGCTGAACTGCTGGAGTCTGGAACTGGGGAGCCACCTGCTCCAGAGTACGAGTAGCAGGAGTCTGGGCTCCTCCTACAGCCTGAGAGATGGCTGGTGCTACAGGAAGCAAGCTTGCCCAGGTGACACTCTCCATAAGGCCCACTAGACGGACCAGAGCATCCTAGAGTACAGGGGTAGAAATAAACCCCTCTGGGACCTGAGCTGGGCCCACCGGAACTATCTGGTCCGGAACCTCATCAGCAAAGTCAACTTGAGGCTCCGCCTCTAGTGCTACTGCTCTAGGCTAAGCTCTGCCCCTACCTCGGCCTCTAGCACGGCCTCGGCCTCGCCCTCTGCCCCTCGTGGGAGCTGATGTTGGGGCTCGGGCTACTGGTTAGTGGATGAGGAAGCGTGTGTTCTCGCCAACTGCGAAAGAACATAGTAGAAATTCAATTAGCATTGAAAAACCAAACCGCATGATAGGAGAGAATAAATGTGAAGTTTTTCCTAACTCTGTAGCCTCTAGGGATAAATACAGACGTCTCCGTACCGATCCCTCAAACTCTACTAAGCTTGTCTATGAACTGTGAGACCCATGTAACCTAGAGCTCTGATACCAACTTCTCACGACCCGGATTTTCCACCCTCGGGAGTTGTTATGGCGCCTACTAATGTGAGTTAGACAAGCCAATTATTGAACGAATAACCTTTTTACACTTTTTATACTCTTAAACAATTATAAAGCAATCATGTGTAAACAACAAAAAATTTAAAATAAGCGGAAGAAAAGAAATAAAATATCTAAACATGTATCTAATACAACCGTTTAAGTCTTAACTACCCAGAACTGGTGTCACAGTACCATAGACGATATAAGATTTACTACATATAAAGTTCGAAAAAATAAATAAACGATACACTGTTTCTGAATTAAGGAAATGAAACAGGGATAAAGGGATAGATAGAAAGTGATGCCAAGGCCCGCAGACGCCTGCAGGACTACCTCGGGTCGCCTGTTGGACCGAAGGCAGCAACCTCACTGCGGTCCGAAGTCTACAATACTGGGATCTGCACAAAAGAGTACAGAGTGTAATATCAGTACAACCGACCCCATGTGCTGGTAAGTGTCTAGCCTAACCTCGGCGAAGTAGTGACGAGGTAGGACCAAACTACCAAATAAACCTATGCAGTTATATCATATACACCAGAAAAATAAAAGCAAACAATTTCAGTTAAAGATGGGAGGGGGAAAACATGCTTCGGGGAAATGGCAAGTAACAATAGAATATCAGGAGAATTGTAAAGAAACCAAAAATCCAATTAGTAATAAGGACAAGGAAAACAAAGGTAGATTTCACTTTCATTTCACATATCGTTGCAGGCGTGCAACCCGATCCCATTTCATGTACCTCATTGCAGGCATGCAACCCGATCCCATTTCACATATCTCGTTGCAGGCGTGCAACCCGATCCCATTTCACATGTCTTATTGCAGGCGTGCAACCCGATTCCATTTCACATATCTTGTTGCAGGCGTGCAACCCGATCCCATTTCATATATCTTGTTGCAGGCATGGAGCCCGGTCCCATTTCACATATCTTGTTGCAGGCGTGCAACCCGATCCCATTTCACATATCTCGTTGCAGGTGTGCAATCCGCTCCCATTTCTTTTATCAACACCAATCACAAAAGGGTCCCGACAAGGGAACAATAATATCAAAACAAACATCCCGGCAAGGGAACAATAATATGACAATAACATCCCGACAAGGGAATAATAGTGATAATAATATCCTGGCAACGGAACAATAATGATAATAATATCCCGACAAGGAAACAATAATGATAATAACATGTGAAGCGCAATAAATCACAACAAAGTTATAACAATTACAATACAAGACTCATGGGCATGCTTGACACCAATGTATAGATACTCGTCACCATGCCTATAAGTCGTACTCTACAATTAACACGTAGCAAATAAGACACGACTCTTAATCCCTCAAGCTAAGGTTAGACCAAACACTTACCTCGATGCCACGAACACAATTCAAGTCTCTACTATTGCTTTACCTCGTGATTCCACCACCAATTCGCTCGTATCTAGCCACAAGTTACTTAATTACATCAATAAATGCTAAATGAATCAATCCTAATGCATGAAAATGAGTTTTCCAAAGTTTTACCCAAAAAGTCAAAAATCGCCCCCGGGCTCACATGGTCAAAACCCGAGGTTCGAACCAAAAACCCGATTACCCATTCCTCCACAAATCCAAATATATAATTTGTTTTGAAATCGAACCTCAAATCGAGGTCCTAATCCCCAATTTTTGAAAAACCAAGGTTCTACCCAAAACACCCAATTTCCCCCATGCAAATCATTGATTTTGAGTTGAAATCATGTGAAAAGATGTTAATGATTCAAGAAAACGAGTTAAAATTGACTTACAATCGATTTAGAAGAAGAGTTGTTCTTGAAAAATCGCCCTAGGGAGTTTATGTTTTGAAAGGATGTGAAAAATGGTTGATTTTCGGCTAAGTATAAAAGTTGCAGGTTGCAGGTATGAGAATTGCGAACCCCGACCCCTGTTATGTTCGCATTTGCGAAGGAGGTTCTCGCAATTGCGATTTGGAAAATGCGAACAAGGGATCACATTTGCGATAGCAGGCCCAAAAGGGTGTATCGCATTTGCGAAGGAAATCTCGCATTTGCGAGATGGAGCTGGCCTAGGCTGCTTACGCAATTGCGACAAGGCCCTCACATTTGCGATATCGCATTTGCGAGCCAATGCGAAGCCTGTAGGCCTGAACACACTAGCTATAAAACCTGC
Source organism: Nicotiana sylvestris (assembly GCF_000393655.2). Classification (NCBI taxonomy): domain Eukaryota; kingdom Viridiplantae; phylum Streptophyta; class Magnoliopsida; order Solanales; family Solanaceae; genus Nicotiana; species Nicotiana sylvestris. Next base: position 103,620,308 of record NC_091067.1, read on the forward strand.
AATTCATCAAGTCCAAAATCCATCCCGTGGCCTATCCAAAACTCACCCGAGCCCTCGGGGCTCCAAATCAAACATGCACACCAACCTAAAAACATCATACATACTCGCTCGTGCAGTCAAATCACTAAAATAACATCAACAACTAGGAATTTTGCATCAAAATCATGAAATTTCCTTAAGAACTTCAAATTTCCAATTTTCTCAAAAATGATCCGATTCACGTCGTTTCAAGTCCGTTTCTTACCAAACTTCACAGACTTATATTAAATCACATATAAGACCTGTACCGCGCGTCGAAATCAAAATATGGGCCCGATACCATCGAGTTCTAATCACAATTCATTTCCAAATCTCATAAACAATTTTAGAAAATAATTTTCTTTAAAAATTTATTTCTCGGGCTTGGGATCTCTAAATTCGATTCCGTACATACGCCCAAGTCCCATATTTTCCTATGGACCCTCCGGGACCGTCAAATCACGGGTCCGGGTCCGTTTACCCAAAATATTGACCGAAGTCAACTTAATTCATTTTATAATCAAAATTTACCATATTTCACAAATTTTCACATATTAGCTTTCCGGCTACACACTCAGACTGCGCACGCAAATCGAGGTGAGACAAAAATAGGTTTTTTTAAGGCATCGGAATGCAACATTCATTTTAAAAACAGGTGATGACCTTTTGGGTCATCATATTGTTTTACCAATTTAAATATCTTATTGTAAAACTTTATAATTAAAGCTCAATAAAATTTAACTACAATAGTACTTTTCTGAATTTTAAAGAAATTTTATCGTTACTATTTTTTTATTGTTAATCTAATATTAAGTATATATATTTAAGTTTTACTTTCTCTTTATATCTATATCTATCTATATTATATTAAAAGTGGGAGCCCGTAACTTAAAAATTAAATTACATAAATACCTTTCTAAATAGCTTAAATATTCTATTTATAGAAATATAATTTAATAATAATATTTATTAATCTATATCTATCTATCTATCTATCTATCTATCTATATTATATTAAAAGTAGGAAGCCCATAACTTAAAAATTAAATTACATAAATACCCTTCTGAATAGCTTAAATATTCTGTTTATAGAAAATAATTTAATAATAGTATTTATTAAGAAGAAAAAGCCTAATTTGATTTGACATGTCCTTTCTAAAAGGTTGTGTCTTTTTAATAAGTAACTATACATTTTTTTTTTTCAAATCTATTTAACCTCTATTTTAGTGAAATATTATACTCCTAGTGTAATATAAAAGTGCACATTCCCGTATTGAAGAAACAATCGGCTGATGGACTTATTCTCTTCAGTGAAGGTACATGCGTTAGTAATTCGTTAAATTGGTTAGACAACCACTATGCTGAATCCTTTTGTTATTACTAAAAATTGGTTTGTTCATACCGAACTTCTTTTCGGCCTTTATGTCATTTCTGGTTTGATTTTTCCTTGGTTGATTAGTAGATATTTAATCATTTAATTTTCAAAGTGACATTATGCTTACTTCAATTCTAAATTTTCTTTCTTGAGTTCTTGTGGTAGAAGAAATTATTAAATAATTGAAATTTCTTTAGTAGGCCTTATATCCTGAGTATCGATTTTTTATTAAATTATGCACAGTGTAGAGAAATTGCTATCCTCAAAATAGTTTCCTTGGAAAATATGCTGCCTACATTCCTTTATTATTTAACTAAAATTCTTTGCACAATTTTACTTTTAGATAATTTTAAATATTTCTACAATATGCAGGGAAAATATGGATATCATTTAATAGTCACATATTGATAATATTATTCACTAATCACTACTATTTTAATTCGGAAGGGGCATTACAACTTACGAAAGAAATACTTTGTCTATATTTATAACTTCAAAGGTAAGATACCTTTATCGATTTGATAAATAAATTTTAAGGTGAGTCATAATATTATTTGTTCCATGTTGAAGGGAGAGAGCATCAATTTGAATTTTGAATTGACAATATTTTAGTCTTAAAAGTTTTTAGCCTTTCTTTTGGCACAGAAATTTTGAATAATTAATTTCTTGACAAAATTTATCATAACTTCCATCTTTTTTTGAATAATATTTATTGAAGTTTAAAAAATTAGTATTTGAAGTTGAAAAGAAGTTTGAAATTTTGTTTGGTATAAATTTCACTTGAATAAGAAGTTAAACTTTAGTGAGTGAAACATTATTTCTTTTGAGATAATGAAAAAAAAATTTAGCTTCAAAATTTTCTATTTAAAAGTGAAGCTAAAATAATAGATAAAATTTAAATAAATATATATTTTCAAAAGCGTGTGTCCAAATACCTTTATAAATCAAACAAAAATTCTTAAAGTCGGCATATGATATGAAATAAACGTGCAACGCACGTTCAGAGAAACTTCTCTCTCTCTCTCTATATATATATCTTTAAATTTTAATTTTCATTAACAAAATATATTCTAAGTTATAATTTAAAGAACATCTAAGGTATAAATATGTAATCTTGTAGGAATTTATTATTAAATCTACCTCTATTATTAATTATTATTTTTATATTAGTGCACTAACTTTTATTTGATTGATATTAATAAGATCTTTTTTTAATATTTAATTGCGCCCATTTCTTTCATTATTCAATTTCAATAAATTATTTATGATTGATTATCATTTTTCACTTTTTTTTTAAAAAAAGTACAATTATTTTCATTGGTAAATTCATAACATAAATTAAGAAAAAATTGTGATATTAGAAAAGTAAAAATAAAGGATAGACCAAGGCTGATAAGATCGAGCGTAAAATGGGTATTTTAAAAATATACTTGAATTTGAAGGAGCAAACTATCTGGAGGAGAGGTTTGATTTTTAAGACTAAGTTGAGGGATCCAAATGATTTTCAACCTTTTTTAGTCTATATTCTTGTCTTCAAATTCTTGCTTTCTGACTCTACTTTGACAGATACTCCCTCCGGTCCACAATAAGCGACCAATTAACTTTTGGTACGTCTATTAATAAAATACTAAATTTTATACAATAATATCTAGTATGACTAAATTACTCTTAATTAAATATTTAATGTGAGGAGTAAGAAAACTTTTTAAGGATATGTACATAAGGATATTTTTATAAAAATAAATTGAATTATTTCTTGATTATATAAATGAACACTTATTTTAGACCAAAATAAAAAAGAAAATTTGTCACTTATTATAGACAGGAGGGAATAACGACATTGAATTTTCTCTCTCTCTTTCCATTTATGGATAATAAGTTTGATGAGTAGCAATTTAGTGGAAAAGCAGAGTCTCATGCACGATAATGAAATAGTAATGGTTAGTGAATATATCTCCTTCAGATCAAATTGATAAAATATCAAAATTTCCACCTATTTGTTTATCATATGTTACTAGTTGTAAGTAAAGGCTTACGCCAACTCATATTTTTCTAAGTACTTCGGAGATGGAGGGAGAAGGATTTGTTTAGCGTCATCATCTCATATAGTTTATCATCCTTGATTACGATTGATACCACAAATTAATAATGGCTCATTATTGGCAATAATTTTCATTTAGAAATGACAATCATTGGAAAAACATTAACATAAACAAATAGACAGATAATGTTAAGGCTTCATTAGGTTGGATGACAAGATATCTATTTACTCCATAAATCATCAAGACAAAAAAATAAAAATAAATAAATAACAACTACTAACAGATAGTATTGAGCATATGGTGAGCCATGTATTCCTTACGTATATATGTAAGTAGATTGTTTCGTTTTTCTCTTCAATGTTCTTTTATAGAAAATTGAACATAGCCAAAATATGGAAGAATCTAAGCATCCAATTCAAACATAAAACCAATGAGTGGAGTACTGGGTCTAAATTTGGACGACCAAGACAGTTGATGAGTACGACAAGCGACGAGATCCTCGTAGCTCGACATCCCGCAGGAAACGATGAGCGAGCGAACAAGAGCCCGTACGATTTTTGCAGTAGTATAGGTCCATTAGGGAGCATTAGAAATATTCTTTCGAATATTACCTACGACTTGTCTTTTAGGACTTAAAAGGGTTTTGTCCCTTATACATATAGCGAGAAAACAACTTTGTAAGGGCTCTCTCTGGACATTCTCCCAACTAAGAACATTCCTTTTAACACTTGTTCACATAAACAATTGAGATCATTATCGTTTGGTGATTCATCTTGATAGGGTCAAGAAGTATCACCATTTGTAGTCACCTTGTATATCTTTTGTTTTGGAGGTTATTATACTCAACTAAGATTTACCCCTTTATTTTTTTTGATTGATTTATTCAAAAAGGTTCGATATCTTTTGAGTCAAATAATTTGGCGCCGTCTATGGGGATTTCTATAGCTGAGATCTTAGTTTCGTTTAGATCCTTGAAAGAAATAATCACCTCTTCCTAACCTCGCAAAGGCCAACAATGACAGGAAAGGGAGAAGCAAGATTAAAGGCAATAGTAGGTATTACGAACAACCTCCTGAATTCCCTCAATTAAGCCGGTAGGGAAGACAACGAAAACGCAATGCCAAGTGCTACACCTGATGTAAAGCCCCGAAAATTTTTGCTAAGTAATTTAAGATTTCGTGGTGCCAAGGTAGGCTAATTAATTTATTTTGTGTGCAAATGAGGATTCATGATATAATGGATATCAATTGGATATGTTAATGAGCGTATAAGTCTAAGCCAAGTTGGAAAATTGCATGATAGACTAAAATTCCAAATGAGTACGCACAAGACCGCACTTTGGAGGAGCATATCTACAGATATTTAAGGTTCTAGATGATGCACAGCCGAAGTTATGACCAAATTACCAAAGGTTGGCGGAGGACTGCACGGATGCGAAGCATCCGAGGCAGCATCCAAAAAGAGGAGCTGGCAGTGAAGTGCTGCAATAGCATCCGGGTCAACATCTGAGCTCCTGAGAGGAGTGAAGTGGGGATGCGAAGTATCCAAGGCAGCATCCGAAATCTGGGCTTATAAACACAATTTCGGGATTCATTTTCTCCCATTTCTTTTGGACGACTCTTAGGGTCTTCCTCCACTCTCTCAAGACCTCCAACCCCTCCCATCTTCAAGGTAAGTAATCTCCATTAACTTGGTGTAAACTTCCATCATTCCTACACTAGTATTGATGAAATCTACTCATAAAACACATAGATCTTCAAGAAATTCCTTCAAGAACCCAAAGGAGGATTTGCAAGATTTCATCCAAAAGGTAAATCCTACACCCTTAGACTTACATATATGGTTATATTATGGGAATATGAGTATGAATTAAGTATTTGAACTCTTAGTGTGGTGATTGGAAGCCATAAGTTCCCAATATAAATACATAAATATTGTAGAGATTGAAAAGTGATTATTTGATAAGATTTGTTGGTTGGGTGTGAATGGATGGTCATGCATATGTTGTTGAAAGTTATAAATTGGTTAGGAATGATGGTGGAATAAATTGTTAGTTAACGGTGATAGTTGGATAAACCAATACTATAGTTATGAGGTGTAAAGATCTATACCTACAAGGTGTTTGATAATATGCCTAAATGGCATAAGTTATGTAATTTATTACTAATATTGGCCCTATTGAATGTTGTATTGTAGATTGAAGTTGTTTAAGTGTATTGGATCATTGTAGTATCATTAAGGGGCAAATTTCAGTTATGTATGGCTAAAACCCCGTCTTTTAGAAATTAAGCTCCATCGGTGTTTGTGTAAATACGGTAAGATCAAAGTTGAATTGTTGTATTGATTGTTGTTTCACATGAATTTGCGGTTGCGACCTTATATGCGTGCAACATGTGTATGATAAATGTGCTATTCTTGATAACTTGAAAGAGTGCAAGGAATATGAATCATGTACTGAAATGTTTAGACCTTAAATTGAGATTGAAGTTGCATATGTTGTGTCCTCTATGTGAAGTCTCATCTATGCTTACAATTTTATTTCCTCTTGTGTGCACATATTATCCTAAATTACAAATCTAACATTGAAATTGGGAATGATGTGAAATGTGGCCTAGTGCCAAATATATGATATGATAGGTGTGGCCCCAAGTGCCTATGAAATGACATATGTGAAACAAAGATTGAATTGAGATGATTGATGGAAAAGGGAAATGCATTGGTAAGGCGGCCTAGCCGATTGGGCCGAGATCGGGCGCCATGCCGCACACATGGTGGTATTGTGTTGATATTGAATCCCGGATAAAAAGGGAAAATGAGATTATGATTGAAGTGTATGTCTCAAGTGAGGCAACCTAGCCGATCAGGTCGAGATAGGACTCCGCTCAAGCTAGCGGTGGTATTGTGAACAATGATGAACAATATGAAATGCTCCAAACTAAAGGCTATGGAAACAAAATGTGAAAATTGTATGATTCTTTTACCTTGATAATGTTGTGATCGTTTGAAGCTTTTGAGTTATACTTGTGATTTCCTTATGTTTGGTATGGAAGTTCTTTCTAACTAGATGGTATATAGTTATACATACTAGTGCTATTCGATGGCACTAACGTCCCTTTTGCCGGGGGCTCTATGTATTTAAATGGATGTAGGTGTTTCTATAGCAGGCGGTGGTGGTCGCAGCTAGTGCCTCATCATCCTTTCAGCTGACTTGGTGAGCCCCACTTCGTTTCGGGGTCTTGTTTCATCTCTTTATCATATACATTATATTTGAGGTATAGTCGGAGCCTTATTGCCGACATTTCCATATTACTCTTCAGTTGTATTTATAGGCTCCGTAGACAGGTTGTGGGTAGTGTCGGGTATTGGAATTAAAGTTGAAATATTGATGTTTCGCAATGATGTATAAAACTTGTAATATCTTCAAAATTGTGAACGAAGTTGTTAATGGAAATGAAATGGAATTGTTAATGACATGTTTATAGAATTTGATTAATGGTGTACATTTCATCTTTATTCAAAGTCGAATTTGGATAGTATGAAACCTAACAGGCTTGCTGAGTCGGGTTTACTCGGTTGAGTACCGGTCGTGCTCCTCGAATTTTGGGGCATGACAAACTTGGTATCAGAGTCTAAGGTTTTAAAGTATCCTAGAATGTCTCCGAGCCGTGTCTGGTAGAGTCCTTCTTATCGGTGTGTTGTCGACCACATCTATAAGTTGGAGGCTACATGGACATTTTAGGAATGTTACCCTTCTTCAACACTCCAGATCGTGCGATAAAGCTTGACTATGAGATTGTCTTCTAACATGTGCTTTAAGGTTCAAGGTAAGTTTAAATGATCTTTCATCTATTCCAAGTAATGTTGTCATATGACATGACAAATGGGCAAAGGCCTGAATATTAAGGAGATGGCACATGAATCGTGTTGAACGAATGGTACGAATATATGAGATACGTACATAGTACCAGGAGCATACTTTACTCGAGAAAAGTGTTAAAAATGATTACCACCTCCAAGGAGACATTGACTTGATAAATGAGATGCGAGCTTATATGGCACATGTGGATAGTGTGGGAAGTATGTATATGATCCTAAGGTGTAAAAGAAATTTTGTTATATAAGCATGTGGTATATGTAAGGCATGACTAGGAGAGTAATGACAAACATGTAGGTCTCTCACGGGAGACAAGAAGTTATGAAAGGAGAGTCAATTGAACCCACGATGAAAGACCCATGTACAACGAATTTTATAAAAATCTAGAAGTGTACAAAATGATATTACACTCCTAAAGGATATTGACATGAGGAATTGGAATCCCAAGCTCATGTGGCTGAATAAGAGCAGAGAACTTATGAGGTTAATACCATAGTGACATAAATCTCCCTAATAGTCGAACATATATATGAGGGATAGAGATATGAGACATATGTCCCTAAAGTTTCTAAATTCAAGTCTTGTGTCGAAATCCAGGACATTCGCCCCGGGGGGGGGGTTAGGAAGGGCCATAGTGAGGCCACTTAAATACAACGAAACAAGAGTACAACCATGTAGCTATGATGTTTGAATATTTTGTTGAAGACATGTATAGTCTAGAAAAGTGATAATAGATAACGTGATTATCTGAAAGGATATGCTAATGGTAGACCACTAGTACACCAAAAAGGTGAAAGGTTAAGGAAGGTAAAATTTTCATATAGGGCAATATGAATGATAGGGTCAACGATCCTAGAAACTAAGAGTATATTTGTAAAAAGGATTTTATACTTGTTAGAGAGTCAGGAACAATAGAACCTAAGGAAGTACTATAGGTCAAATGTGGAAGGTTGCGAGTTTTTAGAATGGGTTAATCATAGATTTGTGATTTAACCAAAGTACCAAGGCGTTAAGAAAGGTGGAACGAGTGAGAGAAATAAATGTGATGCTATAATAACCCAAGAGGGTATTTGGGCTTGATGGAGAGCCTAAAAAAATCTTACAAGCAAAGAAGTGTTAAGTGATATGCGGATGAACACACTTTTCCACGGATATCCTAACAAGATTTGAGAGGTGAGCGGGATGAAATAACTAAGGGAAAAGAGCACATAACATATGGAAGAATACATGGCTATTCACTAGCTAGGAAGAATGAGGTGAGAAGAAATGGGGAGAAAACCTATAAATTGAGATGGTCATGGTTATCATAAAATATCTTGTATCAGAATGGTAGACTCGCTTAGAGTATTAAGTGTTAATAAAAGTTAAAAAGGACTAACCGTAATGCAACCAACTTGGGTGACACCGAATATTAACTAAAGGATCTAGAGACAGTTCATGTCTACATACAATGGAAAGTGAGACTATTGGTGGTGAAGTTGTGGTATGATAAACCCATTAAACCAGGCACAATGTTATTGCAAGTTCATGGGAGGTAGACAAGTGTGGGGCAAAATAAGGCTATCAATTATGCACTATGAGCAAAATAGAATGGGAATGAATGTTCCAGTTAGAAAAAGAAGATGGTACCAGCATATTGTTTAGGCCAGTGGGTCTTTCTGAATTGAATATGTATGAAGGGTGTTTATATGTGTTTTGGGAAGTGTTTAACAGTAAAGAGAGATCATGAGAATGTTCACAAGGGAAGTGGAGTGGTTTCTTAAATTCTATAAGTCACGTAAGGAGGAAAAATATTGTCTAGGAAAGGTCTGAGCACAATGTTACATTACATTTGATGCAATGTCGTGCATGTTGATGATGTGAAGGTGTGTGCGAAGTCTAGAAGATATGATTTCTTTGAAATAAAAGGTCCTATAAGAAAACTCATCCAGTAATGTCTTTTGTTGAGAATTTGGAAGAGCAAGTTGCAAGTATTCACAAAAGATTGTAACCATATCAAGGAAATTATTGAAGAACTCAATTACTATGAGGTCATATGTAAGAGAAATGTGACATAGATGGTCCAATATTGATGCAACATGGCCAGGTGATTACTTATGCTTCAAGGCAACCCAAGAATCATAAAAGGAACTATTCGACACATGACTTAGAACTTGCGGCGGTAATTTTTGTATAAAGATTTTGCAACATTATGTGTATGGGGTCCACGTGGATGTATTTATGAACCACAAGAGCCTTCAATATATTTTTAAACAAAAGAAGTTGAATCTGAGACAGGGAGGATGGCTTGAGTTACTCAAGGACTATGGTATCGATATTCTCTACCACCCGGGAAAGGCCAATGTTGTGGCGAATGCTCTTAGCCGGAAATCTATGGGAAGTCTGGCTCACTTGGAGGCATATCAAAGGTCATTGGCCAGAGAGGTTCCCTAGTTGGCTAGTTTGGGAGTTCGTCTTGTGAACTCTAGTGAAGGTGGGGAAATTGTGCAAAATAGGGTTGAATCGTCACTTGTAACAGAAGTGAAAGAGAAGCAATACAACGATCCATTATTGGTACAGCTGAAGGAGGGAATTCATAAATACAAGACCACAACTTTTTCTTTTGGCATTAATAATGATACCCTACGGTGCCAAGTGCGCCTATGTGTTCCAGATATTGATAGTTTTTGGGAAAGGATTTTGGCAGAAGCTCACACTTCTAGGTATTCCGTACACCCAGGTTCTACAAAAATGTATCATGATCTCAAAGAAGTTTATTGGTGGAATAACATGAAAAGGGATGTGGCGGACTTTGTGACAAAATGTCCGAACTATCAACAAGTGAAGGCTGAACATCAAAGGCCTGGAGGATTGTTACAAAGCATAGAAATTCCAATGTGGAAATGGGAAATGATCAATATGGATTTTGTGGTAGGATTACCTCGCACTCTATGCAAGTTTGACTCAATTTGGGTGATTGTGGACCGACTCACGAAATCAGCGCACTTCTTGCCAGTTAAATCTACCGACACAACGGGACAATATGCTCAACTGTATATCAAAGAAATAGTCAGGTTACATGGCACTCCAGTTTCAATCATTTCAGATCAAGGGGCTCAATTCGTGACAAACTTTTGGAAGAAATTTCAGCAAGGTTTGGGTACTTAAGTAAATCTTAGTACAGCCTTCCATCCACAAACTAATGGGCAAGCAGAGAGGACCATTCAGACGCTTGAGTATATGTTGCGTGCTTGTGTTCTTGATTTCAAAGGTAATTGGGATGACCATTTGCCACTCATAGAATTTGCTTACAACAACAACTTCTATCTTAGTATCCAGGTGGCACCTATGGCGTTGTATGGTAAGAGATGTAGATCTTCCATTAGGTGGTTCGAGGTTAGAGAAGCTGAATTGATAGGGCCAGACCTTATGCATCACGCTATGGAGAAGGTTAAGGTCGTTAAGGAGCGGTTCAAAACTGCTCAGAGTCGCCAAAAGTCTTATTCAGACGTTCGTTGCAGAGATTTAGAGTTCAAAGAATATGATTGGGTATTCCTAAAAGTTTCCTCCATAAAAGGTATTTTGCGGTTTGGAAAGAAAAGGAAATTGAGGTCGAGGCATGTGGGGCCATATAGAATCATTTAAAGGATCGGTCAGGTGGCATACAAGCTCGATTTACCATCCGAGATGTCATTGGTACACCTAGTATTCCATGTGTCTATGTTAAAGAAGGTAGTGGGAGATCCGTCCACTATTGTGCCAGTTAAGACTATTAAGGTTAATGAAGAATTATTGTACGAAGAAATTCCAGTTGCCATCCTTGATAGGCAAGTCCAAAAGTTGAGAAATAAAGAAATTGCCTCCGTGAAGGTGTTATGGCGAAACCAGCAAAGTGAGGAAGCCACTTGGGAAGCCGAGGAAGAAATGAAGAAGAAGTACCCTCACTTGTTTGGATAACTATGTAATTAAGTATTTGTGTCCTATGAAGATGTTGAAAGCTTACCTTCTATGAATTATGTATCACATGGTTAGTTGATGATAATAGTGTTTTTTTTCTCTAGAAATGCATTGCTTATGGGGCCACGGTTGACATTATTTTATATTATGTTACATCTTTGGATTATGTATATGTTGATAGGATGTATTTCTGGGATTCTCTAACAGGTGGATAGGCCCGATTACAAGGGAAACTCTGCCGAAATTTCTGAAATATTTAGGAGTTAGTCAAAATTTGGGAGTTAAAGATATGTGAGAAAGGAGATAAGTTATACTAAGTATTTGCGGATTGACTCCAATTATCATTCCGGGACGAATGATCCTAAGCAGGGGAGAATGTAAAGCCCCGGAATTTTTTTTTAAGTAATTTAAGATTCGTGGTGCCAAAGTAGGCTAATTATTTTATTTTGTGTGAAAATGAGTATTCATGATATAATGGATATCAATTGTATATGTTAATAAGCGTATAAGTCTAAGCCAAGTTGGAAAATTGCATGATAGACTAAATTCCAAATGCGTATGCACAAGACCATACTTTGGACGAGTATATATACAGATATATAAGGTTATAGATGATGAACAACCTATCAAATGAAAGGCCTTTTAGTCTAGTTTCTAACGCTTCAAACCTTTCATCATTTGGACTTTCCTACAAGAAGTTATGACCAAATTACCAAAGGCTGGCGGAGGACTGCGCGAATGCGAAGCATCCGAGGCAGCATCTAAAAAGAGGAGCTGGCATTGAAGTGTTGCCATAGCATTCGGGTCAGCATCCGAGCTTCTGAGTGGATTGAAGTGGGATGTGAAGCATCCGAGGCAACATCCGAAATCTGGGCTTATAAAAACAATTTCGGGATTCATTTTCTCCCATTTCTTTTGGACGACTCTTAGGGTCTTCCTCCACTCTCTCAAGACCTCCAACCCCTTCCATCTTCAAGGTAAGTAATCTCCATTAACTTTATGTAAAAGTCCATCATTCCTACACTAGTATTGATGAAATCTACTCATAAAACACATAGATCTTTAAGAAATTCCTTCAAGAACTCAGAAGGTTTGCAAGATTTCATCCAAAAGGTAAATCCTATACCCTTAGACTTATATATATGGTTATATTATGGAAATATGAGTATGAATTAAGTATTTGAACTCTTGGTGTAGTGATTGGAAGCCATAAGTTCCCAATATAAATACATAATTATTGTGGAGATTGAAAGGTGATTATGTGATAAGATTTGTTGGTTGGGTGTGAATGGATGGTCATGCATATGTTGTTGAAAGTTATAAATTAGTTAGGAATGATGGTAGAATAAATTGTTGGTTAATGGTGATAGTTGTATGAACCAATACTATAGTTATGAGATGTAAAGATCTATACCTACAAGGTGTTTGATAATATGCCTAAATGGCATAAGTTATGGAATTTATTACTAATATTGGCCCTATTGAATGTTGTATTGTAGATTGAAGTTGCTTAAGTGTATTGGATCATTGTAGTATCATTAAGGGGCAAATTTCAGGTATGTATGGCTAAAACCTCGTCTTTTAGAAATTGAGCTCCATTGGCGTTTGTGTAAATATGGTAAGATCAAAGTTGAATTGTTGTGTTGATTATTGTTTCACATGAATTTGGGGTTGCGACCTTATATGCGTGCAAGATGTATCTCAATATGATAAATGTGCTATTCTTGATAACTTGAAAGGGTGCAAGGAATATGAATCATGTACTGAAATGCTTAGACCTTAAATTAAGATTGAAGCTGCATATGTTGTGTCCTCTATGTGAAGTCTCATCTATGCTTATAATTTTATTTGCTCTTGTGTGCACATATTATCCTAAATTACAAATCTAACATTGAAATTGGGAATGATGTGAAATGTGGCCTAGTGCCAAATATATGACGTGATACATGTGGCCCCAAGTGCCTATGAAATGACATATGTGAAAGAAAGATTGAATTGAGATGATTGATGGAAAAGGAAAATACCTTGGTAAGGTGGCCTATGAGATCGGGCGGAGATTGGACGCCATGCCGCACACATGGTGGTATTGTGTTGATATTGAATCCCGGATAAAAAGGGAAAATGAGATTGTGATTGAAGTGTATGTCTCAAGTGAGGCAACCTAGCCGATCGGGTCGAGATCGGACTTCGCTCAAGCTAGCGGTGGTATTGTGAACAATGATGAACAATATGAAATGCTCCAAACTAAAGGCTATTGAAACAAAATGTGAATATTGTATGATTTTTTTACCTTGATAATGTTGTGATCGTTTGAAGCTTTTGACTTATACTTGTGATTTTCTTATGTTTGGTATGGAAGTTCTTTCTAACTAGATGGTGTATAGTTATACATACTAGTGCTATTCAATGGCACTAACGTCCCTTTTGCCGGGGGCACTATGTCTTTAAATAGATGTAGGTGTTTCTATAGCAGACACTGTTGGTCGCAGCTAGTGCCACATCATCCTTTCAGCTGACTTGGTGAGCCCCACTTCATTTCGGGGTCCTGTTTCATCTGTTTATCATGTACATTGTATTTGAGGTATAGTTGGAGTCTTGTTGCCGGTATTTTCATATTACTCTTCAGTTGTATTTAAAGGTTCCGTAGACAGGTTGTGGGTAGTGTCGGGTATTGGAATTAAAGTAGAAATATTGATATTTCTCAATGATGTATAAAACTTGTAATATCTTCAAAATTGTGAACGAAGTTGTTAATTGAAAAAGAAATGGAATTGTTAATGACATATTTATAGAATTTGATTAATGGTGTACATTTCCTCTTTATTCAAAGACGAATTTGGGTAGTATAAAACCTAACACGCTTGCTCAATCGGGTTTACTCGGTTGAGCGTCGGTCGCACTCCTTGGATTTTGGGGCGTGACACCTGAGGGAGAGATCTCACCCCTCTGCACGAGGGCGTGACTGTCTCGCCCGAGAGGAAAACCTCAACATCCGCAATAGGAGAAGCACCACCAGCTATTAAAAGGTTATTAGAAGAGTGGTTGACAAACACCTTGAGCAACATACTCGACAAACCCGTTCAAAGGGATATCGAAGGCACAATACCCACAGAAACCGTAACTATCGCCAATGAGCCAGAAACTGCACGAGTATGTAACACTCATATTGTCATTGATGCAGGTAACGATGCATTTGCGGCCATCTTAAAGAAAATGGAAGAGATGGAAAATGAGAACAAAATAACTCCGCGATCAGATGAAGGAGCATAAAAAAGGATTGATAAAATACCGGGCACTCCGAATTTGCTACCAAAACGTGACATAGGCCGATTCGTCAAACAACCATACAGTGAAGGGGCGACTCCCCACTCTATTCCGAAAACCTTCAAAATGCCACCATATTTGAAAATATATGATGGCACCATAGACCCGAAAGATCACTTAATCCATTACATTACTGCAGTAAAAGGTAATGATCTATCGAAAGAATAGGTGCCATCGGTGCTGCTGAAAAAGTTCGGCGAAACTCTGACAGGGGGAGCACTGACATGGTATTCCCAACTACTAGCACGATTGATATCAACGTTCAAAGAAATGACAGATAAGTTCGTCACCGGGGAGCGAAAAAGGCAGAGGCCAGGGGAAATGACATCTTCGCCGTTAGGCAGACGACAAGTGAGGTACTTCGGGATTTTCTAGCCTGATTTAACAGGGTAAGAATGAGCCTACCAAACATGTCAGAAGGGATGGCGGTAGCAACCTTCCAAAATGGGTTAAACAGAAACGGGTCAAAAGCAACCAAAAAGATGCTAAGTAGACTCATGAAGTACCCCCCACCACGTGGGAAGAAATTCATAATGCCTATTGTGCCGAAGTAAGGGCAGACGAGGATGACCTAAACGGCCCGATCCAACGGCTAACATCGGTCTAAACCGAAACAAGGTGATATCGCCGCAACAACGGCTGAAGGGACCAACTACCCCATTTCAATCGAGAAAGACACCAGCCCTACATCCAACCTACCTCCTCTACGACATACAGATGTCATGCCTCGACACACCGCACCACCCCGAAATGAAAGAGGTATGCCTCCACTGTTATCTGCTCATAACTTTTGTGTTTCTCCCACAGAAATAGTGTATGCACTGGAAATCTCGGCACAAAGGTGCAATGGCCGCAAAAGATGAAGTCGGATCCGAGCACCCGGAGATCGAACGTTCTGTGTGAATTCCACCAGGAAAGGGGACACAAGACCGAAGACTGCATAGGTCTACGATAGGAAGTGGTAAGAATGCTAAACCAGGGACACCTGAAAGAACTGCTGAGCGATCGAGGATGGGTTAACTTCTCTCGTGGATGCGATCAACCTTAGGGACATCCAAAACCACCGTCACCAGCTCGTACCATACAAATGATCATTGGCGGTGGCGATGATACAGTAATCAACCATATGAAATTCACCACCACACACAAACTCAAACAGACAGTCACCCACGAACAGTATGACGACCTCGAAGATAGTATCATCTTCGATAAGTCGGATACCAACAATTTGTCTTTCCCTCACTATGATGCTTTGGTTATAACTTTACTCATCGCGGATCCGATTG
The DNA here is from genome assembly GCF_000393655.2 of Nicotiana sylvestris. Taxonomy (NCBI): domain Eukaryota; kingdom Viridiplantae; phylum Streptophyta; class Magnoliopsida; order Solanales; family Solanaceae; genus Nicotiana; species Nicotiana sylvestris. The sequence goes on from NC_091067.1 coordinate 103,636,163, forward strand.
TAGACATGTAATTTTTTACCATCCCCAAGATTTTACACATTTTAGCGTAAATATTTAATTTTGGTTTAGTATCGCTATTCTAAATAGTGTTGACTCTTTTACTTTATTTTTATCACGATAAAATAAAAAAATTACAAAAAATATTTTTCATGTTTAGGTTAAAGTCAATTAGTATATTTATATTTATAGTATTATAAAATTTGAAAATACAAAAAAAAAATTAGTTTCACTCCTAGTATTTAGTTTTATATTAGTTTTATATTAGTTTATTTTAATTTAGAGTGATATTTTTATTTTTATTGATACATTGTATTATTTGGTCTTTTTAGCCTAAGTTCAAACCCAAAAGACATGGTCCAACCTAATTACTCTTAGCTCATTCTTCCCAACCCATTAGCCCACTTAAGTGCAAAATTTAATCATTGCCATATATTTTCTTCTAATCCAATGACCATCATCCCTTCCCACTTCCATATAAAATATCCCTTTATAGAAACCCTACCTTAAATTTTGATATACCTAGACCTATAGAAAAACAAAAAACAGCAGCTGAACCTTATCGTTTTTAGCTGACTTGTTTTTGCTGACATAAAATTGGAGTTTTGCTGAATTGTTGGCAATTCCATACTTGCTCCATTACATAATCACGTGGTTCCATATGTTGAAACAGAGAAAGTGTTACGTAGAAAGGTGCTTTTTGATTTTCCCCACAATTTGATCGGTTGATTTCACGTAAGAGTCATCAGCTTTTTTTTAGGTTCGAATTTCAATTGTCGCTAATCAAATTGAGACTTAGACTTCTTCGATTGTTTGGCTCTTCATGGCCTAGAAACAAATTTCGAAGGGATAGAAAGTCGCGAATTTTTGGTTTTGTTATGGATATGAAGTGCCAGTTTATGTACTGTCTGAATGTTTGATTGAGCGAAGGTTGTCTCGAGTTTTTCGGTGCCGATTCGAGATTCCGATTCGCAATTTTGGTGTTGCGGTCCAAGGATTGTTGCTTTGTTTAGTCGATTGACTTGCAAATTTTAAGCTTTGTTCATCAATAAAAGGTCCATTTCTCAATTTTTATTCTCATTTCATTGTGTTATGATAGCTTAGTGCGCGTGTTGGTTGATTTGTGATTTTATGTTGTTTGAGTAATATGTCTTAGTTTTCATTTAAATTATTTTAATTAGTTTTTATTTCGATTGTGATGCATATAGTCTTGGGATCTTGAATAAATGCTTTTAATCGGGTAGATGGAAAAAATGGAATTGTTTCTTTCTTGGCAAGGAATAAGAATGGGCCATAAGGTAGGCATTGAGCCATAAGGAATCTTGCCAAGTAATAGATCATGTTAGCTAGCCTATTTGCTCCCCAATAATATTTTGTTCGTAAATTTGGCATCGCAATAATCTTAAATTTTAGGAAGAATAATGAACACCGTTAGAGTGCTTCATGCGCGTTTTGAATTTATTATCGTGATTATGTACACGTTTGCGTGACGTAGTCACGATTTTCAAAATTAAAACCAAGGTATGCGTTCGCGCAACTTTGGACACAACAATCTTAATAATAATAAAGCGTGATTAATTGTGGACACGTACGCGTGACATGATTTTTGATGCGCCAAACGAAATGAGTACACGTACGCGTGACTTTTTTCAGGTTGATTTCTTAATTTAGAGCGGTAAGGGTAAAATGCACATAGGTTCTAAAGTACATAATTAAACAATTTAATTAAGCCAAGTATGATTAAAGCAATCATGCTAAAATCACGAAACTCGGGAATGCCCAACACCTTCTCCCGGGTTAACAGAATTCCTTACCCGGATTTCTATGTTCGCAGACCATAAATAAGAGTCAACTTCCTCGATTCGGGATTTTAAATCGGTGACTTGAGGCACCATAAATTATCCCAAGTGGCGACTCTGAATCTAATAATTAATCCCGTTTTGATTATTGTCACTTTAATTGGAAAAACTTCCTTATATTCCCTTTCGGATGGTAAAAAAGGAGGTGTAACAGCTCTGACGACTCTGCTGGCAAGAACCCAGAACTTCTGGTTCATGGTTCAAGAATTCGATCTTGTTTTGTGATTTTTACTTGGCTTTATTTATTGTTCATATTACTGTATTTGTGGACCTAATGTGCTAACTGCTGCTTATTTACCGCTTTGATATTTGAATTGTGTTAAACCGTCTTCTTACGCCTTCCACCTGAGTCTTCTAAAAAATGGTGCACACGTTCGCGTGACCCACTTTTCTATTAGAAGTCATACCAAATAGAACGAGGCTGGGTCATCAACAAGGCCAGGTAGACTTTCGTACTCCCGGTACGTTGCCCTCACCTCGGCTCGAGTTGTCCGCTCGAGTAAGCCAGGTCTTGAACCCAACCCCAGGTTTAAACCTAGAATAACATAGCCTCATGCCGGATCCCTAGTAGGAACGTTTGTTTGCCTCACGTGTATTTGACCTTGGGGGCTCAACACAGGGGTTGGGTACGTCTAGGACAGGTGTACCCGAAATGAAAGACCATCCTGATACATCTTACGTGCTATTTGTACATTTATTTATTTCGGCATGCATGTTGACTGGCTAAGGAAAGAAAAACAACAGAAAAATCAAGAGTGAGGTAGGATAGGGAATTCACCCGGTTCTGAAAACTCCGGTATTTGAAAATGTCTCGAAACTCTGCCAATTATTTTTTTTAAAAAAAAAAGAGAAAAAGAAAATATATTTCAAAAAAAAAATGAATGAAAGTGAGTCAACATCATATTTTTCAATTATGTCAAAACTACCGAACTACGGGGTCTGATTCTCATCGGATGTGAGATACGTAGGCAAACCTCATCGGTTCTGGCCCACAATTTTAAAAAAATACAAAAATATTTTCCTTTACTTCCTTCCTTAGAAAAGTATTTCCTTAGACCACAATTTTCAAAAAAATTCAAAAATATTTTCCTTTATTTCCTTCTTTGGAAAAGTCTTTCCTTTAGACCCAAATTTAAAAAAAATACAAAAATATTTTCTTTTAATTTCTTCTCAAAATCCAAAAATATTTTCATTCTTCTTTCGAAAATTGAAAAGAAAATTCAAGATTCAATTTTTTTTTCTTTAGAAGTATTTCTTTTATAAAGTCAAAATAAAAGTCCAAAAATTCAAAAATATTTCCTTTCTTCTTTAGAAGTTTTTCTTTCGAAATCCTCCCCCCCCCCCAAACAAAAAAAGTTTGAAACTAAAAAAAATGGAAAATATTTTTTTTCTTCTTTAGAAGTCTTTCTTTCAAAAATTTCAAAAAAAATATCAAACAAAACTGAAATCAAAAATCAAGAAATATTTTTCCTTCTTCTTCAAAAGTCTTTCTTTCAAAAATTCTTTATAAAAAAAAATTCATTCTTTATAAGTCTTTCTTTCGAAAAAAAATAGTTAGTTGATTTTCTTTATTCCTGATCTTCCCGAACTACGCAAGATCTGATTCATGTTCCCACATGATACGTAGGCAACTCACATCAAGTTCGATCAACTAAAAAAAATGAAAAAAGAAAAAAAATGATGATAATAATAAGGACTGACTGAGTCCATTCTAATGTGTCTTTTGTTTTGAATTGTGAATAAAGTTTGAGGTGGTCAGTTTGTGGTAAGCGGACATCACAAGATCCAAGAAAAAATAATAACTGACATCGAAACTGTTACAAGTGCTCAAGAGACTCAGGGTCAGAGGGTTCAGCAAGAGTCTACTGTGGTTGAGGAAAATAGAATACTGAAACAGAAAATAACTGAAATGTGTCAAGCATGGGCCAATGGCCAAGGACAGCCTTGTCACGAGTCACAATTTGCTACCCAGCAAGAATAATCCCACTCTCCTGAGTACCATTCGTATCTATTTGATCTTCCTGCAAAGATTGAGAAGCCTGCCCGAAAGATGGCACAGGAAGAAATGACCCAAAGAGTGAAAAGCTTAGAACAACAGTTGAAAAACATGCAAGGGTTGGCAAGTCAGAAGAGTATTGCCTTCAAGGATCTATGTATGTTCCCCGATGTCCACTTGCCTCCTGGTTTTAAGACTCCCAAATTTGAAAAGTATGATGGACAAGGAGACCCTATAACCCACCTGAAAAAGGTATTGCAATCAGCTAAGAGGTTCGAAAAGAAATGAAGAATTGCTAATAGCTTATTTTGGGGAAAGTCTTACGGGTGTAGCCTCCGAATGGTTTATGGATCAAGACACATCTCGCTGGTATATCTAGGATGACATGACACAACTTTGTCAAACAGTTCCAATGCAACATTGACATCGGCCCAGACCGCAATTCCCTTTCAAACCTGAAGAAGAAACCAACCGAAAGTTTCAGGGAATATGCCATTAAATGGAGAGAGAAAGCGGCTAGAGTTAAGCCACCCATGGATGACCATGAGCTAATCACTGTCTTCCTTTACACCGAAGAGCCAGATTGTTTTCAAAACATGATGTCCGCAGTGGGCAAATCCTTCTCGGAAGGAATCAAAATGGGAGAAATGGTAGAGAATGGTCTTAAGATAGACAAAATTATAAGTCAAACAGTTCTCAAAGCTGCAACTCAGGCTGTCCAGATTGAATCTGATAATTTTAGTGACACAAATGAGAAGGACAAATAAATCATGATGACATCAAGGTTGAGAAGAGGTCCTAGGAGAGCATCTCGAAGGTATGACCAGCCTCGTCTGTTTTCCGATGATGCTCCTGAGCACTACTATCCACTTCAGAACTCACAATACTCTGTTGCTCCACCTCAATATGTTGTCCAACCACCAAATCATCTAAGAAGGCGAGCACTAACATCACAAAATCTCCACCAGCCTCCACAAAATTTTCAGGTGCCCTATAACCAACATCCAAGCCAGAGGTATAAAGGGGAACAAAGGTTAAAAGATAATTTTAATCCAATAGAAGAGTCTTATGCAAGCTTGTTTGAGAAATTAAAGCATTATGACATGATTGCACCCATTCCTCCAAATCATGTGGACCCACGTACAAGAAGATTTGACCCTTCTAAAAGGTGTGAATACCATTCCAATGCCCAAGGACACAATGTTGAAAGCTGCCGGGATTTGAAAAGAGAAACAGAAAGGATGATCCAAGAAAAGTTGATTGTGATCCAAGATAATGACATCCAAAATATCACGCAGAATCCTTTACCTACATATGATGATGCACACTTTGTGGGGATAATGTCCGGTGACATGGAGAATGAGAATCCACTCAGGAACTTGCCGACTGAAATTGGAGAAGGCCATGATTATTCTGATGAGCAAATTTGTGGCTAAATGTCAAGCTTAGCAATTGAAAAGTCATTCCCTCCTTACTAGGAAGGAATCTTGATAGCTTGTTTTGATGTTTTTTTATTATCAGGGTTATTTCAGGGTTGTGATCTAGATTTTATTTGTTTTATTGAGTCAAACCCTTCTATCCTTCTATTCTGTTTGTATGAGTCATGTCTGTTTGTTTTGTTGCTATTATCATTATCCGGGTTATTTTAGGGTTGTAACTCGGATCTTAGGTTGTTTATGTTGTTGTCAAACCCTTCCATCCTTATTCAATAAAATATAGTTTATCTTTCATGTCATTCTGTGTTTAGTTTTTTTTTTCCGCTAGTTCTAGTGATATGACATGCATGCGGAATTTTTGGCCAGATCTTAGAAAATTGATTTAAGCTTGAATTGGATAACTGATAACAAGACATTTTTGATGATGAATAAAGAGTTGAAATACTGGGGAGCTAAGGTCGAGTAAAATTCACCTTCAAATCATTGTGAAGATCAGGCTTGAGGATGTTTAATCAATTGAAGTTTGTTGGAAAGTTTGACATTAAGGGATGGAGAGTGTCTTGTGAACACGACACGCCAAAAAGACAGACATGTTCATCAATGTTGTGATCGCGAAAATATACTATGTTTGGCGTTCTCGAGGTTGGGAGGCCCTTTTTCTGCTACCCAAACACTTTATACCCTTTGTTACTCTTTTTGAGCCTGTATTATTTTCTTTGACCACCCTCTTTTAGAATCAAGTTTAGAGTCAAAAAAGGAAAAAAATAACAAAAATGAAAAAAAAAGAAAAAGAAAAAGAAAGGTCCATGTCCCAAAAGTACAAACTGAGGCAATTCTTAGAAAGTTCAGGTAAAAGGAAGAAGAAGAAAAGAACAATCAAAGGTCCATGCCCTCAGAAAATAAAAGCTGGGGCAACTTGTTCTGAAAACAAAAAGATAAAAAAAGAAAAAAAGACAAAGAAAAATAAAGAAAGAAATATGGAAAAATAGTTAGGTCAGATGTTTGAACTACGTTAGACCTGATTCCTTTAAAAAAAGGATACATAGGCAGCCTCACGGTTCGGTCCAACCAAATAAGAATTTAGAAGAAAAAGAAAAAAAGTAGAAAAATCCAAAAATTCCCAGTATCAGAAACTGGGGCAGAGATTTTATTTCACTTTTGAAAGATTCGATTCCTAGAGTTGTAAGTCTACAACCCCTCATATTGAGTCTACTTTGAGCCTTCATACCGACCCTTCTTTCCAACCCTATCCAAAAACCTTCCAAATAAAGACCTCCCGATATGCCTTCGAGAATGCTAGGAGAAGCATGCAATGAGAAACGATGGTCACACGACATAGAACATTGTCAAGTTTCTCATAGAAAAAAAAAGAGAAAGAAAAAAATGAGAGAGTCTTGCTAGTGAAAACCCTCACAGGCACAGAAAGGCGACGGTAAGTAGAGATGAATAAATGAGAGAGGCTTGTTGGTAAAAATCCCTCGAGGCACCACTAGTCGAAAGTGAGTCGTGAAGTTAATGCAAAAGATTGTCACGAACAAGCCCGACTTCAAAGTCATAAGAATGGTAAAAGGGAAGATTTGGTCAGTTTGATAGATTGGCAGTTAAGTCCAAAATGCATGTCATGATCATTAAGGCTAGTTATTGAAAAAAAAAAGAAAAAAAATTTCTTCCTTCTGTCCTTCTAACACAGGGTAATTTCTTGTTAATACTTGTTTCTTTGCATCATTCTGTCCTTCACTCTGAGTCAGTCCTTGTCAAAACAAGTAAGAAAAGATTTGAAAATCTGCTACCAGCTTTTCAGTTGCACAAAGTAAATTTGGCCAGCACGCTCAGTGGTTAATTTCAACATGCCTTGAGGATTCATGCAAAGGCTCCCCCAAAAAAACTCTTGTCAGTCTACTTGGAGCAAGCAAAGATAACTTGTGATTCTCTCTAACAGACAAATTGCTCAAAAAGCAGGAAGTCATTTAAGATATCGAAAAAGGTCACCTAAGCAAAGATCTCCAGTTGGGATAAGGCTGATTGAGCCGCAAATACAACTGGTATTGGGTGTGAAACAATTAGAGTTGGTGCAGAACAAAAGTCTTTTGAGACCGACTCAAGCTGATCGAGCAGAAGCCAAGCTGCCCAAGACTCAAGGCTACAAACCGACTGCCATTTTTAAAACTGACAAATTTTTCTTTCTGTAAAACCAGAACAAAGCAGTGCAAGGAAAATGGTTCAAAAAAAAGGAAAAAAAAAGGAAAAAGAAAAACATCTTTTCTTAGATTCCATAAGGAGAGAATAGTCCACTTGGGTGGAAGGGGAGGCCAGGTTTTATTTTACCTGGGCCAAAGATTGTCCCCTCTGCTCTTCCGGGAAAAGTCGCTTCCTTTTTTCGGGGACTTTTCTGCAACTCCTTATCACTATTTCGCTTTCTATAAAGCATAGTGTCAGTCTCCCTTACTTTATAGGGTAGGAGAAGGTATCTCAAATATTTCCACTAGACTGGATATAGATAATCAAATCTCCATTATATGTACAAAGTCAACATGTATTTCCTACAAGAATATAATCAAATCTCCGATGTATGAACAAAACATCCCAATGGACAAGGCCATCAACGAAAATATGAGTTTGATGTCACCCGAACTACGACGGGATCCTACTTCGACGACAGTTCGAAGGTATCATCCCAATGACCACGGCCATCGACGAAAATATGAGTTCTATTTCACCCGAACTACAACGGGATCCTACATCGACGATAGTTCGAAGGTAATATCCAAATGGCCAAGGCCTTGGACGAAAATATGAGTTCAATTTCACCCGAACTACGACGGGATCCTACTTCGATGACAGTTCAAAGTTAACATCCCAATGGCCACGGCCATCGACGAAAATATGAGTTCGACCTTATTCGAACTATGCCGGGATCCTACTTCGATGATAGTTCAAAGCTAACATCCAAATGTCCAAGGACATCGACGAAAATATGAGTTCGATCTCATTCAAACTACGAAGGGATCCTACTTCGACGTCAGTTCGAAGGTAACATCCCAATGGCCAAGGCCATCGATGAAAATATTCGAACTACAACGGGATCCTACTTCGACGATAGTTAGAAGGTAACATCCCAATGGCCAAGGCCATCGACGAAAATATGAGTTCGACCTTATTCGAACTACGACGGGATTCTACTTCGACACCAGTTTGAAAGTAATAATATGAGTTCGGCCTCATTCGAACTACGACGGGATCCTACTTTGATGCCAGTTCAAAAGTAACATCCTAATGGCCAAGGCCATCGATGAAAATATGGGTTCGACCTCATTCAAACTACGACGAGATCCTACTTCGATGACAGTTCGAAGGTAACATCCCAATGTCCAAGGCCATCGACGAAAATATGCGTTTGACCTCATTCGAACTATGACAGTATCCTACTTCAATGCTAGTTAGAAAGTAACATCCCAATGGTCAAGGCCATCGACGAAAATATAAGTTCGACCTCATTCGAACTACAGCGGGATACTACTTTGACGATAGTTCGAAGGTAACATCCCAATGGCCAAGGCCATCGACGAAAATATGAGTTCGATCTCATTCGAACTACGATGGGATCCTACTTTGACGCCAGTTCGAATTAACATCCCAATGGCCAAGGCCATCGACAAAAATATGAGTTCGGCCTCATTTGAACTATGACGGGATCCTAATTCAACGCCAGTTCGAAAGTAACATCCCAATGGCCAAGGCCATCGACAAAAATGTAAGTTCGACTTCACTCGATCTACGACAGGATCCCACTTTGACGACCGTTCAAAAGTAGCATCCCAGAGGCTAAAGCCATTGCCAAAAGAAAAAGGGATCGACTTTACCCAAAGCAAAATCGGCTTAATAGTTTGACAAGTACCCTGGATACCATAGATATTACAAAGATCATCACCGAATCGACAAAACAAATTCTACATTACCTCAAAATGTTACTTACACCTATCTTTACAATGGGCTCAAGGATGCCCTTACAAAACTCCCAAATCAAAAAGTAAGTACAAACAAAAAGTTACACATCATCCCCGGTTGGATACGCATCTTCATACCAAGAGTCAAAAGTAAGACAGTTCGCATCATCAGAGTTGATGTCATCCCTGTCAGGTGTAAGAGGATCGTACCCACATGCCTCATGAGCTGCACGAGCTTCGGTATGCACACCCTGAAGTTATGATTCAAATGCCCTCCCCCCAGCATTAAAAACCTTTTATACGTCAAGCCGGGCCTTGGCATGACCCACAACTCATATAAGTGACGAGGCACGACCGGATCAGCCGAGGCACAAGACTTAGAAGGTTGTGAGTGTTGACTCACATCCTCCGTTCTTAGCGAGGCCACTTGCACATTCAACACAGATAGCTCCGCCTCCAACTCCTTAGCACACCCCTCAAGCCCCGCTACCTTAAGCTTAGATGCCTCCTTCTCCTCGGTCAGCTCCGACCTACAAACACGGAGGGTATTCTCCAAGGCCACCATTCCAGAAGTAGTAGTTGCCATCTTATCAGCACCGACACTCAGTTTGCCCTTAAGCCCCTCAATCTCCACCGCCTTTGTACCTAATTCAATGGTCAAACTGGCCACCTTTGCTTGCAAGTCGGCATTCTCGGCCATCACCCCCTGCTTAACTCAAGTTCATCCTCCTTCACCTTAAGGGAGGCCTCAAGTTCACTGTTGCGGGCAACAACCTTCATAAGCTCATCATCTCGCTCCCTCAGCTCCTCGACCTTGCGCGCCAGTTGGTCCTCACTCTGTTTGAGTCCCTCGCGGAACAATTGAAAATTAGGGTCCTGATTATGAATGTCAGCCATTGCACGATGCTTAGCCCGATACTGTTGATATTTGGAAGACATCTTCCCGTAGATGGCCATCCTCTTTCTTTCCCGGTGCTCGCGCTTGGTCTCCATGATAAGGGTCTAGCACAAAAAGAAAGAAGTTAAGACAAAAAGACAAGTCGACATAACAACGCAAGCCCAACGACAAAAAGGAAAAGAAAGACACCTACCCACAAGGCCATGTCGGCGACATTCTAAGACAACTCCATGTCGCTCATCCCTCTAAGTACCTCGCTCTCAGGGGCAACATATAGAGGAGCTAAAACAGATGCCACTTGATCGCAGTTCGACAACAGGTTGTAGTCCCCCGGGACAACTATGTGACGATCAGACCCTTCTACTCTGACCTCCACGTAAGTATGGCAACCTACAAACTCGCGAACGTCCTCCGGGTCGACATCTGAACCCGAGCCTTCGCCTTCGACATGCCGGCCTCCTCCAATGTTGGATGATGTGCCACCCTCAGCGGAGCGCACGGAGCCGGCCCCTGGGTAAATCCCTTCCGTTTGGGGAGACCTTCCCGCTAAGATGGCGTCGGCCATAAATGTGGGTACACGTGCCGTTTGTGACGCCCTACTTCTACCGGCGTCTACGACCACATCCTTCCCAAGCTCCATTCTCCTCCTTTTTCTCAGTAACAACTCGTCCCCGTTAGAGAATTCGTCCAAGAGGTGAGGGGTTGGTACGGAAGAAGCCTCCTCTCTCACAACCATATCCCGAGAGGGACCTTCCATTTGAATGGGTTGAGAACAACCCCCCTCGAACAGATTCAGTCAAAGTAAACTGCATTCCTGTAGCAGCGACAGCCTGTTGGAATGCAGGGACTGGTGCCTTCCGCCTGGAAGCTCCTCGACCTGTCTTTATGAAGAGTCGTATCAATAGATGACGATGTATAACCGAGGAAATGATAATGGGGAAAATGTTTACCAGATGAAACTCTCGGGCCGTAACATTTTACGAAGGCGGGCCAATCTCGGGTCTCCACTGCATGGGGCAACAGACGGGCTACCCAATCCCTTATACCTGCAACAGGGTGGGGTGGACGTCTCATAGCTACAAATAAGAAACAAACAAATCCTATGATAAATGAAGAATAAAAGAAAGAGTGAAATATGTGGCGACACTTTCGAGTCTCGTTCCATCGCTCCGGGAACCTGGCGGGATCAGAAACAATGTGTTCAGTTTTGACAAAGAAGTACTTATGCCAAAACTTGCGACTTGCTCAGTCGTCGGTTCCAACCACCAACCCCTTTGTTCCACGATGTCTCAAATGCACCATAGTGCCCCTGTGGAAGCTGGGCGAGAATAGGTGCAAGATGTGGTGGATAGTAACCTCACATCCCGCCAACTTCGCATACTTTGTCAACATGAGGAGTATCTTAAGCGTGTATGGTGAGAGTTGTGCCGGGAAACCTTGGTAGGATCTACAGAACTCCTCCACTAATGGAAGGAAAGGGAAAGAATGACCTATCGCGAAAGGGTACTCGTAAAAAGCGCAGTACCCAGGTCTATAGACTTCCACAAAATCCATTCCCGCTAGGACCATGTCAACATGAGCGGGGATGCTATACTTTGTACGGAGAGCGTCAATATGAACTTGTTCTGTTTCAGAGAGCACAGGGGTAGGAGTAGGAGGAGGATCCTTGAGGAAGTCGCTTCGAGACATGGGGTGCCTCGACAACAACTCCTCCACCATGGGAAAACAATCCCCCTCTCCCACCATCATATCCTCACCGCCGGAAAGGGGCACTACAGACAACGGGGCGGCCTCAAAAACCCCCTCACGAGATCGATGTGTTCGTGGCATTCCTTTTGATGAAAAAGGTGTTAGAACAGTAGAGAAGGTTATGAGCAAAGAATGGGAGAAGAAGAAGCAGAAGGTTGTTAGAACGAACTCGGGAGGGATGAGAAAGGCTAACCGGAAATGAAATGGCCAAGAGTTTTTGAAAAAATATAGGATTGGGTGGCGCCAGGATCGAAACGGAAGGTTGCAGAGCGGCACCGAAATTGAAGCGACAAGCCATCAACCCCTATCTCGAAAACACGCATAATGATGACGCACGTGGAGATGACGTCATTTCCCGGTAAAATACACTATCCGGTGTCTTGTTGAGCATGCTGACCGCCCATTATTGGCCAAGTCGTGACACTTCGTGAGACCAAATTTCTCCATAAGAGCGAGTGGTGTCAGCTCATCGAGGACGCACCAAGTTGCGACCACGACAAGCGGAGGGACTAACTGTATCGGTCCAAATTTGGACGACCAAGACCGTTGATGAGTACGACAAGCGACGAGATCCTCGTAGCTCAACATCCCATAGGAGACGACGAGCGAGCGAACAAGAGGCCGTACAATTTTTGCAATAGTGTAGGTCCATTAGGGAGCATTAGGAATATTCTCTCGAATATTCCCTACAACTTGTCTTTTAGGACTTAGAAGGGTTTTGTCTCTTATATATATAGCGAGAAAACAACCTTGTAAGGGCTCTCTCTGGACATTCTCCCAACTCAGAACACTCCTTTTAACACTTGTTCACATAAACAATTGAGATCATTATCGTTTGGTGATTCATCTTGATAGGGTCAAGAAGTATCACCCTTTGTAGTCACCTTGTATATCTTTTGTTCTGGAGGTTATTATATTCAGCTAAGATTTACCTCTTTATTTTTTTATTAATTTATTCAAAAAGATTCCCATATCTTTTGAATCAAACAGTACCCACGATCATTATAAACCTCTTTGGAGTACAACCAAGGAGAAACAAATATATTCTCAAATAATACCCCACAGCCGCATTTGAGAGATAGAGAACAGGTTGAGCATAAGGCTCAATAGTCTAAGGAGTGAGTCCAAATCAAAAATAGTAATTTAATGGTTTGAATTTAGAGAGAAGCTCAGATCGGCTCGAGGGACGGAGGGAGTGATGTTTAAAGCGTCTGGAGTAACCCTTTGTAGTCGTTTTTTGACAACGAGTTCAATAGCAAGATGGCTTTATCTTCTTCCTCGATTTTCACTCCGAGGTTGGCAAGCTGTGTGATTAGTCCGTTAAACACATTTAAATGTGACAAAAAATTCGTACCTTCACTCATGTGTAGGGCGTATAACTGCTTCTTCAGGTACAATTTATTTGTCAGCGTTTTGGACATGTATAGGCTTTCCAACCTTGTCCAAATTCCACGTGCAGTGTCTTCATCAATGATGTTATTTACCACATCATCTGATAAGTGCAACCTGATTGCACTAGCAGCTCTTTCATCCAAGTCAGCCCAATCCTCAGCTTTCATGGTATCAGGCTTTTTGGAATCAACATCTAGAACCTTGTGTAATCCTTGTTGGATGAGCAGATCTCTCATCCTTCTTTGCCATGTTGAGAAACCGTTATCTCCATTGAATTTTGCTACCTCGTACTTTACTCCGGACATTTTTATTTTTCACCAAGTATAGTACTACCGACAGTGAATAGTATTTCAGTGAACGAGCAGAACCTGTGCTCTGATACCAGTTGTTGGGAATAAACCCCTTACCAAAATAATATTCACGGTAATAAAGCGGAATAATAATGTAGCACCGAGATACGGTAATTAACAAGAATAAAAGAGTAACAATGACACCAAGATTTTTACGTGGAAAACCCTTCTGAATAAGGGAAAAAACCACGACCCCGAGAGGAGCAACTGATATCACTATAGTAAGGAATTTTACACTTTGTAGGTCGGAGATAAATACTCCAAAGACCACTACAACACTCAAAAGAAATAACCCTCTTTTGATATTCCCACCTCACTACAATATCGCTCACTCTCTATTTTCCTCACAGACTATTTTCTTATACCTTGTCTGTGAAACCTCACTCTTTCTTTCTCTCTTTGTTGGTGTGAAGAAATGAGAGTTGAAGCTCTCCTTTTATAGCCAAAGCTTCACCCTCTAAAGCCTACAATATTTGACAATTTACACACACTTTTCACAATTCAACAAAGTTGGCTACCAAACCAAAGAAATTCAACAAGGTTGGCTACCAACCAAACCAAGTCAACAAGGTTGGCTACCAAACCAAAGAAAACTCTTATTAGGCACATGCCTAATACTTCTTCAATGAGATGGACATCATCAATCTCCCCCTCCAGTCTCATTCATCCAGAGGAGGTAGCACTGTCTTCTAGTTTGAGTGCATGCCGACAAGTTCTTTGCATAGCTCGAACTTGTTCCTTGGTACCACCTTGGTCAGCATATCTGCGGGATTCTCATTTGTAGAAATCTTCAAGACTTTTAGAGATTCATCATCTACCATTTCTCGAATCCAATGATATCTCACATCAATGTGTTTGGTCCTTGCATGGTACATAGAGTTCTTGCTAAGGTCTATTGCACTTTGACTGTCACAATAGACGACATACTCCTTCTGATGCAATCCAAGCTCTTGAAGGAATCGCTTGAGCCATATCATCTCCTTGCCAGTTTCTGTAGCGGCAATGTACTCTGCTTCAGTTGTTGAAAGTGCAACGCACTTCTGCAACTTAGACTGCCATGATATAGCTCCCCCTGAAAATGTAAATAAATATCCAGTAGTAGATTTTCTGTTGTCAATGTCACCTGCCATATCAGCATCTGTATAGCCCTTCAAGATTGGATCAGATCCTCCAAAGCACAAACAATCTCCCGTGGTACCTCTCAGGTACCTGAGTATCCACTTGACTGCTTCCCAATGTTCCTTTCCAGGATTTTCAAGAAACCTGCTGACAACACCAACTGCGTGAGCAATATCAGGTCTAGTACATACCATTGCATACATCAAGCTTCCGACTGCTGAAGAATAAGGAACTTTAGCCATGTTCCCTTTCTCCTCCACTGTTGTAGGACACATCTTCTTACTCAACTTTAGATGACCAGCAAGAGGTGTGCTGACTGGCTTAGCATTCTTCATGTTGAAGCGTTCTAGTACACGTTCAATGTACTTCTCCTGAGATAGCCACAACTTTCTACTTGTTCTCTCTCGAACTATCTTCATCCCTAGAATTTGTTGTGCTGGGCCCAAGTCCTTCATATCAAATGACTTGGACAGATCTCCTTTCAACTTTGCTATCAACCCCTTGTCTTTTCCTACAATTAACATGTCATCCACATACAACAACAATATAATAAAGTTATTCTCAGAAAATCTTTTGAAGTATACACATGGATCAGAATAGGTCTTTAGGTATGTTTGACTTTTCATGAATGAGTCAAACTTCATGTACCACTGCCTTGGTGCCTGCTTCAATCCATAAAGACTCTTATTCAATTTGCACACCATGTGTTTCTTTCCAGCTACTTCAAATCCTTCTGGCTGCTCCATATAAATCTCCTCTTCCAAATCTCCATGAAGAAATGCAGTTTTCACATCCAACTGCTCCACTTCAAGATCTAGGCTAGCTGCTAAGCTCAAAATTGTTCGAATAGAAGTCATTTTGACAACAGGTGAGAAAATTTCGTCAAAATCAATACCTTTCTTTTGTTCGAAGCCTTTAACCACCAATCGAGCTTTGTATCTGACCAGCTTGCCATTTCCATCTTTCTTGAGTTTAAAGACCCATTTGCATTTGAGTGGTCTTTTACCCTTTGGAAGTTCAACCAGCTTGTATGTGCCATTTTTCTGTAGAGATTCCATCTCTTCTTGCATAGCTTTCATCCACTGGTTCTTTTCTGGATGGGACAACACCTCCTTAAGACTTTCTGGCTCCCCCTCATCACTGATGAGGACATACTCTGTGGAAGGGTACCTGCATGACTCTACCCTTGGCCTCTCTGATCTCCTCAGAGGTTGAGGTTGTTCTTCTCCCTGAGTGGGGTGCTCCACTTCCTCGACACCTTCATCAAGTTGCTCCCCCTGCTCAATAACCTCACCAGGTTGCTCCCCCTGCTCGGCAACCTCGTCGGTCGTACTTTCTGCACTTGTGGGATTGTTAGAAGTAGAAGGAATAGTAACAAAGTTAGGAATTATACCATTCTTCGCCTTTTCTGACATATCAGCAGCAGTTCCAACTTCACTTTCTCGGAAGACTACATCTCTGCTTCTGATGACCTTCTTCTTTACAGGATCCCACAGTCTGTACCCGAACTCTTCATCTCCATATCCGATAAATATGCAGGGAACAGATTTATCATCCAGCTTTGTTCTCTGCTCTTTTGGTACATGTGCAAAAGCTCTGCAACCGAACACCTTCAGATGCGAGTAGGACACCTCCTTGTTGGTCCAAACTCTCTCTGGGATTTCAAACGCCAACGGAACTGATGGACTCCTATTGATCAGGTAACAGGCTGTCTGAACTGCTTCACCCCAGAATGACTTAGGCAGTTTAGCCATTCTGAGCATGCTTCTCACCTTCTCCACAATGGTGCGGTTCATCCTCTCGGCTACGCCATTGTGCTGTGGGGTTCCAGGAACTGTCTTTTCATGTCTGATCCCATGACTTGAACAATACTCTTCAAATTCCCTTGAAGTGTACTCACCTCCATTGTCACTTCGGAGACGCTTTAGCTTTCGACCCGTCTCCCTTTCTACTAGAGCATGAAACTTCTGGAAAACTTGAAACACCTGATCTTTGGTTTTCAAAATATAAACCCATAATTTTCGTGAAGCATCATCAATAAAAGTAACAAAATATTTGTTACCGCCCATTGATTCAATTTCCATTGGGCCGCAAACATCAGAATATACTAAATCAAGTATATTCAATTTTCTTTCAGACGATGTCTGAAATGAGACTCTATGCTGCTTACCAAATAAACAGTAGTCACAAGGTTTTACAGTTGTACCTTTGGCATAAGAAATGAGTGATTTCTTGGCAAGAATCTGCAATCCCTTCTCGCTCATATGACCCATTCTTTTGTGCCATAAATCTACAGAAATCTCATCTTGTGCCGCGTTCAATTCACCTTGGCATATTTCTGCATTTGTCCTGTACAACGTGCCACGAGCAACTCCCTTTGCAATCACCAATGATCCCTTAGTGAGTCTCCACTTTTGATTTGCAAAATAACTCTCGTATCCATCTCGGTCTAAAGCAATTCCCGAGATCAAGTTCATCCGCAAATCAGGTACATGCCGCACATCCTTTAGAACCAATGTGCATCCGACATTTGTCTTGATACAAATGTCACCAATCCCCGCAATCTTTGAGTAACTTGTGTTACCCATTTTCACTGTGCCGAAATCACCTGCTACATATCTGCAAAAAAGATCTCTTACCGGTGTGGCATGGTGAGATGCCGCTGTGTCAACCACCCATTCCGACTCTGGACCTGACAGGTGCATGCATTCCTCTTCCTCATTTATAAAGAGGACAACATTATCATTATTTTGCACCATGGCGGCTGTGTTGTCGTCATTCTTCTGGCCACTGGTTTCACCTTTGCCCTTCCTTGGATTTGGGCAATCTCTTTTGAAGTGACCTGGTTGATTACAGTTGTAGCAATTTCTGACTCTTGATTTGGATCGGTTCTTTGACTTCCCACGAGCTCCGGATCTACCATAGTTGTTCGAACTCCTTTGATAACTCCTGCCTCTACCTTCTGTGATGAGAGCCTGTCCTTGATTTTCAGGCTTCTTTCTCATCTTCTCATTGAGTAGAAGAGCCGATGTGACATCTTTCAACTCAATAGTAGTCTTACCGTGCAGGATGGTTGTTGCCAAATTATCGTACGAAGATGGCAACGAGTTCAATAGCAAGATGGCTTTATCTTCTTCCTCGATTTTCACTCCGAGGTTGGCAAGCTGTGTGATTAGTCCGTTAAACACATTTAAATGTGACAAAAAATTCGTACCTTCACTCATGTGTAGGGCGTATAACTGCTTCTTCAGGTACAATTTATTTGTCAGCGTTTTGGACATGTATAGGCTTTCCAACCTTGTCCAAATTCCACGTGCAGTGTCTTCATCAATGATGTTATTTACCACATCATCTGATAAGTGCAACCTAATTGCACTAGCAGCTCTTTCATCCAAGTCAGCCCAATCCTCAGCTTTCATGGTATCAGGCTTTTTGGAATCAACATCTAGAACCTTGTGTAATCCTTGTTGGATGAGCAGATCTCTCATCCTTCTTTGCCATGTTGAGAAACCGTTATCTCCGTTGAATTTTGCTACCTCGTACTTTACTCCGGACATTTTTATTTTTCACCAAGTATAGTACTACCGACAGTGAATAGTATTTCAGTGAACGAGCAGAACCTGTGCTCTGATACCAGTTGTTGGGAATAAACCCCTTACCAAAATAATATTCACGGTAATAAAGCGGAATAATAATGTAGCACCGAGATACGGTAATTAACAAGAATAAAAGAGTAACAATGACACCAAGATTTTTACGTGGAAAACCCTTCTGAATAAGGGAAAAAACCACGACCCCGAGAGGAGCAACTGATATCACTATAGTAAGGAATTTTACACTTTGTAGGTCGGAGATAAATACTCCAAAGACCACTACAACACTCAAAAGAAATAACCCTCTTTTGATATTCCCACCTCACTACAATATCGCTCACTCTCTATTTTCCTCACAGACTATTTTCTTATACCTTGTCTGTGAAACCTCACTCTTTCTTTCTCTCTTTGTTGGTGTGAAGAAATGAGAGTTGAAGCTCTCCTTTTATAGCCAAAGCTTCACCCTCTAAAGCCTACAATATTTGACAATTTACACACATTTTTCACAATTCAACAAAGTTGGCTACCAAACCAAAGAAATTCAACAAGGTTGGCTACCAACCAAACCAAGTCAACAAGGTTGGCTACCAAACCAAAGAAAACTCTTATTAGGCACATGCCTAATACTTCTTCAATGAGATGGACATCATCAATCTCCCCCTCCAGTCTCATTCATCTAGAGGAGGTAGCACTGTCTTCTAGTTTGAGTGCATGCCGACAAGTTCTTTGCATAGCTCGAACTTGTTCCTTGGTACCACCTTGGTCAGCATATCTGCGGGATTCTCACTTGTAGAAATCTTCAAGACTTTTAGAGATTCATTATCTACCATTTCTCGAATCCAATGATATCTCACATCAATGTGTTTGGTCCTTGCATGGTACATAGAGTTCTTGCTAAGGTCTATTGCACTTTGACTGTCACAATAGACGACATACTCCTTCTGATGCAATCCAAGCTCTTGAAGGAATCGCTTGAGCCATATCATCTCCTTGCCAGTTTCTGTAGCGGCAATGTACTCTGCTTCAGTTGTTGAAAGTGCAACGCACTTCTGCAACTTAGACTGCCATGATATAGCTCCCCCTGAAAATGTAAATAAATATCCAGTAGTAGATTTTCTGTTGTCAATGTCACCTGCCATATCAGCATCTGTATAGCCCTTCAAGATTGGATCAGATCCTCCAAAGCACAAACAATCTCCCGTGGTACCTCTCAGGTACCTGAGTATCCACTTGACTGCTTCCCAATGTTCCTTTCCAGGATTTTCAAGAAACCTGCTGACAACACCAACTGCGTGAGCAATATCAGGTCTAGTACATACCATTGCATACATCAAGCTTCCGACTGTTGAAGCATAAGGAACTTTATCTTCATCCTAGGCCTCATGGTGTTATTCATGTAAATATAAGTTCACACAAATAAGAGATATTCATGCAAGAGGATTATAGTTGAAGAGAACAAAAAAAAAAAAGAACGCTTGAAATATTCAAGTAGCTACAAAGAAATAAAAAGCAGTCGTCGAGATTTATAGATAAATAAATCCAAAAGAATATTTGAAAGAGTTGCAGAAGCAGGGGAGTTTATAAAAAGGGATTAGGAAGGAAGTAGGGGAGAATGTCAAGATAGATTAAACTCTTGCAAATAAGTTCTTTAAATATGTACACTATATATATACGAAGGCCAACTAGGGTATAAAAGTTGAAATATAATCTTCTCTTAAAATAAAAGGCCAATGTTGATTGTCAATGCTTGTGGGAATTATTAACGTTTCTTGTTATGTTATTATTATTTATTATGATAAACCGTAGGGTGACACAAAGAGACTAATTTGTCTGACTTGGGAACGGGTAATGCGGTGTGTTTATTTTTTATTTTTTTCAAAACCATAAGCCATGCCACTTGTCAGTTATATTTATGCGAGAAAATAACAGAAAACAACATGTCACGTCCACAAACAACAACGAGCTAGCTCGTCTAAAAATTTGAAATTATGGGTGAATATTATTCATTATTCGTGATAGCGGAGATGGAATTTGAGACTTGAGATTATTTTGATAATGTAAGGCCGTGTTGACAAAAATAATATTGTTAGTATAAACCATCCAAATGTTCAAGGATGTTTACTTACAATATAAAACGCTCCTAATAATTGAGCCATTATTATAATGAGAATGTGTTATGTTAATAGGTACTAGTACAAATTAGCCAGAAATTTGAAGCTCAACTTACTCCCCACCCACCCCCCCACCCCATCCCCTCGCCTTCTTTTTTCAAAAAAAAAGAAAAAGAAAAAGAAAAAGACTCAGCCGAATAACCAATAGATGAAAGACAATTCGGTTATAGTAGGAAGTCTTAATTACTCAAAAGTTTGCGACAAAAAAATGCTCGAGTTTAGGAAAAATAATGACCACTTGCCAATAAGTGGTTCCTGTAAGCTGTTTGAGAGTGATTCCTGTAGGCTGTATCAAACAATCTTGGCTTAACTGGAAATGACAAACCAATTAACAATGAATTGAAAGTGAATCATCCAAAACAGGATCATAAGTAATAAGATCTAGCCTAAAATTGATACCTACCTTGCCTCACACGACATCATGAGATGACGAAATATGGAAAATTTAAGATTTCCGGCGGCTTACACATCCATCCGCAATAGATTGCCGAAAATGGTTTCCGATGAACGTCGTCAAGGATTCCAAGAACCTTTTGACGGCCATAAATTATAGAGAGAATCACACATAAATACAATTCACACATACATTACAATGAGGTAACCCAGCCACAACTTTACACTTACATTGATAGCCCGAGATTTGGTATGTAGACCAAAAAGGAAGGAGGTCTAGGAGTACAGATTGTGTGAGCTGGAATGATGCTGCTATAGGAAAGTACGTATGAAATATTCCCCATGATGTTTTGTACTTCAATGCCACACAAGATGAGTGATTTGTATGATATCTAATTTTCGCCTGCACACATTATAGAAAGACATGGTTCTTCTATGTATTCCTTAAACGACTATTGCAGAAATAATAAATGTGGAAAGTAAAGAACACATGTATTTTTTACGTGGAAAACACCCGGTTCAAAAGGTGAAAAAACTACAACCTACTACTAACTAGAATTTTTTCCAACACTTCACTAAATCACTGAGCCAAAACAGCATTTACAAAAATTCTTTGTAAACTTAAGGATTACCTCTAATACCGTTGTGCCAACCGGCCTCTAACTGTTGCGACAAATTCAAGTTAACTCTTACTTGAATACTAAGAGTACCTAATACAATTGCTTCTAGATAAAGCTGAAAGGTTCAAATTAAAAACTACCCACTACAATGAAACTAGAATATAAGACAGACACTTGGAACTGGTTCTTCTATCTGGTTCATGTAGCTTCAGGTTCGCACACTTGAATCACCCAAGAATTGTTTGCAAAATGCCTTGCTATTTTGCTCTCAACTCACGTTTAACTTCAGCTTTTGTGTGTGTCTATAAAGTGAGAACATCCTATAATTTATAGAGTTAGTAGAACAGGAAATAACTAGAGTCACAATGCTATACTCTTCCATGGTGGAAGAGTTCTAGTTATCTTCAACTTCTAAATCCTCCCTTATCTTGGATAGTGTTCTCTTCGAGTAAGGAGTCCTTTTCCTTATCAATTATGCAATCTTTTCGGTCAGGAGATATTAGATATAACCACTTAAGCTTATCTCTCTCACGTGCATCCCTTGTGCTTGAATCTGCCCGTGTCTGTGTACACTGTGGATGAACCTGGTTCATGCTCGAGTTCCTTTGTCAATCTTCAAAACAAACTTCACTTGGGCCAACAAATTTCACCTTTTTGATGATGACAAACTCTGTGCTTTTCATAAGCATAAGCCATGTTTCAACTCAGCTCAACATCAACACAAAGTTAGAACACTTTTCATTTTTAAAGTTACTAATCATCAAGGACCAGATTCATTAAGTTATAAATATCACAGTCCAAAGTAAAAGAACAACCCCATCTTCCCTTTTTTGGTATCATCAAAAAGTTGCATAATAATGTGAGGCAACCATATCTTAATAGAAATTACTCATGGCCATTGGGGCTACTTCAAATGCAATCACGGAGTCAAATATCATAGATCAATCTAAGAATATTAGCCATCTAAAAAATATCAACAAACAGTTAGAGCAAAAGTAGTGAATATCATTGATTGATAAGATCCTACCACAAAACATAAGAAGAAATAAAAATATATAACCATGAACAACAAATAGAGAAATCTCACATGGGTCACTGGTTACAACTAGGCTAGGAAGAATTTAGGATTGGGAAGAACCATGTTCTTGGTTCTTGGCTTGAAGCAGTTTCAGCATATCTTGAAGAATACCATCATTCTTCTCCTTTTACTTTGCAAGCTCACACTTGAGATAGTCTCTCTTAGCCTCTACTTCAGCCAACCTAGTCTTCAATCGTTTAATCTCAACATCCTTAACCATTTTCTTCAACTATTTGAGCTTTCTTGCTCCTTTTGGTAGACCTAGTTCTTTTAGACACAATTGATCCCTCAGCTCTGTTTCTTGAGAAGTCTTTCTCTTTTTGGCACTAGGTGTGGGTACTTCAACATACTCATATTCATCTTTAAAAACCAGGTTCATCTCCTCAATATGGACTACTCCACTTGGTTTACCAGCCTTTTTCTTTCAAACGACTTTCTTGGCATTCTCAGCTAAGGCCTTTTTACATTGACCTCACTTTGTTTCTTCTAGCTCTTTGTAGTTTTTTCTCTTGTGGGAGGAGTTGCTCTAGGGATAGAAGGAGCACTCTTTCTCTTACTGCCACCCATGCCCTTTCCTGCAGCCTTTCGAACTTTTTTCTTCTTCTTTGGATTGTAACTACCTGATACCTGCAGAACATGAAGGGGCTCTTGTCTATTTTTAGCAAAAGAAGAAGGTGGTTCATGAAATCATTTATTTAACCTATCCATCCCCTATGCTGCACTTCTATCACAAAAACAATCACCTATCTTTTGTGATTCTATCCCCATACTTCCATTTATAGTCTCCTTATTATTGCTAATCTCTTCACTCTATACAATCATTGCTCCAGCCTCTTCAGTCAAACTAACAAGAGTGAGTGAAGGAGCGTCAACCACTCTTTATTCTCCCTTTCCCCTTCCATCTATTTCAATACCCTCGCTCTCTTTTTATTTTTAATTTTTATTTCTACCACCAATGTATTCAATAACAACATTTTCCTTTTCAAAACCAACCATAGACCCAAATAAAACCACCTGATTCTCAAGATTGTTTTGCAATTTCTGAACCAAACTTAGTGGTGGGTGTCACACCTCCTTTTTCCGCACCCGAGAGGGTGCAAGGGAGTTTTTCCAATTAAAGGACAATCGAAATGGGATTGGTTTATTAATTTCAGAGTCGCCACTTGGGAGATTTAGGGTGTCCCAAGTCACCAATTTTAATCCCGAATCGAGGAAAAGAATGACTCCATATTACAGTCTGCGCACCAGAAATCCGGATAAGGAATTCTGTTAACCCGGGAGAAGGTGTTAGGCATTCCCGAGTTCCGTGGTTCTAGCACGGTCGCTCAACTGTCATATTCGGCTTATTTATCTGATTTTAAATACCATTATGAACCAATGTGCCAATTTTAACTTTTTACCGCTTTATTGTTATTATTTCAAAAGGATGTGAACATCGCTTAAAACATGTCCTTGGACTGCGTCACATGAAATGCACCCACAATCTGGAACATATTTTATTTGATGTTTTGGGATTTGGATCTGGGTCGCATGAAATGCACACCCCAAGTTTTAAGAAAGTAGATTATTAAACACGCACCTAAAGAGACTATCGTGTTATTATTTTAGGAAGGGCCGTGAAATTTGCTAAACGGCCCGTCCCGGAATCTAAGTATTTAATATATACATTTAGAGGGCCCCGCAGCTTCTACATTTTTGTTTGTCGAGGCTCGTCTCATTTTTATTTTAAAAGGATAAACCTATAATGACTATATTTCCTATTAAGTTCGTCTCTAAAATAAAAGAAAATCTCTTAATTATTTACATGCTTGCAGATTATTTACAGCAGGATCCGAAATGCTTTTACAGAATAAGGAAACATGACCATGCATACGGACAGCTGATCGAATATTATGGGCCCAAATCCAGCTCATGCGGGATGGGCCAGACCTGGGCCACTGTTTATCCGAGGCGGGTCTGTTTGGTCTGTTTTGACCTGGGCTCGACCTTCATAAGGTTGAGGGGCGCGGACTTGTGCTAATTGTTATAAGGGTGTGGCTTGATAATTATAACGAGGCAGTTTATCAAAAGAGAATGAAAATTAACTAAGGCGGATAGTTTTATTCTTTGACATGCATTAAAAGAGAATGCTAATTACAAAACACAACTAATTTCCAAGACATAGCCTAGTATACTGCCAATCCTTTTGTCTGTTAACCTAACCAACATATGATATTAAACCATACTACATTTTTTGTATTCACTATATGAAAGGACCAACTCCAATACCCAAACAAGATTGTAAACCATTACACACTACATAATCATCTATATAGCAACTACATGTGGACATAGATGTCTTCAAATCTTCCCTTTTGTATTCATGCTCGACTTTCAAATTACATGGACAGTATTAGTTGTGTACCTGGTATAGAGGAACAAAAGAAGAAGGAAAAGGATCAGCTGAATAGTACATAGCAAACAACAGCACCGCAGATTCACAGCAACAACACAGCAACAACGACCAGCCAACAATGATGAAGCTCAGCAAGGAGTCGAGAAACAAATAAACAATCCCAGAAAAACAGAGTAGGAAATAACAGCCCAGAATGTTGAATGTAACAGCAACAGAAATCCAGTGACCACAAGAAAGCTTGGCAAACGACAGAAAAGCAAAAACCACGAAGACAACCTGATCAAACTGGACTCTTACACAGTTTCTTCTAGACAATACTCATTCACAATGTTTTGAAATTTATTCCTGTTTTTCCTTTTCAGTTTTCTTACTCACCGAATCTCTCAAGACTCAAAAAAAATGAACCCCTTTTCTAATGGAAGGTCTGCCTCTTTTATAGCCTAACCTTAACACTTTACAGTCTGTTTTACAACTCAAAATTGCCCCCCCCCCTTCGTTGTTTTTCCACTCACTTCTTTTAAATAAACAAAACTCCCATCAAATCCCTGACAGCCCCTCTCTCTTTTGTTGTTAAAATGTACTGATCACTTGTTTATTTAACCAAAGTATGGGCAGTAGGAATATAATCTGACAGCACATGCTGTCCAATTATTTTAATTCCTTAAAGCTAACCATACACATGCTGCCCACGGTCTAAACCAAATGGCATCGTGTTTTAAAATCAAAGTCTGAATCTGCCATTATAACCTTTCCCCTAGATGTTTTTTAATTCGATTTGAACAAAATCAATAGGCAATACAATTCAGTTCCTAATGGGACTCAAATACGATCACAGCAGAAATAAGCAATACGAATCAAGTTGTTACCATTAACGATTGAAACTAATTGACGACATATATCGACTCGACTATATTAATCGTAACACATAACAATCAATCGTTCATATAAACAACACGTATAGAGTCCCGAATGACCTCAGACAAATTTGTTCAAACACTGGGAACTTATGTGAATTAAACTCGTTTGACGACTAATCTAATTGATGAGCACGTATATCACAGGGTATATTCAGAACACAAACAGAAGACAATTGGCCAAATAAAAAGGCCTTTAACAGAGATGGAAGAAATCCGAATGAAAAATAACAAAATAACAAACAAACACAAAGAAATATGCTGACAACTTAATTAGAAATAAAACAAAAGAAAGGAAAACTTACCAAAAAGAGTTTGAAATCAAAATGACCCAAATCTGACTCAACTTCGAACTCTTGAAGCCGAACAAACTTTAATCAGGGTGTTCTCACATGAGAACACCTTGATTAAGGTCTATTAGACCTCAAACCCTTGTCAAGGCCGGCCAGATTCCCCAGGTGCATGTGTTCTAAGGTCTGGATTTCCAGATCTGATTTTTAGGGAGTTGTGGGTAGATTCGGACCAAACCAAGCTTGGTTTGGTCACGAGGAAGGTCAGGGGAGTGTCTGGTATGAAGATGGGGTGGTTTGGCATAGATCGAGTTTTGTCTCGAATCTTCAAATCCAGATTCGAGACGATAGGAGGTGATTCGAGGTTCGTGGTTAGTGGATTCGTGTTCAGGGTGGTTGGATGCTTTAGGGGTGTGAAGGGGGTGGTCACCGGCGTTCGTGCCGCCGGGTTTTGGTGGAGGGGAAGCTAGGGCGGCTTGCTAGGGTTTGGGGTTTCAGCTCGGGGAAGGAGACGAGTGAGGGGTGGGGTTCGGATAGGGGGCGTGGGGTGAAGGGTTGAGTTTATATATGGGGAGGCTGATTGGATCTGAGCCGTTAGATCAGATGATCTCAACGGCTTGGATCTGATGCTGAGAAATGAGACGGGGTCGTTTGGTAGTTAAACGGGGTCGTTTGGTTTGGTTCCTGGGTCGGGTTTTGAAGCGGGTTACTGATAGAGGTCCTGAGCCGTTGGATCGAGAGTTTGAACGGCCCAGATTGATTTGCCTGGAACGGCGTCGTTTCAGAAGAGGCCTGGGCAGCCGGACTTGGGCTGGGTCTGAGTGCTGGTTGGGCCTATTATTTTGTTTAATTTCTTTCGGCCCAAACCAATTTCTTTCACTTTTGTTTTCTAATTTCACTTTTCTTTTAAAACAAAAAATAAAAATAACAAATAATAAAATAACGAAATTAAAACTAAGCAACAATGCAACATTTTAACACAATTATCACAAAAATATTTAAGTAAGTTAGCTAAAAGCCTAGAACGGACGATGCACACATATGTATATATTTTTTTGAATTTTCTTTTACTGACCGAATTATGGTTTAATCATCCTGACATACATGTTTGGTATTTTGTTTGCCAATGATTAAATGCAAAAATAGACAGATCCACAAATGACTAACAACACATGTCATGAAAACTTCAAACATTGTACAGCGAAACCATTTGTTACTATTTTTATTTTCTTTTGGAGTGATTGCTCGTAAAGCAAAAATCACGTGCTTACAGCTGCCCCTCTTTGCACGAAGACACGAAGGGTTTTCGCGCAAAGATAAGCGAGTGATTTTTTGCCCGTCCGAATACTCCGTATGAAGCATTTTTTGAAAAAGATTTGACCGAACCTTTGCTTCAGAGGTTTCCTACATATCCTGGGCTGAAACAGGAATTAGGTCAATGTAGTTCGGGAAATTTTGGTAGCTGGGACTACCGTGTGACTGTATTGCTTGCTGCTGTTGTGCGCTGTCGCATGCTACTGTAGGATGCTACTGCTCAACCGATCTCCCTGTTACATTGCTCTAAAAGGAAAAACATGAAGTTAAGCTAGAGTATGAGATCTCATCCATCTCCAACTTGTTCTTGTTGTCTCGCTTTCATGTCGGCTAACGCTTTCTTCTGATGCCTTTATTTTGTGACCTTTGGAGATGATGCTGGTGCACCGCCTTTCTGAATGCCGGTTTTCATCACTTTGTTTGATTTGCTGGGAACATGGCTTTCTTCTTTAAATCTTCCACTGGTTTCTTCAGTGGTATGTCTCTTCATCAGTATCGTCATACTGGGCATGCTACAATGTTTCCGAACTGCTTCTTCTGAGACGCGTTCTTTCTTGCTTTTGAATGTGCGCTTGCTTTGGCAGACTTCTGCTTCTTGGCGCTGGGGATTTTATTGTTTTTCCTGCTTGGGGCTCTCTGTTGTAACCTTCCGTCTTCAGGTGGGGCTACTGATTCCAAACTCTAGAGCTAAAAGTATTCCCGTATTATACTGGTGGGCGACCTAGAACTTAAATGTATTCCCGCATTATACTGGTGGGCGACCTAGAACTTAAAAGTATTCCCGCATTATACTGGTGGGCGACCTAGAACTTAAAAAGTATTCCCGCATTATACTGGTGGGCGACCTAGAACTTAAATGTATTCCCGCATTATACTGGTGGGCGACCTAGAACTTAAATGTATTCCCGCATTATACTGGTGGGCGACCTAGAACTTAAATGTATTCCCGCATTATACTGGTGGGCGACCTAGAACTTAAAAGTATTCCTGCATTATACTGGTGGGCGACCTAGAACTTAAAAGTATTCCCGCATTATACTGGTGGGCGACCTAGAACTTAAATGTATTCCCGCATTATACTGGTGGGCGACCTAGAACTTAAAAGTATTCCCGCATTATACTGGTGGGCAACCTAGAACTTAAATGTATTCCCGCATTATACTGGTGAGCGACCTAGAACTTAAATGTATTCCCGCATTATACTGGTGGGCGACCTAGAACTTAAAAGTATTCCCGCATTATACTGGTGGGCGACCTAGAACTTAAAAGTATTCCCGCATTATACTGGTGGGCGACCTAGAACTCAAATGTATTCCCGCATTATACTGGTGGGCGACCTAGAACTTAAAAGTATTCCCGCATTATACTGGTGGGCGACCAAGAACTTAAAAGTATTCCCGCATTATACTGGTGGGCGACCTAGAACTCAAATGTATTCCCGCATTATACTGGTGGGCGACCTAGAACTTTAAAGTATTCCCGCATTATACTGGTGGGCGACCTAGAACTCAAATGTATTCCCCCATTATACTGGTGGGCGACCTAGAACTTAAAAGTATTCCCGCATTATACTGGTGGGCGACCTAGAACTTAAAAGTATTCCCGCATTATATTGGTGGGCGACCTAGAACTTAAAAGTATTCCCGCATTATACTGGTGGGCGACCTAGAACTTAAATGTATTCCCGCATTATACTGGTGGGCGACCTAGAACTTAAAAGTATTCCCGCATTATACTGGTGGGCGACCTAGAACTTAAAAGTATTCCCGCATTATACTGGTGGGCGACCTAGAACTCAAATGTATTCCCGCATTATACTGGTGGGCGACCTAGAACTTAAATGTATTGAAATTGTTTCCCCGTTCTTCCGAGAAAATTTTCGACAATCGGCAGAAAATTTTCTGCCCCGGTTTTTGGTGACTTCCATGGCGTTGCATCTTGCTGCCCTCATCAATCCTCTGTTCCCCTGCAACAGACAAAAGGATTTGGTCAGTTTTAATCGTGGTGGTAGAGGGTGCCTTTCTGGCGAGCAATTTTTCTCTCTTCCTCTTTTCTTGCTCTTTGTCCCCATAATTGGTTGGCGGGCAAAGTTGCCTGTTGGGGGTCTCTAGCCTGCTGGGGATTGGTTTTCAATTTATCCCCTTTTCTGCTTTCTTTTTAAACACATGATGTGGGAGTCTGCTTCTAACTCCCGAAACCACTCCCTTTTGGAGCCTACTTCTTCCAAAATTTCCGGGCACAATCACTGCATTGCCCGGGACCGGCCTTTAAGACTGTTTGTATTATCCTGCATTGGATGAATTCCCCTTCGGTTTCTGGTAGTAGGCTTTGAAAAATCCTTTCAAGACACATTTTAGGGAAAGAAATAAAAGATACGGAAAGGAGAAAATCTTTCTGAACCAATATTTTTTGTGGGAGGAGACAATCAAAAGAACTTATCTGGAGGACATGACTGGTCCCCGTGATCATGACGTGCACCATAGATTCCCGACCCAGTCTATTTGTATCAATCGATTTGCCGGATGGTCTGACTTGCTGGGGATGATAAATGACTGTCCATGCTGTTGCAAATGTGGTAGCTTTTGTTGATTCGTCTTGTCGCCTCATAGTGCCCTTCGAGGGGTTTTCACTAATGAGACTCTCTCTTTTCTCTCATCTCCCGGCGCCTTATGGTGCCTGCGAAGGTTTTCACCAATAAGACTCTCTCATTTCATATCCCTCATCTTACATCGCCTCTCGGTGCCTGCGAAGGTTTTCACCGATGAGACTCTCTCATTTTATTTCTTTCGATGAATCGGGGCGTTGTAGATACGACCCTCTCTTCTGGAGATTCCTTTGACTATCAATTCATTCTCAGTCTCACGATCCTCTTCTTTGCTGGGGATCAGTGTATTATTCTCGGTCTTATTCGCCGGACTTGGCATCTCTCGAACATTGATCGGGAGGTCTTTTGGATGTTGATGTTGGTTTTGGTGTGGGTTTGAAGAAAGGCTATAAAAATGAAAACAATTTGAAGGGTGATGTGCTACAACTTTTGGAATCAAACCTTTGTTGGAACTTAAAACATAACCTCTGCCCCAGTTTTCTTGCTTGGGGAATTTATCTTTTACGCTTATGTTGAGCTACGTGTGTTACGCACATTGTGTTATATTGTGCACACTATGTACATTATGCATCCTATATTTGTTATGATGCGTACTATGACCGAGCCGTGAGGCGCCTACGTATCCTCTTCGAGGAATCAGGTCAAACGTAGTTCCCACGGTTTTGTATTTCCTGTGATTTTATCTTCTTCTTCTCTTTTTTTTTTCTTCTTTTCATTTTTTTTCATATCTTTCCCATTAGTGATTCCAAAAGAGGGGTATGAAAGAATAACTTAAGGCTCAAAAAGGGGGAAGCAAGGGTTAAACAGTGTTTGGGTATAAGAAAGAATTGCCTCCGTCATCTCATTATTCAACAAATGCCAAATACAAACAAATAAATCAAAAATTGCCATAATTAAAGAAATTACGCATAATATCTCTTGACTGCATCTGAATTGATAGCCATGTCGACACATCTACCTTCGACATCTGTCAAACACAAAGCACCATTGGCCAATACTCTGGTCACGATATAAGGCCCTTGCCAATTTGGGGCGAATTTGCCTTTTGCCTCGACCTGATGTGGGAGGATCTTCTTCAATACTTGCTGCCCTACTTCAAACTTCCTGGGGCGCACCTTCTTATTATACGCTCTTGCCATTCTCTTCTTGGTACAGCTGACCATGGCACACTGCTGCCAATCTTTTCTCATCTATCAGGCTCAACTGTTCCAATCGAGCCTTGACCCATTCATCATCATCAATCCCGGCTTCAGCGACAATTCGGAGGGACGGAATTTCGACCTCCGCTGGTATCACGGCCTCAGTTCCATACACCAACAAATAAGGAGTTGTGCCTATGGAAGTCCGGACGGTAGTGCGGTAACCCAACAAGGCAAAGGGTAACTTCTCGTGCCATTGTCTGGACCCTTCCACCATTTTTCGCAGTATCTTCTTGATATTCTTATTGGCTGCTTCGACTGCTCCATTCGCCTTAGGACGATATGGGGTGGAATTGCGGTGTGTAATCTTGAATTGTTGGCATACCTCTCTCATCAAGCTGCTATTAAGATTCGCACCGTTATCCGTGATGATCACTTTTGGGATCCCAAATCTGCAGATGATATGGGAGTGAACAAAGTCCACCACTGCCTTCTTGGTTACTGATTTGAAGGTTTTAGCCTCAACCCATTTGGTGAAGTAATCAATGGTCACTAGAATGAACCTATGACCGTTGGACGCTGCTGGCTCGATGGGCCCAATGACATCCATGCCCCATGCTACAAACGGCCAGGGTGCTGACATCGTATGTAACTCTGTTGGCGGAGAATGAATCAAATCTCCATGTATCTGGCACTGATGGCATTTCCTTACGAAAGTGATACAGTCGTGTTCCATGGTTAGCCAATAACACCCTGTTCGAAGGATCTTTCTTGCCAATATATATCCGCTCATGTGTGGCCCACAAACTCCGGCATGTACTTCCGCCATAACCGTCGTTGCCTGCCCGGCATCTATGCATCTCAACAATCCCAAATCCGGGGTTCTTTTGTACAATACTCCTCCACTGAGGAAGAAACCATTCGACAAACGCCGAAGGGCTCTTTTTTGGTCTCCAGAGGCATGTTCTGGATATATCCCCATCCTGAGGTATTCCTTGATATCATGAAACCAGGGTTCGCCATCTGCTTCTTCTTCTATGGCATTGCAGTAGGCGTGCTGATCACGGACCTGGATGTGTAGAGGATCAACATACATTTTGTCAGGGTGGTGCAGCATTGATGCCAAGGTGGCCAAGGCATCCGCAACCTCATTGTGAACTCTCGGGATGTGTTTGAACTTTACCGATCGAAATTGCTTGCTCAGATCATGCAAGCATTGTCGGTATGGTATGAGCTTTAGATCTCGTGTTTCCCATTCACCCTGAATTTGATGTACCAAGAGGTCCGAGTCTCCCAAGACCAAGACGTCTTGGACATCCATGTCGGCAGCCAAGTGCAGACCCAGAATGCAAGCCTCATATTCGGCCATATTGTTGGTGCAATAGAAGCGTAGTTGAGTCGTAACAGGATAATGCCGTCCTGTTTCAGAAATGAGTACTGCTCCTATTCCAACCCCTTTTGCGTTTACAGCTCCATCGAAGAAAAGCTTCCAACCTGGTTCCTCGGGTAATTCCAACTCATTCGTATGCATCACCTCTTCGTCAGGAAAATACGTTCTTAAGGGCTCGTATTTTTCATCAACGGGATTCTCGGCCAAATGGTCTGCCAGCGCCTGGGCTTTCATGGCCGTCCTCGTCACATAGATGATATCAAACTCTGTGAGCAGAATTTGCCATTTTGCCAACCTTCCCGTGGGCATAGGTTTCTGAAAGATATACTTCAATGGGTCCAAGCGGGATATGAGATAAGTAGTATATGAAGACAGGTAGTGCTTCAACTTCTGAGCTACCCAAGTTAGGGCGCAGCACGTTTTCTCGAGTTGAGTGTACTTGACCTCATGCACTGTGAATTTCTTGCTAAGATAGTAGATGGCCTGCTCCTTCCTTCCTGTGTCATCATGTTGCCCCAGTACACAACCAAATGAATTTTCCAAGACCGTCAGGTAAAGGATTAGGGGTTTCCCGGGCTTAGGCGGGACCAATACGGGTGGATTAGACAGATACCCTTTGATTTGGTCGAAGGCCTCCTGACACTCTGCTGTCCAACCTACTGCAGCGTCCTTTCTCAGCAGCCGAAATATGGGCTCACAAGTTGCTGTGAGTTGAGCGATGAACCTGCTGATATAATTGAGTCTACCCAGCAAACTCATTACCTCTGTTTTGTTCCTTGGCGGTGGCAAATCTCGGATGGATTCAATTTTGGATGGGTCTAACTCAATCCCCCATCGACTGATGATGAATCCTAGCAACTTTCCTGATGGAACCCCGAATGCGCATTTGGCCGGGTTAAGCTTGATATCATACCTCCGGAGTCTTTGGAAAAATCTCCTTAGGTCTGCCACATGGTTCTCCTGACGCCAAGATTTGATGATCACATCATCGACGTACACCTCAATTTCCTTGTGTATCATGTCATGAAACACCGCAGTCATTGCTCGCATGTATGTTGCCCCAGCGTTCTTTAACCCGAACGGCATTACCCGATAGCAGTAGGTTCCCCATGGCGTAATAAACGCTGTCTTCTCAGCATCCTCCTCATCCATTAGGATCTGATGATAACCTGCATAGCAATCCACAAAGGATCCAATCTCGCGCCCTGCGCAATTGTCGATTAAGATATGAATGTTGGGCAGCGGAAAATTGTCCTTGGGACTTGCTTTGTTGAGGTTGCGGTAATCAACGCACACCCTGATTTTTCCATCCTTCTTTGGGACTGGTACCACATTGGCCAACCACTCGGGATATCGAGTGACCCGAATGACCTTCGCTTGTAACTGCTTAATCACTTCTTCCTTGATCTTTACACTCATTTCTGTTTTAAATTTCCTTAGTTTTTGCTTGACCGGAGGGTATGCCGGGTCAGTGGGTAATTTGTGAACCACTAAATTGGTGCTTAATCCAGGCATATCATCATATGACCAGGCAAAAACGTCTTTGAATTCCCTGAGAGTTTTGATCAATTCTGCTCTGACATTCGGCTCAATGTGGATGCTAATTTTGGTCTCTTGGACGTTATCAGCGTCTCCTAGATTCACAGCCTCGGTGTCATTTAAGTTAGGCTTGGGTTTCTCTTCAAATTGGCACAGTTCTCTGTTTATTTCTTCGAAGGCTTCACCTTCGTCACATTCAGATTCATCGTCACAAACGACCTTTTGCATCATTGAGTCGGTTTCAGATTGATTTATTAGACTAGGTCGAAGATCCGCTGTGCATGCCATGTCATTAGAACCAGTAAAAAGAGAACTGTTCAGAAAGAAAAAGAACAAGACAAAAATTAAAATGAGACAAAAGAAAAGAACTTTATTAAATTTGCGGGATAAAAAGGGTTCACACTTTTACAAAACGAAAGTAAAATTTGGATTACACCCTTGAATAATCCGATCAAACAAACAAACAAACAAAACATTAATCAAAGCCTACTACCAAGACTCCCCTCGGACAGGAAGAGGAGTAACCGTCCAATTGTTGGTCTTGGCCTCAGGCCCCACAAATTGTATCTCTGCTCTGCTGGAACCTTCTCCAGCTTCCACCATACTGACATCCGTGAATAGCCTCTCAAAACTCTGATTCAGGTCTTCATTTATACCGATCAAAGGTCCTCGAATCTTTGGGATCGCTGACCCCTTGGCACTTGCTTTAACAAAAGACCTTGAGAGGCGTGGCACTGGTTTAGGCAGAAACCAGACCCTCTTCTTCATTCTTCGCGCCTCCTTCCTGTCTGCTGCGGTTGGTTTGAACCCCAACCCGAAGGTTTCCAGATTCTTAGGAAGGGAAACAGGTTGGACTATCCCTTGAAGTTCAACTCCCAGGCCTTTTCCCGGCACAAATCCATTACCCAGCATTTCTGATACCATCATGACTGTTGCGGCAGCTACCCTAGGGTGCGGGATGATTTCTCCTTCAGAAATTTTGTTGGCCGACCCTGTATCGAGAATCTGGTAGACCCAGGGACCCTTGTCATCAGTGGTCTCTATGAAAGGCACAATGGTTCCGCTCATGGTGCATGTTGTATCCTCGCCGTGCAACACGACCTCTTGTCTTTCCCACTCGAACTTCACTGTCTGATGTAGGGTGGAAGGCACCGCTTTAGCTGCATGAATCCAGGGTCGTCCTAACAGCAAGTTGTAAGATACCTTGGCGTCCAATACCTGGAATTCCATGGTAAACAGGACCGGGCCAATGGTCAGTTCAAGTACAACATCCCCCACAGTGGCTGTTCCGTTTCCGTCAAACCCCCGGACACAGATGCTATTCTCCCGGATTCTTCCACGGTCAATCTTTAACTGGTCCAGGGTGGATAATGGACAAATATTGGCGCTTGAGCCGTTATCCACCAATACTCGGGTTACCACCGAGTCTTCACATTTGACAGCTAGGTATAGAGCTTTATTGTGCTCCGTTCCTTCCACCGGCAGGTCATCATCTGAGAATGTCACTCTGTTCACCTCGAAAATCTTGCTGGCAATGGTTTCCAGGTGGTTTACAGAAATCTCACTGGGTACATGGGCCTCGTTCAATATCTTTAACAGGGCCCGACGATGTTCCTCGGAATGGAGGAGTAATGACAATAGTGAGATCTGGGCAGGTGTTTTTCTCAGCTGCTCAACCACAGAATAGTCTTGTACTTTCATCTTCCTCAGGAATTCTTCAGCCTCTTCTTCTGACACTGGCTTCTTGGTTGCCACTGGGTTGGTTTTTCTTAACTCCACCGGAGCAAAACATCGACCTGATCGAGTCAGCCCTTGCGCTTCACAACTGACTTCTTCCACCTGTTTTCCTTGGTACGTCACCACTGCCTTTTCATATTTCCAGGGCACAGCCCTGCTGTCAATCATCGGCAGTTGGACCACCGGCTTTATGGTCACCCGTTCTCTACATACCCCTTTCAACATGACTGCCGGTGTGGGCAGGATCCCTGGTATTACCAACTTGCTTGGCTCGGGTTTGCTTGCTATGACGGACGGACTCTTCCCCAATATTACTACCGGCTTGACGCCTTCACCCTACGGCTATATACTCGTTCCTCCACTGGTTAAGACTTCTCTCGGGGCGGCTTGGATCATCATCACTGTTTGTGAGGGTTTTCTTAATTCTCCTCCCTCACACACCAACTCAATCATGTGAGTTTCGTGGTGCGCTGGCAGTGGGTTTTGGTTGATGTTAGGAGCCTCCGGTGTCTGGACCTCGATCTTATTGGTGTCAATAAGATCCTGTATGGCATGCCTTAACTTCCAGCACTTCTCGGTATCGTGCCCGAGCATCCCTGAACAGTATTCACAACTGATTGAACGATCCAAATTCTGAGGCGGGGGATTTGGTTCCCGAGTATGGACAGGACTAACCAAACCCAATTGCCGCAGCTTGTGGAACACAGCGGTGTAGGTTTCTCCCAGTTCGGTGAAGGTTCTTTGCTTCCGCAACCTGTCATTCCTAGCATCTGGATTTCCCCGGAAACCTGCCCCTGAAGGGTTTCTATATGCCCTTGGTGGAGGGTAGGTGTTTTGTGGTGGTGCATATATGTTCTGGGGAGCCGGTGCGCGCCATTGTGGGCGAACCGGAGGCTGAGTGTATACCTGGGCTTGGTGTACGGAACAATGTGGTTCTCGAGGTGGATAGAAATTTTGTGGTGGGTTGTATGGGTAGTTTGACCTGTGAGGCCTGGGTTGGTTGTAGTGCGGCCTGCCAGCCCTGGACCAACTGCCTGCCTCGATCGTGGCAACCTCTTCTTTCTTTCTTCTTAGCGCACCTCCCGTGCCGCTTTGAATAGCCTGGGTTGTGGCCTTAAGTGCCGAATAGTTTAAGATCTTGTCCGACCTCAAACCTTCTTCTATCATGACCCCTATTTTGACCACCTCGTTGAAAGATTTTCCAACCGTTGTCACCAAGTGACCAAAGTAGGTTGGATCCAATGTCTGCAAAAAATAGTCTACCATCTCTCCCTCTCTCATGGGAGGATCGACCCTAGCTGCTTGTTCTCTCCAGCGGAACCCGAACTCGCGAAAACTTTCCCCGGGTTTCTTCCCAGTTCTCAATAACGTGAGACGGTCAGGGACTATCTCCAGATTGTATTGGAAATGACCTGCAAAAGCCTGCGCCAGGTCATCCCACGTGTACCACCTGCTGAAATCCTGCCTGGTATACCATTCCAGTGCAGATCCGCTCAGACTTTGGCCGAAATAAGCTATCAAAAGCTCATCCTTGCCTCCTGCCCCTCTCATTTTACTACAGAATCCCCGCAAATGTGCCATGGGATCACCGTGCCCTTCATATAAATCAAACTTGGGCATCTTGAACCCAGCCGGGAGTTGGACGTCTGGGAAAGGGCACAGATCTTTGTATGCCACGCTGACTTGATTGCCCAGCCCGTGCAAGTTCCTGAAGGATTGCTCCAGGCTTTTGAACTTTCTCAACACTTCATCCTGTTCAGGGGCCTTAACCGGCTTCTCAACCTCTGCCGGTACTTCCAAATGGGGATTGTAAGCCTGTGGTTCGGGTGCATGGAATGTAGGCTCGGGGGGATAGTATTGGGTATCGTGAGCCTGAAACAATGGCTCACTGGTCGTTCTCTGCAAAGGGGCTGATGTAGGTCCCACAAAAATGGGAATATTGGGTGTTGGGAGAGGTTGATGGGGTGGTGGAGCTTGGGAATCATGAGGGCTTCTTTCTTGATGATAGAGGGGATTTGGGCGGCTTGTGGAAGGGCCAGAGTGAGGGTACTCCGGCATGTGTCCCAGTGTTTCAGGACTCTTTTGTGTTTTGGCTAGGGCTAGTTGCATTGCATTCATTTCTAGTCCCATCCTTTCAATCTTTTCCATCGCTTCTTTTAACAACTGGCTCATCGGCCTTTCTTCCTCATTGCTATTCTCCGAAGTAGTCATGCTTGTTGCTACCGGTCCTTTGGATCTGGTTTGGTATGAATGTATTGCCAGAATTCTTTAACAACTAACTGTCTGATGTCAGACAACAACAAACTTTGTTAGTGTTAGAGTTTAACAGATTTGATCATAACACATAGAGGATGCAATGCACCTAGGCAGTTAACCGTTTCTACATGCTTTGCTTCAAACAACATGCGTCATCCCGGTTTGCTCATTCGTCTCTTTAAAGTATTTTGCGAAACCCTGCGTTTTATTTTATTTACATTTTCTTTTCTTTATTTATTAAAAGCGGTCGAATCTTATGGGGATTGCCTACGTATCACGTCCCCGCGTGAATCAGACCAGGCGTAGTTCTGCCATGAGGCTAACATTTATAAAAGAAAATGAACAAACATTACATTTGAAAACTTTGTAAAACAATGTCTTGAAATACACATCAAAGAAAATAAGCAACATTACATTTGAAAACTTTGTAAAAACAATGTCTTGAAACACACACATTCAAATTGAAAGAAAAAGATACAATTCTTAACATCTCATAACGTGCCCCACTTTCCACTTGTGTTGTAAATTATTAGATCATTTGTTCAAGGCGGGGCTTGACCCGGATGTCCTCCCAATGTTCGATACATCCTTTCCAACTCCACTGCTAGATTACGGGCAAAGGTGGGTGCATGCTCAGTAAACCTTTCATAATCCATTCCTTGGCAGTTTATATAACTTTGAGAGGTGTAGACCGCCAGGTCGTGGATCTGTGCCCTGAAATATTGGAGACGTTGGCCTTGATCCTGCAATTGCTGCTGGCGAGTGGTAGATACATCTCGGATACGGCCTTCACGATCTAGGGCTGAATCTAATAGAGCTCGGAGTTTGGCCTGCTCTAATCTCATCTGCGCTCTTTCTCTCTCAGTGTCCGCTTGTTGATGCTCTCTGTATCTTCTTGCCTCTTCCAGTTGTGCCCGAAGTTGGTCTCCTGATCGTATCCAATGGTCTTTTTCCTTCTCGAATTGTGCCCTGTCTTTCTCGGATTGCCTATTTTGGCGTTCCTTATCAGATCTGGCTTCTTCGTTTAATTGTTGGACCCTTTCTTTTGCTTTGCTCAACGCCCTTTTCTTTTGCAGCAAGAATGGAATCATAATCCTGCATTCTTTCAAAAAGTTTGGCGATGGTTTTTTGATCCTTCCAATTCCTCATTGGCGTTTCAGAAGCCTTTTTCATTTTCAGGAATCGAGCATGAAGACTTTCATTCTCACAGGCTAGACTCTTCTTCTCGCCTTCAGCTTCTTGTGCTTGCAAATCCTTCTCTAGACTGAGGTTCCTTAGATTTTCCTTTAGGGCGTGGATAGTTGCTTTGTACCCCTTCTCTTTTTCTCCCCAAATCAACCGCTCTTGGATTTTATTATTGAAGCTTTGAATATGGGGTCTTTTAATCGGCCTTCTCAGCTCAGGTTCTGGTACATCATCCACACGAGACCGTTTCTCGAACCACCTTGCATATCCGGGATTTATCTCACCCTTTGTGGTGTCTGGGACTTGAGTATCATTTTTTAAGTATCGACAGCCATTCCACATCTGTTGAAGTAACGCCTCAGGGATAGTGGCCTCTGGGTGTAATTCGATTTCTTGTGTGCTCAAATCTTCATCATCGGGGACTACCTGATATCTGCCTAGTTGCCTTAAAACTCTCAATGGCGCGTACGGCTGGATGCTTCTCAATCCCAATAGTAGTAAATAACTATTTGAGTTTGACATATGTATCACTTCCCTCATTGGTAGCCATCCCAGAGTCCATTCAATTTGATTTGCCGTTAGAGCCCTTAGCCGAGATACCCATGCTTCTGTTCCTTCTGGAACCTGATAATTTTTCACTCTTTCCTCATAACCCTCGATGTAATTATCGTTGTTTGGCCTATACTGTATGATCTTGGGCTGTTGTTGGAGATGTTCAATCAGCCACATTTGCAACAAAATTTCGCATCCTTCGAAGACTTTCGCTCCTGCTTTACATAAAGTCAAAGCCCGATAAATGTCTGAGAGAATGATGGGGACAATGGTGTGGTTTTCCTTGGAGGTGAGGATTTGCACAACTTTTGCGGTGCGAATATCGATTGTTCGTTCTTTGTTCGGGAAGACCATGATTCCTAGAAAAGCCACCATGAAGGCGAAACGACGGTGAACCTGCCATGCGTCTTTGTCTTGTTTGTTAGTAAGGCCTTTCTCATGAATTTCGAACCCATCTGACTTTCCGAACCTTGAATACAAAAAGTTGAAAGAACAACATCCGTTGATGACATTGCTTTTCCTAATTTGACTGCTGATGTTCAGAAGACCGAAGAATCGATGTACCGAGGGAGCCTTCGTAAATATCAAGATTTGATTCCTTAAACTTCCGTCAAATCCAACATATCCGGCTACCTTCTCTAATGTAGGAGTGAGCTCGAAGTCAGAAAAACGAAAGACATTGTGAACAGGGTCCCAAAAAGTCACTAATGCCGCAATCAGATCCTCGCGTGGTTTCACCTTCATAATGTCCGGGAGATTTCCGAGATGCTTGATGACCCACTTTTGACCATCTTCGCCTAATTCACACCACCACATTTGAAGCTGGAATAAAAACTCCTCTGTATTTGCGGAGAAAGGGTTTTGTGTGGTGCTCATTTTGTATC
The DNA here is from genome assembly GCF_000393655.2 of Nicotiana sylvestris. Classification (NCBI taxonomy): domain Eukaryota; kingdom Viridiplantae; phylum Streptophyta; class Magnoliopsida; order Solanales; family Solanaceae; genus Nicotiana; species Nicotiana sylvestris. The sequence goes on from NC_091067.1 coordinate 103,676,958, forward strand.
TGAAATTTTAATTTAATAAAGTTAAGACTTATTTCGAAAACATACTCCAATCATTTTCAGTCAAACTATTTCAAGACTCAAAACTATATATTTTTTTTATTTTTTTTTTCAAATTATTTTCAAGATTTGATACCTTTATTTCAAAACTATATATTTTTTATGTATATATATATTCTATTTTTTCATTTTCTTTTTATTTATGAAGACCTATTTTATTCCTCAGCTCTCATCATAATTTATTTAAACCGGTCAGCAAGCATGTTCGAAGCAAATGAATGCACATATAGCAAGTAGGATGCATCAGGATGGTCTTTTTATTTTGGGTTCACCTGTCCTAGACAGACCCAACCCCTATGTTGAGTCCCCTAAGTCAAATGCACGTGATGCAAATAAACGTTCCTACTAGGGATCCGGTACATGGCTGAGTTATTCTAAGTGTAAGACCTGAGGTTGATTGTTCTAGACCTGGCTTACCCAAACGGACAGTTTGAGCCGAAGTGGGGGCAACGTACCGGGAGCACGAAAGTCTGCCCGGCCTAGTTACTTGTCCCAACTCCGTCTTATTTGGTATGACTTTAACAGAAAGGTGGGTCACGCGCACGTGTACACCATAAATTCAGAAGACTCAGAGGGAAGGGTTTCGTAGCAGTTTTATATACACCATTCAGATAATATTAAAGCGGTAAAAGCATCATTTAGCACATTAAGCATATATCATGTAAAAATCCGATAATAAATAAAGCCAAATAACAACAATTATTCTAAGCTCGAATTCTTAACCCTGAACCAGTGGTTCTGGGTCAAAAGAATCCCCAGCAGAGTCGCCAGAGCTGTCACACCTCCTTTTTCCGCACCAGAGAGGGTGCAAGGGAGTTTTTCCAATTAAAGGACAATCGAAATGGGATTGGTTTATTAATTTCAGAGTCGCCACTTGGGAGATTTAGGGTGTCCCAAGTCACCAATTTTAATCCCGAATCGAGGAAAAGAATGACTCCATATTACAGTCTGCGCACCAGAAATCCGGATAAGGAATTCTGTTAACCCGGGAGAAGGTGTTAGGCATTCCCGAGTTCCGTGGTTCTAGCACGGTCGCTCAACTGTCATATTCGGCTTATTTATCTGATTTTAAATACCATTATGAACCAATGTGCCAATTTTAACTTTTTACCGCTTTATTGTTATTATTTCAAAAGGATGTGAACATCGCTTAAAACATGTCCTTGGACTGCGTCACATGAAATGCACCCACAATCTGGAACATATTTTATTTGATGTTTTGGGATTTGGATCTGGGTCGCATGAAATGCACACCCCAAGTTTTAAGAAAGTAGATTATTAAACACGCACCTAAAGAGACTATCGTGTTATTATTTTAGGAAGGGCCGTGAAATTTGCTAAACGGCCCGTCCCGGAATCTAAGTATTTAATATATACATTTAGAGGGCCCCGCAGCTTCTACATTTTTGTTTGTCGAGGCTCGTCTCATTTTTATTTTAAAAGGATAAACCTATAATGACTATATTTCCTATTAAGTTCGTCTCTAAAATAAAAGAAAATCTCTTAATTATTTACATGCTTGCAGATTATTTACAGCAGGATCCGAAATGCTTTTACAGAATAAGGAAACATGACCATGCATACGGACAGCTGATCGAATATTATGGGCCCAAATCCAGCTCATGCGGGATGGGCCAGACCTGGGCCACTGTTTATCCGAGGCGGGTCTGTTTGGTCTGTTTTGACCTGGGCTCGACCTTCATAAGGTTGAGGGGCGCGGACTTGTGCTAATTGTTATAAGGGTGTGGCTTGATAATTATAACGAGGCAGTTTATCAAAAGAGAATGAAAATTAACTAAGGCGGATAGTTTTATTCTTTGACATGCATTAAAAGAGAATGCTAATTACAAAACACAACTAATTTCCAAGACATAGCCTAGTATACTGCCAATCCTTTTGTCTGTTAACCTAACCAACATATGATATTAAACCATACTACATTTTTTGTATTCACTATATGAAAGGACCAACTCCAATACCCAAACAAGATTGTAAACCATTACACACTACATAATCATCTATATAGCAACTACATGTGGACATAGATGTCTTCAAATCTTCCCTTTTGTATTCATGCTCGACTTTCAAATTACATGGACAGTATTAGTTGTGTACCTGGTATAGAGGAACAAAAGAAGAAGGAAAAGGATCAGCTGAATAGTACACAGCAAACAACAGCACAGCAGATTCACAGCAACAACACAGCAACAACGACCAGCCAACAATGATGAAGCTCAGCAAGGAGTCGAGCAACAAATAAACAATCCCAGAAAAATAGAGTAGGAAATAACAGCCCAGAATGTTGAATGTAACAGCAACAGAAATCCAGTGACCACAAGAAAGCTTGGCAAACGACAGAAAAGCAAAAACCACGAAGACAACCTGATCAAACTGGACTCTTACACAGTTTCTTCTAGACAATACTCATTCACAATGTTTTGAAATTTATTCCTGTTTTTCCTTTTCAGTTTTCTTACTCACCGAATCTCTCAAGACTCAAAAAAAATGAACCCCTTTTCTAATGGAAGGTCTGCCTCTTTTATAGCCTAACCTTAACACTTTACAGTCTGTTTTACAACTCAAAATTGCCCCCCCCCTTCGTTGTTTTTCCACTCACTTCTTTTAAATAAACAAAACTCCCATCAAATCCCTGACAGCCCCTCTCTCTTTTGTTGTTAAAATGTACTGATCACTTGTTTATTTAACCAAAGTATGGGCAGTAGGAATATAATCTGACAGCACATGCTGTCCAATTATTTTAATTCCTTAAAGCTAACCATACACATGCTGCCCACGGTCTAAACCAAATGGCATCGTGTTTTAAAATCAAAGTCTGAATCTGCCATTATAACCTTTCCCCTAGATGTTTTTTAATTCGATTTGAACAAAATCAATAGGCAATACAATTCAGTTCCTAATGGGACTCAAATACGATCACAGCAGAAATAAGCAATACGAATCAAGTTGTTACCATTAACGATTGAAACTAATTGACGACATATATCGACTCGACTATATTAATCGTAACACATAACAATCAATCGTTCATATAAACAACACGTATAGAGTCCCGAATGACCTCAGACAAATTTGTTCAAACACTGGGAACTTATGTGAATTAAACTCGTTTGACGACTAATCTAATTGATGAGCACGTATATCACAGGGTATATTCAGAACACAAACAGAAGACAATTGGCCAAATAAAAAGGCCTTTAACAGAGATGGAAGAAATCCGAATGAAAAATAACAAAATAACAAACAAACACAAAGAAATATGCTGACAACTTAATTAGAAATAAAACAAAAGAAAGGAAAACTTACCAAAAAGAGTTTGAAATCAAAATGACCCAAATCTGACTCAACTTCGAACTCTTGAAGCCGAACAAACTTTAATCAGGGTGTTCTCACATGAGAACACCTTGATTAAGGTCTATTAGACCTCAAACCCTTGTCAAGGCCGGCCAGATTCCCCAGGTGCATGTGTTCTAAGGTCTGGATTTCCAGATCTGATTTTTAGGGAGTTGTGGGTAGATTCGGACCAAACCAAGCTTGGTTTGGTCACGAGGAAGGTCAGGGGAGTGTCTGGTATGAAGATGGGGTGGTTTGGCATAGATCGAGTTTTGTCTCGAATCTTCAAATCCAGATTCGAGACGATAGGAGGTGATTCGAGGTTCGTGGTTAGTGGATTCGTGTTCAAGGTGGTTGGATGCTTTAGGGGTGTGAAGGGGGTGGTCACCGGCGTTCGTGCCGCCGGGTTTTGGTGGAGGGGAAGCTAGGGCGGCTTGCTAGGGTTTGGGGTTTCAGCTCGGGGAAGGAGACGAGTGAGGGGTGGGGTTCGGATAGGGGGCGTGGGGTGAAGGGTTGAGTTTATATATGGGGAGGCTGATTGGATCTGAGCCGTTAGATTAGATGATCTCAACGGCTTGGATCTGATGCTGAGAAATGAGACGGGGTCGTTTGGTAGTTAAACGGGGTCGGATCGGATTGGTTCCTGGGTCGGGTTTTGAAGCGGGTTACTGATAGAGGTCCTGAGCCGTTGGATCGAGAGTTTGAACGGCCCAGATTGATTTGCCTGGAACGGCGTCGTTTCAGAAGAGGCCTGGGCAGCCGGACTTGGGCTGGGTCTGAGTGCTGGTTGGGCCTATTATTTTGTTTAATTTCTTTCGGCCCAAACCAATTTCTTTCACTTTTGTTTTCTAATTTCACTTTTCTTTTAAAACAAAAAATAAAAATAACAAATAATAAAATAACAAAATTAAAACTAAGCAACAATGCAACATTTTAACACAATTATCACAAAAATATTTAAGTAAGTTAGCTAAAAGCCTAGAACGGACGATGCACACATATGTGTATATTTTTTTGAATTTTCTTTTACTGACCGAATTATGGTTTAATCATCCTGACATACATGTTTGGTATTTTGTTTGCCAATGATTAAATGCAAAAATAGACAGATCCACAAATGACTAACAACACATGTCATGAAAACTTCAAACATTGTACAGCGAAACCATTTGTTACTATTTTTATTTTATTTTGGAGCGATTGCTCGTAAGGCAAAAATCACGTGCTTACAGTGGGAAACTTAGAGGTTACCTGTTCAGTTTCAGAAGAAACTGGTTCTTCCCCCTTAGTCGCAGACCAGATCATCAGAATTTTGTGGTTCTTCTGCTTGACTAGCTTGTAGCCTCCCATTCAATCTCTTGGCTTGTTCTTTATGATTGCTACTATTTTTTGTACAATCATTTTGATATGATTTCTTCTTGGGGTTTGGGTGGTTGAAAATGTGGGTGAAGGTTCTTTGATTTGTGAGGAAGGGTTTTCAGAGGGAAAGGTTGAGTGTATACGACACATTTTTGAAGTCTAGAACTCTAATCACTTTAGAAGTTTCAATTTGAAAAGACGTTAGACTCTTCCCCAAATATTTCAACAATTATGTCGCGTGGGACTCTTGGTGAAACTGGTTCATTTGTAACTAATTGGTTCAAAAGTAGTTTGGGACAAAGTAAGACTCTTTTCAGTTTATGATCCATATGCAGTTATTTTAAATTATGCGGAGTGTAGAATACATACCATATAAGCTCGATGAACCAGGTTCTTCACTGAAAGTTCTCTTGTGTAAGACTGATGTTTTCTAAGAAAATAAGAATAATATCATTAGATCATTAGTGAGACATTTTAGCACATGGCACAAGAGTATACTAATAAAATTATGAGACTAAGCAATATCTAATTTGATTATTTACAAAATTTACAAATTATCTAACTAATCATTGAGTTAGAACTGGTTCCTCTTAGGTGATCTTAATCATTACTAATCCTAACCTATTCCTTTCAAAGTGATCTCTACTTAGAGCTTTTGTAAAGATGTCAGCTATTTGCTTGTCAGTAGCACAAAATTCCATAGTGATCGAACTCTTTTTATAATTGTCCCTCAAAAAATAATGCCTAACATTTATGTGCTTAGTTCTCTTGTGATGAACCGAGTTCTTGGTCATACTAATTGCACTAGTATTATCACAAAAGATGGGGATACAACCAACATAAATTCCAAAGTCCATTAATTGATGTTTTATCCACACCAATTGAGCACAACATGAGGCGGCAACAACATATTCCGCTTCAGTAGTAGATAAGACCACAAAATTTTATTTTTTGGTGGCCCAAAACACAAGACATGAGTTAAGAAAGTGTGCCATACCTGAGGTGCTCTTTCTGTCCACAAAAAAACCCGCATAATTAGCATTAGCATATTCTACTAAGTTGAAATTACTACCTTTTAGATACCATAGATAAAGGTAAGGGTGCCTTTTAGGTATCTCAAGATCCTCTTGATAACAGTCAAGTGAAACTCCTTTGGATTTGCCTGAAATCTAGCACAAACGCCTACACTGAAAATAATGTTAGATCTGCTAGCAGTGAGATATAACAAAGAACCAACCATTCCCCTATATAACTTCTGATCAACAGATGAACCAGGTTCATCTACATCCAATTTTGTGGTTGTTGCTATAGGAGTGTCAATTTCTTTGGAATCTTCCATTTTAAACTTTTTAAGCAACTCTTTCACATGCTTCTGCTGATGGATCATAGTTCCATTTGAGTTTTGTTTAATTTGTAAGCCTAAATAGAAATTAAGCTCACTAATCATACTCATTTCAAATTCATTTCCCATTAGTTTAGCAAATTCTTTATTTAACTTATCAGTAGTTGCTCCAAATATTGTATCATCAACATATATCCGAACTACCAAGAGATCTTTACCTTTTTCTTTCAAGAATAAAGTATTGTCAATTTTACCTCTCTTGTAATCATGCTCAAGCAAGAAATTTGATAATATTTTATACCATGCTCTTGGAGCCTGCTTGAGCCCATAAAGCGTCTTGTCAAGCTTGTACACATGATCGGGATATTCTTTGCTTTCAAAACACGGAGGTTGCTTGACAAACACTTCTTCTTTTAGATAACTATTGAGGGAGGCAATCTTGACATCCATATGATGGAGAGTGAATTTGATAGGTTTTAAATGTTCTTTCCTTATGTTTTGATGATGTAACAAACTTACTGTTAAGAACCAGATAGGGAACCTGACCTACTCGGACTATATTGCAAGCTTAACAAATTCCAGCTAGAGGTGGACTGCTACAACTTCAGGAGCTAGGAACCCAAACAAGGTTCTGATACCCTTGTGGTTTCCTCATTACAATACAAAGTCAATTGGTCACAGCTGGAAATGAAGTGACAGACTGCACTATTTCTGCCGCACTACACTATTTCCAGCGCCCACTCATTCTCTAACCAACTAAAGTGCTCACATCATTTCAAGTGATGTGATCAAGGTGTACCTACAATGAGTTTATACAAAACATCACTTGAATGTTTCAGTTTTTCATTCAAGTTTCTTGCCAAAACAGAGAAATCAATCCTCACAAGCTTGAAGAACAAAGTTGAATGCAACAACGGACTAGTTCCTAAAGATAGCTTGTTGTTGTCCTAGTTGAGTTGTAAATTTGTGATTGTACTTATTGTATCTCCTAAATTGCTTAACTAGAAGCGTTTGATTAGGAATCCTCTTGTAAATCCATAAACTCCTTGAGTTTATATTGTGACTAGGTTTAGTCATAAGCAAAAGTCTTTGTAACTATAGAGTTATAAAGTGGCTTGTGGTGACAGCATCATAAGTTAGTAAAAGTCTTTGTCACTAGGAGGTCACAAAGTGGCTTGTGGTAAGAGTACCACAAGTTAGTTGAGTAAATTCTTTGTAATGGTCATTGCAAAGTGGCTTGTAATAGCTTGTTTACAAGTTAGTGAAGTTGAAAGCCTACAGGTGTAGGTTGTTGTTTTTTTATCCCCTTGTGTGGTATTTTTCCACATAAAATTCCTTTGCCTTATTTACGTACTGCTTTATTAGCATTCTCAACAGAATCTTGTAGAAGACCAGGTACTCTACTGACTGGTGGACTCACACAAACTAACAATTGGTATCAAAGCAGGTTCCTCCTATCAGGCTAACACCTAGGAAGGATCCTCATGGCTGCTTCACCAAATTTTGAAGAAGGTCAATCTACATACCGACCACCCAAGTTCAATGGACAATACTATGGGTGGTGGAAAACAAGAATGCACGATTTTATCATGGCTGAGGATTGTGAGTTATGGGATATCATATGCGATGGTCCTTATGTTCCAACCAAGGTACTAGAGGAACTTCCATTTTCAATGGCAAAAACCAGCAAAGAGTACACTAAAGCAGACAAGAAAGCTGCGAAGAAGAATTTTCGTGCCAAGAAAATTCTAGTATGTGGGATAGGACCTGAAAAGTATAATAGAATCTCCACCTGCGACACTGCCAAGGAGATATGAGAAGCCTTGTAAACATCTCATGAGGGAACTACACAAGTAAAATAGTCTAAGATTGATATTCTCACTATCGAGTATGAACTCTTTAAAATGAGGGACGATGAATCCATTCAAGATATGCACACAAGATTCACTTCCATCATAAATGAGTTACACTCACTTGGTGAAACTATTCCCAGAAACAAGCTTGTGAGGAAAATCCTAACCTTTCTGCCTAGCTCTTGGGAAAGCAAAGTGAATGCTATTACTGAATCAAAGGACTTACAGGAGCATACCATAGAAGAGCTGATCGGAAACTTGAAGACCTATGAGTTGAAGAGAAAGATAGACAATGAAAGAAGATAACCAAAGAAGGAAAAGAACATGGTACTTAAAGCTGGTAACAATGACTCAAGTGAGGAAGACAGTGACATGGCTTACTTAACCAAAAGATTTCAGAAGATGGTCAGAAGAAATAGAGAAATACTAAAAAGGGACGGCTCTAACAGACCCAAAAACTGTGATCTTTGTTATAAGTGTGGAAAGCCTGGATACTTCATGAAAGACTGTTCTCTCTTGAAGCAAGAATTATCCAAGAACTACCATGAGAAAACAACTAAGACGAACCTGGTTCCCTTCAAGGACTTCAAGAGAAAAAGATCCGCTAACAATATGATGAGACAGGCTCTTGTAGCATGGGGGGATTCCTCTAGTGAGTTTGAAGATAAACCTGATACTGGTGATAGTTCCATGATAGAAGTTGAAGGCGAAGAGATTGGATATGACTCAACTTTTTCTTTGATGGCTCAATCAGATGATGATGAAGACAATGAAAACAAATAGGTAAATTTCAGGGATGTGCAGAGAAATCTGAAATCCTATTCTCCAAAAAACTCATATCTTTAGCTGATGTATTAATAACTGCTTTTCATAGTCTTATGGAGGATAGGGATTCTTTGACCTTAGAATTAGGAGAATCTGAACAAACTAGAGACGACTTAGTGGTTGTAGTTACTGACCATAAGAAAACTATTAAAATCCTCATAAAAGAAAAGGATGATTTGTTGGCAAAAATTACAGACCTAATGTTACATCCCATACTATAGTATTAGGATTAGTCGTAGTAATCCATATGAGCTCGAATGGATTAAGACCATTTATGAGATTATAGAGGATTTATGACTATGTTATTATACGACCCTGTAAGTTTACAACCGTGATACCGTTAGATATTATGTTCGTGTGGTATTTTCTTTTAAGTGGAGTATTTTTGTAAAAGTTTTATAAGTATAATTTTGGATAGTTATCATTATTATTATTTTCGAATATGGTAAATTATACATATAATATGAGAAAGTTTATGAGATTTTCTTTATTGTAAAGATAAAAATTATTTTCTCACAAGAAAAGAAGGTTATCTTGTTAACATTTCAAAAATTAAGCGTACGAGAATTTGTACTCTTTATACGACATTAGCAAAATTAAAAGTTGCAAAAATATATGTATTTTTACATGAATATTTTAATAAAATAATAGTATATAATTTTTGAATGGTAGTTGTATAATGATAAGAAAGATTAGTGTTATTGGAGAGAGAGAGAGATGACAACGGGAAAATGCAAACTCTAAACTAATTAAAAATTTTGATAAGGAACTCCATAGTGGATCAATTAATCTAGAAGCACATCCCCGTGGTGCACATTTAATATCCTATAATTAACCAAGAAAGGTGAAAAGAGGAAACAAGAGGAAAGGAAAGAAATGTGGCATGAATATAGCCTAAAGAAATAAATAGGAGAAGAAAACGGAAAGAGAGAATAACTAGGGTACCACATCAGAAATAAGCCGTTATTTTTCAAGCTGTCTCATTTTAGTATAATAAAAACAACAAGACACTATGGGGTCGTTTGGTAGAGTGTATAAGAATAATGCTGAATATTGTGTATTAGTAATACTGGTATTAGTTATGCTGGCATTAGTTATGCTGAGATATTTCTTATCCATTGTTTGGTTTAATATATTAATGCATTGCACAATTTCTATAAGAATTATTTGTTTATAAAAATACCCTCATAATCAGTCCATTACTTTATCTTTTAAAAAATATATGTTGAGGAATGTTTTTATATAAAAAGGTTTTAAAAATTATTTAATTTGTCTACATATATTGTAGTGTAGAACTTAATATTTATTTATAAAAACAATATGCCAAGTATTTATTTATTTACTAGGGACATAATTTTATTTATCACTTTCTTGGATTATTTCAAACTTGCTTTATTATAATAACATATTTTAATCAAGCATAAATTTTGAAGGATAAATTTGTCTTTAACTAAGTTAATGCATGCATTAAAATCCATTGCATTGTTAATGCCATAGTTTCTTATGCATTAGTTATGCATAGGATAATACCAAATAGAGTGTATAACAAATACTTGCATAACTAATGCATATGTTTAAAAAGTGTACCAAACAAAGTATTACTAATAAACAAAGCTAATGTGCATTATTTTACCTAATGCATCCTACCAAACGACCCATATATGACATGTAAAGCAATTTTGTATAGCGCAAACATGGAGAAGAATACACTGTTTATGAGTTGGTTGTGTAAAATGTTGATGGGTGAAAGAAATTAAGTATGTGATGTAGTGGTGTGAATGTGTATTTTTACACGAATGTCTTAATAGAAATAATAATATGATGTATAAAGTATATAAAAGAAATAAGTAAAATTTTAAGTAATTTGAGGCAATTCTTAATTATACGGATAATTGATTAATTATCGAGTAACGAATATTACCTAGTCAATTAATAATTAGTGGTTGTCTTTGGATAAGAACAAAAAATCGACAATGTGGCAGCCCTTTCTTTCATTTTGTGACTCTTACCTTACATTTAAAAGGTGTCATAATTGAGTATGATTAAGGCTTAATCATTACTATATGGGTCCTACCCCATTTTATGCACTAGGATATAATCACTTACGGATTATACCATTGAGAGATAGAGAGAAAATTTGAAACAGGAAACAAGTTGAGGCTAAAGTGGCTTCAATAGTATATGTATATGCCTTTGTAAATGCTAGCAAAGGCAATTACTTTGATAGTTCATAGCTAAGATAAGTATGTAGAGGTTTCTTTTAAATTAAATATACAAACCTTGAAAGCAGCAATAGGATTGGAAAAAAGATATCGCCATACTAAATCATTGAATAGAATAAAAGAGAAACTAGTTAATGAGTGGAAATAAAATTCGTATTGGGAGACAAGCTTCATACAGTACAGGAAGTCACCTATTACCCGAAGGGGGTACTGAGCAAACGAGCACAGCTCCAACAAGACTGGGCAAGATCAGTATGGTAATTATGTTGCTCAGGTATGTTAAGGCTTGTTGATACCCAATTTTTTTCTGTATATTTTATATATGCAAAATACTTTTAAAATAGCATATATATGATATATAAGTATGCCCAAATGTTTTAGTATTTTTCCTAATTTTAAAGATTTTTAAATCAACTTATTGCCTTATTTTAATAGTACTAAAACCAATAATTGTTCCTCAAATTATCATTTTGGTGCTTAATGTATTTTATTCTCATATTTATACCAAAATAGAATTAAGGTAATTTTTTCACATTTTTATAAATTTGTTTGGTATTTTTAAAGCTAAATTGCACTTAATTACAATATTAGCCTATTTTAAGATTTAATTGCGTTTATAATTATAAAATTGATTCTAGTATTTTTAATTTAATATTTGGACGTTATTAGTTAATTTGGTACCTTTAATTTGTTTCCAAAAATCACTTTACTATTTTTTATAAAATAAAAAGGGAAAAGTGGCTATTTAAAATTTAGCCCTAACTATTTCGATTCTAGCCAAATCAGCCTCCCTAATTAACCCAATTTCAAACCCCAAATGGACCGACCCAACTTCAATTTAACCGCCCCTGACCCAACTAATCTAACCCGCCCGGCCTCCCCTTTTGATCCAGACCGTTGATCATTTTGATCAACGACCACAATCATTCCTTTCCTTTTTTAATTCACATACACCCAACCCTAAAATCATTTTTCCCTAACCCGTCGCCTCTGAAATCCTCTCCTCTCTCAGACTCTCTCGAACATTCCCTAACCCTAGCCCCTCTTACCATCTTCAAACTTTGAAACCACCGGAATCCATGGCTTCTCAGGCCATGGGAGCCCTATACTCACCTCCCTTTGCCCTTATACACTTGATACTTGAAGATTCGAGGTCTGACCTCAATGGTTTTCACCTAGGCCTCTGCCGATTCTCCACGGACCTCTCCGGCTCTGTTCCGGCATTCCATGGTGGTTTGAGCCTAATTCTGACCTCTCCGACTCAGATCAGTGAGCTTTCAAATCCTTTCTCATCTCTAGGGTTCTTCTAAAACCCCAACCCTTCAAGGGTTTCTCTGATTTCTTTAGACCCGTTATGTATCTATGCTCTCCTTGAGTTTTTAGACGATTTCCCTAACTTTTCTTTCTAAAAATTACTTTCAAAACCGTTTCTTTTCCGATCTAGGGTTTTTTGAGAAAATGTTTAAGTATTTTCTAGCTTTCTTTTTCCTTTGTGTGTATTTGCTTCTACTGTGATCTTGTATTTTTACCATGTTCTTATATGTTTATCTTACTGTGTTTTCCTATATGTTTTTCTGTTGAACTTTTCCGGTGTTCTTGTGCTCTTCTACTGTATTTTCCTACTAAGTTCTTAAGTTTCTTTATTTACCTTCTGCTGAGCCCTGTTTAAGTTTCTTCTAACATGCTTCTTCTACTGTTCTTATCAGTATTTTCCATTATGTTCATTGAATCCTTCTACTGTGTTTGCATGTTACTTTGCTATCATGTCTTCTCATGAGTTCTGTTGTTGAAAGAAGCATGGAGAAGTTTCAGTTCTTTTCTGAAACTTCTAAACATGTTTCGATTCAATTGCTTGCCCTCTCATCTTTGCTTTGTGATTTTCCCTAGCTAGGGTTTTTATTTCAAAAGATCCCTAATTCTTTCAGACTGACTTTGAGTATCTGAACTGAGTTTGGACTTCCTTGTTTGCATATGATTCTGACTCTTTTGCTAAACTCTTATACACTGAATTTTCTACTGATTTTACAATGGCATGACAATTTTCTTTCATGCTCACATGCTTCTTATATATGATGAACCTCCCTGTAAAGTGACTTTCAAATTTTGTGATTAGTTCGTACTTCCCTCTGATTTTGGTCTGATTGATTTCCTTCCATTGTTTGCTGATTTTCCTTAAGTTAAAACCTTCCACCTTTCTGACTTGGTTCATTCATACCAAATCTATGATCTCTGATTTCCTGGCAGTTAACTATTTCCCTTGCCTTATTTGCACAAATCGTGTACTGTCAAGACCTTGTCCTTAAATAACCTTTATGTATTTGCCTCTAATTTACTACTTTGCACAAAGTGTTTGACTACTTTCTTTCCTTAATTAGTTTTACCTGTTTGAATCTGAATCCCTTAATTAAGGGAAACCTTGTGTAATTGATTGACAATCAGTCTTCAAACTATTTTCTTACCTTATTTCTGCTTGCTTTCTACACTATAAAAGGCACGACCCCTTTTCACCATTATACACTTCAGACTTCACAAGCTCACAACCTCATCTGAATTCATACTTAGAGTATTCTTGCTTCTTGTCTGCACTTTAGCTTTTACAAGACTACCGCTTTCTTCTTTATTTGTCCCTTTGAAACTGGTATGTCCTAACTTAATTTTCAGCATCACCCCAATGTGTTTACATACAGACTTTGTATCCATGTCTACTTTATTGTTTTCTGTAAAGTTTAGCATCTAACTTAATATGCCTATGTGCTACTGCTTGCCTCTTTCTGTGAACACTTGCTCCCTATCCCATTACCCCTATGTGTTTGTAAGTCAAGACATAAGGCATGGCAACAAGAATTGTTGTCTATGAACTGAGATTTGAACCCATGAGGTCTCAGCCTCTAAGTAGGCTGGAGGGTGTGCCAGTATGTCTCATTGCTGGGTATGCCCCTTTGCCTGCTCTTCCTGCAAATTCCCCACTCCCCTATACTCCTATGTGCACTGGTTTTAAGTTACTTCCTTCTCCTTTCCCCCTCTCAGAACTCTGCACTTGCACTCACTCTTAGCTTCTAAGTTCTGCCCCCCCTCCTGTGAGCTTGCATTGGGACCTTGAGTTCCCTCTAAACTTGGACACTTGAGGGCTGTCCCTTCCACACTGCACTATGACTTAATCCTGCAATGCACTTGGATGTGAGCACTGCTAGGAGTCCATATGAGGCTCTTAGGGAACTCTGACACATCCAAATGAGAGAAAGGCTTTAGGTCTTGATCTTGGGAGTTGGTTTACTTCATACTTCAGACAGGAAGTCTGAATCAGGCTCTCGTTGGTTGTAATTTTTAATTTTCTGATGTATTTTCTCTGTTTTATTTTTGGATTGTAATAACTTTGTATTAAACTTTTGGGGTGATTAGTGAAAAGGGAGGGATAACCATGCATGCAAGGGTTAGATGTCCTGCCCATAGGGTTTTCTGCACTTCTGCATTTATACAAACACCCTGCTTAAAGTTTCTGCACTTATGCATTCATGTAGATGTCCTACTCATAGGGTTTTCTGCACTTCTGCATTTGTACAGATACCCTGCCTATAATTTCTGCATTTCTGCATTCATGTAGATGTCCTGCTCATAGGGTTTTCTGCACTTCTGCATTTATACAGATACCCTACCTATAGTTTCTGCACTTCTGCATTCATGTAGATGCCCTACTCATAGGGTTTTCTGCATTTATACAGATACCCTGCCTATAGTTTCTGCATTTCTGCATTCATGTAGATGTCCTGCTCATAGGGTTTTCTGCACTTCTTCATTTATATAGATACTCTGCCTATAGTTTCTGCAGTTCTACATTCATGTAGATATCCTGCTTATAGAAATTTCTGATTTCTGCATTCACATAGATAACTTGCCTACATGCTTATTAATTTCTGCATTCACATAGATAACTTGTCTATAGGAATTTCTGCATTTCTGCATTCATGAAGATAACCTGTCTTTATGAATTTCTGCATTCATGTAGATAACTTGACTATAAGAACTTCTGCATTCCCATTTGGATACCATGACTATAAGAATCTCTGCCTTCGTATATAGATACCATGTCTATAGGATGCATATGTATGTAGCTAATATGCCTATAAGTCCTTTCTGATTCTTGCATACTCGCCTCTCATTGGGCAAACGTGTTATAGGTTTTAACAACCAGTGAAATTAGACATCGCGTTCATAATAAAATGTAGCATCTAGATAACGTGTTTTAAGTTAACAAACACATAGAAAGCATGCCTATAGGGGTTCTAATCAAATCTGAATCGCTTCACTCGCTTGTAAGTTTAAACTGTCAGTAATGCATTATCGATTGCAAAACTTGTATTATTCTATTAAAACTGGTAACCTATCTGTAATCTGTTTACCTCTTTATTTCTGAAATCAGTAGATAACATGCCTATAGGTCTTCGTCTAATACTTAGGCAAGCCATAAGGTAAACTTGTCAGATTTTTTACAACCAGCAGGCAGGCCTGATTCGGATTTCTTATCTGAAATATGTAATAAATTAGTCTGCCTCAACCTTTTAAGTTTTAATCAGACCCTAAGCAGTATGTGCAAGACATGCTAAACTATGTGCTTTTCTTTGGTTTTAAGGAGGTCTGTTGAGCCTTATTTGTTTATGTGCTTTCTCCCCAAACTTGCCACATGTGTGTTTTGTTTGTCGCCTTAGAATTTTGCCTTTGAAACTACAAAGCCTAATACCCATTCCCTTTAGGATTAGTAGTCCTAAGTGCCTCCGGGACTGATAGGAATGGGACGGGTAATAGCATGCAATAAGTAACCAAGATCAATCCACGCTTTAATACCTTAATGGGGTGGGAAGGGTAGATATGGATATGATGACCACGCGATAACATCTCGTGTAGCCCTCATTGAGGAGAGTGATTACCGGATGTTGTGTGGGGTGATCCATATTATTTATAAACCTAGGACCCCCTTTTCCTTTACTTGTTTATTTCATTGTTTACTTTCAAACTATTTTCTCAAAATTCAACTTTTCTTTTGTTTTCTTTTAATTTCACCTATTTGTAACCCTTATGTGAAAATCCCCTCTTATTTGAAGTCTTACTCGCCTTCATGTTATTTGTACTTAAAGTCACAATCGTAGCCTGGCCGGGAACCACATTAGTGGATCTTGAGGGGTGCCTAACACCTTCCCCTCAGGATAATTTCAAGCCCTTACCCAATCTCTAGTTTCCTAAATCAAATTCTTCCTAGTGTCCTAATGTACTCAAATCATTAGGTGGCGACTCTTCAATCCAAACCTAATTCCCGAAAGGGAACGAGTTGTCCTCCCAAATGTCATGAACCCACTTCTGCGAGGAAAAATGGGGCGCGACAGCATGGTGACTCCGCTAGGAATTTGTAGGCTTTTACCATTTCAAGCTATTACTGTGACTTTACATTTCTTATGTGCCTTATTTGTTTAATACATTTAAGTATTTAATTCCCTCTTCTACTGCAAAAACTAACTTGTCTCTTGTTTCTTTTCCTTGTTTCTTTCACTGCTTTCCTTTATTGCACTCCTTTATTACTGTTTTAAATTATTGTAATTATTACTTTATGAACGTGCAAATACGTGACAACTTGTTTTAATTGCATATGCATGTTTCCTATATCATATTTCACTCATACCAAACAAATACCATATCAACTTTTATAATGAGTGGTTGCGCTCTTTCGAAGGAAAAGGCGTATTTGGGTAAAACCAGTCGATCAACGGTATTGTCGACGGTTCCGTGCCTTTACCTCTTGAGTTGTCCGCTCAAGGGTACCAGTCTAAAACCCATAGAAACCTTACTTTGTTTAAACTGTGCATGCATCATGGTCAAACCTAGCCGATTCAGTTATGTTGTCCGCATAATGACTCTTTAAGATAGCCTTGTCCAAAATCCACTGGGTTTACTTATAACCCAAACGGACACTACCACGTTCTGTACATTTATTTGGAGAACTAAATGTCTTATGCCAATTATTGGTATTTAATAGTCGAGCCTGGTGGAGGTAAGGGCCTAACCCTTTTGTCTTGCAGAAACATGAGGCACGAGGACCCCAGCTTCGATATGTTTAGCATACCCTTACTCTTGCTGGACTGGTGAAGGAGTCTTCCATCAACTGACCAAATCAATGAGTGGAAAGAGAGGGACACCAAAGCTAGCGAAAAGTTGGAATATCTGTAGTACAGTCTACTAGAATTGGAAGGGAAAGTGAGGAAGAGAGTCACCGACTGTCAGAATGCTGATGGAAACGAAGGAGAACACATGACAAAGGCATTTCTACTGGTGAACCTACGCGAGCTGGGGGATTTGATTAACGAGAGCATTCAACCTGAGGAAGGTCCTTCTGGGACAAAATAGATAGGAGTTTTCTTTTACTTTATGAAATGTAATAAGGCCAATGGACACTAGTGACATTTTATTCCTTGTTATTTAGTGCCGATTTGGGACTCGTCTACTTTTTATCAATAAAATTAGGCATTTAGCATTCTAAGTTCTCCAAATCAACTTGTCGCTAGGCCTACCTCGGCACAATGAGGTTCCAAAATTAGGACACGATTTATATTCTTGCACTATGTGTTTAAATATCGCAACACTTTCTTATAATCTGCACTGACTTGTTACCTTTTTTGTTTTTACTTTTATTTTATTTATTCCCCTCCCCAAAGGTTAGTTCGTGCACTCTGGTATCGTCATCATATTCCACAAGATCAAAGAGCCCTCCACCCACTCCTCCTCCTAGTCCTATCAAAAACAGAAACAAAGGAAAGATGGAAGATTTGAACAACACCAGAAAAGAAAACTCAATTGAACGGGTAGAGGTCACTCATGGTGCTCAGGTCTCCAAAGAAAGTGCATCCCAACTCGAGCAGAAACTATTGAAATTTCAAGAGGAACTTGATCAGGTTCGGAATCTGGCAAACTTGTCATTTTCCCTCACTACTCCAGATATCAATTTTCCAAACGCTTAGAACCCCACGCCTCCACAAAACATCCCAAAACCACAAAACCATCCCGCTCTTCACCACCACTGCAATACATGCCATATATCCAACAACACTCCACTGCTCATCCTAGAACCTCTAAATTCCACAAATGATCATTTCCACGCCCACTATAACACCGCCATCTATGTGGAAACCATGCCACACTCCACCCAACCTATCTCAAGCACACCCGAATCTGATGATAAAGACTTACTCATCAGAAACCTGGCTGCAGAACTCAAGAAATTGACTAGTTGAATTCTGTATGTCGAAGGAAGCAAGGGGATTGAAGGGTTGAACTACGAAGATCTTTGCATACAACCAGATGTCAAACTACCCGAGGGGTACAAACCTCCTAAGTTTGAGATGTTTGATGGTACAGGGGATCCGAGAGTCCACTTGAGAACATACTACGACAAACTGGTCGGAGCAGGGAAAGACGAAAGGATTCGCATGAAGCTTTTCATGAGGAGTCTAAAAGGAGATGATCTGTCTTGGTACATCAACCAAGACCCGAAAAAATGGCCAAACTGGGTGAGTGTGCATCCGACTTTATGGACAGATTCAGGTTCAATACAAAAAATGCACCAGATGTGTTCTACATTCAAAACTTAAAGAAGATGCCCATGGAAACATTCCACAAGTATGCCACTCGCTGGAGATCAGAAGCTACTAAGGTCAGACCTGCTTTAGAAGAAGAACAAATGAACAAGTTTTTTGTCCGGGCTCAAGACCCGTAGTACTATGGAAGGCTGATATTGATTGAGAGCCAGAAATATTCTGACATTATCAAGCTGGTTGAAAGGATTGAAGAGGGCATCAAAAGTGGTATAGTTACGAACTTTGAAGCCTTCCAAGGTGGTACGTCCAAGAAAAAGGACGTAGGTGCCATAATGGTTGCACAAAGAGCCAAATCCCCTATCAAATACCAAGCCTATCCGATCCATCCACTGACATATTAGCCTACCCCGAATTACCCAACACCCTCACCCTCTTACCAAACTCCACCACCTACTTACCAATCACTCCCACCTCCCATATATCAACCAACTTCACCCAGATATTCCCAATCCGCAGATGTCTACCAAGCCTACAATGCTTATCCATCCCACTATCAATCACCTCCCACACATCAAAACTTTCCTAGACCTCGACCAAATTTTGACCGCAAACCTCCCAAATAGTATACCGCCATTGTAGAACCAATTGACCAGCTCTATGAAAGGCTCAAAGCTGCTGGTTATGTCACCCCTATCCCTGCTATAACCCCTAAAACCATTCTCAATGGGTTAATCCAAATAAATCATGTGCATTCCATTCCGGCATGAAAGGGCATACCATTGATGAATGCCGCTCTCTGAAAGACAAGATATCAAGACTTTGATTGATAACAAGATCATTGTGGCAAAGGAGCCTACTCCGAATGTCCGCAACAACCCTCTGCTGGACCATAAGGGTAAAGGTGTTCACATGATTGAAATAGAGGATGATTGTGATCTCAAAGGATTGATCGGTTTAATCACAGAAGGTGACGAACCAAAAAAGCCAATAGTCACCCTTAATCCGATTGTAGTCCAGACTCAGCCTTCTGAGGATGCCGAGGTAAACATGTCTGTACCACTTGAGTTTGAAGTACCACCCCCTGCAAAGATGGCAACACCAATTGAGGTCGAGTTTGGGTCTTCAACAAACGTACCTGCACCGTTTGAAGTTGCGGTTTTACCCTAGAAAATACATGCTCCGTTCAGCGTAAAGGTGCCCATTCTAGTAGCAATGTTGGCCGTAACACCATTCCCTACAAATGCAATACCTTGGGATTACACAGCCGAGGTGAGAATAAAAGGGAAGGTCAAGTTTGGGGAAGCCGTTGCGGCATAGGGTATGACAAGAACCGGCAGGGTTTATACTCCGGAGCATTTAGCTGAGTCGAGTAAGCAGGCCTCTGGTCGGCCGACCATCATTGAAATCGGGCTCGACAATCTCTGGAGAAAGATACAAGCCAAGGAATACTCAGTCATTGATCAGCTGAACAAAACACCAGCACAGATTTCTATCCTAACTTTGCTGCAAAGTTCCGACGTACATAAGAATGCCTTGTTGAAGGTGCTTAGCGAGGCATATGTACCAAGCAACATCACCGGAGGAAAAATGGCAAACATGGTAGGGCAGGTATTGGAAAGTCACAAGATCACTTTTCATGAAGATGAGCTGCCACCAGAAGGGTTGAGTCACAACAAAGCATTGCATATCGCCGTGCAATGCAAAGATTATTTTATCACTAGGGGCCTGATTGATAGAGGGTCCTGCCTTAATATGTGTCCGTTGGTAACACTCAGAACATTAGGAAAGGGTCTGCATGAGAGCAAGGATGGGGCCATCAACGTCAAAGCTTTCGACGGTTCCCAAAGATCCACCATTGGGGAAATCAGTTTGTGCTTGCAAATGGGGCCTACTTGGTTCGATGTCGATTTCCAAGTAATAGATGTGCCGGCATCCTACAATCTGTTGTTGGTACGGCCGTGGATTCATGCCGCTGGGGCCGTAGCATCAACACTGCATCAGGCGGTGAAATTTGAATGGAACCACCAAGAGGTGATCATTCACGACGACGGTAGCAATCCCATATACAGTCGCCAAACCATCCCAGCGATCGAAGGAAGGAGAAAGATAGGCGGGGAAACCTATCACCACATCGAGCGAGTCAATGCCGTTGATAAGGACAAATGGTGGGACAACAAAATTGAAAGCATATTGAACTGGAGCAGATATGAACCTGCCAAGGGACTTGGCAAGAACCTCCAAGGAATCGCTAAGCTTATCAAACTGAAGAAACATGGCACTACTTTCGGTCTGGGATATGAGTACACCTAGGAGGAATTCAACCACTGGTCGCCACCATGGCGCGGTCCTTACCATCTGTTGGAGTAGACGATACCACATTTAGAGCAGACTTTCCAGCCGGCCGATGTTATATATAGGTCGAAAGAAGAGGAAGCACTAGCAGCTGTGAAAAACTTGTTCTTAGAGGACAATGACATGGATTGTTGTGTTGTTCTCGAGGAGGAGGAGGAGGAAGGCCCTTCCATACAGGCAGTGAGCAGAGGATCAAGCCTCAACAATTGGACCATCAGAACCACCAAAGCCTGGAAAGCCTCGGGGTACCAAGGCTGAACAAAGCATCATGCACTATCTTTTATTTTTACTAGTTGATTTTCCTTTCGCATTTTTGAATTTTCGAAATAAGATCTTCCAATGCTCAAAATAGTTATGGAATTTGTCAAAGCATTTCGGGTTCCTTACAAATCTTACTTTTATTGTTTTTCTCTCATTACTTTACTTATACAACATTACTATTACCTATCTTGATGAACCAATGACTGTGACATGCAACGAGACAATGCAACAAACAGACACAGATTTAGAGGAAGATGAAATACCGAAAGAGATTGTTAACGAATATGAGAATTTTGAGAACAAACCTAAGTCCAACCTGGACGAGACCGAGATTGTTAACCTGGGAGATGTAGAAAATATCAAACAAACTCGGATCAACGTTTATTTGTCAACATTAGAAAACGAAGAATACACAGAATTTCTGAAGGAATATGAGGACGTATTCACCTGGTCATATGATGACATGATTGGTTTGAGTATATCTATTGTAGTGCACAAACTACCAGCTGATCCGACATGTCCACCAGTAAAATAGAAGCTCAGAAAGTTTAAACCCGACATGAGTCTGAAAATTAAGGAAGAAGTCATTAAGCAGGTTAAAGCTAAGGTTCTTAGAGTAGTAGAATATCTGACATGGCTAGCAACATCGTGCCAGTACCGAAGAAGGACGGGAAGGTCAGAGTCTATGTCGACTACCGGGATCTCAACGGGCTAGTCCGAAAGATGACTTCGCCTTGCCAAACATACACATCCTGATTGACAATTGCACCAAACATGAGTTGCAATCATTTGTAGATTGTTTCGCTGGGTATCATCAAATCTGGATGGATGAAGAAGATGCTAAGAAAACGACCTTCATTACGCCATAGGGAATGTACTGCTACAAGATGATGCCATTTGGGTTGAAGAATGGAGGGGCCACCTACATGAGGGCCATGACTACTATATTCCATGATATGATACACAAGGAGATAGAGGTGTACGTAGATGATGTTATTATCAAGTCCAAGAAAGCCACTGATCACATGGGAGATTTGAGGACATTCTTCAATAGAATGCAAAGTTACAATCTAAAACTGAATCCAGCACAATGTGCATTCGAGGTTCTTGCTGGAAAGCTACTTGGGTTTATTGTGAGTCACCGAGGAATAGAACTAGATCTGTCAAAGGTCAAAGCTATTCAAGAACTGCCACCACCAAAGAACAAGAAGGACGTGATGAGTTTCTTGGGGAGACTTAACTACATCAGTCGATTCATAGCACAGTTATTTATGAGCTGATCTTTAAGATGTTGAAGAAGGACGCCGCTACCAAATGGATTGATGATTGCCAAAAAACTTTTGACAGAATCAAGGAATACCTATCAACACTACCAGTCCTAGTTCCACCTGAGCCAGGTAGACCTTTATTACTCTACCTCGCAGTATTGGATGGAGCATTCGATTGTGTTATGGGGAAGCATGATGAAACAGGGAGGAAGGAGCAGGCCATCTATTACCTCAGTAAGAAGTTCACCCCATACGAGGCTCGGTATTCTCTGTTAGAGCGCACCTGTTGTGCTTTGACTTGGGTAGCTCAGAAGTTGAGGCACTACTTCTGTGCCTATACTACATATCTCATATCAAGGATGGATCCTTTGAATTACATCTTTCAGAAGCCCATGGCCACTGGCAAGCTGGCCAAGTGGAAAATCCTGTTGAGTGACTTTGACATTGTTTACGTGACTCAGAAAGCAATCAAAGGACAGGCACTAGCAGATCACCTTGCTCAAAATCCCGTGGACGAAGAATATGAACCCCTGAAAATATATTTTCCTGATGAAGAGGTATCATTCATAAGAGAAGACATTACAGAATCCTATGACGGTTGGAGAATATTTTTCGATGGAGCAGCAAATTTCATAGGAGTTGGCATAGGAGCAGTCCTAGTATCAGAAACCGTTCAGCATTATCTGTTATCTACCAAGCTCAGGTTCCCGTGCACCAACAACATGGCCGAGTACGAAGCCTGCATCTTAGGGCTCAAGATGGCTATTGACATGAACATCCAAGAGTTGCTAGTAATTGGGGATTCAGACTTGCTTATACATCAGGTCCGAGAAGAATGGGCGACCAAGAACTCCAAGATACTCCCTTATTTGCATCACGTACAAGAGTTGAGAAAGAGGTTCGCAAAGACAGAGTTCCAGCATGTTCCCAGAGCCCAGAATGAGTTTGCTGATGCAGTGGCTACCCTATCATCTATGATACAACATCCAAATAAGAATTTTGTTGATCCCATTCTGGTAAAGATCCATGATCATCCAGCTTATTGTGCTCATGTTGAGGAAGAAGTAGACGGAAAGCCTTGGTTTCATGATATCAAAGAATACTTGACGAAAGGAGAATACCCAGAACTTGCAAATCCTACTTAGAAACGCACATTTCGGAGGTTGTCCAACAATCTCTTTCATAGCGGAGGAATCCTGATTTAGGATTGCTAAGATGTGTCAACGCAAAAGAAGCATCTAAAATGCTAGAAGAAATCCACGTTGGGACCTGCGGTCCACATATGAATGACTTTGTTTTAGCGAAGAAGATACTCCGAGCTGGTTACTTTTGGATGACTATGAAGACGGACCGCATCCAGTATGTCCGAAAATGCCACCACTGCTAGATACATGCAGACATGATAAAGGTACCTCCAAATGAGCTTAATGCAATAAGCTCGCTGGGGCGTTCGCCGCATGGGGGATGGATGCTATCGGACCAATCGAACCTGCCGCATCAAATGGGCACAGGTTTATCCTAGTAGTAATTGATTATTTCACCAAATGGGTTGAAGCAGCATCTTGCAGAGCAGTGACCAAGAAAGTCGTGGCAAACTTCATCCGCGACCGTATCGTGTGTCGGATCAGAATTCCAGAGTCAATCATTACTAATAATGGCTCCAACCTCCATAGTGATTTGATGAAATCCATGTGTGAAACCTTCAATATCAAACACAAAAATTCTACAGCTTACAGACTTTAGATGAACGTAGCCGTAGAGGCCGCCAACAAGAATATCAAGAAGATACTAAGGAAAATGATAGAGAAGCATAAGTAGTGGCATGAGAAGCTCTCATTTGCTTTATTGGGATACCACACCACAGTCCGCACATCAATCGGGGCAACCCCCTATATGCTGGTTTACGGTACAGAGGTTGTTATTCCCGCTGAGGTAGAAATTCCTTCCCTAAGGATCATACAGGAAGCTGAACTCGACAATGCAGAATGAGTGAAGAGTCGTTACGAGCAACTAGCTCTTATAGACGGAAAGAGAATGAATGCAGTTTGCCACGATCAGCTTTATCAGAACAGAATGTCCAGAGCCTTCAACAAAAGAGTCAAGACGAGATAGTTCACACCGGGGCAGCTGGTGTTAAAGAAAATCTTTCCACATCAAGATGAAGCCAAAGGGAAATTCTCTCCCAACTGGTAGGGTCCGTACATGGTTCACCGGTTTCTAACAGGAGGAGCTCTCATACTCACAGAAATGGACGGAGAAGTCTGGCCAAAGCCGATCAATTCAGACCCAGTCAAACGAGACTATGTGTAATCTTTATGCTTTCCTTATATGATGTAATTTGAACTACGCCTGACCTGATTCCCATTTAAGAGGGGATACGTAGACAGCACTGTGGGTTTGGTCACAATTCAATAAAATTTCCATTTCCCCCGCTACTGGAAACTGGGGAAGAATTTTGAGGAAGACCCTCAAAATTCCGAAGTCAATTCCAGCCATTTATCATTAACAGCCGTCAGAAGCAACAACCTAGTAAACTAGGGCAGAATTTTGAGGAGGACTCTCAAAATTCTGGAGCAAGAGAAGTTGCAATGTCTTGAACCACATCACAGTCGTCGGTTCATCTAAAGAGAACAGTTCTTAATTATCGCGTAGGCAATCACTCGACCGTCCTGCATCAATATCGCTCCAAGTCCAATCCTCGAGGCATCACAATAGATTATATAAGACCCCGAACCTATAGGCAATATCAAAACTAGGGCTATAGTCAAAGCTGTCTTGAGCTTCTGGAAGCTCTTCTCACACTCTTTCGTCCATTGGAACGGAGCACCCTTCTGGGTCTGCCTGGTCATAGGTGCTGCAATAGATGAAAATCCCTTAACAAATCGACGATAATAACCCGCCAAGCCAAGAAAACTACGGATCTCTGTAGCTGAGAATGGTCTAGGCCAAATATGTACTGCTTCCACTTTCTTCGGATCCACCTGTATCCCCTCACTCAATACTAAGTGACCCAAGAATGCCATGGAATCCAACCAAAACTCACATTTCGAGAACTTTGCATATATTTTTTTTTCTCTCAAAGTCTGAAGCACTGTCCTCAGATGCTGCTTATGATCTTTCTGACTCCGGGAGTATACTAGAATATCATCAATAAAGACAATAACGAACGGGTCGAGATATGGCCGAAACACACTATGCATCAAATGCATGAAGGTTACTGGGTAATTGGTCAGCGCAAATGACATAACAAGGAACTCGTAAAGACCATATCAAGTCCTGAAAGCAGTCTTCGAGATATCTGGATCCCGAATCTTCAACTGATGGTAACTTGAACGCAAGTCGATCTTAGAAAACACTCATGCACCCAGTAATTGGTCAAACAAATCATCAATACGAGGAAAAGGATACCGGTTCTTCACTGTAACTTTGTTCAACTGGCGATAATCAATGCATATAAGCATAGAACCATCCTTTTTCTTCACAAACAAGACAGGAGCACCTCAAGGTAATACACTGGGCCGAATAAAACCCTTATCAAGCAATTACTGTAACTGATCCTTCAACTTAGGAGGGTCCATAGGATACAGAGGAATAGAAATAGGATGAGTGCCCGGTAACAAATCAATGCCGAAATCAATATCTCTATCAGGCGGCATACCCAGAAGATCAGTTGGAAACACATCAGGGATGTCCCGTACCACTAGGACTGAATAAACTGTAGGGGTATCAATACTGACATCTCTCACACAGGCCAGATATGCGTCACACCCCTTCTCAACCATTCGCTAAGCCTTAAGGAATGAAATAACTCTACTAGGAGTGTGATCTAAAGTACCTCTCCACTCTACTCGCGGTACACCTGGCATAGCCACGTCACAATTTTGGCGTGAAAATCAAGAATATCATATGGGGCGACAACTAGTTCATGCCCAAGATAACATTAAAATCTACCATGCTGAGCAATAATAAATCAGCTCTGGTCTTAAAACCGCTTAGAGCAACCAAACACGACCGATAAACATGGTTCACAACAAGAGAATCTCCCAAGGGAGTAGAAACATAAACAGGGAAACTCAAAGAAACTCGATATATGCCCAAATTCGGGGCAAAATAAGAAGATACATAAGAATAAGTGGAGCCTGGATCGAATAAAACCGATGCATCTCTATGACAAACCAAGACAATATCTGTGATGACAGAATCGGAGGCGACAGCCTCAGTATAGGCAGGAAGGGCATAGTATCTGGACTGGCCTCCCCCTCTAGGGCAAACTCTACCTCCCTGACCTACACCTCTAGCTGGCTGGGTGGGTAGGGTAGCAGCTGGTGCCGTTATCATAGCCTGGGAACTCTGTGGAGCACGCTATAGCTGGGAAGTCTATGGAGGTGCACCCCTCCTAAGTCTGGGGCGATCCCTCACCATATGGCATGTGTCTCCACACTCAAAACAAGCTCTAGGAGGGCGCAACGGCTGTTACTGGCTCAGGCCAGGTCGGCTGGACTGACCATTGAAAGCACTCCGTGCAGGAGGCGCACTAGATACTGGAGGTGCATAATAAGGCTTCTGAGGTCTAGGATGAGCTGGAATACCACTAACTGATGGAAGAGCTGAATGAATGGGGCGACTCATATAACCCCTACCATGATGAACTACCACTGGGGTACGAGCACCAGAATAATGGCTCGACTCTCAGGACCTCTTGGCCTCCCTCTCCTCTCTGTCCCAAACATTCATACCCTCTACTCTCCTAGCAATGCTCACCACCTGCTGATAAAAAATATCCATCTCCAACTCCCGAGCCATGCTAGACCTGATGCTAGGAATGAGCCCCTCAATAAACCGGCAAACTCTCTCACGAACTGAAGAAACCAAGGCTGGTGCATGCCTGGCCATGTCAGTGAAATGGACATACTCTAAAACAGTCATAGTACCTTGGCACAAATGGTCAAACTCTGTGCCATGCGTCCTTAAGGCTTTGAGGAACATACTCCCTCAAAAACATATCTAAAAACTGGGTCCATGTAAGGGATATTGCCTCAGCTGGGCTGTCCAACTCATAAGTACGCCACCTCTGGTAGGCTGCTCCACAAAGCTGGAAGGCAGTGAAAGAAACCCCACTCGATCCTGATATACCCATAGTGCGGAGGATACGGTGGAACTCCTCCAGAAATCCCAGAGAATCATCTGATACTAGACCACTAAATACAAGAGGCTTGTACTTCTTGAACCTCTCAAGCCTCCGTTGTTCATCCTCGAAAGCTGCTGCCCTATCCTCGGGCTGAACTGGGGCCACAGGCGGTACTGGTATAACCTCTATGATCTGATCAACTTGGACCCGCTGCTCAGGAGTGCGGGCGGTGGGAGTCTGTGCTCCTCCCCCGTCCTAAGATGTGGTTGCAGCAAGGGGAATCAACCCTGCCTGAGCTAGAGTGGTGTACATGCTCACGAACTGTGCGAGGGTCTCCTAAAGAGCTAGAATAGTAGTAGCAGTAGGCGTATCGGGTGCTTGGGCTCTGGCTGGAGCTGGTGGTGGCTCCACGGTGGCAGCTCGCATAGGTGCTCTAGCTGTACTAAGTGCGCATCCTCGGCCTCTACCTCGACCCCGACCTTTGACGGCTATAGCAGGGGGCGCGGGTGCCTGGTCATCTCTGGTAGCACGTGTCCTCACCATCTGTGATAGAATAGAAGACACAAGTTTAGAATTTTGTTATCAAAAATCTCGCACGACAAGGAAATCAAATGAAGTGGAATTTTTGTAACTATTACATAGCCTCTCGTAGATAAGTACAAACATCTCCGTACTGATCTGCGAGACTCTAATAAACTGACTTGTGATTTATGACTCCTATGAACCTAGAGCTCTGATACCAACTTGTCACGACCCAAGTTCGCCCTCTGTAAATTGTCGTGACGGCACCTAGTCTCTACGACTAGGTAAGTCTAATAAATTGCGGAAAAAGGAAACAAAATACAAAACTAGCAAAAACTGCGGATAAAACATAATAAAAACGTTTAAGATGTTGCTCGGCATATACAAATACACATTCTCAAAACTGAATCAACTCACAAAACCCCAAATCTCATGAAATCACAAGCTGTAGATACTATATAGTGTTCTAAGCATAGAATGTTTAATCAAAGAAAGTACAGATGGTCTATAGCTAAACGAGAGAATAGAGAGGGACTCCTCAGTCTGCGGATGCAGAAGATATACGTCGAAGTCTCTGAAGATCGCCTCGCCTCGCTGATAGTATGGCTGAGCCGAAGAACCTGGATCTGCATACGAAAATATGTGCAGGAAAGGGCATGAGTGCACCACAGTGGTACCTAGTAAGTGCCAAGCCTAACCTCGGTCGAGTAGTGACGAGGAAGGTCAGGGCCCTACTAGTTATATATATATATATATATAACGAGGTAAAAACAGTATGAAGTGCGACAGTATAAGTAAAGACACTAACAGTTGATAAAGAGTAAAAGCACAAACAGAATATACTCAGTACACAGAGATAGCAACAGGGTATCTCCCAGGATATCGTCCTGCAGTCCCAAACGTAAATGTATAGAGGATCTCCCGGGATATCGTCCCGTAGTCCAAATCATAAATATACAGGGAAAACTCCCGGAATACCAATTCGTAGTCACAAAGTAAATATCCAGTACAGGTGGATATCCCGGGTGTCTTCTCGTAGTCCCAAGAGTAAACATGTAGGGGATCTCCCGGAATACCGATTCGTAGTCCCAAAGTAAATATGCAGGGGGATCTCTTGGGAAACCGTCCCGTAGTCCCAAAGTAAGCACACAACAGTCTCAAGAAAGAATATACAGTTCTATTCGAGAATAAATAGGAATTCTACTCTAAACATGCTGCACAGAATATAAGTAAGCAGTTAAAGCAGGTAAGATAATTAAATCACATAAGCATGCTTTTCCTAAGCTAAACAGGAGATTTCAAGTACAAGTATTGCTCAATTACAAGTAAAACACAGATATTTACTTAGTGAAAATGGGGGTTTTCAATAATTAGCACGTGTACACACTCGTCACATCGTGTACACGGAACTCATATAGCAATAAATACCAAAATCCTAAGGGGAGTTCCCCCACACAAGGTTAGGCAAGCAACTTACCTCGAATCGGCTCAAAATCAATCCAAAATATGCTCTTGCCACGAGTATCCAACTCTGAGTGGCCGAAATCTAATCAAATAAACTTCATAATGTAAATATAACTACAAACAATGAATTTAGCTAAAGGAATCGAAGCTAAGGTAAGAAAATGGGAAAAACACCCAAAAATCCTCCCTGGGCCCACGTCTCGGAATCGGGTAAAAATCACAAATTATGAACACTCATTCACTCAAGAGTCTAACCATACCAAAATCACTCAAATGCGATACCAAAACCTCAATCAAAACCCAAAAACTTGGTTGGGGAACTGTTCCTCAATTCTTCTAATTTTCCACCCCAAATCCGAAATTAATGATAAAACTAAGATTAGATTAATGGAATACAATTAGAAAGGGATTAGGAATCGTTACCCACTGATTTCCTCTTCAAAATCTTCCCAAAATCGCCTTACCCGAGCTCCAAATTTGATTTTCCAAGTTATGAACTCAAACCCTAATTTTCATATTTCTGCCGAGCGATTTTCGATTTTGCGATCATGGGACCGCACCTGGGGTCCCGCTTCTGTGGCTGGGGACTCGCACCTGCGAGATTTCATTAAAGGCCCAGATTCTGCTCCTGCGCTCACTTACTCGCAGATGTGGTCTGCTTCTTCGGTCCTTGGGCTGCATCTGAGACCAACTCCAATTAGGCCTTGGACCGCACCTGCGATTCCCAAACTGCTTCTGCGACGCCGCACCTGCGGTCCCACACACGCTAAGTCCAAATTCTAATCCGTTAAGCATCCGAAACTCACACCGAGGTCCCTGGGACCTCTACCAAACATGTCAACCAATCCTAAAACATCATACGAACTTAGTCTAACCCTCGAATCAAATCAAACAACGTTAAAACCATGAATCACCCTCCAATCCAAATCTGAAGAACTTGAAATTTCAAAAATCCTATAACCGATGACGAAACCAACCAAACCAAATCCAATTGACCCCAAATTTTGCACACAAGTCACATTCAACACTGCGGAGTTATTCCAACTTTTGGAATCAGATTCCGTCCTCGATATCAAAATCTTAATATCAATTAGGAAACTTCAAAAATTCAACTTCTGGCATTTCAAACCTAAATAAGCTACGGACCTCCAAAATACAATCCGAACACGCCCCTAAGCCCGAAATCACCCAACTGATCTAAAGGAATTGGCGGAATTCCATTCCGAGGTCATCTTCACTTTGCTCTAACTATGGTCCAAATTTTAAAGCTTAAACTCTCATTTGGGGACTAAGTGTCCCAAAACACTCTGAAACTCAGAATGAATCCTCCCAGCAAGTCACAATAGCAGAAACAAACACGAGAAAAGCAGTTAATAGGGGATCGGGGCATAAATTCTTAAAATGACCGGCCGGCTCGTTACATATTCCCAGACTCAAAATCCCAAATGGACATTGATAACATTGAAATGCACTCCAATCCAAATTTAGAAAATCCTTCCAAAATGCCAACTTTCCACAATAGGCACTGAAATGCTCCTGGGTCATCCAGAACCTGATTCGAGCATACACCTAAGTCTAAAATTATCATACCAACCTGTTGGAACCTTCAAATCACGATTCCAAGGTCATTTACTCAAAAATCCAACCTTAGTAATGTAACGACCCGGCTGGTCATTTCATGAGTTACCGTTCTGTTTCCCCCATTTATTATTCTTATTGTCTTGTTCGGTTGTATTATGTATTATCGGTTTGGTTGGCTTGGGTTTGAAAAGATTTTGGTAAGGTTTGATACACTTAGTCTCTTTTGAGTGAGCTTAAGTAGGAAAAGTCAAACAGATGTTGACTTATGTGAAAAAGGCTCGGATGTGAATTTCGATGGTTCGGATAGCTTTGAGAGGTGATTTGAGACTTAGGAGCATGATCGGAAATGTGTTTTGGAGGTCCGAAGTAGATTTAGGCTTGAATTGGCGAAACTTGAATTTTGGTGTTTTTCGGTTGATAGGTGAGATTTTGATATAGGGGTCGGAATGGAATTCTGGAAGTTGGAGTAGATCCATTGTGTCATTTGTGATGTGTGTACTAAATTTTAGGTCATTCGGACGAGGTTTGATATACCTTTTGATTGAAAGCGGAATTTGGAGGTTTTTGGAATTCTTAGGCTTGAATCCGATGTAGTTTTGGTGTTTTGATGTTGTTTTGAGCATTCCGAAGGTTGGAACAAATTTGAATGAGGTTATGGGATATGTTGGCAAGTTTGATTGAGGTACTGGGGGCCTCGGGATAGATCCGTATGGTTGAAGGAGAGTTTGGATTTTTGGAGAAGTTGTAGAATTTTTCTGCTCCTATTGTTTCCGCACCTGCGGATTGGGGACCGCAGGTGCAAAGCCGCAGATGCATTGTAAGGGCTGCAAATGCGACTAAGAGTGAGGAGAGCAATAGCTACAGAAGCATGGAGTGGAGTGCACCTGCGATGGCGCAGGTACGGTTTTGGACGGATAAGTGAATTCTGTAGGTGCGACCCATGGACCGCAGGTACGTTCACGCAGGTGTATTTTTCAGGCCACAAGTGCGGTATTCCTGGGCCAGAAATTATATAAACCTCATTCACGATTTTTAGCCTTTCTTCACCATTTTCAAATGATTTTGGAGCTTTTTGGGGGATTTTGAAGAGGGAATCTGAGGGAACATTATTAAGGTAAAATTTTTGAACATAAAACTCGTTTCTATGGTGTTATTTCATTGATTAGACTTGAAATTTATGGAAATTTGTGGGTAAATATTGGAAAAACTAGGGCTTGAGATTGGAGACTTTTGATTAGGGATTTGAGAGGTTATTTGTTGTCGGATTTTGGCATTCTTGGTATGTATGGACTCGTGGGAGGATAAGGAGTTTATTGATGTAATTTTTGTCAAAATCCGAGACGTGGGCCCGGGGGTCGGGTTTGGTCAATTTCGGGATTTGTGTTGTAATTTGATTATTTTCGCATGGGCTTCATTCCCTTAGCATATTTTGACGTCATAATTCTACTTTTAGACAGATTCGGCGCAAGTAAAGGCCGAGAGGAGGGGAAAAGGCATCGCGGGCTAGAGTTTGGACCGGATAAAGATAAGTAATGATTGTAAATGTTGTCCTGAGGATATGAAACCCCTGATTTCACATTGTTGTACTACTTACGCACATGCTAGATGACGAGCGTGGGGTCGTGCACCGTCAGGGATTGTGACTTTGTCCATCTCGTACGACTGTTAAGTCGCGTATTTGATTAAATATTGTTTGATATAAATGCATTTTGGAAAGTATTACCATGTTTTGGGTTGAATGCCATATTTGGGCCTTGTGCCAACTGTTTTGGACCCTTAGGGGATTTTTACTACTATTCCTCACTGTTTTGACTTCATATTTGTACTCTGTCATGATGTATTCTACTGTCTTCATAGCTCAGTCATATTTACTCTGTTTGACATTTTAAATGATATTGTGGGCTGAGTATTATGTTTTACTGTGCCCGAGTGGCTTTGAGATATTTCTAACTGAGCAAGGCTGAGGCCTGTGTTGTGAGGATACTATGTGATCGGTCTGCGCGTCGTAGTAGTGTGATACTGATTCATGATTATGAGGCTAAGGGCCTGAATTGTTATGCCACGAGGTGGCTTGTTATAAGGCCGAGTGCCTGTTTGATTATGCCACGAGATGGCTTGATATTGCGCTGGGGCCGTAAGGGGGCCCTCCCGGAGTTTGTACACCCCCAGTGAGCGCGGGTACCCAGTGTAAGATGTGTTATAGCCTGAAGGGCTGATGTTGATCTGTGTTATTGCCCGAGGGGCTGATACGAGTGATTGTGAGATAGCCCAAAGGGCTGATTCTATTGGTATTTTGCCCGAGGGGCTGATTTTATGTATCTATCTTGTCTCCCTGTTTTTCATTCACTCGTTTAAACTGCTAAAATGTGTTTTAAAGAGATTTTTACTGAACTAAGGTATTTCTATGAGCTTTTACTGTTAATTGCATTGTTCTGGTTTTATACTGCCTCGTTGTAGCATTTTACTGTGTTTTACGTGTTTTCTTATCGCTCAGCTGCCTTTATTTTTATTACTTACTGAGTTGGCGTGCTCACATTAGTCCCTGCACCCTATGTGCAAATCTAGGAGTCTCGGGTCACGCCAGCGAGGGTTGAGTTGCTTCCACCGCAGGCTTGTTCGAAGTTGACTAGGTAGTTGCTCGGCGTTCGTAGCCCAGTGCTTCTCCTTCCTATCCTTATTTTTCCTTTGTTCTAGCTTTGTATTAGACTATGTAGTATGTTCATACTCTTAGATGGATGTTTAGATTCTCATGACTAGTGACACCCCGATGTCGGGCTGTGTTTGTTTCTGCATGGTTCTATTCTACTCTATGTTTTGGGATTTATGGTTTATTAATGACTTAAAAATGAATTATTATAACATTTTAATTGGTTTAGGGGTTTGTGTCAGCTGGCCTTATTTCACTATAGGCGCCATCATGACCGAGTACGGTTTAGGATCGTGACAAGTTGGTATCAAAGCCTAGGTTACATAGGTCTCATGAGTCATGAGCAGGTTTAGTAGAGTCTCGCGGATCGGTACGAAGATGTCTGTATTTATCATCGGGAGGCTGCAGAACTTTTAGGCAAACTTTATATTCTTGAAATTCTTATCGTGTGAATCTGTTGATCCGAGTACTAAACTTCTGTTATTCTATTCTCTCATAGTTGGTGAGGACACATGCTACCGGTCAAGAAAGACGACTACTAGTACCACCAGTTGGGGCCATTAGAGGTCGAGGACGCGATCGAGGTCGTGGTAGGGGCAGGGGTATAGCCCGCACAGTAGCTAGGGAAGCACCTACAGATCCACCAGCCACCCCAGTTCAAGATCAGGTCCCAGTCGTGGACGCTCTAGCAGCACCAGCTCAGGCACCAATTGTGCCCATTGTGATTCCAGGTCTTCAGGAGGCCCTATTCCAGATTCTATCAGTATGCACTAGCCTAGCTCAGGCAGTCTCAGTTAATACACCCGCAACTACTTCTCAGGCCGGAGGATGCACTCAGACTCCCACTGCTCGCATACCTGAGCAGGTTGTGCAGGCACTCCAGACACCGGGGGCACCTCCAACCTAGCCGATTGCAGCTGTTTAGGACTATGTAGCTCCTGCTATGCCAGAGGACGAGCAACGCAGGTTGGAGAGGTTTGGTAGACTTCAGCCTCCAACTTTCAGTGGTACAGAGGGCGAGGATGCTCAGGGTTTCTTGGACAAATGTCAGAGGATTCTTCGTACAGCGGGTATTCTGGAGCCCAACGGGGTCACATTTACTACTTTTCAGTTTTTTGGAGCTGCCTTCACTTAGTAGGA
The DNA here is from genome assembly GCF_000393655.2 of Nicotiana sylvestris. Classification (NCBI taxonomy): domain Eukaryota; kingdom Viridiplantae; phylum Streptophyta; class Magnoliopsida; order Solanales; family Solanaceae; genus Nicotiana; species Nicotiana sylvestris. Next base: position 103,711,907 of record NC_091067.1, read on the forward strand.
GGCTTATGAGAGGTGTAGGCCTGTTGGTGCAGCACCCCTTACCTAGCAGTAGTTCTCCGTTCTATTTTTGGAGAAGTTTGTGCTACAGTCTCGCAGAGAGGAGCTGCGCAGGCAGTTCGAGTGGTTGTATCAGGGAGATATGACTGTGATGCAGTATGAGATGAGGTTATTGGAGTTAGCTCGTCGTGCTGTTTGGTTGGTTCCTACGGAGAGAGAGGATTAGGAGGTTCGTTGATGGCCTCACGTATCAGCTTCAGATTCTCATGACCAGGGAGAGGGTGTATGGTGCTACTTTTGAGGAGGTTGTTGACATTGCTCGCGAGATTGAGTCAGTTCATCGCCAAGAGCGAGATGAGAGGGAGGCCTTGGGGATCTGGTAGTTATGGTGGTGCTCCTTCGAGAGGTCAGTTTCAGCACAACAGAGGCCGTCCATTTAGACATGCTCAACCAGCTCGCCTAGGTTATCGTAGGGCATCATCGGGTCATGGTTCTCACAGTTCTCATTAGGGCCATTCATCACTCAGTTCCCTTCCAGCCCAGAGTTTGTCACGTGCTCCATCAGTTCAGGGCTCTTCCATGCCATGTGCATCTGCTAGTCATTTCGATGCTAGGGGTTCCCTTCAGCCCCCGTCTCTAGCACCAGGGAGTTGTTATGAGTGTGGAGAGTTGGGTCACATATGGAGGCAATGTCCTTGTCGTCTTGGAGGTTCATCTCAGTAGAGGGGTCAGCCATCGACTTCATCGCCAGTTACTTCACCACCACCCACCCAGCCATCTAGGGGTGGAGGTCAGTCAACTAGGGGTCGCCCTAGAGGGGGAGGTCGATCAGGTGGTGGTCAGGCCCATTTCTATGCACTCCCAGCTAGACCCGATGTTATTGCTTCAAATGGCGTGATTATAGGTATTGTCTTACTTTGCCACAGAGATGCCTCTGTATTATTTGATCTTGGTTCCACTTTTTCATATGTGTCATCATATTTTTCTAGTTATTTGGATATGCCCCATGAGTCTCTTGTTTCATCTGTTCGTGTATCTACTCCGATGGGTGATACTATTGTTGTGGACCATGTCTACTAGTCGTGTGTGGTGACTATTGGGGGTCTGGAGACCCGAACCTGTTATTGCTTTGTATGGTGGACTTTGATGTGATATTGGGCATGGATTGGTTATCTCCGTATCGTGCTATTTTGGACTGTCATGCTAAGACAGTTGCATTGGCTATGCTGGGTGTGCCACGGATTGAGTGGCGAGGTTCGACTAATTTTGTCCCCAGTAGGGTGATTTCATTCTTGAAGGCCCAATGGATAGTTGGGAAGGGTTGTCTTTCATACCTAGCCTTTGTGAGGGATGTCAGTGCAGAGACTCCTAGTATTGATTATGTTCCTGTTATGAGGGATTTTCTCGATGTGTTTCCTACAAACCTATCGGGCATGCCACCGAACAGGGATATTAATTTTGGTATTGATCTGGTGCCGGGCACTCAGCCTATTTCTATTCCACCGTATCGTATGGCACCAGTAGAGTTGAAGGAGTTGAAGGAGCAGCTTCAGGAACTCCTTGATAAGGGGTTTATTTGGCCTAGTGTGTCACCTTGGGGTGCGCCTGTTCTATTTGTGAAGAAGAAGGATGGCACGATGAGGATGTTCATTGATTATAGGAAGTTGAACAAAGTAACAATCAAGAACAAGTATCATTTACCTCGTATCGATGATTTGTTTGACCAGGTTTAGGGAGCGAGAGTGTTCTTCAAGATTGATCTCCGTTTAGGTTATCACCAGCTAAAGATCAGGGACTCGGATATTCTTAAGACAGCTTTTAGGACCCGATATGGTCATTATGAGTTCTTGGTGATGTCTTTGGGGATGACCAATGCCCCAGTAGCATTCATTCATTTGATGAACAGTGTGTTTCGGCCTTATCTCGACTCGTTTGTCATATTTCATTAATGATATTCAGGTGTATTCGATAGTCAGGAAGAGCACGCGAAGCATTTGAGAGTTGTGTTGCAGAGATTGAGGGAGGAAAAGCTTTATACAAAGTTCTCCAAGTGTGAGTTTTGTCTTAGTTCAGTGGCATTCTTGGGGCAGTGGTGTCCAGTGAGGGTATTCAAGTTGATCCGAAGAATATAGAGGCGGTTCAGAGTTGGCCCAGACCATCCTCATCCATAGAGATTCGGAGCTTTCTTGGTTTGGCGGGTACCACCAGTTTGTTAAGGGATTTTCATCTATCGCATCACCCTTGACCAAGTTGACTCAAAAGGGTTCTCTATTCAGGTGGTCGGATGAGTGTGAGGAGAGCTTTCAGAAGCACAAGACCGCCCTGACCACAACTCCAGCGTTAGTTTTTCAGAAGTTCGAGAGTTGGTATTGGGTGTATGTTGATGCAGGAGGGTAGAGTAATTGCTTATGATTCTCGTCAGTTGAAGACCCATGAGAAGAACTACCCTGTTCGTGATTTGGAGTTGGCTGCTATAGTTCACACATTGAAGATTCGGAGGCATTATTTGTATGGTGTGTCTTGTGAGGTGTTTACTGATCATCGTAGTCTCCAGCACTTGTTCAAGAAGAAGGATCTCAACTTGAGGCAGCGGAGATGGTTGGAGCTGCTAAAAGATTATGATATCACTATTTTGTACCATCCGAGGAAGGCCAATGTGGTGGTCGATGCTTTTAGTAGGAAGGCGGTGACTATGGGGAATTTGGTGTATATTCCAGTTGGGGAGAGGCCTCTTGCAGTTGATGTTCAGGCCTTGGCCAATCGGTTCGTGAGGTTAGATATTTTGGAGCCCAGTCGGGTATTGGCTTGTGTGATTTCTCGGTCTTCCTTATTTGATCGCATCAGAGAGTGCCATTATGATGATCCTCATTTGCTTGTCCTTAAGGACAGAGTTCAACACGACGATGCCAGAGATGTGACTATTGGTGATGATGGGGTGTTGAGGATGCAGGGCTGGATATGTGTGCCCTGTGTATATGGACTTCGGGAGTTGATTCTGGAGGAGGCCCATAGCTTGCAGTATTCTATTCATCCGGGTGCCGCAAAGATGTATCATGATCTAAGACAGCATTATTGGTGGAGGAGAAAGAAGAAGGACATTGTGGGATTTGTAGCTCGGTGTCGCAATTGTCAGCAGGTGAAATATGAGCATCAGAGATCGGGTGGCTTGCTTCAGCAGATGGATATTCTAGAGTGGAAGTGGGAGCAGATCACCATGGACTTTGTAGTTGGGCTCCTACGGACTTTGAAGAAGTTTGATGCTATTTAGGTGATTGTGGATTGGCTGACCAAGTCCGCGCACTTCATTCCTGTGTGTACTACCTATTCTTCAGAGTAGTTGGCAGAGATCTATATCCGGGAGATTGTTCGTTTTCATGGTGTCCACCTTTCCATCATTTCAGATAGGGGCACTCTGTTTACTTCATAATTTTTGTTACGCCCCGCAGTATTCTGTCGATGTTACACTCTGCAGTAATATATTACGATGATGTTACATCCTGTATTATTATATTACGATGATGTTACGCCTTGCAGTATTATATTATAATAATGTTACACTTTGCAGTATTAAGTTATGACAGTATTGCACCCAGCAGTATTACATTACGATGATGTTATACTTCACAGTAATAAGTTACGACAATGTTGCACCCAACAGTATTTTATGTTGAATTTGTCGTAAGGTAATTAACATCAGTCCAAGGAAAAGATTATTTGGAGATTATAAGGATTACACTATTTATAACAAGCGATAAATAAGTGTCATAAAGAATAAAGGGTACACGAATTAAAGAAAACGAGTTTCATTAAAAATGGCCAATTTGGGATAAAGTATGGGTCGAGCGATACTACCCGATAATTATGGACTAATACCATACAAGGTACCATATGGTCGTGATAATATGATATATATATTAAAAAATGAGTAGTATTTTTAGGTAATTTGAGATAATTTTTAAATTATGCGGGTAATTAATTAATTACCGGGTAACAGGACATTACCAAGTTAACTAATAAGTGGATAAAATTATAAATTATTACCCAAATGTGGCGAGAAGCCACAAATGTGAGAAGTGACTAAGCATTTTTTAACCTATGTGGCTAGCAATTAAGGATTCTTATCCATGCATTTGGACACAAATAAGACCCAAAAACATCAAAAAAATGATATTCCATTCCTTAAATCTTCCAAACATTACTCATTTCAAAAGAATGATGATATTCCATTCTTAGTCCTCAATTTTCAGAGAATGATTTTGTTTAAAAAAAATTCATGGTTTTCAGAGAATGATTTTGTTTAAAAAAAATTCATGGTTTGATATCTAAAAGCTTAAATGAACCAGAAGCTAAATACTCACTTTGATATATATGATCCTCTTCAAAAAATGTTAGAAACAGAAGAAAATTTTTCAATGAGGATTTGTTGGAATAGTAGCAACGTGAAATTTTGCGGTTCTAGAAGAGTACGGTGCAAGCTTCGGCAAGAATATTATATGGAGTTTTCCTACTCTAGGTATGTTAAGGCTATCCCTTCCTTCATTTTGGCATGATCTCGTCATTATACAAGTTTGATAACGAGGCATAAAGAAAAATTCATATCCTAGAATTTGTGTATATTTTGCTGGTCTCGCAAGTTACGTATATTTTTCTAGTTTTGTAAATTATCATATTCTCCTTATGGGGAATTCATATTCAGTTGAGTATTTCCTTCTTCCAGTTAAGAGAGCGGAGAGTTTACATATATACAGTATTAAAAGTATTTTCATTAACATCGAGCTATCATCGATGGGCAGACCCCTATTGGGCAACCTCTGATCAGATGATAAGTTATATACCGAGCCTACTGTGGCCGATCACTTATGAGCGAGACCAGTTGGTCGAGATACAGAGCCTAGTATGTCCAAGAACCTATGAGCTAGCCTACTACGGCAGAGCAGTTATATACATACCAAGCCTTATAGAGCTGGACAACTATTTTACTTACTATATTGAGAAAGTTGAGTCAGTATCAGCAGGTAAACATATCTTCATATTATCTTTGACTTCCAGCTACTTGCAGTTATTATATTATCGGTTCAGTTTCAGCTTTTAGTATATTGCCTTACATACTCAGTAGATTATTTCTTACTGACATCCCGTTTCTGGGGGCGCTGCATTTCATACGTGCAGGTCAGACAGACGGGTAGGCCTCCTCAATAAGTGTTGCCCGAGTTTAGCTTGATCGGTAAGCTCCATGCTTTTCGAAGTTTTTGGGTCTAGAGCCTTATGTACATCTTGTATATATATATATATGTATATATGTTATGACTAGGTCGGGGAGCTGTTCTGATCACAGTATATCCATTAGTAGAGGCTTGTAGATACATCCTGTCAGTTAGTGCAATATGTTGGGCTTGCAGGTCTTGTATATTTGGTTGGTTTGTCAGCTGTAATAGTTTTGACGGCCTTGTCGTCCCAGTTTTATTTAGTCAGCATTCGCAGTTATCTTGCAATGTGGCCCATGTCCAAAGTATGACATCATATGTTTAGAGTCCCTTAGTTGCAAGTTGGTACGCAAGGATAGGTGAGGTACTGGGTGCCGGTCTCGCCCCTCAGGTTCGGGGGGTGACAGTTTTGGAGGTCTATATAATGAGAGTTGAGTACTTAGGTTGAGTTGAACATAACTTTTCACCCTTAGTCCGAGCACACTATTCAGATATTGGAGGACATGTTGCACGTTTGTGTCATTTATTTTGGAGGGTCATGGGATCAGTTTCTACCGCTCGCAGAGTTTTCTTATAACAACAGTTACCAGTCGAGTATTCATATGGCTCTATATGAGGCTTTGTATGGGAGGCAGTGTAGATCTCCAGTTGGTTAGTTTGGGCCGGGTGAGACTAGGCTATTGGGTACAGACTTGGTGCAGGATGCTTTAGACAAGGTGAAGGTTCAGGAGAGGCTTCGTATAGCGCAGTCGAGACAAAAGAGTTATGCTGATAGGAAGGTTTGGGATGTATCTTATATGGTTGGTGAGAAGGTTCTATTGAATGTTTTGCCTATGAAGGGTGTAATGAGATTTGGGAAGAAGGGTAAATTGAGTCCTCGGTTCATTGGGCCTTTTGAGGTGCTTTGGAGGATTGGGGAGGTGGCTTATGAGATTGCTTTGCCACCCAACTTATCGAGTGTGCATCCGGTATTTCATGTTTCTATGCTCCGGAAGTATATTGGCAATCCTTCTCATATTTTGGACTTTAGAACAGTTCAGTTAGGGGATGATTTGACTTATGATGTGGAGTCAGTAGCTATTTTGGAGCGTCAGGTTTGAAAGTTGAGATCAAAGGAAATAGCTTCAGTGAAAGTGCAATGGAGAGGTCAGCCCGTGGAGGAGGCTACCTGGGAGACCGAGCGGGAGATGCGGAGCAGATATCCTCACCTATTTGAGGCTTCAGGTATGTTTCTTGACTCATTTGAGGAAGAACGTTTGTTTAAAAGGGGGAGGATGTAACGACCCGGTCGGTCGTTTCATAAGTTACCACTCTGTTTCCCCATTTCTGCTTTTTATTGTCTTGTACGACTGTATTATGTATTATTGGGTTGGTTGGCTCGGGTTCGGAAAGGTTTTGGTAAGGTTTGAGACACTTATAGCATGTTTGGCCAAGCTTCTAAAATCTGCTTATTTTGAGAATTGCTTTTTCCAAAAGTGCTTTGCAAAAAAGCACTTTTGGTGAGAATCCGTTTGTGTTTGGCTAATTTATTTGAAAAGCACTTTTGAGCAGTAATTAGTGTTTGACCAAGCTTTTGAAAACTGCTTCTAAGTGCTTCTCAGAAAAGTGCTTTTGGAGAGAAGCTACATTTTTCTGCTTCTCAAAAACTGCTTCTGTTTCTCCTCAAAAGCACTTTTTCCCCTCTAAAATATTTTCCAAACACCTTAATTTTGGCCAAAAGCCAAAAAAGCACTTTTGGCCCAAAAATAAGCTTGGCCAAATAGGCTATTAGTCTCTTTTGAGCGAGCTTAAGTTGGAAAGGTCAATCGGATGTTGATTTATGTGAAAAAGGGCTCGGATGTGAATTCTGATGGTTCGGATAGCTTCGGGAGGTGATTTAAGACTTAGGAGCGTGATCAGAATGTGTTTTGGAGGTCCGGAGTAGATTTAGGCTTGAATTGGCGAAAAAAGAATTTTGGCGTTTTTCGGTTAATAGGTGAGATTTTGATATAGGGGTCGGAATGGAATTCCGGAAGTTAAAGTAGGTCTGTTGTGTCATTTGTGATGTGTGTGCAAAATTTCAGGTCATTCGGACGAGGTTTGATAAACTTTTTGATCGAAAGCGGAATTTGGAAGTTTTTGGAACTCTTAGGCTTGAATCTGATGTTGTTTTGAGCGTTCCGAAGGTTGGAACAAGTTTGAATGAGGTTATGGGATATGTTGGCAAGTTTGATTGAGGTCCCGGAGGCCTCGAGATGGATCCGGATGGTGGACGAAGAGTTTGGATTTTTGGAGAAGTTGCATAATTTTTCTCCTCCTGTTGTTTCCGCGCCTGCAGATTGGGGACCGCAGGTGCAACGCCGCAGATACGTTGTATGGGCCGCAGATGCGACTAAGAGTGAGGAGAGCAAGAGCCGCAGGTGCGGTTTTGAGGCCGCATGTGCGATATTCCTGGGCCATAAAGTATATAAACCCTCCTTCGTGATTTTCAGCCTTTCTTCACCATTTTAAATCGAGTTTGGAGCTTTTTGGGGGATTTTAAAGAGGGAATCCCAGGGAACTTCATTGAGGTAAGATTTTTGATCATAAAACTCATTCCTATGGTGTTATTTCATTGATTAGGATTGAAATTTGTGGGCAATTATTGGAGAAACTAAGCTTGAGATTGGAGACCTTTGTTTAGGGATTTGAGGGGTTATTTGTTATCGGATTTTGGCATTCTTGGTAAGTATGGACTCATGGGAGGATAAGGATTTTATTGATGTAATTTTTATTGGAATCCGAAACGTGGGCCCGGGGGGTCGGGTTTGGTCAATTTCCGGATTTGTGTTGTAATTTGATTATTTTTGCATAGGCTTCATTCCCTTAGCATATTTTGACGTCATGATTCTGATTTTTGATAGATTCGATGCGAGTTGAGGCCGAGGCGAGGGCAAAAGCATCGCGGGCTAGAGTTTGGACCGGATAAAGGTAAGTAATGATTGTAAATGCTGTCCTAAGGGTATGAAACCTTGGATTTCACATTGTTGTGCTACTTTGAGGTGACTCACATGCTAGATGACGAGCGTGGGGTCGTGCACTGTTGGGGATTGTGACATTGTCTATCCCGTACGATTGTTAAATCGCGTATTTGATTGAAAACTATTTGATATCATTGTGTTTTGGAAAGTATTACCATGTTTTTGGCTCAATGCCATATTTGGGCATCGTGCCAACTATTTTGGACCCTTAGGAAATTTTTACTACTATTCCTCACTGTTTTGACTTCATATTTGTACTCAGTCATGTTGTATTCTACTGTCTTCAAAACTCAGCCATATTTACTCCGTTTGACATTTTAAATGATATTTTGGGCTGAGCATTATGTTTTTACTGTGCCCGAGTGGCTTTGAGAGATTTCTAACTGAGCAAGGCCGAGGGCCTGTGTTGTGAGGATACTATAGGATCGGGCTGCATGCCGCAACAGTGTGATACTGATTCAATGTTATGAGGCCGAGGGCCTGATTTGTTACGCCACGAGGTGGCTTGTTATAAGGCTGAGTGCCTGTTTGATTATGCCACGAGATGACTTGATATTGCGCTTGGTCCGTAAGGGTCCCTCTCGGAGTCTATACACCCCCAGTGAGTGCGGGTACCTAGTGTGAGATGTGCTATAGCCCGAGGGGCTGATGTTGTTCTATGTTATTGCCCGAGGGGATGATACGAGTGATTGTGAGATAGCCCGGGGGGCTGATTCTGTTGGTATTTTGCCCGAGGGGCTAATTTTATGTATCTATCTTTTCTCCCTATTTTCATTAAATCGTTTAAACTACTAAAATGTGTTTTAAAGAGGTTTTTACTGAACTAAGGTGTTTTTAGGAGCTTTTACTATTTTATTGCATTGTTCTGGTTTTATGCTGCCTCGTTGTAGCATTTTGTTGTGTTTTACGTGTTTTCTTATCACTCAACTGCCTTTACTTTTATTACTTACTGAGTTGGCGTACTCACATTACTCCCTGCACCCTGTGTGTAGATCCAGGAGTCTCGGGTCATGCTAGCGAGGGCTGAGCTACTTCCACCGCAGGCTTGTTCGGAGTTGACTAGGTAGCTGCTCGGCGTTCGCATCCCAGTGCTTCTCCTTCCTATCCTTATTTTTCCTTTGTTCTAGCTTTGTATTAGACTATGTAGTCTATTCATAGTCTTAGACGGATGTTTAGATGCTTATGACTGGTGACACCCCGATGTCGGGCTGTGTTTGTTTCCGCATGGTTCTATTCTACTCTATGTTCTGGGATTTATGGTCTATTAATGACTTAAAAATGAATTATTATACTCCCTCCATTCATATTAGATGAGGTACTTTCCTTTTTAGCCTGTCCCAAAATAAATGACACATTTCTAAATTTGAAAATAATTCAAGTTTAAACTCTTCACTTTACCCATTTACCCTTAATGAGAAGCTTTTATAGCCCTACAAATATCATGGCTCCACAAACCTTTTACCCCTTAAGCTTTTAAAACTACAAGTTTCAAAAGTCTTCTTCTTTTTTCTTAAACTCTGTACCGAGTCAAAGTACCTCATCTAATATGAAATGAAGGGAGTAATTGTTTAATTGGTTTGGGAGTTTGTGTCAGCTGGCCTTGTTTCACGATATGCGCCATCATGCCCCGGTCCGATTTAGGGTCGTGGCAAGTAAATTCTTCCAACTTAAAGCTTTCGAAATGAAAATTCTTTTTCCAAATCAACTCCGAACTTCCGAAAATTCAATTTTGATCACGCGTACAAGTCATAATACCGGAAGTAAAGCTTCTCATGGCCTCAAACTGCCGAACAATGCGCTAGAGCTCAAAATGACCGGTCGAGTCATTACAAATTTTGAGGGTATTTGGTGAAGATTAGAGTTGATTTTGGACGAATTTTTAGATTGAAATTCGAAGATGTGTTAAAGTTGTATTATAATTGTATGTTAATTATTTTTAAATTGTAGAATGTTGTAGTTATATATTTTTTTATTTGAATATTGTACGAAAGTTAAAAATAGTTGTATATTGTATGAATTATTGTATAAAAGTTGTATTATGTTATAAATACTACCATAAAGTAGTTGATATGTATCAAAATGTATTAAGAGAGGAAGTTTTGATTGAAATTTCAGAGAAAAAAGAACACACCACATAAAAATATGTACTAATCATACAGAATACATACAAAAGATATATTTGTATAAATTTGTAAGAAAATTATTAAAATTGTATGATGTTGTAGCTGTATTTAACTGGGTAAGAACGATGTGTGAAAGTTGTTGATAAGTTGTAAATAAGTTGTATATTATATAATTAGTCATATGAAATTTATTTTTTGTTTGTATGTTGTTGTAGATGTATCAAATTTGTACGAAATTTGTTTTTAATTTGCATGCTATTGTACCATACATTATTTTTTTCTTATTCGATTTGTTAAAAAAAAAGTAGAGAATGAATTCCAAATCGACTCTTGAGCACTGATTCATGTTTGTTGTAATTGAAGAATCAACGATTCAATTTTATAGATTGCTTTGCCGCCCTATAGCAACCTTAAACAATGACTCAACTTTGAAAACTTTGGATTCAATTGCAACGATTGGGTGTTTTTTGAAGTGGTTAATCATAGAATTTTAGGGATCAGTTTTGTCCGTCGAGGATGGTAGATTGTAGTGTATCTTTCTTTTCTTTTTTTTCCTTTTCTTTTTTGGTAACTATTGCATGGATCACGCTTTTAAGAAGAAAATCCACAGCTGGAGGGAGACTCTTTAAAGGAATTGTATATAAATTATAAGGAAATTATAATTATAGCGGGTAAATTATAAATGTAAGATAATTTTGGTAAATAAGTTTTAAATATTGTATAAGAATGGAAAAAGGCAAACTTACACAAATATAAGTCTAAACTTACCAATCTTTAGCCATTAGTCATAGATTTACCAAAACTAGTCAAGCACATATAAAAATTGAAAAATCAAATAAATAAGGTTCTTTCTTTCAAAGAATCACATGCAAAAATTACCTTCCATATTTTTAAGCGTGATTAGCAACATTAGATGCAATACGAAAAAGAAACTTCATGGATAAGGTAGCAAATAAGGTGATGAAATACAAAAAAAAAATACAATATTCCAAAAATCTAAGCAAAAAAAGAGCTTTTTCAATGGGTATAGTTGAAATTCATTGAAAATATATAGATAAGTCATTATACAAAATTTGAGAAAGATTGGAGGTGATTTGGACTGTTTTGTATCAAAATTCGTAATTAAATCGAGTTCAAAAAATTCTTCAGTGACACATGTATTACGCATGTATCTCACAAACACGTATACATGGATATATATGTGATATACAATTGATACAAATATGATATATATGTGATACACAAATGATACATAGTATGAAACACATATAATTTTTTTTCATGTTAAGTTTTTACTTCGAATTTTCAATTTAACCACCTCAAAACTTCACCAAATTATCTCAAAACTAAGATTCAAGCTCCTTAAGATATACTCAATCTATTCTAATAACATCCACTCAAAAGAAAGCAAAATTTGATATTTTTCTGCTACAAATAGCTAATTGACTAATATTAGTAATATTTGACTAATATTAGTAATATTTTATGAATTAGCCAATTTTTGCAATGAACTACTTATAAATGGACATAGCAAGAACCCACATTGGCCGTTAAATTTCGGAATTTTTTCCTTCCTACATAATATTTGAAACTTATTTATCAAAATTGTCCTAGTTTTGTATATTACCTACCATAAACAAAGATTACTTACAAATTATATACAATCCATTATTAGTGACTTGAATTAAAGGATTTAGTTATATCCTTTTCCTTTTTTCTCTCCTCTCCTCTTTCCTCACTGCCGCATCTCTCATCAATTTTTCTTTCTTTCTTCATCTTTCTCTCTGATCATGCCCAACTATGCCTTATAAAAAGGACAAGTGATTGTTACAAATATAATCTGAGTATTTAGCCCAGAGTTAAATCCCACAGGGAATTAACCTACCAATTACTCTTGTCAGACTCACTGAATTCTTCATAATCAACTTTTCAGATATTTTAAATAACAATTGGTGATGTTTTTACTAACTATAACTTAATGAAAGTAAGTAAACTAAAATCTAACTATGACTGGGTTGTAAACAAATTAGAGAAGGATCTAAGGTTGTGATTTCCTCTATTGATGGAATCCCTTCCTGTTATGTTTCGCGTAGATTTGCCTAATTGTCTCTATCAATCATGAGTACTCTTATTACCATAAATCTCTTCCAAGTAATTACAACACTCTCCCGATTTACGCTGGCTGGCTTTTATTACAGCTCATATCACACCCAAGGTTTCGTTATCCCTAATCCCACCTTTAAACCCTCGGTTATTGATTCCTCATATACTTTGGAAGTGGTGTTGTTCAACAACTACCTAAATATGTACTCTCTACTGAGTAATACATACTAAATAGGCACAACTAATTGAGGATCCTATCAATTAACTACAACAAAAATGTAGTTGAACAAATAGAGATTAAACTGGGCAAACTATATTAACATAACACGAAGTTCATCCTTCAACAGGTTCCATCAAAACCCTAGACTAAATAATTAGCTACTCATTATCGTATTCATACTATCAACAGTAGAATTCATCATAATTGATAAATACAAAAAGAAGAAAGGTAGAACTCAATGTCGAATTATCCTCCTTGCCTCTTCCCTCTTCTTGCCTTCAACTAACCTGTAAAAACCTTGATAATGTCCCTTTGGGAAAGCTGGACCTCTTATAGGTTAAGTAGAATTACCCCTGAACTTCCAAGTTTACCCCTGAAATTATATACTCCAAACTGGACTAGCACGGCCGCACTCGTGCCCGCGCTAATAGCCGCGCATATAGCATAGTATTCTGCCTCGATTTCCTGGGCTAGCGCAGTCGCGCTAAGGGCGCGTTAATGGTCACGCTAAGCTGGTACAACACTTTATCTCTTCTTTTCTCTCTTCTTTCACACGTACTCAGCTCCGAGGGGCTTCCCTTGATTTAATTTAGCTCCAAATATTGTCCTAAGTCCTCATAAGTGCAACTCGCTCCTGCAAAACATGAAATTCACAATTAGAGCCAATTTATCGTCATTTAACCATCCTAGAACAGTGAAGCATAGTCAAGTTAGGGCATAAACAGTCACCAAACTACATGAATCTATCCTATTATCAACACCCCCACACTTAAAGCATTGCTAGTCCTCGAGCAATCTACCACACTCTATAAAGGTTCCTTCACTAAGCATTTCCCCTAACGTATCACACAAATTATAAATCATCAAAGTTACGTCTAGTAGTGTACAATCTTGGCCTCAAGAGTCGACTCTCACGTGCAATATTCACATGCCCTCACATCACACAAGAGAGTAGTTACACAAATAATAATATTAAGAACAATTAGGAACTTAGATAGACAAATTGCTCACTATCAAAAAGAACATTCACATGCCACACAGATGCACCATAGGCTTGCATGTAGTGTACTACTCTACTAATCGAGTCCATTCAGTCTAAGATGAAATAGGTCTTCATTTGGTTGTAATGTAGGCTAAGAGATGGGTAGGATATCTTTGGATACAGTGACTAACCTCCCTAAGCATTTTTAATACAATCACATTCGCATTCAAAACCATACTTATGTCAGACCAGACATTCCACCACACTTCTATTTAATATACCCCAAACTCCATTAGGAGCAATTATATCAAGTCACCACTTATCAAGTACTACATTTACTCATTCTTTTTTTTCTTTTTCTTGTTAAGTGGTGTTTATTCTTTTACTTTTATTTTTCAAAATATTGCACCTTTTTCTCTATTTCATCAATTCCACTCAAAAACCAAACCACCACTCCACACTTTAACTTTTGCATATTTCATAACCATTCAAGTGCTCATAGGAGGTAAAGGGGTTCAAACAGATGGGCCGTTCAAACAATTGGGTAAGGTTTGTAATGTGGTTGCCAAAGAAACCGGCTTATAGGCTCAACGGGGTTAACTACGATGTATCGCATTTAGGTGGGTCTACTTTATATATCTGGCTTAACAAATAAATGCCTATATCACTTCTAAGACTGGATAAAGCTACTATTTCACTTTGCAAATACACGGGACAAGTTCTAAGCATCACATGCAGAGCATAGAATACAATACAACTCACACACAGATGGCACATGACTCACTTCAGATTGGCTTATCAAGACACTCTTGTTTGAGTACTCAAGTCAGTTACAAACATACAATTTAAGGCACTCTAACAAGAATCAACCACTAAGACTAAGTGTCATACTCTAGTGTCTGCTGTGTTTAGTTGTATCCACGCCAAGGGCTTCTATTTCTATTTCAGCTCATAGTCCATCAGTACTAACTAAAACCTAGAAACAAAATAAACAAAAACTAACTACGCCCGGTTCAAGCAAAACCCTTGGAAAAGAATCGTGGCCCAAAGAAAAACCAAGGTGGAGTTACTACACTACCTGAAATAAAAAAAATCTTTTTGGTATTTTCTTTAGACTTACTTCCTTCAAGAAAACTGTCTAGAAAATTCGTCATCAGGAAGAGTCCAACATATTTCTGTTTTTTTTTCTTTTCTATATTTTTTTCAGATTTTCACTCGACTTAAACCCTCAAGAACCTCGTCGAAAGAGATTCGTCGTCGGGATAAGTCAACTTACCTAATATGACTATTACTCAAAACCACCGAAAACAATCAAGAATAACAAAGAAAACATCAAACAGTCAAGTTGTTACATATACACACATATATTGAAGTATCCCCCACCCCACACTTAAAAGGAAGACATGTCCTCATGGCATGCAAAATAAAGACCAGTGAGGTAAAGGAACTTCCCTGAGTGATCACTCTTGATCGGAGACCGTCTCTGGGTTCAGATTGCAAGCACGACCCAGAGCTCTCACCCAGCCCAATACTTTTTTCTCCAATTTCACCTGCTGGGCAGCCACCACGTCAACACATATACCTGAGTCAGCGACCGTGGTACACAATCTGGCCACCTCCCGCTCTAAAGCTGTGAACCGGGTAACCCGAGCAGCCCCAGATATTGTTGTAGCCTTTGCAATTTGATCATGGGCCAGTGACTCGACCCTCACATCCTCCTGCTCAGCCTCCTCTTCCTCAGAGTCATCAGATTCACCACTATCATCATCACCCACTGCCACCGGCTCCTTCCCAGTAGTTACCTTATCAGCGTGGAACTTGGAGTCTTTTGGCACTAACCCATCCACATTCAGATTTTCCGGCGTCTGAACTGCCCGACAAAGTCTAGTAACTAAGGAAGGGAAGAAGAACTTATACCTTTTCATTGAACAACGGGTGAACATCTCCTCATGAATCAGTTTGGCCACGTCAAAGTTGTGACCATTCATAAAGCACCAAATCAGAGTCGCTTAAGGACCATTCACCTTCGTGGTTTTAGAAGACGGGATCAGGCGTTTGTTGATAACATACAACCAGCACTTCCCTTCAAAGGTAAGCGCCGCAGAGTGAAATTTCTTACCATACTTTATCTATATAATATCCTTGCGAGGTACACAGATTGTTGCAAAGAACCTCTCCCACTGCGTGTGTGATCTGCCATACATCTCATAGTAGTCTTCATACGAATCCATAGGAGAGGGTAACTGGTATATTCTCTATATTTCCTCAATAGAGGCATCTACCGCCTTTCTGGGCACTATTACTACACCATTCACATGTTCTTTTACATTGGCATAGAATTCACGGACAACCATCACATTTCCCTCGTCCGGCTCTTCAAGGAAGATTTGTAGTCGTCGCCTTACCAGCTCATTATACAAGTTAGGGCAGCCCAGCTTGATCGACCCTATATCTATGCCCCTTTTCGGTATCGGTTTCTTAGGGGACTTATCCGCAAAGTGGTCCTGAGCCTTGGCAGAGACGAACCTGCTACTATCAAAGGGATGAGCAGGAGTTGATCCGCTGGACGAGGCACCGGTGGTGCGGCATTTCCTGGATGGAGCCATAGTACCTAGAAGAATAATAGCATTAGTACAACACAAAAGGTATGACTCAATTGCGGTTACTCAGACTTCACTCGCACAGTTGGTCACAATTACCCATTTACACTCACTGTGGCATTTAAACAAACACCTTGTGGACTTTATATACCCAACCTTCAATTTAAACATGTTGTAACCCCATGACCACCATAATTTCCCCAAATTCACCCACTAAGTTAAGAGGAAACTTCCACCAACAAACACTACACAAACACTATAGATTACTACTAAGAAAAGAAAAGAAAAAGCTATTATATAATTAAAAAAATTAAAACGAAAATCTGCAAAAAAAATGGCAAATGGAAACCTTACCTGTAGTGAGAGAAGGTGGGAGAAGTGAAGAAGAGTAGTGGAGGGTTGGGCTTGATCCTTAGCGAATTTGGGAATGGAGAAGAGGGACTTTAGGGCTGGGGTTTTGTGTTTATGCGTTAAGAAAGAGGAGTGAAGAATAGTGGAATAATGAGGGTGGGTGGGAAATAAACCACTAAACAATTAAACATAAAAAATAAAAAATAATTGTTAAGTTAAATAAAGGGTCAGTAGCACGGTTCGAGCGCGGCCGCGCTAATGAAATAGTGTACTTGGCCATATGTGCGGTCACTAGCGCGGCCATTAGCGCGGGTGCGCTTCTAGCGCGGTCATAGCACGAGCGCACTACTAGGTGAGATGCTGAGGCAGAATGTTTGCCCATATGTGAGGCCTATAGCGCGGGCGCGCTCCTGGGCTCAAACTTTTTCCGTTTTTTTACCTATTCCTTATGCGTCCTATGGACTTATCACTTGCTCAAGCTCACTTGCATTGGTTAGCACTTACAAAAATCAAAATTAACAAATACTAACTATACTAAAGTCACTACACATTGGGTTGCCTCCTAACCAGCGCCTTAGTTAATATCGTGGCACGATAGTTACAACAAATCAATGGGTTGCCTCCCATGCAGCGCTTGATTTAACGCCAAGGCACGGTGCAGATAAGCGCATTTAAGGATCGCTCGACCTCTGAGGTTCAGTCAGATGGATCACTGATACTTCCTTTTGTTCATCCATGCCCACATATGGTTTCAATCTTTGCCCATTGACTCTAAATGTATGAGAGTCTTTCTCTAAGGCAATCTCTATGGCACCTAAAGGGAATACTTCGACCACTTGAAATGGTCCAGACTATCATGACTTGAGTTTACCCAGAAATAGCCTTAATCTTGAGTTATAAAGCAACACCATATCTCCGGGATTGAAATTTCGCTCAACAATGTTCTTGTCGTGAAACCTCTTCATTCTCTCTTTGTACAACCTCGTGCTTTCAAAAGAAAGAAATCGGAACTCGTCTAGCTCATGCAATTCTGTGACTCTATTTGTTCCTGCAGCCTCAATGTCCAGATTTAGTTGTTTTATTGCCCACCAAGCTCTATGTTCTAGTTCCACTGGCAAGTGACAGGCCTTCCCGAACACCAACTTGTATGGTGACATACCAATTGGTGTTTTGAAAGCAGTTCTATAGGCCCAAAGTGCATCATCTAGCTTTTTCGCCCAATAAGTTCTTGTGGCATTCACAGTCTTGGTTAGCACACTCTTTATCTCTCTACTAGACACTTCGACCTATCCACTGGTCTGAGGATGATATGGTGTTGCCACCTTGTGGCACACATCGTACTTTGCTAGCAATTTCTCAAAGGCTCGATTGCAGAAGTGAGTGCCTCCGTCATTGATAATAGCTCTCGGGGTCCCGAAATGGGTGAATATATTCTTCTTCAAAAACCCCACCACCACTCTTGCATCATTAGTGGGGAGTGCTGCAGCTTCCACCCATTTCGACACGTAATCCACAGTAACAAGTATGCATTTATTGCCAAAGGAGCAGAAGAAGGGGCCCATGAACTCTATCCCCCAGACATCGAACACTTTAACCTCTTGAATTGGGTTCATGGGCATCTCATGGTGACGGTAAATGTTCTCGGTTTGCTGACATTCATTATAGCCCTTTACCCATTAATGTGCATCCTTAAACACTATTGGCCAGTAGAACCCGGCTTCTAGCTCTTTTGTTGCCGTCCTGACTCCTCCAAAATGCCCGCCATATGCCGATGCGTGACATGCCTTCAAAACAGAAGATTGTTCTATCTCGGGGACACACCTCTGGATCATATTGTCAACACATATTCGAAACAAATAAGGTTCATCCCAGTAATACATGCGGCAGTCACGATAAAACTTTTTCCTTTGCATAGAGGAAAGGTCATAGGGAACTATACCGCTTGCCAGGTAATTTGCAAAGTCTGCATACCATGGCACTTCCTCAAGGCTTGTAGTGAGTAGCTGCTCGTCTGGAAAGGTTTCCAGAATATCCTCTACCTCAACTGAGTTTTCAGCTCCTTCAAGTCATGATAGCTGATCAACGACTTAGTTTTCTGTGCCCTTACGGTCACAAATCTTTAGGTCGAACTCTTGCAGTAACAGCACCCAACGAATCAGGCGTGGTTTGGACTCCTTCTTCTCAATCAAGTACCTGAGAGCTGCATGATCAGTATATACAATTACCTTAGAGCCAATCAGGTATGATCTGAACTTGTCGAATGCAAACATCACAACCAGCATCTCCTTTTTAGTCACAGTGTAGTTCAGCTAAGCTTCACTCAACGTTCTACTGGCATAGTAAATTGGGTGCATTAGCTTATCTTTCCATTATCCCTGCACTGCCCCCACTGCATAGTCACTGGCGTTATAGATGAGTTCGAATGGTTGCTCTCAGTCGGGGCAACAATGACGGGTGTTGTGACTAGACTCTTTTTCAACTCCTCGAATGCTACCCTGCAATCATCAAAAAAAATTAAAGGGTGATCTTTTTATAACAAATTATAGAGAGGGTTGGCAATTTTTGAGAAGTCTTTTATGAATCTCCAATAGAAACTGGCATGCCCGAGGAAGCTCCTGATTTCCTTGACTGATGTGGGGGTGGCAGTTTTGCTATCACGTCAACATTAGCACGATCTACCTCGATTCCCTTGCTTGATACCCGATGTCCCAAGACTATGCCCTCTTGTACCATGAAATGGCACTTTTCCCAATTAAGTACCAAGTTAGCCTCAATAGATCTTTTTAACACTCGGGTTAGATTTGTAAGGAACTCGTCGAATGAATTTCCCACCACTGAGATATCATCCATGAACACCTCCATTATGTCTTTGACCATGTCAGTGAATATGGCCATCATGCACCTTTGGAATGTGGAGATTCATTGCATAGGCCAAAGGGCATCCTCTAAAAAGCATAAATTCCATATGGGCATGTGAAAGAGGTCTTCTCTCTGTCCTCTGGTGCAATGGAGATTTGATTGTACCCTGAGTACCCGTCCAAAAAGCAGAAGTGGGACCTCCCTGCCAGTCTGTCAAGCATCTAATCAATGAAGGGAAGTGGGAAGTGGTCTTTCCGAGTGGCCAGATTTAATTTCATGTAGTCCATACAAATTCTCCAGCCTGTGACGATTTTTGTAGAGATCAGCTCATTGTTATCATTTTTGACCACCATCATACCACCCTTCTTAGAAATGCATTGCACTGGGCTAACCTAGTTGCTGTCAGAGATGGGGAAAATGATTCCCGCATCTAACCACTTAATCACCTCTTTCTTCACCACTTCCTTCATGTTGGGATTCAGCCTTCTTTGGTGCTCCTTGGAAGGTTTGTGCCCCTCTTCCAGTAGAATTTTATGCATACAATATGCCGGGTTGATCCCCTTAATGTCTGCCATGGTCCACCCAATAGCCGTCTTGCACTCCTTGAGTACCTGCAAAAGCTGTTGTGTCTGCACATCTAACAAACTAGATGAGATAATAATAGGTAAAGTGAAGTTAGGTCCTACTAACACATACCTAAGATGGGTGGGCAGTGGCTTCAACTCCAGCTTTGGTGGTTCTTCTATGGATGGTTTGGCTGGAGGTGTTTCTCTATTTTCTAAGTGCAGGGGCTCGAGTTCAAGTGTTCTATCCCAAAACCCTCTGCCCTCTAACGCCAGCACCCATTCTGCCAATTCTTCCCTATTCACCTCATCTAAATTTACAAGACATACAGCAAGAGGATCCTCAATAGTCAATGTCTCATCATCCGCTTCCACAATTACATCCACGACATCAATAAGAGAACAATTGGCGAATTCACTTGGTCGCCTCATAGATTTCTGCACGTTGAATGTTATCTCCTCATCGTTCAACCTAATCTTGAGCTCCCTAGTTTCACAATCAATGAGAGCTCTCTATGTAGCCAAGAACGGCCTTCCCAAAATTATGGGAATTTCTTCATCCACCTTGAAATCCAGAATCACAAAATCTGCAGGGAACACAAATTTCCCTACTTATATCAACACGTCATCCAAGATACCAGAAGGTCTTTTCACAGTTCTATCATCCAGCTGCAATAACATAGATGTGGGTCTAACTCTTCCAATCTCCAACCTCTTATAGATAGCCAGGGGCATCAGATTTATGCTAGCCCCTAAATCACAAAGTGCCTTGGCAAAGGCAAAGCTACCAATGGTGCAGGGAATTGTGAAACTCCCTAGGTCAGACAACTTCTCAGCAACTGGTCTAGTCACCACAACACTTCAGGTTTGAGTTAGAGTCACTGTGGCCAAGTCTTGGAAATTGAATTTTCGGGACATCAAGTCCTTCATCATTTTTGCATAACTAGGCATCTCCTTCAAAGAATCAATAAATGGAATATTTACCTGGATTTGTTTCAGCATCTCTAAGAATTTCTTGTATTGTTCCTCTTTCTGGTATTTGACCAGCCTCTGTGGAAATGGTGTTGGAGGTCTCTTCTACCTAATGATTTGGGTTTTCTCTTTGTCAGACACCACCTCAACTACCGGTTCCTAGGATGTCTTGGCTTCTTTCTCAGCCTCAATTTGTGTGTTGGTTTCTCCCTGGGCAAGCTGTACTGTCACCTTTGTCAGTTTCGTTGAATCATCTAGCTCAATGGGCACTGGTACAAGTGTCTCAGCCTTTCTGCTTTCTCGAGCCCTCTCTTGCTCCAAGTCTAAGTCTCTGCCATTATGTAGACTCACTGCCATCAGCTGCTTCGGGCCTTGATCTTTTGGATTTACCTGTGTGTCTGCAGGTAATATCCTATGAGGACGATTATTCAATTACATCAAAATCTGGACCATCAGCACTTCAATATTCTTTATAGTTGACTCATGTGCATCTACCCTTTCACTCATTTTTGCATTTTACCCAATAACCTACTACATCATTGCCTCGAGTCTAGCAAACCCATCTTTCTGTCTCCCACCATGTTGCTGCTGAGGAGGATGAAAACTCTATTGCTGATTTTCATTGTTGTATCCCTGTGGCCTTTGGTAAGGTGCCATATTATTGTGAGGTCGCATGCCTCCCATATTTCCATTGTTGAGATGTGGTTGGACTGGCCTGTATGGCTGATTCTGTTGGCCCCAATTCTGACCACCCTATCTCTGGCCCCCAAAATTAGACACATAATTCATGTCCTCGGGGTAGTGATGATGATCACTTTCTGCATTCCATTGGTTACCAATTGGCTGACTAATGCAAGATGTGCATAAGCCCCCAGTGGTAGTATCTACAATGTGCACCTGTTGCTTCTGCCCTGACTCTTCCACATTTTTGGTGAGTATACTCATCTGTGTCATTAAGGTGGCCATATTTTCAGCAAGAGTGTTGGATGGATCTAAGGGCATTGAGTGAACTACTAGAGTGATAGGTGCATTCCTGGTTGTCCACCCCGAATTCTATGCCATCTTGTCAAGCAGGCTCTGGCTTTCTCTCTATGTTTTGCTCAAAAATGTTCCACCAACTGAAGCATCAACATTAGCCTTCATGCTATCTGTCAAACGCATGTAAAACTGTTGCCCCAACAACTGATCTGAAATACCGTAGTGCGGACATATAGCCAACATCCCTTTGAATCGTTCCCATGTTTCTTGCAGAGTCTCCATTGATTTTTGTTTGAAGCTCAAAATTTCATCAATTTGTTGAGCAGTTTTGTTGGATGGATGAAACTTATTCACAAATTGCTTGACTAACTCCTCCCAAGTTATGATGGACTTAATGGGGAGTAAGTTTAGCCAGGTCTGGGCAGCTCCTATCACTGAGAATGAAAACAACAACAACTTTATTGCTTCCTGAGTTACGTTGGGATACCTTTGAGTTTTGCAGATTGACAGGAAATTCTCCAAGTGCTGCTGAGGATCTTCAATGTATGACCCCAAAAATAGTCCCTTGTTTTGCAATAAGTGCAGCATGTTGTTTGTGATTTGAAAAAATTTGGCCTGTATCTGCCGGACTAATATTGTTGTGGCCAAATTCTCTATTGTGGGTTGCTCCCAGTCATATAGAGTAGCCTCTAGCACAAGAGGTGCTACTGGCGTAGCTGGGTCTAACACGTTATCCCCCATGTCTGATTGGAGTTGTTCAGTTGATTTTTTTTTTCCGGTTGGCCAGATTCAAGGCCTTGAAAACTTTCTCGGGATCTGATAATGCTTCAAATACTTCACCAGTTCTCGATGAGTTTCTAGGCATGAACCTGTACAACCAAGTCAACAAACGTTAAAATTTCAATGTATAGATTGAAAATAAAGAAAACTGATTACACTAAGAATTTTTGTATTTCTTTCAACTGTAATTGATAACACCGTTAATTCTCCGGCAACGGCGCCAAAATTTGATCACGCCCAACTATTCATTATAAAAAGGACAAGCAGTCGTTACAAATAATTTAGCCCAGAGTCGAATCGCACAGGGAATTAACCTACCAATTACTCTTGTCAGACTCACTGAATTCTTCGTAATCAACTTTCCAGGTATTTTGAATAACAATTGGTTATGTTTTTACTAACTATAACTTAATGAAAGTAAGTAAATTAAAAGCTAACTATGACTGTGTTGTAAACAAATAAGAGAATGATCTAAGGTTGTGATTTTTCCTATTAATGGAATCCCTTCCTGTTATGTTTCGCGTAGATTTGCCTAATCATCTCTATCAATCATGAGCACTCTTATTACTGTAAATCTCTCCCGAGTAATTACGATAATTTACTAGACGCACTCTCCCGAGTTACGGTAGCTAACTTTCATTACAGCTCACTTTAGATGGCACCCAAGGTTTCGTTATCCCTAATCCCACCTTTAAACCCTCGGTTATTGACTCCTCATATACTTTCGTCACACCTCCTTTTTCCACCCTGAAAGGGGTATAAGGGAGTTTTTTCCAATTTAAGTGACAATAGAAAAAGGATTATTTAAATTAAATTCAGAGTCACCACTTAGGATAATTTATGGTGTCTCAAGTCAACGATTTTAAATCCCGAATCGAGGAAAGATTGACTCTGTTTTACAGTCCGCGAAACACAGAAATTCGGGCAAGAAATTCTATTAACCAGCGAGAAGGTGTTAGGCATTCCCGAGTTTCATGATTTTCGCACGGTCGCTCAACTATTATTATTGGCCTATTTATCTGATTTTTTACACGTTTTAAACCTATTGTGTATTTTACCTTGTTAGCCGCTTTTAATATTTCCGGAAAATTCAAGGTTATTAATAACACATCGTAAACCACGCTACAAGAAATGCACCCGTGGTTCACGATACATTCTATTTTAACCTTGTTGGGAACTGAAGTCGGGTCACATGAAATGAACAACCGGATTGGGAATTAGGCATCACAACTACGTCATGGGAACCGTACCCTTAGCTATGACAACGTTGTTCCTTTTAGATGGATCTCCATCTCTCAGTATCTCAAGTAGGTCAACAAATTTCTTGCAAAGGTTTTGCAAAGGACCTGTTCTGAAATTCGCAAGGAATGTGCTCTTTGAAATGTTGTTTTCAACTTCTTTTATGATGATTCCTATGATACTTTTTCTCAGTTTCTTCAATAACCAGGGCATTAAGAACAAGTTTAAAAGATTCATAAAATTCAATGACAACACACTTCATGTATTCATCCGCACATATGTGCTTCCAAAGGTCAACATCTCTAGAAAAAAATTGTGAAGCCATGTCCAATGCAATTGGGATCTTGCTAGCAAGCAAAAAGGGTGGCCATTGAATAACTTTCAGACTGGGGTCCGAGGAATAAGGAACAAGTAATAGGTCCATCTCCCTATCACTTATAAGATCTTCTTCACGGAAACTGCATATAAATTCATTCCATAGCTGAGCGAATTTTGCAGTTTCACTTCTCTTACTAAGTGAAACCTCATGAAACTCTTGGAGAGAGAAAATTCCTTTTTGTCAGTTTTGTCAGAAGGCACCAAGTAAGAGTTGAATGTACCAGGCAGAGACTAAAATCTAGACCTTAACATGTCTAGAGTTCGTATCTCACCAAGATGATCAAATTCCAAACCAATTAATCAAGAAATGAAACAAGGTTCAATTGACAAATTCATTATGGCAAAAAGAAACAAAATAGAAATAAATTGGGAGATGCAGATATAATATGAAAACAGCAAACCAAACGTGAACTCTGGCCCGTTGACATTGAAAACATTTTAATTAGAGTCTTCATTCATGATCAACAACTTAAAGCCAATAAAATATCTAAATTAACAGGTCCAACATGATTTCCATCACCTCAGATTAACACAATTAACAGGTAACTCAATGAAACACTGATAAGGCTAGTCAAAATTATGCAATTTGTTTAAGAGTAGAAGAGAATGAACCTTTACAATTGCTTGACTGCTTCTTTCAAAATTAATGAACGGAAAACTTCACAAGACTGCCTTGAAGATCGACTAATAGGCAAGGACTCGAACGGAGCCTCGACTAGCGACAAACAAACCGAACTTCACCGGAAAGACTCAAATCTCGCTGACGACCTCGAAATCTACTCAACTCAGAAAATGGTTTTGGGATGGCAGAGAGTTTTTGTACATCGATACCTAGAAGTTGTTATAATAAAAGGCAATGTAGCAGTTGATCGGCGAGTCAGATTCTCATGAGGAAATAATAACCTCCTTTAGGCAGCAGATGCGAATGGAACTTTAAGATTCAATTCTCTTACAAGGCATAAAAAATGATGCCCAATTTTCACATTTTTAACTAAACTATTATGACCAGATGACTAAGGGTGTATGAAGGGTTCTGCTGAGGAAGGTGGTCGCTGGTTTACTCTTGGTTCAGGGGATGGTCGGTCATTCTCTGAAGGTATGAGAATGGAGGCGAAGAAATTTTGGGATTGCTCATTTCAGGGGTGGTGGGGTTCGAAGAAGATCAAAAAAATCAAGGGGGGAGGATCTCCTCTGTGTTCCAGCGACTGTCAGCTCTAGTCTAGGGATCTATATTGTATAGGTCTAGGTCTATCCCTTTATTTTTGTATTTTCAGCTCCTTTTATCAGATTTTAGGCATTAGTCTAGGTTTTGGGGTAATGGGGGTTTTGGACTCAAGGGCTAGTCCGAAATTGGGCCATTTTCTTGCCCAAAGTTGAGCTAAAATTATCTTGAATTAACTAACAATTGAGCTCTTAGAAAATCTGGATTTCATTAACTAAGGGCCTAAGTTTTTCTTATTTAAAATAGTATAAAGCATTTATAAAAATGTAAAACTACTCCTAATTAATTAAAAAACTATTAAAGATAAACCTAAAATGAAACTAGTTTTTTTGGTATTTTTCAAGATTAAAAATGACTGCAAAACATTAATGAGACCATTTTTCGTAAATTTCATTTTCTTGTAAAAAATAAAGTAAAAGAGTCAAAATTAGTTGAAATAGCGATATTAAGCCTAAATTAAATTTTTTTTTTTAAAATGAACCCGAAGGCCCTTTTATTAAAAACCAAAAAGGGTATGTACATGATCAGGCCCAAAAGTGGCCTGATCCAAATAAATCAAGTGGAAATAGAAACATCAAAATAGAAACAACAAGAAAGAAAAATTTGAAAATTGTACTGTACATCTTCTTCAAGTAGAGAGCTTCCATATCAAAATGGAGCTTCTTGTGGTCAAACGTTCTTCCTCTCTAAGTCATTTTCCACAGAACTGGAAGAAGGGAGAAGGGAGAAAACTCGAAATCAATCTTCGTCGATCCACTATCCCCATTTCAGATCCAATTCGTAGACCCTTGAAGAGCAACAAAACGAATACAAAAATATCAGGTAAGTCCCTGTTCTCCAACATTTACTCCTCTATTTGTTCCTCTTTCAACTATGATTCTGAGTGCCATGGTGTACATCAGAATTGAGACTTGTAGCTCATCAACATTTGAAGCTAACGTAATGAAATCTCATCGATGACCACTAGGTAGCCAGCAATCCATAAGCCTTCAATCTCTTTCTCTTTCTAGGCTTCAATGGGTTGAATCCCAAGAGAGATTAATACTACCATCCGAAGCCTAGATTAGGAAATTCGATCTCAAACTTGGCTAGATTATCTTTTTTTTTTTGTAAATGCAGACTCATACTCTTAAGAACCAAGACAAGACAAAGAAACTTACTAGTGCTTCCTGCGTCCTGACTAGGCATTTTTGGACACCTCTAAGCTCTCACCAGGTGCAAATGCTCAAGTCATAAGAAATTTCTTCAGACGTTAGAATATACTAGAAAAGTTTAAAGAAATTTCTTGTACAGGTTCCTAAATATTAGTCCGTTGCATATATCACACTACCAGTAACTTAACAATATTGAATTTATCCTGTAATGCTTCTTCTAATCTGAGGTGTTCCTATTTTATCCAAATTTAAAATCTTCCTGCCTTCAGAAGGAATCTCCAGAAAAGAATTAAACTGAAACTCACCTGCAAAATCAAAAACTAGGTTAGCAAAATAGTCAGCAAGAGTATTTCCTTCCCGAAGGGAATGTTGTACTCTTACTAACAAATTTCTCCTCAAACTTTGAATATAGTTAATATATGTCACTACACTCCATGGGATTGCCCAATTCCCTTCCAAAAATTGTATCATAGCCAAAGAATCTGACTCTATAAATATCTGGTCCAATCCATTCTCCTTACAATACTGCAAACTCTCTCTAATTGCTCTAGCTTCTGCAATCAAATTAGTAGTATCAGGAAGCCTGAAACCCTTGGCCACAACCAGATTTCCTTCATGATCCCTAATACAAAATGCAGCTGAACTTGGTCCGGGATTGCCACGGGAAGCACCATCAGTATTACACTTTAGCCAATTGTTAGGAGGGGGATCCACCTTACAATCTTGAAACTGTATCTGACTTTGTAATTATTCAACTCTTTTAAGATAAAAGACCAATTATTAACCTCGTATTTATCCTTAAATCTAATTTTGATTACCTTCAACAGGATATCATTCACATTCTAGACCACCTTCCCAATAGAATAAGAACCTCCATGTAAAATCGTGTTCCTTCTCTTCCACAGAAACCACAAAATTACTATAGGAACAACCTGAAACACAAGCTTGAGTCTTGTATTTCCTGCAATAGTCCACCACTTTCTAATGACCTGTTTTAGATTTAAGGTAGGACCCAATATTCCTGCACCTCTAGAAAAATGAGACCATACTGTAGCAGATGTATCTCCCCTTAAAAATAAATGATCAATAGTCTAAATCCCCGGAATCGTACAACAATTGCAATTAAGAGAGATGGAAGAATTCCAAGAATGCATTAGGGTTGCCACAGAAACTTTACCTAACCAAATTCTCCAAGCCAAGAAAGAGAACTTAAAAGGCAATCTTGTTACCCATAACTTCTTCAAATCTTCATTAATATCCTCCCTTTGCCTCAACAACTCCCAAGCAGTACTAACACTGAACTCTCCGGTACTAGTCTTTGTCCACCATGGTTTATCAGCTTTACTTTGTAGTTGAGTATACCTCATGTTGCTTCTAATGTGTTGCACTACATAATCAGGAACCACCTCCTCAATAACTGAAAAATTCCATCCATCTTCAGTTAAAAAATCACTTATGTCCCTCATAGGGTAACAAGTGCAAAAATCTGATTGATGCAAATGTAATGGACCCAGGTTGGACCAATTATCATACCAAATTGTAGAAGATCCATTTTTAGGTTCCCACCACAAGTGATTCTCAATAA
The DNA here is from genome assembly GCF_000393655.2 of Nicotiana sylvestris. NCBI lineage: Eukaryota > Viridiplantae > Streptophyta > Magnoliopsida > Solanales > Solanaceae > Nicotiana > Nicotiana sylvestris. The sequence goes on from NC_091067.1 coordinate 103,740,216, forward strand.
GAACTCGATTCTCAAGCATATGTTTCCAGACTTGTGACCCCCCTTTCCATAGAACTAGAGAAGGAATTTGCTTTTTGCAATATTTGTTCCATAGAAAGTTAGACCACAAATTATTTTGTGTCCTAAACCTCCACCATAATTTGGCATACAACGCCTTAGACAAATCAAATATGGATCTAAATCCTAGGACCCCTTCCTGCTTAGGGATGCACACTTTAACCCATTCAGACCAATGTTTACTTCTCCCTGACTCTTTAGTACTCCAAAAGAACTTGGCAAAGATCCTATGCAATTCTTTAATAACACAAATAGGAGGAGTAATTGCTGATAACACATATACAGGAATACTCTGAAGAACACTTTTTTATAGCACTTCTTTGCCTCCATAAGATAACATTTTAAATATTTACATGCTAAAATATAAAAAATCTTGGGGAGGATCAAAAATCACATGTCTACAGCTACCCCTCTTTAACTAGAAATACGAAGTATTTTCAGACAAAGAACGACTAGATAGGTTTTTTGACCCGACCCTTATTTAGAGAGACCAAAAACTAAAAGAAAGGAGAATGTGATCGAGCCCTGGTATCCGAGCTACCTACATATCTTTGGCTATAAAGGAATCACGCCACGTGTAGTTCAGAAGTGAGTGAGATGATGGAGTATACCGAGGTGGAGAGCCGGTCGAGGTGCCGTTCCGTCGAGGTTCCGCTTCGCGATCCTGTTATTACATCAAACATCAAAAAATGAAAAAGACTAGTTAAGCCTGTCAACTACGAGTTACAAGATTCCTATCTATAAGTCTTCTGAAGCTTGATCTTGAGTCTTAAATGGTTCTTCATGCAGACTTTGGATTTGAACCTTGACGCTTGCTAGTTGCAGGTGCTAGTTCATTCCTCTTCAGCTTTTCGGATCAAAATTGGACATACCATGCTTGTGACTTCAGTCATGTCTTGAGTATCTCACGTCTTTCATCAACTTCTGCATTTGGATTCACTTCTTACCTTTCTCTTTTTTTATTTTGGATTGTGACTAACTTCTGTTGATCACCTCGGACTGTTGACTCGCATTCTTGTCGTGAGCTTCTTTTGTTGCTGACTTGAATTTCATTCTGAAGTGAATTTCCTTATTCTTTAGGTAGGCGCCTGATTGCCAATACTCGAACTGTCTTCCTTCGAAACTTGGACTGCCTTCTCCTTGTTCTCCAGGTGGGCGCCTGATTGCCAATACTTGCACTGTTTTTCCTCAAAACATGAACTGTTTTCCCTTGTTCTCCGAGTAGGCGCCTGATTGTTGAACTTGAACCGTCTTCCTTTGAACATTGCTGTTTTCCCTTTGTTTTCCAGGTGGGCGCCTGATTACCAACCCTTGTACGGCTTTCCCCTTGAAACTTGACTCGTTTTCCCTTTGTTCTCCAGGTGGGCTCCTGATTGTTGAACTTGAACCGCCTTCCTTTGAGCATTGCCTCTTTACCTTTGTTCTCCAGGTGGGCTCCTGATTTCTAACACTTGTACTTATTTTCCCTCAAAACTTGACTCGTTTTCCCTTTGTTCTACAGGTGGGCTCCTGATTGCTGAACTTGAACTATCTTCCTTTGAACATTGTTGCTTTCCCTTTGTTCTCCAGGTGGGCTCCTAATTTCCAACACCTGTACTGTTTTTTCTTGAGACTTGAACTATTTCCCTTTATTCTCCAGGTGGGCTCCTGATTGTTGTCTTCCTTTGAACATTGTTGCTTTCCCTTTGTTTTTTAGGTGGGCTTCTGATTGTTGTCTTCCTTTGAACATTGATGCTTTCCCTTTGTTCTCCAAGTGGGTGCCTGATTACCAACATTTGCACTGTTCTTCCTTGAGACTTGAACTATTTCCCTTTGTTCTCTAGGTGGACTCCTGATTGCTGTCTTCCTTTGATCGTTGCTGCTTTTCCTTTGTTCTCCAGGTGGGCTCCTGATTGCCAACACTTGATTTGTCTTCCCTTTGTTCTCCAGGTGGGTGCATGATTTCCAACACTTGAATTGTCTTCCCTTTGTTATCTAGGTGGGTGCCTGATTTCCCACTCGAATTGACTCCTCTGAAACTGCTACTTTCACTTTGTTCTCCAGGTGGGTGTCTGATTGCCGAACTCGAACTAACTCCTTTGAAATTGATTTTCATTGAACTGTCCTCCCTTGTTTCTCCAGGTGGGTGCCTGATTTCAACAAAAACAAGCAAATAAAAGAAATTTTTCTGCCCCAGTTTGATATTAGGAACATCTGTGAGTGTTAACCAATTCTTGTTATCAAAATAAATTCTAAATTAGATTCCTTTACCCTGAAAATTTCAAATCAAGCCTCATTTCAAAAGTGAAAACTGAAATGCCAAATTACACTTCCCAAAAGTAGACCTCTCGTCAAACCTTGTCATTTGCGAGAGTCTCAAAACTTACTAAATCCCATTATCGAGGATGGTACTAGAACTTACTGTCGAGCCTGTCTGGCACCTGCTTTCCTCACAGAGGTTTTCTCCGGAACAAACAAAATTTCCTACCCCTGTTTCAATCAAAGAAAACTTGTGAGTTTAAACATGGTGGTTAATTTGCGGCCTTGACTTTGAGGGCGATTGCTCCTTCACTTCCCATGATAACGTCGATTTCAACTCGAAAGACCTTGCCTATTTATTGACTGACCACTTTATCTGTCACATTTATCACGGAAAATACCTCTGATCCGTTCAAACCCAATACCATTCATTTGTTGCATTGTGCTCATGCATTGACATATACCGAACCTTTGTGTTTTACATGACTCCCAAAGCACGTCAATTTCATCCCACTTAGTGCGTATGCTGTTCTTTCCTGACTTAACCCATTGGTCTTGGCCTTGAGGTTTATTGCTCCTTTACTTGCCATGATAACTTCGATTTCAACTAGAAAGCCTTGCCTGTTTATTGACTGACCACTTTCTCTGTCACCTTTATCACGGAAAATATCTCTGATCTGTTCAAACCCAATACCATTCATATGTTGCATTGTGCTCATGCATTGACATATACCGAACCTTTGTGCTTTACATGAATCACAAAGCACGTCAATTGCCACCCACCCGGTGCGCATGCTGTTCTTTCCTGACTTAACCCACTGGTCTTGGCCATGAGGTCTATTGCTCCTTCACTTGCCATGATAACTTTGATTTCCACTTGGAAGACCTTGCTTGTCATTGGTTAACCACTTTCTCTGTCAACCTTATCACAGAAAATATCTTTGATCCGTTCACCCAACATCCTCTATCTGTGGCATTGTTCATGAATTGACATATACCAAACCTTTTTATTTCACATGAATCCCAAAGCACGTTGATTGTTACCAGCTCAGTGCGCACGCTGTTCTTTCCTGACTTATGCCACTTTGATGTGCTAGCCAGATCCTATTTTGTGCAATGGGAAAGCTGGTGGCAAATTTTGAAGTCATTTCTCGCTTGTTCTTGACCAACAGACCCAGGAAGAGGAAGTAAACAAGACAAAAGAAGCAGAGTAAAGGACAATGGAAAGAGATGATTCCTAACAAGAAAACTACAAAGTAGAGACTTATCAGATGTGGATACCAACTCTAATGACCATGACATGCACCTGTGGCCTAATCTATGAAGCAAGTCTAATGTTCAACTCTTGTTATACCTCTTTGCCGTGAAACTGGGCTTCAATGCTCCGATTATTCTATCTGATTCATGATCCCTGTTCGATTTGTGGTGCCCGAAGGGTTTTCACTATCAAACCTCTCTCATTTTGTTCTTTCTCTCAACTCACTGTCGTCTTATGGTGCCTGTGCAGGTTTTCACCAATAAGACTCTCTCATTTTGTTCTTTTATTTTTATTTCCTTTGATTCCATAGATGACAAGGCATTAACCATGGTAAAAACAACATATCCCCTTGGCATGTCTAAACTCAGCACTCTCAAAGATTATCTGGGAGGTCCTTTTTGGACTGTAATGTGGCTTTTGGACAGGATTAGAAAGAAAGGATATCATAAAGGCTCAAAGTAACTATGACAACGAGGTTAATTTATTTACAACTTTTGGAATCCATTCTAAAAACTTTGCCCCAATTTCTAAAACAGGGGAATTTGAATCTATTTTTCCCTCTTTTTTTTGGAATTTCCCACTCTCGACTTTGTCGGATTATGAAATATTTTATTTGGTATGACCGAACCGTAAGACTGCCTACGTATCTTGTGGTGATAAGAATCAGGTCAAACGTAGTTCACAAGACTACTTTTTGTTGCTATTTTTATTTTTATTTTCTTTTCTTTTTCTCTTTTTTTTTTCTTTTTTTTCTTTTTTTTCTCCTTTTTATCTCTATTTTTATCTTCTTCTTTTTTTGAAAATTTTCTTTTGGAATGAAATTTCTAAAATAAACCTATGGGGACATGAACTTTTTTTGTTTTTTGTTCTTTTTCTCTGTGTGACTCTAACTTGATTCCAAAAGAGGGGAGTTCAAAGAAATCGGATCATGCTCAAAAGGGTATTGAATGGTATAAGTGTTCGGGTAGCTGAAAGAGGACCTCCCAATCCCTGAAAATGCCAAGTACAACACATGCAACTTGAAGTGAAAAGGGGAGAGCACACACAATATTTCTTTTAGAGCTTCGACATTGCTATCACTGATATGCTTTCTACCTTTTTAGTGTCTTGTCAAGTACAGAACTCTCATTGGGTGATTATTTCTTCATGATGGGTACCCTCCGTCTATTTGGAGCAAACTTTCTTGACTTTATCTTGTAAATTGATGTGTACTTGAACTCAAAACTGCTCACTTCAAATCGTTCGGGATGCACTCTCCTTTAACGAATTCTTGCCACCCTATTAACTTCCCAAATTATCTGCCCCAGTTTCACATGGTTCGGGCTTCAAATGATCTCAAAATGTCCAAATCTGTACTTATTTCCCTCAAATGTCCCTATCATCTTCAAAATTATTTCATTGCTTCGTGATTAAACTAACTCAAAGACCAGGCCTAGAATTATGTATGCATGTCATGTCACTAGAGGCAGCAGTAAAAAAAAACTATAAAAGGAAAAGAGAACTAAACAAACACTGACTAGAAATAACAGAAAACAAGAAATTGCATTAGACAGATGTTGAAAGGGTTTGGACAACAAAACAAGTAAAATAAGCTGGGATTACAACCCTGGAACAAAACTAGACAACACTAAACGAGCTACTACGACTAAACAAACTAAGAAAAATAAAAGAATAGAAGAGTTTGAGTCACAAGACAATATCCGGATTACAACCCTGAAAATAACCCGGACAACAGAAATGACAACAAAATAAACCAACGAAGACTCCTCCCTGGCTAGCCAAGAGATGAAGCTTCTTTCTCATTACCAAGCACGACATCTTAGCCTCTGAGTTCTTCATCAACATTACTAGGACCTTTACAAATCTCCATCACATTGACTTTAGCAAATTGCATTTGGGTCCCTTTTGCCGGCTCATTCTTAAGATCAACCCCTGATAGCGCTAAAAGCTTTGCAACACGTAGACCTCCGAGGATCTCAGAAAGAATTCTCATGTTCCTTTTCAAAACAAATCATACCCACCATATGTGTCTCATTATGAATAGGCGATGGACTTTGGCTAGTGTCTACTGCATCCGGATTTTGCACGACAATGTCACCTGCATCAATAAGCTTCTGAATTACTTTTTCAGATGCCAACACTTTTCTATGCTGTGACTCGGGGCATCAGAGCAATATGAGCACCCTTGAGAATAATCAAAATTTTTTGGAAGAGGGTTTGGCATTTTTATCTGAATCGGCTTCAACATATCCAATTGCCTCAACCTTTGGAACAAACTGGCATATGATTCTCCAATGGGAGTGAAAGTCTTTTCCTTTTGTTTTTGCCTTTTCATCTTGTACTCTGGACTAGGTTGGAACCTTTTGCGGGTAGGTGGTTGATATTCTTGAGGGGGCGGGTAAGACATTTGTGGAAGTGGTGTAGGCCGTCGCGGGTCTCATGGGTGTGGAGCATATGGTGGTGCATTGTGGACGGAATACTAGGAAGGTGATGTGCGACTTTGGGGGTTTTGTGGAGAGAAGTAGCATTGGGGAGGATTATCTGGAGCACAGGGATATCCATGGGGTCGATATTGAGGCTGAAAGCATTGAGCAGGAATGCCCACTGGATCTTGTCGTTGGCGCGGCTCAACAACATCTTTTCTATTTCTCTTTCTTCCATCCAAACTTACTGAGATGTTTTGAATGTCTTTTGTAGTGTCTTTCAATGCAGAATAACTCATGATTTTGCCTGAGTTGATTCCTTCTTCTACCATCTCCCCCATTTTTACCACATCAATGAAAGGTTTACCCAAGGCCGGGATCAAATGACTGAAGTAGGTGGGCCCCTGGGATTGTAGGAAAAGCTCAACCATTTCTTCTTCACCAATCGGGGGACTACTCGAGCAGTCTGTTCCCTCCATCTGAGCCTAAACTCCCTAAAGCTTTCTTCCAGTTTCTTTTCCATCTTGGATAGGAAAGAGCGGTCCGGGATAATGTCTAGATTGTACTGAAAGTGTCGAACAAAATCTTGAGTCACATCATCCCATGCATGCCACTTATTGACATCTTGAAGAGTATACCATTCCAAGGTTGCCCTAGTCAAGCTCTCACTGAAATACGCCATCAACAAATTATCTTTCCCGCCAACACTTCTCATTTCACTGCAGTAACCTCTCAGATGGGCTACTGGATCTCCACGTCCATCATATAAATTAAGCTTTGGCATTTTAGACCCTTTCAGCTTTCTGGATAGCTCATCTCACCCTTCTTTTCCTGTGAACTTTTCATTTTCAACATAAGGCTCATTCCGAAGACTCTGATTGTATGAGTCAGGAACCTTGTGGACAACCTCTGAGGGGTAATATTGGGCATCATGGGCTTTGAGTGGATGTTCATTGTCAGATCTATGAAGGGAAGATTGTTGAGAAGTTGTGATCATGGGAATAGTGGATATGACAGGAGGGCAATTTTGGGGAGAGGTAATTGGAGGATGAGTGATGGAGCTACTAGGGTAGTTGGGAAAGTTGTGATAAGCGGGTGGATCTGGAGAGTATGGAGGATCATCTGACACTATGGCCGGAGTTTGGGTAAGGGTAGCATCTAAGAAGCTAGGTGGTGGTGGGGGTGATGTCTTCCCAGTCATCCAAGCCTGATACATGTCCGCAATGTGTTGTCTTAACATCCTTACCTCTTCAACCAACTCATTGCCCTGTTCAACCAATTGCTTTTGGGCACCAGTACCAACCAACTAAATTCCGTTGCCGTCTGCCATTGCCTTTCAACTTTATGTTGTAGAGAAGAGTTACCACTTTAAGAACCACAAACCAACCACCCTTCTGCTACAATGAAGATAACAAGAGGAACAAAATGAAGTTATCACGTTAGCGTTAGGTCATTTAACATAAGATAATCTCACATTATGAGCAATACACTTAGTCACAGTTATCCGTTCTAACATGACTTCGAGGGTATGAAATTCATATGGCATCATCCCAATTTATTCATTACAATCCTCTCTTTCTTTTCTTTTCTAGCACTTCTTGGCTTGCTCATTTCCCTACCTCTTTTCCTAATTATCACTCTTTTCTTTTCTCTCCTTCACACATCCCATAATTTCATCTCCTTTTTTCCTTTTTTCTCTTTTTTTTTTCTTTTTCTTTCCTTTTCTTTTAATAATAAAAAAATGATTCGATCGAACCCTACGTAGGTTGCCTACGTATCATGACGCCGCATAAATCAGATCTTTGCATAGTTTGGGAAAATCGAGAATAGACTAAACAAACTAACGTTCTCTTTTTCTTATTTTTTTTACCTTAATGACTACTCTCATGAGAAAAGAGAAATAAAAGAAGCAATCCCTTTTTTTTGAATTTTGTAGACTTAATATTCTATAACTTATTCTAAACTCAAGCTTAACGAACTTTTTTTCCCCTTCTTTCCTTTTTGAAACGAACACTCTATGGGAAACTATTAAGGAAAAAACCCTACAAGAGAAAAATACTTTTTTTATTCTTTTTTTAAGAAGGAAATCTAAAGAATAAACCAAAGAAAAGAAATGTTTTTGAATTTTCATTTGATGTCCCTGAAGAAAGATTTCGAAACGAGAAGTGAACAAGATAAAAAAAAATTGGATTTAAGTTTTTGATTACCTAAGGAAGAAACCTTATATATAAACAAAAGATAAAGTATATTATTTTTCTTCCTATGTACAATATCTTAAAATTCTAGTGAAAATAAAAGGATTTTTTGTTTTATTCATTTTTCATTAATTTCCCAAAGAAAAACCTCAAAAGAAAATCTTTTTGGATTTTGGAATTAATATCTCAAAGAAAACCTTTAAAGAGGTACTAAAAGAAAATTCTCTTTTTTTTCTTTTTTTGTTTTGAATTTTTAGTCTTAATATACGAAAGGAAATATAAAAGCAATTTTTATTTTAAGATCTAGATATTAATTTCCTAAAGGAAAAATTCCCTCAAATGAATTTTTTTTTAATTCCTAGAATTAGTATTCTAAAGAAAACTTCCAAGGGAAATATAAAAACGCAAAATTTCTCTTTTTTTTTTCTTTTTTTTTTGGATTTTGACTTGTAACACATTTCCAAGTACAAAATGAGAAATACAATAACAACAGACTCGGCAAAATTAACTAGACTATGACAAACTCTAACATCACCTAAAAGATTCGACATTACTGTACAAAACTAGAAGGTAAAAGACTACATAAAAAGAAAAACAGATTCAAAAAATAAAAAAGAAAAGAAAATCTCCTTTTAATCCACTCCTGAATAAGCGATGCTGACTAGATGGTCCTGGGGCTCTTTCATGGTGAAACTCCAGTGAGTAGATCCATACCTGTATGGAAAAAAATTAAGACCAAATAAAGTTAAAGACCTAGAACTCTATGTGAGACAATAATCCTTCCTGTTGGACACATGCAAGACATGATTGTGATTATTTTCTAAAATTAACATATGTGGCTAAAAGTGGCTAAAAATGCAAGATTTGGCTAAGACCCCGCGAAGCCAAGAACCTAAGACTTACTAGGAAGACCGGACCCTATGTGGGTTGACTACGTATCACGCCCCAAAAGACGAGAATCAGGTATGCGTAGTTCAGGCAGATTGGATACGGTTGAGAAATAATAATAAAAACAACTAATTAAGAGAAAACATATTTTTGTCTTTTTTTAAAAAAAAAATAAAGGGAAAATACAAAATCTTTTTGGATTTTTTTTCATGTTCATCTTTTTGTCTTTTTCTTAAAAATAATATAAAAGAAAAACATAATTTGGCCCTACTTGCTTTATTTTCATACTTCACCCTCTTTTCTTTCTCTTTTTTTTTTTGCCCTCAACTATCATTAGTCCGCCAAATAACCCTTTTACCCTTGAAGAAATGCAACATATAGCACATAGGATGCATCAAGATGGTCTGTTATTTTGGGTGCACCTGTCCTAGACGGACCCAACCCCTATGTTGAGTCCTCAAAGTCAGATGCACGTGATGCAAACAAGCGTTCCTACTAGGGATCCGGCATGAGGCTATGTTATTCTACGTTTAAAAACCTGGGTTTATTTGTTTTAGACCTGGCTTACCCGGGCCGACAGCTCGAGCCGAGGGGGGCAGCGTACCGGGAATACAGAAGCTTCACTGGCTTTGCAACTTGTCCGAACCTCGTTCTAAAATTGGAGTATGACTCTAACAGAAGAGAAGTCACACGAAGTGCACACTTCCCAGATGATTTAGAAGACTCAGAGAGAGGAGGGTTTTGTAACAATTTATATACAGTCCAACAATATCAAAGCGGTAAAAAGCGACAATTAGCACAGTAGGCTCAAACATATAAAAATCAGAAAATAAATAAAATCCAACTATAACAGTTATTTTAAGCTCGAATTCTGAACCTTGAACCAAAGGTTCTGGGTTCTTGTCCTCAGCAGAGTCGCCAGAGCTGTCACACCTCTTTTTTCCACCCTAAAAGGGTTATAAGGGAGTTTTTTCTAATTTAAGTGACAATCGAAACGAGATTATTTAAATTAAATTCAGAGTCGCCACTTGGGATAATTTATGGTATCCCAAGTCACCGGTTTTAAATCCCGAATCGAGGAAAGATTGACTCGATTTTACAGTCCGCGAAACACAGAAACCCGGGTAAGGAATTCTGTTAACCTGAGAGAAGGTGTTAGGCACTCCCGAGTTCCATGGTTTTAGCACGGTTGCTCAACTATTATTATTGGCCTATTTATCTGATTTTTTACAGGTTTTAAACCTATTATGTATTTTTAACTTTATATCCGCTTTTAATATTTCGGGAAAATTTAAGGTTATTTAAAACACATCGTAAACCACGCTACATGAAATGTACCTGTGGTTCACGACACGTTCTATTTAACCTTGTTGGGAATTAAAGTTGGGTCACATGAAATGCACACCCGGGTTGGGAATTAGGATCATAACTACGTCACGGGAACCGTACCCGTAGCTATGATAATGTTTTTCCTTTTAGATGGATCTCCATCTCTCAGTATCTCAAGTAGGTCAACAAATTTCTTGCAAAGGTTTTGCAAAGGATCTGTTCTGAAATTCGCAAAGAATCTGCTCTTTGAAATGTTGTTTTCAACTTCTTTTATGATGATTCCTATGATCCTTTTCTCAGTTTCTCCAATAACCAGGGCATTAAGAACAAGTTTAAAAGATTCATAACATTCAATGACAGCACACTTCATGTATTCATCTGCACATATATGCTTCCAAAGGTTAGCATCTCTAGAACGAAATTGTGAAGCCATGTCCAATGCAATTGGGATCTTGCTAGCAAGCAAAAAGGGTGGCCATTGAATACTTTCAGACTGGGGTCCGAGGAATAAGGAACAAGTAATAGGTCCATCTCCCTATCACTTATAAGATCTTCTTCACAGAAACTGCATATAAATTCATTCCATAGCTGAGCAAATTTTGCAGCTTCACTTCTCTTACTGGGTGAAACCTCATTAAAAATCTTGGAGAGGGAAAATCTCTTTTTGTCAGTTTTGTCAGAAGGCACCAAGTAAGAGTTGAATGCACCAGGCAGAGATTGAAATCTTGACCTTAATATGTCTAGAGTTCGTATCTCACCAAGACGATCAAATTCCATACCAATTAATCAAGAAATGCAACAAGGTTCAATTAACAAATTCATTATGGAAAAAAGAGACAAAATAGAAATAAATTAAGAGATGCAGATATAATATGAAAATAGCAAACCAAACGTGAACTCTGGCCCATCGACATTTAAAACATTTTAATTAGAGTCTTCATTCATGATCAACAACTTAAAGCCAATAAAATATCTAAATTAATAGTTCCAACATGATTTCCATCACCTCAGATTAACACAATTAACAGATAACTCAATGAAACACTGTTAAGGCTAATCGAAATTACGCAATTTGTTTAAGAGTAGAAGAGAATGAACCTTTACAATTGCTTGACTGCTTCTTTCAAAATTAATGAACGGAAAACTTCACAAGACTGCCTTGAATCTCGACTAATAGGCAAGGACTCGAACGGAGCCTTGACTAGCGACAAACTGACCGAACTTCGCCGGAAAGACTCAAATCTTGTCGACGACCTCAAAATCTACTCGACTCGGAAAATGGTTTTGGGATGGCAGAGAGTTTTTGTATGTCGATACCCAGAAGTTGTTACAATAAAAGGCAATGTAGCAGTTGATCGGCGTGTCAGATTCTCATGAGGAAACAATTACCTCCTTTAGGCAGTAGATGCGAATGGAACTTTAAGATTCAATTATCTTACAAGGCATAAGAAATCATGCCCAATTTTCACATTTTTAACTAAACTATTATGACTAGATGACTAAGGGTGTATGGAGGGTTCTGCTGAGGAAGGTGGTCGCTGGTTTACTCTAGGTTCAGGGGATGGTGGGTCATTCTCTGAAGGTGTGAGAATGGAGGAGATGAAATTTAGGCGTTGCTCGTTTCAGGGGTGGTGGGGTTCGAAGAAGATTAAAAAAATCAGGGGGAAGGGATCTCCTATGTGTTCCAGCGGCCGTCAACTCTAGTCTAGGGATCTATATTGTATAGGTCTAGGTCTATCCCTTTCTTTTTGTATTTTCAGCTCCTTTTATCAGATTTTAGTCATTAGTCTAGGTTTTGGGGTAATGGGGGTTTTGGGCTCAAGGGCTAGTCCGAAATTGGGTCATTTTCTTGCCCAATGTTGAGCTAAAATTGTCTTGAATTAACTAACAATTGGGCTTCTTAGAAAATATGGATTTCATTAACTAAGGGCCTAAATTTTCCTTATTTAAAATAGTATAAAGCATTTATAAAAATGTAAAACTACTCCTAATTAATTAAAAAGCAATTAAACATAAACCTAAAATGAAACTAGTTTTTTTTTTGTATTTTTCAAGATTAAAAATGACTACAAAACATTAATGAGATCATTTTTTGTAAATTTCATTTTCTTGTAAAAAATAAAGTAAAAGAGTCAAAATTAGTTGAAATAGCGATATTAGGACTAAATTAAATATTTACATGCTAAAATATAAAAAATCTTGGGGAGGGTCATAAATCACATGTCTACAACTTTGGGAGTGGTGTTGTTCAACAACTACCTAAATATACACTCTCTCCCGAGTAATACATACTAAATAGGCACAACTAATTGAGGATCTTATCAATTAACTACAATAAGAACGTAGTTGAACAAATTGAGATTAAACTGGGCAAACTATATTAACATAACACGAAGTTCATCCTTCAACAGGTTCCATCAAAATTCTTGACTAAATAATTATCTACTCATAATCGTATTCATACTATCAACAGCAAAATTCATCATAATTGATAAATACAAAAGGAAGAAAGGTAGAACTCGATGTCGAATTATCCTCCTTGCCTCTGGCCTCTTCTTGCCTTCAACTAAGCTGTAAAAACCTTGATAATGTCCCTTTGGGCGAGCTGGACCTCTTATAGGTTAAGTAGAATTACCCCTGAACTTCCAAGTTTACCCCTGAAATTATATACTCCGAACTGGACTAGCGCGGCCGCGCTCGTGTCCGCGCTAATGGCCGCGCATATAGCATAGTATTCTGCCTGGATTTTGTATGCAGCGAAATCAGAGGACTTGATTTCTCTCTATCAAGCCACTTCGAAAGAATGCCTCGAGACCCCGAGGACGTGAAGCCACGGCCGAGTTCCCTCCCTCAGGGCTCGTCGGGGCCCGACTCGAAGAAGATAAAGGACGAGGCTAGAACAGAAGGGGAAGTTCCCTAGGCACACGGCTAAGTCTGACAGGGCTAGCCTATCCAGAGCCTACACCGAAGCATGGCGTCTAGCCATCACATCTCCATACTTTACAATTAATGCACATGTACTATAGCTGGGTTCCTCTCCTATATAAAGGGAACTCGCACTACCTTGTAAAGGGCTGATGTTGCTCCAACTTTTCTTCACAAGATCAATAATATCTCTCTCTCTCTCTTCTCTCTAACTCGCTTGTTCTTATTGGCCCGAGGCCACTTTAGCACTTACTACTCTCCCGGTTGTTCTTCATCTATTGCTTGGTCTTGGCCATAAGGAGTTTTGTCTAATTATATCTTAACTGTTATCCCATACCTGACTACCCTCGATAGCTCGAGATCAAGCCCAGGTATCGACCCCGAGGCCCTCCATCGACCAGTCCGAAGCCAGGGCAGTAAACCCCTCGGTCTGATTATTACCTTGTTTTAACTCGCATTTCATCGTTAAACTTCATATTCTTAGCATTATCTTCTCATACAACTAGCATAAAAATAGATCACATATTTTTATAATCCCATCTACAAATTTAATTGTTGTTACCATTTTCACAGTAAACAGTTTGGCACCCACCGCGGGGCTAAAAATAATAATGATTATTTTCTAGTTGGTTTCGATGCACAAACGTGAGTTATCTTTCACACTTTTTATTGTCCAATATCTCTTGATTTAAGGTCAAAATATCTGGCTCGGTAAATAGAGTCGAGAACGACAACCTCAAAGTTCACGGCGAAAACAGTGTGGCTGCTCCAGTCGTTGGTGCGACGTCACAGAACCCCGATAACGCACCTAGGCCGATTCCAGCAGATGTTGGTTCTTAAGACGTGCAACAGGTTGATGAAACCTCGCATACCAATGGGAGCATACAGTATATCGACCAACAAGAAGCCCAAAAAACCCCGGTTCGGGAACACAGGAAGTTAGTCTTCACGATATTTTTGAAATGTTGCAGGCACAGCACTTGGCTATCGCTCAATTGCAAAGCCATCCGGAGACTCCCAGTACAGTAGCGCCGGAAACAGCTCCTCCCGACGAACAAGCACCCGAGAGATAAAGCAAAAACGGATCGGTAACCGACCCTGCCATAGCAAAGTTGCTTGGGAATCTCTCCAAAAGGATCGAGTCAAGTTTGCGGAAGTTCATGCAACAGTCGTTCACCTGAGGAAGCGGTCCCGGAACCCGCTTCACGGAAGTCCAGAATGCCAGAACTCCCTAAGTACAACAGGACCTCGAATCACGACAAGCACATCATCGCTTACACGTGCGCGAGAAAAGGCAATGACCTTCAAGATTATGAGTTCAATCCCATCTTATTGAAGAGATTCGGGGAAACACTCTCAAAAGGAACCATGATGTGGCGTCGTAGCCTATCACCTGACCCTACAAACTCGCTTATTGTACCGGTAGATTCCCTCGCAGAGACACCCACCGATGCCATCGAAGCAGTGACAAGAGAGCCTGACACATCCGGGGCTAAACAAGGGGAGAATGAAATGCCACGGGAATTCGCACCTCATTCCCTAATAGAACGAACGAGGTCGCCCCCAGTTTCGGATGATTGGGAAACACAGGCCTTCGCCCAAAGCCTAAACAAACCAAGCCCAATGACTTCGGGGTAGTTCAAATAAAACTCGATCAGATACCCAACCAAGATCTAGTCGGATGTCCGTACCCGGCACCAGTCGCGAATCAGGGTCGTGGACGACCATCCGGGAACCTCCTCAGGCTTAGTGTACCCAAGCAGGTTCCCGGCAAAGAAACTAATGCCAAACAGAGGGAGGTACCACCCATATGCTGCGGATAAGAGGAACGCCCTGAGACACAATCTACCTCGCAACAATCAGGAAATGGCCCGAGGGCAACATCCTCGAGGAATCTTCAACAAAGCCAGATTCGACAAGGCATGGCCGGCAGGGGCACCTCTCCCATCAGAGTACGATTTTAGCATTGCTATACCGAACATCGTGTTCACTGTAAGTGAAACTAGGGACGCCAAATGGCTCAGACCTATTCGACCGAATCCCCCTCAAAGGAACCACAACCTGGCGCGGAAACCACATGGCGCGCATGACCACGGGGTTGAATATGGCCACCAGCTCAGGAAAAAATAGTTGTGCTACTCAATAAAAATCACCGTTGAGTACTGTCGAGTGATCAGGCTCGAACCCAGCCCCGAGGGAGGAAGGCGACTAGGAAGAACGAAGAAAATAAGTTGCACCGTATTGCCACGATAGTAGAGGAATGTCGGCACCCTCCAAGGACTCAAAAAGCGGAAAGTAAAAGTGCTCGTTACCAAGAAAAGATGGCTCCGGGGATACGTTCCGGGGGACACCCTTACATACAGCAAAAAAGACGTTGAGACTTCGCCTCAACCTCACACTGATGCATTAGTAACCTTCTCCTCATTTGATTTATTTCAAATAAAACATGTGCTCATGAATTCAGGTGGTTCGATCAACACGTCAACATTGTCGGGCCGAGGTTAATATTGCGGCTTGGACCGCCGGTTCAAAACACGACCACCTCTCAAATCTTTAACAAATTCCAGATGGCGATCGCTACAGCAAGGAGAAAGACCATTCTCTCGATACTGCACGTCTTGCTCAGACGGGAACGTCGAGTCCCATACTGTCAAAGGAGGAGCAAGGCACGGACGTCTTATTCAGACGGCCACGAGCGCACCGCACGAAGACAGTGCCGCCCCCACTTCGCCCGAGGGATGAAATTCCATGCAAGGGACAGAATTAAAACTGTGAGCGGAAAGCAATATGCGACAAGAGGAAATTCCTCATCATATGACGCATCGCCGGCATCAATACATCTACCCTCAAAAGGATCAAAGGGTAAGTGAACCACATCTTCGACCAAGTCAGATTAAACACGGTGGAGGGCCGTACTAGTATCCATGCTCCAAAACAGCAGGAACCTATCAAACCTCGAAACATCGCCTACACACCCGCGGTAAAGAAAAATCACCTCCTTCCTTCGTTGTTTTTTACTAACTTGTATGCAAACATCTGGCCAAGGCGTTCGGAAGTGTTAGCTCTACCCGAGGACCCAAGGCCTTAACAGGACCCGTCGCACTCTTTCCCCTTGGCCGGACTTTCTCCCCAAAGAGGGTCTCGCCAGCGAGGTTCTTAGCGGAGCAGCGTACCCCTTAAGGAGGACCTGGCAAGATCATAAGCCTTCCTTCTGCAATCAAACGGTGGAGGACACCCCCTCTCTGAAAGCTCCGACCACTCAGAAGGGCCGGGGAACGACAGACCGAGTTTCAATAGGGAATCATGTACCAGACCAAACGATCCAAGGAGTCGCGCCCACGTGGGCCGAGCTCACAACAACGGAACAATATGTATTTATGTCAAGCAGTAAAAGAATATCTTTCAGTATCTCATACCCCGAAAGAGGAAATTTCAGTATACTCTCGACAAGGATCCCTCCACCGAATGCGTCCCGAAGTACTCGGAGACTTGACGTCGACAATTTGGTGTTTGCATGATCCCAGGGTCAGAACTCCGAGCTCATAAAGCCCTAGCAAGGTAACTTTGAGCTCACGAATGGCGGCCTTCGAGCCCAAGCAAACTCGATGACTCGGAGTCTGTCGCCAATCGCCTTACACTGGGAAACCCGAGGCCGTAAGACCCCGAGCGGGCAGACTCGGTATAACCAGATCTATTCTACATAGCAACACAAACTGTAAGACCTCAACAGGCATGACAAAACTGTAAGACCTCAACAGGCATGACAAAACTGTAAGACCTCAACAGGCATGACAAACTGTAAGACCTCAACAGGCATGAACAATTTTGTAAGACCTTACTACAGGCATAAAACTCAAAATCCTGAAGTTTAGGCTATACGTTGCATTTGTAAGAATCCTGAAAGGGCATACCCTTGGTGTAGACGCCTAAACTATCACTCGGTATAAAAAATGGCTCTGGCCAAACACATATGACTACGGTCAAAACGGCTGATCCAGCCAAAATAACGCAACTCGGGGATGCCCGACCGTCACTAAACAAAATCACAGGCCAATACTTTGAATATACTTTAGAAAGAACCGGTTAAAACAGGCTTCCATCAATATGCAAACGAGTTTCGACCATGTCAGCTCCAAATCACAAGGCTTCGACCTACTTAGCCTACGAGCTAAAAACCTTTCAAGGTGCTCGAACATCACCGCTAACAACTTGAAATCGAGGTTCTTCTCGAACCGACGACGGGTCAGGCAAAATTATTTCAAAAAGACCTTAACGAGAGGAATACAAAGCCTACAAAATTCCTACGGGCAAAAGCGTAAGAGCTAGTGTCGCCGGCCAAATAAGCCTCCGGGCCGCACACTAAAAGGTCTCAATGACCAAATAGCATAAGAGCCGTTGTCGCCAGCTTGCAAATTGACAACTTGAAGATTAAAATGAGCTCGAGTCGTAACCCGATTCGGAGACCAGATCCAAAATAGTTAAATATACAAGCTTCCGGTTAAAAGGTCTCAACGACCAAACAGCGTAAGAGCCACTCTTGCCAGCTTGAAAATCGAAAAAACTTGAGGTTCAATTGAAGTTCGAGTCGCAACGCGACTCGGAGACTGGACCCAAAATAGTTGAAACAACAAACGACCAAGGGAGAGAAATAGAAACCATTGTCATCTGCCCAAGCAAGCACAAAAAACTTGAGGGTCAATTGAAATCGGAGACTGAACCCAAAATAGTGGAAACAACAAACGCCCAAGGGCGAGAAATAAAGACGATTATCATCTGCTCATGCAGGAACAGGAGACTGGAGGTCTGGTAAGCTCGAGTCAAGGTCGGGCTCAAAGAATGAGCCTAAACAGCTAGGCAAAGAACAGAGGCCCCAGAGCCTACTTACGACAAAAGTCGCACTTAAAAGCCTTCGGGCCTGCCTAATTAGCTCCAGACCCACGAGGTTCCCGTCAAAGCCCGAAACCAGCCTGCCTAGTCAAAAGTAATGCAAAAAGGGATACGAAAGAGATAAAGCTTCAAGTTTTCCCTTACTTTATATACGCAAAAGGCGCGCTCTCCATCTACAATCATGTTCTACAGATATCAAATACAAAATTGAAAAACAACGGAATCTACGCTCTCCTCCAAAAGGCTACGGCCTGTCGACCCCAGATTTGCTTTTTGAGACATCAACAAGAAGTAACCGAGCAGCGCGCTTGTCCGCCCTTGCGCGAGCCAATTCCTTCGAGATAACGAAGCCCATAGCGCTGATCTCCTCGAGTACCTCTCTACGGGATCTACAACGAACATACTCTTAGAACCTCTTCTCACGATCGAGGGCCCACTTCAACTTGGCCTAGGCGTCAGCAACGTATTTCACATGAATCGCTATCTCCTGATCATCCCTGGCTCGACTCAACGACGCTTCAGCCCGAGCATTGGTTATCTCAGCCATGACCTTTGAGAGATCGGTCTCGAGCTTCATGATATTATTTGCTTGAACTGAAGCATTGCCACGAGCCAATGGAGTTAGACCTCGAAGGTGAGAACCTTGGTCGAGGCGCTTTTCTCCTATAAAGCTTGAGCTTGCACTTGAGCCCTTAGTTCACCGCAAGCAATCCCGACGTGGGCGGCTTTGCCCTTAAGGTATTCTAAAGCCTCCGTCTTTTTTTGTAGCTAAGATG
This sequence comes from Nicotiana sylvestris, assembly GCF_000393655.2. Classification (NCBI taxonomy): domain Eukaryota; kingdom Viridiplantae; phylum Streptophyta; class Magnoliopsida; order Solanales; family Solanaceae; genus Nicotiana; species Nicotiana sylvestris. The sequence goes on from NC_091067.1 coordinate 103,759,192, forward strand.
GGAAAAAGGGTTAACCTTAAGGGTCAAAGGGAGAGAAGGGCGTACTACGAAAGGTTACCTGCTCTATCAAGTAGCTCTCGTAATTCGAGCTCCGGTACGCCTCATATCGCCAATGCACCAACTCAACCTCCTTCTCCTCGCTAAGGAGTTTAAAGGAATCACCCTCGTCCAGAGCTTCCCGAAGCCTGGCCCCTTGACAAAACAGTTCATATTTGAGCCTATCAAAGGCCTACAAAAGAAAAACTCGATAAAGAATAGAAGATGCGAAATATCGGGATGACTGTGCCGAAACTCACCATGAAGTGAAGCCAGCGGACTTTCTCGAAGGTGGAGAACACTCCTATTGTTCATGCCTCTTCGGCCCCGGAAGAATCAACATCGGGCAAAGCATATCCACTCGGAGGAACCAACATCCTGGATCAAACACTCCGGGAACAGCAGACTCGGGCGATGCCCCCTCCTCGAAGGTAAGGGCCCATTGAGACCCATTAAAATCTCCACCACACTGTGGGTACAAGTCCCATTTATCGCCATCGTCCCTCAGCTCAGAGGCCGATGACTCCTTCCCCTCTTTGGAAGGGCACTGCCTCATCCCAAGGAACTGCTCGGTACCTACAGCGGCAAAGCCGGTACAAAAAAAAGGGGGAAATGTCATCTCAAATATACAAAGGCCAAGGCAAAGGCAGCGTGTGTGCATACCTTGGTATCTCACTCCCCATCTGATACAGAATACAGTTCGCCACCTACGCTCATCGCAGGTCAAATGGGTTACCAACCTCCGGACCTAGCCGGGCAGATCGAGAACTTCGCATGGCGTCTATGAAATTGCTGCAAAAAGGGAGAAGCACAATTACTCAACTGATTTTTCGCTATAAGCAAGATCTGAGAAAGCGCCAGACACTCGACTCACGTATGTAATTCCATCCCTCGGGAAATGGCTTAGCTCCACGGGGATGATGTTAGCCGTCCGGACCCGGACGGACCAACTAGCCCACTCTCGATCCCCATCTTCTTTGTCATTGACAATAAAGGGTGTGGATGAATGGCACCGTAGGGTTAGCAGGCCTCGGTGATGAAAGGGCCGATACAGCCTGACGAGGTGACTGGGCGTGAATTCAAGCCTAGCCTTCTCCGCAAAGGACCTCATCATCAGCATCACTCGCCAAAACGACAGATGTATCTGCGCTAAAGTAGCCTGGTACTTCAAGAAAAATCAAGCACGACCCTATCAAAGGGGCCAAATGCGAAAGGATATAGGTATACGCTCAAGAATCCATCAACAGAGTCTGTAATGCTCTCATCCGGGGAAAGCACCTACAGCGTTATCCCCTCGCTCCATCCGCAGTATCTCCTTATCATCACCATATGTTCCTCTTTTATCAAAGACACGGTCTTTAGAGCGAACTCCCGCGGATCTTGAGCGCCAGGAGTGGCACTCCACACTCCCTGGCGGGCCGGCCCCGAAGTAATTGCCATGACTATGGTAGAATTGACAGACTAAAGCAAGAACGTGCGCCAACACTTTTTGCGCCTGAAGAAATGAAGAACCTTATGCTAAGGCGGAGGGGTAGCTATTTAAAACAGTGAGGCCTTTTGAATAAGCTGAAGCTGCCCCACATATATGCGGAAATAGCAACGATTCACCTATCCGGAGTGAGCCCCGGGAAGCCAACGGTTTCGACACAGATCGATAGGGTGATACCCGACCCTAGAGGTATCCATCGACGAGAAGCCAAGACTCAAGGAGTCAACCTTATTATCTCTAGTTTCGAGGCAACATCCGACCTCAAGGATCTCCGCAAAAAAAGAAGTCAGGCTTTGGGAAGCGTTCAATGCCATCACTCGACTCAAGGCGGTACCCGATCTCATGGTTTCCTTTTCAAAATAGAAATACGCACGCAAAGCTCCGATTATGAAGGCTCTAGGAAGGTTCGAGGCAGCGCCTGAGTACAGGCAACCCCTCAACAGAAGTTTATCCTCTACGCTTTAAAAGGTTATCTACATCAAGTTCAAAAAAGACCCTCAGGTACCCAAAACTGACCTTCACTCGGGTTACCATTCTCGAAAACTCGGTGTATTATCTCTATGCAACTCAGAGGGCTCGACAGCCCAAACATGTCGGATCAATTCGGGCTTGGTCTGAGGTACGACGATGGGCTCGTAAAAGAGCCATGTCAATCAGCAGAGGATCAGAAAGAACACTCGCATCCGAGTTAGATATCAGCGGTCAACAACAAAGGAAAACATTCAAAGGCCCTGAAGGGCACGAGGGCATGCAATAATAAGGCAAGAATCGAAAACAGAGGTCAAGAAAGCATATTCATATTCATAAAAATCCATGTACAACGGCCCTCGAGGGGTCCTTACGTACAGTTACAAAAGCCTACAGAGGATCTCTACACCAAAAATGGAGGAGCGAAAGGATGTACATGTGATGAAACCCGAGAGCTCGGTCCATCCTCGAAAATTCATCTTTGATATCAGCATCCTCGGGCGCCGCCCTCTCGAGCACACATCCTCGAGGGTGATTCCTTCGGCCGCCGCTTCCTCTAGGTTCTCAACTCAATTCCTCAGGGGGTCTTGCCCGGGGAAAAGATGAAGAAGAGGAAAAGGAGGGGATGTAGAGGAGGCAGAGAAAAGAGGCATGACCCGCCAAAGCCAAAGGTTGAAGATTCGGCAGGCCCCTGCCTCAACGACCGGTAGTGCCACTTTATCCCTTGGGAAAGGAAAAACCCAAGGGATGAAGTGCCCCACCAGGCCCAGGTAGGAGAGTGAGCAGCGGCGCATAGTCCGAATGACTGCCTACGAAAGAAGAAGATCAACTCCCCGTCCGACATCATCTTGGACCAACGACAACAATAATGGCGAACATAACAATGACCACAACAGTAACAGGATAGCATGATCATGCTCGATGAAGGTAAGCTCCGGCAACAGACCACAACACAGCCTGCGAGAGCTCTGTCGAATGGCCATGAGGCTATGAGACCCAAACATGATGTTCAAGGATGGAGGAAGATGATAAGAAGAAATGGACAAATAAGCCAACGGAGGTACTGGGATAGAAAAATTAGCGCCAAGGCACCCCCATTTATAGGGGGTAACGACACGGTCATCGAGGCTTTGGGAGACTGACCGACAGACGCAATACTGCACTCTTGAGGAACCGAATCGACGGCAGTACACTCACCTTGGAGAACGGGAATCGACATCACATTAAATGATGTCAAATGCACAAGTCTGTGGGGCATCCCGGTTGCCACAAAAGCTTGCGCCACAGGTTGTATCATTGGTTTGACGTCACCATAAGAAGCTCGAGGAGTCAGGTGTTAGAATCATTTCCCATCGCTTCGTTCTGGGAAACGCGAAGACTATTTGTATGCGGCGAAATTAGAGGACTTGATTTCTCGCTATCAATCCACTTCGGAAGAATGCCTCGAGACCCCGAGGACGTGAAGCCACGACCAAGTTCCCTCTCTCGGGGCTCATCAGGGCCCGACTCGAAGAAGACGGAGGACGAGGCTAGAATAGAAGGGGAAGTTCCCTATGCACACGGCTAAGTCTGACAGGGCCGGGATATCCAGAGCCTATGCCGAAGCATGGCATCTAGCCGTCACATCTCCATACTTTACAATTAATGCCCATGTACTATAGCCGGGTTCCCTCCTATATAAAGGGAACCCACACTACCTTGTAAAGGGCTGAGGTTGCTCCAACTATTTCTCCACAAAATCAATAATATCTCTCTCTCTTTTCTCTCTAACTCGCTTGTTCTTATTGGCCCGAGGCCACTTTAGCACTTACTACTCTCCTGTTTGTTCTTCATCTATTGCTTGGTCTTGGCCATAAGGAGCCTTGTTTAATCATATCTTAATTGTTATCCCTTTCCCGACTACCCCCGATAGCTCGAGAGCGAGCCCAAGTATTGACCCCGAGGCCCTCATCGACCAGTCCGAAGCCAGGGCAGTAAACCCCTCGGTCTGATTATTGCCTCATTTTAGCTCGCATTTCATCGTTAAACTTCATATTCTTAGCATCATCTGCTCATACAACTAGCATAAAAATAGATCACGTATTTTTATAATCTCATCTACAAATTTAATTGTTGTTACCATTTTCACGGTAAACAGATTTCCTGGGCTAGCGCGGTCGTGCTGAGGGTGCGCTAATGGCCGTGCTAAGCGGGTACAACACTTTATCTCTTCTTTTCTCTCTTCTTTCACACGTACTCAACTCCGAGGGGCTTCCCTTGATTTAATTTAGCTCCAAATACTGTCCTAAGTCCTCATAAGCACAACTCACTCCTGCAAAACATGAAATTCACAATTAGAGCCAATTTATCGTCATTTAACCATCCTAGAACAGTGAAGCATAGTCAATTTAGGGCATAAACAGTCACCAAACTACATGAATCTAGCCTAATATCACTCTCTCACCGTTTTTCTCTCTTAATAAGGTAAGCCTAAAAATTGCCTTCTGCCAATCAACCTTTTGAAGTAACCTCCAGGTCATAGGAATTGAAGATTCGAACACTAATCTATCATAAAGTTTTGAATTCGAATTTGAATTTTTAAAAATAATTATTTGTTTGGATTGGGTGTTGTTGCAAACAATTAGGTATATTGTTTTGAGTTCACATCTCAATTTTAAGGGTGGTTGGTGAAGATTAGACTTGGTTCTGATTGAATTTAAGATTGAAACTCAAAGAAGAAGAAGAAGAAGAAGAAGAAGAAGAAGAAGAAGAAGAAGAAGAAGAAGAAGACATGACATACAATATACTTACAAAATTATAGTAAAGTTATAGTAAAATTGTAGGTAAATTGTATTCTATTATAGTTATATATATTTATTTTATTTGAATGTTGTATGATAATAAAATCTAGTTGCCTCCCCATGTATAATTTGAGAAACTGGTGATAGTTGACATAACAACACTTATTGGAATTTAACTCTAATATTCACACAATTATGCATCACAAAATTCTTCTTTAGCAAATGTCTTTCAAGGAATAATATTTATCTGATTATGTTATCCGCTTAACATAATAAATTTCCTTAAACATGCATTACTTTTCGTAACGCGGAGGAAATCAAAACTATATCATAAGCACCGAAAGTGTGCAGGTCTATCACGTAACCAACTTGAAAATATGGCTCCTTATTACTTAGAAAAATGGCAATACTTTGTTGGCACAGAGAGATTTTAAACTTATCGACACTTTTGGCAATTATTGTCACAAGTTATTTGGTCAAATTACATAATCAAACTTTACCCTCAATGAAATTATAGTCAATTGCGACTTGGAATGTGATATTGAATTAGTCACATTGCATTTGATTTTGTAATATTGAATTATAACTAACTATATAGTATACACGTATTTACAACTAATCTACAATGTATCTATAACTCTCTACCCAGTTAAATAAAACTACAATATCATATAACTTAAATACAATTATTATACAAATTTTATACAATATGTCTTTTGTATATTTTGTATCTGATTTGCATATATTTTGTGTGTGGTGTGTGCTTTTTCCTCTCTAAAATTCCAATAAAAACTTACTCTCTTAATACAATTTTGATACATATCAATAACTTTATGTGAAAAGATAACTTAAATACAAATTTTATACAATGATTCATACATAATATAACTATTTTTTAACTTTCATACAATATTCAAATAACAATATATATATAACTACAACATAATACTCCCTCTGTTCCCGTTTATGTAAATCTATTTCCTTTTTAGTCCGTTCCAAAAAGAATGACTCCTCCGTTCCAAAAAGAATGACTCCTTTCTAAATTTGGTAACAATTTAGCTTAAACTTCCAACTCTACCCTTAATGAGAAGCATTTATAACCACACAAATACTCAGGACCCCTTTTTGACTTGTTTAGGACCACAAATTCTAAATGTCTTAATCTTTTCTTAAACTTCGTGCCCAATCAAACATGTTCACATAAATTGGAAAGGAGGGAGTACAATTTATCTACAATTTTACTACAACTTTACTATAATTTCATAACTATCTTGTATGTCATGTCTTCTTCTTCTTCTTCTTCTTCTTCTTCTTCTTCTTCTTCTTCTTCTTCTTCTTCTTCTTCTTCTTCTTCTTAGAGTTTCAATCTGAAATTCGGCTAAAATCAAGTCTAATCTTTACCAAACACCCTCAAAATTGAGATATAAACTCCAAATAATATTCTCAATTATTTGCAACAACACGCAATCCAAACAAATAATCGCTTTTGAAAACCCAAATTCAATTTCAAAGCTTCAAAGCTTTTTAATGGTAGTCAATGGTGGAAACTCTATACAGCAAGAAATCCATTGATGAATTACTACAATATCTTCGTCTTGAATTTAGTACTTCAATGTTTGTAATCCGCACTTTTGAGTTGCAATCTTTGTTCTGTGAACTCTAAATTTTATAATAACCAATTAAGTGTGAAAGTTCTACTGCTGAAATCATATTCTTTTATTAAGATCATACTACTGGAAAGAAAGCTAGACGATGGATACATTAGAAAAAGCAGAAAGAGTGGACAAGTATAAAGAAATAGGGAAATAACTTATATTCTTTATTCAATTCCTAATATAAATGGATACTCATTCAAAACTTTTTTGTATATAATTGGTAAATTGTATATAACCATGTAATTAAATTGAAATTTGAGTAGGGACTCTGGAGGGTAATAATTAAGGTTTAAATTTCCCACCCATAAGAGGCATCATGGGCCGGGAATCCACATTGGCGCCAACTTTATACCTCTAAACCACGTAGGAGACGGTTAAGTTTTTCACATAAATAAGGAAAACTGTCGCACAAACCTCGCCCTTTCAAACTCTTATTCCAACTTCTCAAACTACACATCCCTCAATATCAACATCCAAAAACCCTAGTTCTTGATTCTTCACAACATGAGTACTCTCCCTATCAAGGAAGAAATCGTCGACCCAACAGACAACTTAGATATTCCAACAAACAGTACTACTGCTATGATGATTCCTGTAAGCAGTAGCAATGTTTTTTTTGGTTCTTGTTTTGATTATAGTGATGATGATATGGAAGGAATTAGTCCATTGAAAAAGATGAGAGCAGAAGCTGCTTTGCCAGTAGGGTTTGTTGATCCTCTTCCTCCCGAAGAGCGTGCGGCATGGCAACAGTCTCGTATTAATGCTGGCAAGGCTAGTAGTATTGGTTTTATTGCTCCTTTGCGGTCGGTTCGTCCAAAAGCCGAGTATCGTGACGTACCTTTTTCGCGCAATGATCAGCTGGTAGTAGTGGCTGGAGAAAAGCAGGTTGTTGCTCCTGCTAATATTCCAAGTTGTAAGCAGTTCTGGAAAGCTGGAGATTATGAAGGCATTGATGGTGGTTTTTCTGCTGGTCATTCAGGTAATCTTTGACTAGTTCTTTGACTGACTACTTTATTGAGTACTCTTCTCCTAAAAAAGATGATGGGGTTGGAAAAAATCCTGGTAAGAAGCGTTTTCGCTTTTTAATGGGAAGCAAGGGCCAAGCTACATGTCTTAAAGGACGGTCAATTTCTTTGTCGTAAAATTACACTGCCTATATAGGTAAAATATTAGGTTTTAGAGATATATAACATATATTAAACACCCTTTGTTGTGGAAATTTTTTACTTTCTTTCAAGTTTGAATACCCTTGGATGATGGGGTTGGAGGATGAATGCATGAAAAAATTTCTTCTGTATTATGAAATTAAGTTCTTATAAACAGTACCCTGGAAATCACAATTTTTTACAGTACGGAGTATGAAAGTACTACTACTAAACACAGTGTTATTTTATAGCTAAAAATATTTCAAGAGAGGTCTATTCCTTTCTGGACAGAGGGAGTATTTGGTATACGGATATTTTACTATTGAATCAACTTGTCAAACCATGTTAGAATGAAAAAAGTAGCATTATGGTGGCCAAAAGCAGTGGCTTTGACAGAAATCAAGCATTAATGATTTATTGAGATCTAATTTCAATTCAGAGAGCTTTCAGAACCGTTACTCCTAGTTCTCAGCTTACATGTTCGTCAAATTGAAAACTGATAGAAGAACTAAGCACACAAGATATCATAAGCTTTTCCCAGTTTCCTTCTACCTATGTTGCAGGTTTGAATTTTCCAGTAAAGGAAAGAGTTTTTGGACATTGCCACATAATTTAATCTAATTGATGGATGTCATGGTTGACCAGTATTTGAATTCATGTGCAATGTAGCCATGAATGACTTGAATTTGGGATGGAATTCAGAGTTTGGTAGATGTGTTCGCCAATTATTGGCATAGTCTTGCTTCCTGATGCTACTTGTTGTTTTAAAAAGCAAATTAATGGAGATAATATCCCAATAGTTCATTTAGGAGCGTTGCATGCATAACAAAGTTTCTTTTTTCGTTAAGGCATCGTAACTTACTCTCGAAATCAAAACAAAAACATCTGAGCATCTAATTTATACCTTAAGCAATGAGTGGGGTAGTATAAGCTTATATGCTTCTCTAAAAACCTTTACAATATATATATACCAGAAGTGAAAAAATATAATATTGTGGCTCAACGAGTTTATTTGTCGAGGTGGAGAAAGTAGCTTTGACTGGCTGAAGACAAGGTCCAAATCATAGCTAGCTAGAAAAGTAGCCTGAAGTAGAGAGATAAGCCTCGACTAGCTAACAATGTGCTTGAAACAAAGTTGAAGGCTCGATGGGCTAAATTGAGTGAAAGAGAGCCTAGAGAATATTGATGGCCTGATGGTCAGTTGAGGGAGGGAAACCTAGAGCGACAGAACATGTCGTGAGAGAACTGTTAACGCTGGGCTTACTGAGCTGTCTCTATTTTCATGTGAAAGAATTTTAGCATCCAACTCAAAAGCGTTAAGACAATAGGTGAAGTATTGTTACTGATATGGTATTGTTATTTGATTTCATATGTGCAGTTGGCATGGATCATGTGAGGGTTCACCCAAAATTCTTGCATTCAAATGCCACCAGTCATAAATGGGCTTTGGGAGGTAAAATCTGATGCAAAGCTTCATCTTTCATTTACTTTTCATATTCCTCAACTCCATTTATCCCATATATACATATATATATAAATTATTGGAAGATATCACTTTGTTGATGTTTACATGATCTTGTTTTCTGCACCAGCTTTTGCTGAGCTTCTAGACAATGCTATGGACGAGGTATACATGCTATAGTTTCCTGTTCCTTTATTGCCTTCTCTGTTCTCCCTACTTAAAATATTATCCTTTCAGGTTTGCAATGGAGCTACCTATGTCAGCGTAGATGTGCTTGACAACAAGAAAGAGAAGGGCAAAATGTTATTAGTTGAAGGTATATTTATCCACTCTCCTTGTATAGTTTTTGGTCATTTTTTCTTTATTTGAGTAGATGGTTCTCTGGATTCTTAAAGTTTTTCGAGAGAATCCACTTTCTTGTTCTAGAGACCATAGTTGTGGATCCAATATTTGATCAATATGTCATGAAATCTCTTGCTCTAAAGTTGGTAGGGAGCTCTTTCTTGTTCGAATCTTGAACTTATTCTTTTACAAATGGCACTGCAGATAATGGCGGTGGAATGACTCCTGATAAAATGCGCCAATGCATGTCTCTTGGATATTCTGCAAAAAGCAAATTAGCAAATACCATTGGCCAATGTGAGTGTTTATATTTGTTGCAACACCTAAACTATATTTGTTGTATCACTAAAATTTCCTCTTGGAAACTGCTTTTCAGTATGCAACAATTACCTTATTATTTTGTAATGTTTTGCAAGATGGAAATGGTTTCAAGACCAGTAGTATGAGACTAGGGGCAGATGTGATTGTATTCTCGCGTTGTCAGGGAAGGGACGGAACAAGGTACTTTATGGTGCTAGTACCTGTTGCTTGCTAGTTTCTCATGCAGTCGTCTTCCTAGATATTATGATTGCAATTTCTGAAGTAATATGTTCTTTTTGTTTTCTGTAGCACAACACAAAGTGTTGGAATGTTGTCATATACATTTTTAAGGAGCACAGGAAAAGAAGATATTGTTGTTCCAATGGTATGACTACCTGGATACTGCAATGAGCACATTCTTGTTGTTTTGTTGGATAACTAGAACATATTAGCACTATATTTGCTTGATTCTTCAAATTTTCTTACTTTCTGTTTGAAAATTAGAGTTTTCAATCAAGATAGTTATTACAGCCGGTTTTGTATTTCGTAAACAGTCATTTAGTTGTAGGAATACAAATTATTGAATATGCTTGTTGTACTTTGCAATGTGAAGATTGATTTTGTGAAGAGAGAAGAAACTTGGGAAATGCTGACTCGATCTTCAGTTGATGACTGGAAAAGAAATTCAGAAACGATAGTACAATGGTCTGCTTATGAAAGTGAAGAGGATCTCTTCCAGCAGGTATTACCTATTGGCTCTTTATGTAGTTGTAAAGGATGAAAATATATTTTGGTAACTGTGAACTATCTTTTTTTCTGATGCATGTTTCCGCGTTTAAGGTTGCTACTATTGTTTCCGTTCATTAGTTCTGCTCCTAATGTTATTGTTCTTCTTTGTTGTAGTTTGAATTATTGAATGATCAAGGCACACGAATTATCATATACAATCTTTGGGAGGATGAAGAAGGAGCAACAGAACTTGACTTTGACACCGATCCACAAGTATTCTGCTTTTCTTGAATTCAATATCCCAAACCCCTATCTTTTGTTTCTTAGATGGATTATGCTTTTATCTTCTTCAGGACATTCAAATCAGGGGTGTTAGTCGAGATGAAAAGAAGATTGAGATGGCAAAACAATATCCTAACTCCAGGCATTTTCTAACTTATCAGCATTCTTTAAGGGTAAATATACTTTTTCGGAATTCTTCAAAGATTGAAGCTTTATTTGAAGATCTACTTCACGTACATTCTATTGGTTACTTTAACAAGGTTCAGGAAAAAGTATAAGGGTTATTGCATTGCATATTAGTCTTCTGGAATTGACTTATGTCTTGATCTTTTGTTCTCAGAGTTATGCTTCAATTTTGTATCTGAGGCTAGCTCCTGGATTTCGAATAATTTTGCGGGGAAAAGATGTTGAACATCATAATTTGGTAAATGACATGATGTTATCTGAGGAAATCACCTACAGACCGCAACCCGTTGGTGATGAAACATCCAAGGATCCAAATGTAACCATTTTTTCCCTCTAAAGTTTCAAGCTTGATTTGCTATTTTAGAAGTATTTTTGCCACTTTTGACTTTTCTAGCAATCATAATTTTTCTCATAATAGGCGGTAGCTGTGGTAACCATTGGTTTTGTGAAAGATGCAGAACATCACATTGATATTCAAGGTTTCAATGTTTATCACAAGAACCGGCTAATTAAGGTATAACTTTTTCTTTCTCAAGGGATCATAGTTGGATTTTAATGCTGGTGTAGGCGAAATTTCAATGCACATGTCGAATTAGTTCTTTGTAAATCCACTATTTATATATATCAGGAGAAAATGTGGGATAGGACAACCTGCTAGTTGAAGTTTTTGTATATACCAATTCGTTTTAATTCACATACTGCAATTTTGTATTATTACTTTTGATTGCATCTGCTTAGCTGATGCATTTCTTCTTTGTCAGCCTTTCTGGAGGGTGTGGAATGCTGCTGGAAGTGATGGTCGTGGCGCGATAGGTATTATTTTCATGAGGAATCAGTGATTTAGTGACATGATATCTTATTTTGGACTTTTTGATTGATATTCTTTACCTCATAGTGTTAAACTTCTATAAATTACTTTTCTGGTTTCCTTTTTTCGTAACAGGTGTCTTAGAAGCTAATTTTGTCGAACCAGCTCATGATAAACAGGGTTTTGAGCGCACAATTGTCCTAGCTAGACTTGAGGCTCGTTTACAAGCGATGCAGAAGAAGTATTGGTATGTTCCATTGAGTTTCCTCAACATTATAAGTTTGCTTTATTTACGAAGAGTTTATTTCATTTATAGGTCTTCAAACTGCCATTTAATTGGTTATGCTAAGCGTCGCAATGTAAAGAACAGTGTCTCTCCTGAGAAAGAAACGAACACTTGTGCTAACAGCAAGTCCTGTTCCCGGTTTTCCTCCAACGGCCACACAACTTATAATGACAAATCTAAATCCAAATCCACTGGAGGAGAACACGAGAAGGGACCAGTTCATTCTTCAACACAAGCGAGAAACCAGACTATGTCTGGAGAAACTCAGCAAGCGCGTTTATCAAATAAGCAAACTTGTCAAACTCCAGGAATTTCAGTTGTGAAGGTAAATTATAAATAGACAAGCTATTGTCATTCTTTTCTTGTTCACTAAATTCTGTCATTCTTTCCATATGCCTAACCAGTGTTACATTGCCTTTGTTTACGACTAATTCATTATCGAGCATTTATTTTCTATTCCATGTTCAACTCCCAAAAAAGGGCAGCCTGGTTCACTAAGTTCCCGCTATGCACGGGGTCCAGGAAAGGGCCGGACCACAAGGGTCTATTGTACGCAGCCTTACCTTGCATTTGTGCAAGAAGCTGTATCCACAACTCGAATCCCGTGACCTCCTGGTTACATGGCAGCAACTTTATTTATTTTGTTTGATGAATTACTTTGTAATGGCTGAGACCAGTACTATTAGTTGACAGTCTTTAGGATTTCCCAATCATTAATTTTCTCTCTTTTGTCATTTTCATTGAATACAGGTGGAAGATACTGTGTCCAACTTGAGAGAAGAGAATCAGAGTACTAAGAATAGGTCAGTAAATTCTCAATAACTTGGTCAATTGATGCTCTTTGGTTGCAAAATTTATGGCGAAGACTCAATGTGGATCATATATTTGCTTCCTGCAGTTTACAACAAGTATTGCGCGATTTGCAGTATGAAAGAGACAGGAATAGGACTCTAGAAGGCAAAGTAAGTGATAATTGTGATCTAAATGGTAGATGTGTTGGTCCCTTATATTATACTTAAGTCTTTAATTATCTAATCACATATAATATCAGCTTAAGGCAGCAGAAAAGAGGATATCAGACCTTGACACCAATCATGACAATTTAGCTCTCATGCTTATAGAAGAAAGAAGACATTGGCAACAAGAAGAAGAGAGTTTAAGATGCAGATTAAAGGTAAAATTGATATGTTTTTGTTTTCCTTTTAACTTTATGCAGACTATGTCACTTGTCCTACTTCAACCATTTTCCCCCTTTTTTCTGGTTAGGATGCTTCTGTTACCATAGACGGGCTGCTCAAGAAAGTGAAGGTGCTAGAAAGTAGGATAACCTTTAGTTGCAAAACCGAACGTTGAGGTAGCAACACGAAATACACAGTTCAACAACAACTCTTCAATCCAATGCTAACATGTATATTAGATTTATTTTTCCTATGGATGTAATTGCTTGTACAAAAACAAGTTGGCTCTTCTGCACAGGAATTCAGATCTCATATGCCTAGAGTGGAAAAACAGGAAACGACTTAATTATAAGTTAACAAAGATTAATAGTTTCGAGTTTTCTCTTTATTGTAACTCAACTTGTGACATACCTTTTCCCAGTAATTTTCATTAGTTTCTTAAGTGATTTAATTTGTCTCGTTGTGAAGATACTATTCGATGCTAAATTATGTGAAGCACTACAAAGAAATTCCATTTGCTAGAACTACCCTCCTTTGTGCTCTATCAGTAAAAAAGAATTTACTGAAATTGATGCTCACATGATTTTGTGCATTGCAAGTAAGTATTTTAGCTCCCGGTTGGACATAGATTTTGGCTACTTTTTTCCAATTTTTTTGAAAATATTTCATGTTCATGAAATTTGATCAGTAAAATGCTTGTTTAGACACAACTTCAACTTCCAAAAATTATTTTTCAACACAACTTCAAAAACTCTTTTTTCATGTTAAATCTTTGTCCAAATGCTAGCTTAGTCTGCGGTAGGGGTGTCAATGGTTCGGTTCGGCCGGTTATTTTATAAAATTTATACCATACTAACGTTTTGGTTATTCAATAATGTATAACCAAAATTAGACTTTTCGAAATCGTCTCATTCATGTCGGTTTTTCTTCGGTATCAATACGGTTAGATTAATTTTCGGTATATTTTTTTAATATCATGTAAAAATCACTAGTATATATACTTTTATAGGACTTAGCAAAACTATCTATATATTTTTACTGTTTAAACGGTGATGAATTATAAAAACATGAAAGATGGCTAGAGTATAGATACATCAACTATTCTACCGCACCCTAAAAGAAAGTAAGCAAAGACTAAAAAAAATATAAATCACACGAGTGAAAAGATATTAACCGAGATGGAACTCAAAAATAAAATCTATAGAAGATTAAATATTCAAAAAGATAAATCTAAATCATACGAAAGGAAACATATTCAATACATTCTAGTTTGCTACTCATTATCACTAGAATAATTTGTGTCTTGCTAGTGAATATGCTGGAAATAATTTAGTGTCAGTAGGAGTAGCATAATAGGTTTGGGAATTGATATTTTGAGTTTAGTTATTTGTTGACTTGTAATAACTTAATAACTTTCATAATTCCAAGGCCAAAGAAAAAATTTATATATATATTCTAATTTATTCGGTACGATTTGGTATTTTTTGGTTTATTTTTATAAAATAAAAAATCTATCCTAATTATCGATACGGTTATATATTTATATAAAAACCTACAATTTTATTAAAAAAAACATAAAAATAAATTTGGCAGTATGGTTCAATCGATTTAGTTGGTTTTAAATATTCATTGACACTCCTAATCTGCGGTGCAAATCCAGTAGTAGAATGGTGTGAAGGCACTATGCTTGCCTGTACACTATGTTACTTCCATACTGAGGGAAAAGGAGACAACAAATTCTCTTCGCAAAAAAGAGGAGAAGAAAAAAAGAACAAACAAAGAATGACATATCCTTACATTTAGAAACAAATTTAAATTTAAAATTTTTATTTTATTTTGAATGAGATGATTTATAAGCATTTATGGCCTGTTTAGACTCCCACTCGGAAGTTTATATTGGATTTTTTTTTTGTTGTTGTTGTATGGCTTTTTTAGACTATATGTTTCAGATATGTTTTTTTAATTTAATTTTATGTACCCAATCAAGCACTGTTACGTAATTTGAAATGGAGGAAGTAACTTTGAAACAGATCAAGGGTGTAACTCATTTAAGAGTGTAAGAGACATAGAAACTTTTAAATTTCCAATGTTTAATAGAAAATCATAAGATCTAAGAACTATATATATAATACAAAAACCAACTCTATGTTATTCTTGAGAAACCACTATTGTTTAGTGGCTATTAACTTCCTATAGCTATACCATATACATAACTATTTCCTATAGCTACTATTCATTTGTTACGGTAGTGTATTTGATGTATTCGCGCTACTGTATTCATGAATAGAGTAGCAAAAATTGCTTAAAAATAGGAGGTTACAGTTGTACGCGATTGTATTCACATGTATTCGCACCATATATTCATGAATACAGTAATGACAATCACCTTAAAATAGGTCTGTCCAGCTGTCTAATAACGAAAATAGGATCAATTAGCATGATACACTCCTAATATAACTCAACAAAATCAATTCTAACATACCTCATTATCAACCCAATTAATTAGAATGATTTTTCAGTTATATATAACTGTTGTATCTAACTTTTGTATTTAGTGTATTTCAATATTTATTTTTACTGTTGCATTCATTAGATGCGATGTTTGTATTTACTGTATTCGTTATTTTATATTCCGTGTATTCAAATGTATTTGTATTAACTGTATTTTAGTTATTTCTAATACATGTTATTACTGTTATATTCAGTATATTTTATTGGTTGTATTCACTATATTTCTATTTGTATTCAGTGTATTTTACTGTATTTTAAAATTAAATGTATTCCCTGTTTATATTCTGTTATATTTCAATGTTTGTATTAAGTGTATTTCAATATTTATATGTTGCATTCATGCATACTTATGTACAATATGCATGAATACAAGTATATTCAGCTGTATTAAAAAATACAGACTTTTGAAATACATAAATACAGGCAAAAAAATATATTTATACATAAATACAATATGTTTGAGTAAATTTATACATAATACAATGTATTTATAGCATTGTATGTGACTAAATAGCAAAGAAGAGAAGAAAGTTCGTCGGAGATGGCGTTTTCCGACCAAGAAGAGAAGAAAGTTTGTCGCAAGGATCGGACGGATCTATGTAGCATAGTGGGGGTGGCACGCCACCGGACGCCTCAGTTGAAACTTTGTATACGTATGTATAAGTATAAGTATAAGTATACGTATGTATAAGTATAAGTATAAGTATAAGTATAAGTATAAGTATAAGTATAAGTATAAGTATAAGTATAAGTATTGTAAGCACGTGATTTTTGCCCAATATGATAATTACTCCCAAAAATTCAAAAATAAAATAATTTTCCTTGGTGTGCAATTTTGTGATATTTTGTGATATTTTGAATAATTATTTGTATTTGTCTGTGCATGTTTATTTGCTAAATTAATAAAAAATACAAAAATATGTCGCATTTTGTATGTAGGATTTAATTCTATAATTTGTTAGTAATTAAGTTTGTTTACAAAAAAATAAAAATTTACAAAAATAGGCATCGTTTGCATTTTTAGCATTTAATGTCCAAATATACAATTTTATGCTTAATTATTACTTAATTGTGCGTTAATTGTTATTGGAAGTTAATTTGCACTTTTATAACTTAATTTAGTTCTTAATAATAATTTAAGTATTTTTATAATTTAGTTTTAGAGAAATAAAAAGAAGAAAAGAGAGCGAAAATATAAAGAAAGTCGGAATTGGGCCTCTTCTTCGATTTCAAGCCACAGGCCCAAAAAATGGCCCAATCTTCCCAAACGACCCAGTCCATTTCAAACCGGGTCAACCCGGTCCATAACCCAACACCCCCTATCTTGCATTTCAAAAAAAAAACAAAGAAACAAAAAAAGAAAAGGAAGAAAACCCTAAAAAATCCCTCTCTCTCATCCGCTCCCCCCTTTCTCTTTCTCTCTTTTCTTCTTCTTCTTCAAGCATCCAAACACCCCATCCATGGCTGCCCTTCCCCCACCTCTTCTCCTTCACATACACACACACAACCACGGCAACACAACACACACACACCCGCCGCCCGTGTTTTTTCTTCTTCTTCAAGATCGCGAGTGTTTCTTCTTCTTCAAGTTCACGTTGATCGTTGCTTCTTCTTCTTCCTCACTTCATGATGCTGCGTGACTGCTTCGTCCAGCATCTACTGCTGCTCACGTTTTGCGTTGCTGCTGCCCCGTCCGGCATCGCTTTCACGGTTGTCTGCTACCTCTCCTTCAAGCTCTTCGTTTGTCCGTTCGTGATCGTCTTCGGCGTCAAATGATTTTGGTGCGATATTTGTTTCCGGGCAGATTTGTTTCCGTTCAAGTTCGTCATTGTTTCGATCCGGTTAGTGGGTTTTTGAGTTTCATTTTTTGCCCGTAATTTGTTTGATATTTTTCGGATCCAAAATCGATAAATGATTCAATTCTTGTTTTGTTTGTTCATCATTGAAATAATTTTTTTTAGTTTGTTTATATGTTTGGTTGGTTTAATTTTCAGATTCAAATGAAAATTTAATTAATTGATTTTCAGTTTATTTCATGTTAATTTAATTTTTGCAAAAAAGGAATTGTTAGTTTAGGTTTAATATTGTTAGATTTAGTTTAAATCGCTTGAATCCGTTGTTTGTTTAATATAGATTTCATTCATGATCATGTATCTTTGTTATATTTTTTTTGTTGGATTTAATTAAGAAAGATTAATTGATTATTTGAAGATTAGTGATTTGAATATGTTTATTTGTTTTGTTTAAGTTCAATTCGAAATTTGAATAAAGTTTGTTATTGTGGTTGAATCTTTTCATTCATGTTCATACTTTGTTTGATTGATCTTGAATCCGAAATTTGTATAGTTTGATTTTCTTATTTCTTGTTTATCATTTGTGATTATTTCTTGAATTGGTCTCATAATCTTGTTTAAAGTTTAATATAAGAATTGTTTGTTGTAATGTTGTTAGAGTTGATTTTAAGTTCAATATTATTGAATTTAAGAATCTAAATATACTTGTTTGATTGTTGTTGTTTAAATCCGAAAAATAGGTTTGTTGTTGCTAAAAATATTGTTCAATCAAATTTTAGTTGTTCTTGGTTGTTCAATTTGTGTTCATGTGATTTGTTGTTGAAATGTTGTTAAAATCATGTTCATGTGATATTGTTGTTATGATGTTCATCCGTGTTCATATTGTTGTTTGAACATTGTTAGAAATTGATCATATTGTCTATATTTTGGTTAAGTTTGATTAATTGATGTGTTATAGTTGATGGGTAGTTTGGTAAATTTGTAATACGTTCAGGGGTAGTTTGGTAATTTCAGTAAGGTCGGAAGGGGTAGTTTAGGAATTGTACATTTTGTAATTGTTTATTTGAAGCATGGGGGACAAAATGAAATGGGGTGGGTTGTGATATGATTATTTAATATAAAGGGGGGACAAGATTTAATTTAAAGGGGAATCTTGCATTATTTTAAATGAAGCATGGGGGACAAAATGAAATGGGGTGGTGTGATATGTTTATTTAATGTAATGGGGATGAGTGGAAAGATAATGGGTTGGGTAGAGAAAAAGTATTGATTTTAATTAATTGAAAGGTTTATGGGATGGGTTATATATGTGAAGTCTTGAAATCAAAAGAAAATATAGACAGAGAGATAGAGAAAAAATACACAGATACGAGAGAGAGAAACAAATCTGAAAATAAGAGAGAGAAAAGGGCTGAACATTTAAGAGATAGAAAATTCCGAAAAATATTTAAGCTTTCAAAAAATAAAAATAAAAACTAAAAAAAAATATTCTGCTTTCTTTTGTTGTTTGAAATCAGAATTAATTGTTGTTTCATCAAAGCTGGAAGATTTTGTTTTTTTTTGGATTACTACTCCACTGGTTTGTTACTGTTGCTGGGCTATTGTTGCTGTGTTGTACTGATTTTACTGCTGCTGCTGATACTCATATTCATTTTCTTTTGCTTCCAATATCAGGTACACAACTGAAAAGCTGGTTATTGTAATCCGAAATATGAAGCATGAATACATATGAAGAATGAAAATTTGAAGTTTTAATTTCGTTTTTTTTCTTTGTTTCTTTTGTTGATTGTATTTAAGCTATTTCATGAATTACTAAATAATAGCTGGAATAAGAAAATAATATCATAAGTTAGTCTGTAATAAATCAGTTCGGCAAAACAGGTTAATTCACTAGCTATGAAGGCTTCAAGATTGTAGGTTGATCATGAACAAGTAGCTAAATTTAGTTAAAACATGAATTTAAATTAAACATCGTAAATTAGGCATTAAGGCATGACTTGAGCTTAAGCAAGATTAGAAGAACGTTTAAGTCTAATAAACTTTCTAATAAGCTTTAGTAATTATGGTTAAATCTAGTTTCAAATGATTGTGAATAATTAATCTCAATAATATTTTTTTTTTAAAAAAATAATAATAACAATGCTGAGTTTTAATCTAGCTATATTTGTTTATTTTGAATATTAGTTGTTGAATTTTTATTTTATTTTAAATTTCGAAATTAAGAGTAATTTTTTTTCATCAATATTTGTATTAACCAAGCAATTAGCATGTCATGTTTTCTTAAAATTATAAAAGCTAGTAATTAATTAGGATTTTTCTTTCTTTATTTTAGAGACTAATTTTTATAGAAAAAATGTAGTCGCTTTAAGATTTGTCCATTTAAAATAAATGAGATGAGCCTCGCTTAATGAAATGTATAGATTTCGGGGCCCTCAATAAATGTACAGTTAATTGCTTAGAATTAGGGAGGAGCCGTTTTAGCAAATTTCACGGCCCTACCCAAAATAATGACACGCTAGTCGCTCTAGACGCGTATTTAATAATGTTATTTCCTTAAATACGGGTGTGCATTTATGTAACCCAAATCTAAATCTCAACGGAGTCGAAATGTGTCGATAACCACGGGTGCAATTGATTGCGACGTGATTTGAAATACGTTTTCACAATGTTGCAATTTTTCGTAAAATAATAACAATAAATAAAAAGAATAATAAAAGCGGCTAAGGGATAAAATTTGCACATAAGTTTATAATACGTATTATATTAGATAATCAAGCCGAATATAACAGTTAAGCGACCGTGCTAGAACCACGGAACTCGGGAATGCCTAACACCTTCTCCCGGGTTAACAGAATTCCTTATCCGGATTTCTGGTGCGCAGACTGTAATACAGAGTCATTCTTTTCCTCGATTCGGGATTAAAATAGGTGACTTGGGACACCCTAAATCTCCCAAGTGGCGACTCTGAAATAAAGAAATAAATCCCGTTTCGACTGTCCTTTAATTGGAAAAAACTCCTGTACCCTCGCGAGGGCGGAAAAAGGAGGTGTGACAGCTCTGGCGACTCTGCTGGGGAATAACGACCCAGAACCACTAGTTCAGGGTTCAAGAATTCGAGCTTAGAATAATTGTTATATTTGGCTTTATTATCTGATATATATTGCATGTTCTGACATAACATACTAAATGTTGTCTTTTACCGCTTTGATATTATCTGAACTGTATATAAACTGTGCCGAAACCCTTCTCTTCTTACCTCCGGGGAGAAGCTCGCTGGTCGAGGCTCCCTATTCTGTTAGTGTCAATACCTGAAATAAGAAAGAGGACGGATAAGTTACGAAGCCGGATGGCCTTTTGGTTCCCGGTAAGTTGCCCCCTCCTCGACTCGAGTTGTCCGCTCGGGTACACAGTCTAGAACATATACCCAGGTTATAAACCTAGTATAACGAAACCTCATGTCGGATCCCTAATAGGAACGATTATTTGCATCACGTTACATTTGACTTAGGGGACTCAACACAGGGGTTGGGTCCGTCTAGGACTAGCAACCTAAAATGAAAAGACCATTCTGATGCATCCTACTTGCTCTGTACATATATTTGTTCCGAACTTGCATGTTGACCGGTTTCTGAATCTCGGGAATGTTGGAAAATTGAAAAAAAAAAGGGAAAAAGAATATATCAGTTAGGGAGTTAATTGATTATTTTAGAAAAAATCAATGACCAATTACTGGCGAAACTCTGCCGAAATTTTGAAAAAAAAAAGGAAAATATTTTATTTTGTTTTACTAAAAAATATATATAAAAAAAGAGTCTTTTATTATTTTTTTTTTCCGGAAAAATAGATTGTTTTATTGTTTGTTGAAAATGAAAAAAAATCGTTATTTTGTCTTTTTCAAAAATAGAAAAGGAAAATAGATTGTCTTGCCAGGAAAAAAATAAAAATGAAAAAGAGTCATGTTTTAAAATAGTTCGGTTAATTTGCCCGAACTACGCGGGTTTGATTCTCACCGGATGTGAGATACGTAGGCAACCCTCATCGGGTCCAACCCCCTTTTTGCTAAAAAAAAGCCAAAAAACAAATAAAAAAAACAAATAAATAAATAAAAAAAAAACATGTCAAGAATTTTAATTTTGCCATAAATAAGTCGGGTGGTGTCCAACCTCCCCTTTTGCTAATAATAGCAAAATATATATGTCAAATTTCTAAGAAGTCGGGTGACGCTGTTTTATGAAGACATAGCCGAATGTTCCCGAAGGGGACGCCGGAAGGCTGACTTTGCATAAACAGCCACATTTGGGTCATATTTAAGATTTGGTCCAGTTGACCCACACAGCCTTAAAAATCTTCGTCCCCGAGACGTTGAAAGGCTGTGTTTGCAATAGTGAGTTTCCTAATTTGAAAAACGATAAAAAAAAAGAGTCATAAATAAGTCAGGTGATGTTGTTATGTCATAAATAGCCAAATATTCCCAAACGGGGCACCGAAGGGCTGACTTTGCATAAACAACCACCTTTGGTCGTATTTTGATTTTTGACCTTCACAGCCTTAAAATTTTTGCCCCTGAGGCGCAGGAAGGCCGTGTCGCAATATCGGGTCTTTTATCTAAAAATATTAGAATTAAGAATTGAGTTCTTCATTTAAAATATAGGGTTAATTTTGAGTCGATAATATAGATAGTAGTTTTTGGAGTTAAATAAAAGTTTTCTTTTGCTTAAACGCTTTAATAAATGTGCAGGATGAGCACAACAATAAATGAGCCTTTTTCAATAATGACCAAAATCCCTTTTGAGCTGCAATTGTGGTGGAATGATTTGGGCAAAGAAGGGCAAGACGAAGTGAGAAAATATTTGAAAGACCTTCCGGATTTATTAGACATTCAGCCTCGGGGGGATATCATCAGGGCATTGGTCGCCCATTGGGATTCGGCACATAATGTGTTTCATTTTTCAGACTTTGAACTCACCCCAACAATAGAAGAAATAGCGGGGTACATTGGAAGTGACCAAGCTCCATTGAGATTCAAATACTTGATTGCTCCTAGAGCCATTACCATACATCGATTCCTGGATTCCTTGAAAGTACCCCGGACAGTTCATCACCCAGATTTTGCAAAGGGTTTCTGCAGTTTCCGCTTCGTGTATGATAGATATGGACATGTGGGCGGGTTCAATAATCCAGACTTTAAGCTTTGCAGCAGAAATAGCCGACAAAAATGGGAGAAACACAGGCGAGTGGCATTTATGGTAGCTTTTTTGGGTCTCGTAATATTCCCAAGGAAAGATGGTAATATTGATTTGAAAATAGCAGGCGTCGTCAGTACTTTGCAAACCATGGGGAAAAGCACTTTAGCACCTATGATTGTGGCTGATATCTTCAGAGCTCTCACTGCGTGCAAAGCTGGGGGCAAATTTTTTGAGGGATGTAACTTATTGTTGCAAATATGGATGATTGAGCATTTGTGCCCGCGCTCTCAGTTATTGAGTTATGGCTCGGCTGAGAAAACTTGTATAGGGGAATTTTGTACGAGAATCAAAGGGGTTGGTCTACCTGAAGGAGTCACAGCTTGGGCATTATTATTTCGGAACCTCGAGGCTAGCCAGATACAGTGGGTGCTTGGATGGTTGTCTGTCGAGGAAGTCATATATATGCCAGCAGCCCGACCGCATTTTTTGTTAATGGGACTCAAAAGCATACAACCTTATGCACCATATCGGGTTCTGAGGCAACTCGGTAGATATCAAGTAATACCGAGAGATGAAGATTTAAGTACCCAAGTGATCGAAATTAGTCCTGACGGTCGATTCCCCGAGGAAGAGGTTCGTCAAATTTGGAGTGAGTGTCAATATCTGATGGCAAACACTTGTGTGTCTGATAGGGTCAGAGGGGAAATTGCTCCAGGGTATCACGAATGGTTCAGAGGTGACGTGGCATATGGAAGACCGGCTAAAAGACCTCATCTCGAAGATTTCGCCAAGTCGTCCCAAGAGCAGTGGGATTGGTTAGCAAAGGAAGAAAGCTATCGGGTTGAGATTGGTGAATTAAAGCAACAAGTCGAGAGTCTGAAATTCGAGAGCAGTGTACAGGTTGCCGAGGATCAAGGTGAAAAGAATAGACTAGCCAGAGAAAATGACGCTCTTAAAGCCCAAGTCCGACAGTTGAAGATAACCATCGATAAGCAACCGAGGAGCCGATCCGATGAACAATTGGTAAAAAGATTGGAAAGCGAAGTCAGAGAATGGCGGGATGAGCTAGGAAAAGCTGAAAATGTCATGGCAGAACTCAAAGCACAATGGGCGACAAGAACCGAAGAGCGTCGCCAATACTTGAATCAGTTGAAGAGGGACCATGAGAAAATTGTTGCCAATTTAAAGAGAAAAGTAGTTGCCCTTGAAGGTAGAGCGGTTAGGCAGGCTAGAGACTTCGAAACTGAGAGCGGACATTGTTACAACTTGTTAGCCCAAATGGAGGCAGAAGTGCAACAGCTGCAAGACCAGCACTTGCAAGACTCCCGAGCTTTAAAGACGTGCAGCGATCAGATAAGACGCTTGCTCATAGAAAAGAAGCAAACAAAAGACAGGATTAGAGCCATTGCTCATGCTATTGTCAGGAGATGTCGGGTTTGTGAAGACATGACCCGTACTACTTTTATCTCAGCAGTGATGATCTATGTGAAGCGAACCATGAATGAGTTAGAGCAGCTTGAAAGGGATTTGGATCCTAGACCCGCGGCGAGGCCGAACGACGCCCCGCGGATACCTAAGTTTGAAGCACTAGAATATGCATAGTCCGTGTCTTTGAGTGTCTACCATGTCGAGTCAGTCTTTTGTACGTCCGGATTGAGTATGTTTGCAGCTTAGAGTTTTTGTTTGCTTTCAGATTGCGTTTGTTAGTTTCTTTCCAAAACAAAAGATGTCGAGTTTGTAAGAGTCTGTTTATTAATGAAAGTTGAGCATTTTATTTCCACCCATATTTTTACATTTATCTGCACGAACTACGCTTGGTCTGATTCGTGCGGGGTCACGATACGTAGGCAATCTCTATAGGATTCGACCGTAATTTAAAAAAAAAAAGAAGAATATGTTTGTCAGAGCAAAAATAAGCTGGGATGATGCATGAGGTCAGAGCAAAAGCATGTTAGAAATGATTAAATGCCTAGGAGCATTGCATCCCCCTAACGTGCAATTACAATATCTGTTAAGACTCTAACACTGACAAGTTTGTTGTTTTTCCAATATCAGTTAGTTGTTAGAGCGTACTGGCACCGTACCATTATCAAACAAGATCAAAAGGTCCTATACCAGAAAGCATGACTGGGTCAGACAACAGCGTTGAGTCAGAAAAAACGGCCAATCAGATGCTGAAGGAAGCCCTGGAGAAAATGGAAAAAATGAGGCTAGAAATGAATGAAATGCAGATAGCCTTAGCTAGAGCCCAGAAGGGGCAAGAACTACCCGTTACTCCTACCCTCCAACCAGTACACACGCCGGAATACCCCTCTCCCGGTCCTTCAACAAGTTTCCCAAGCCATCACTATTATCAGGGAAGAGAGGCTTATGATTCCCAAGCTCCACCTCCCACTCAAAACCCTCCTCCACCAAATGTTCCCGTCTTTGTGGCACCTCCCCCAGCTCCACTACATAGATCATCCAGTGAGCCGCTATTCCAAGCTCACGACACCCAATATTACCCTCCCGAACCCACTTTCAAAGCGCCTGAGCCATATACCTCCTCTCCCCATTTTGAAATCCCGGGAGAAGTTGAGAAACCGGTTAAGAATGCAGAACAAGAGGAGGTGATTCGTAAAGTCAAAAGCCTGGAGCAATCCTTCAGGAACATGCATGGTTTAGGAAACCAAGTTAGTGTCGCATACAAAGATTTGTGCCCTTTTCCTGATGTACAGTTGCCTGCGGGGTTTAAAATGCCGAAGTTTGACTTATATGAGGGGCACGGTGACCCAGTAGCCCATCTGCGTGGTTTTTGTAGCAAAATGAGAGGGGCTGGGGGAAAAGATGAGTTGTTGATAGCATATTTCGGGCAAAGCCTGAGCGGGTCAGCGCTAGAATGGTACACGAGGCAAGACCCCGGCCGATGGTATACATGGGATGATTTGGCCCAGGCATTCATCGGCCATTTTCAATATAACCTCGAAATAGTCCCTGATCGTCTGTCATTGTTGAAACTAGAAAAGAAGCCTGGGGAAAGTTTTAGAGAGTTTGGTTTCCGCTGGAGGGAACAAGCTGCAAGGGTTGATCCTCCCATGCGGGAAAGTGAGATGGTAGATTACTTCTTGCAAACATTGGAACCTACCTATTTTGGTCATCTAGTGACATCTGTCGGGAAGTCGTTTAATGAAGTGGTAAAGATGGGAGCCATGATTGAAGAAGGATTGAAATCTAACAAGATCTTGAGCTACTCGGCGTTGAAAGCAACCACCCAGGCCATCCAAAGCGGTACTGGTGGTGGTGCTGGGAAAGAAGAAGAAAGAAGAAGTTGCTGCAGTTGAAGCTAATGTTTGGTCCAGGCACAATAACCGTCCACTCTACTACAACCAACCCAGACCCCATCACCCAAACTATCAATATACCTCATATGGTCCACCGCAACACTATTATCCACCACCAGAACCACAATTTTCTATTCACCACGCCCAGACCTACACTCAACCCCCAGTGCACTCGCAATGGCGTACACCAAGTCCCCAAAATACACAGCCACACCCACAAAACACCTATCCACCTCCCAGGGCTAACAGACCAGGAACCAGCTTCCGCCCAAACCAAGCTTTTAGAAATGAGAAGGCCCCAAACAAAAAAACATTTACCCCGCTGGGAGAATCTTACACTTCTCTTTTCCACAGATTGAAACAGTTGGGGATGTTGACCCCAGTTGAATCCAAAGCACCAAATCCTCTTCCCAGAAACCTGGACCACTCTGTTAGCTGCGAGTATTGCTCAGGGATGCCGGGGCACGATACTGAAAAATGTTGGAAGTTGAAAAACGCAATCCAAGAGCTCATTGATAATCGTCGTATTGAGGTACAGGCTCCAGAGGCCCCGAACATCAATCAAAATCCGTTACCAGCGCATTATGAGGCCAACATGATCGAACTGATACATAAGGGGGCAGAGCCTAAGAAACCTTCGCAGGTGGTTATGGTGATTCATTCTACGAAAACCAAAGAAAAGACAGTGAGTGCAAGGCCAGTGGTTCAGTTAAAAAGCAGTAGAAGACAAGCCAGTGCTAGTAATGGGAAAGGGATCGTTTGTGGCCGAGAAAAAGCAGGAGCCAGTCAAGATAGTGGTACCAAGGTCAGTATCCATGCCCGTGGTGGTCGTGAAGGGAGTCTATATAGAGCCGGTTGTCATAAAACCGGTAGTCCAGTTACCCATGGTTGATAGCAAAGCCGTACCCTGGAAATATGACAAAGTAGTGGTGACATACAAAGGAAAGGAAATTGAGGAAGAAAGTTGTGAAGCACAGGGACTGACCCGGTCAGGACGTTGTTTCGCCCCTGAAGAGTTGAGAAAAGCTAAGGGCGCAAAAGACAATCCAGTGCCAGTTAAAAAAGCTGTAACGGAAGAGGAAGCAGAAGAGTTTCTGAAAAAGATGAAAGGACAAGATTATTCCATTGTTGATCAACTGAGAAAAACACCGGCCCAAATCTCGTTGTTGTCATTATTAATTCACTCTGATGAGCATTGCCGAGCTTTAATGAAGATATTGAATGAGGCTCATGTGCCTGACAAAATCTCAGTAAACCATTTAGAGACAATTGCCAACAAGATCTTTGAAGTGAACAGGATAGCATTTTCTGATGATGAATTGCCTATGGAAGGCACAGAACACAACAAGGCTCTCTATTTGACGGTCAAATGTGAAGGTTCAATGGTTACTCGGGCACTAATCGATAACGGGTCGAGCGCTAATATTTGCACGTTATCCACATTGAACAAGTTAAAGATTGATGAGGATAGAATCCGCAAAAATAGCATTTGTGTTCGAGGGTTCGATGGAGGGGGAACAAACACAGTAGGGGATATTGTACTCGAATTGACTATTGGCCCAGTCGAGTTCACGATGGAATTTCAGGTGTTGGATGCTGCAGTATCCTATAATCTTTTGTTGGGTCGACCGTGGATTCATGCGGCAAAAGCCGTGCCCTCCACACTGCACCAAATGATCAAATTCGAGTGGGACAGACAAGAAATTGTGTTACATGGGGAAGATCCCACATGCGCCGTGAATGATGCCATTGTACCCTTTATAGAGACCGAAGATGATAAGGGGCCATGGGTGTATCAGATCCTCGACACGGTTCCGGTGAGCAGGTTGCTTGAGGGTAAAAGCATGCCATGTCCTAGGGTGTCAGCTACGACCGTCATGGTAGTGTCAGAAATGTTGAATAACGGGTTCGTGCCCGGGAAGGGTTTGGGGGTTGAACTGCAGGGCATTACTCAACCTGTGTCTTTGCCCAAAAATTTGGACACCTTCGGGTTAGGGTTCAAACCAACAGCGGCAGATGTCAGAAAGGCCCGTAAATTGAAGAAGAAAGCTTGGGTGCTCCCTAAACCAATTCCTCGATTGTCCAGGTCCTTCGTCAGGCCGAATATCAAGAAACAGTCATTGGCAAAGATATCGGGTTCGTTAGTTGAGGCGGATGGGAATTTGGATAAGGTGTTTGAGAAAGTATTTGTTGAAGTAAACATGGTTGAGGCCGGGGAAGGGTCAAGCAGAGCAGACATACAGTACATCGGACCACGTGCTAACATCAGCAATTGGGAAGCTACTCCTCTTCCAGTTCGGAGGGAGTCGTGGTATTCTCTTTATGCTGATATCAATGACATGACATGCATGAGGAATCTTCGGCCCAGCTTTAAAAGCCAATCTAATTCAGAAGTAATAATACAAGAGGTCGAGTGTGATGATGGGATGGATTGTAATAATGATGAAGCTTATGAGGAAATTAGTAAAGAATTAAGCCACTTTGAAGAAAAACCCAAACCTAACCTAAATGACACAGAAGCAGTTAATCTAGGGGACCAAGATAATGTACGGGAAACTAAAATAAGTGTTCATTTGGATCCACAACTCAAGGAGGAGATAATTAAAGTATTGCATGAGTACAAAGACGTTTTTGCATGGTCATATGATGATATGCCGGGTCTAAGCACCGATTTGGTGGTTCATAAATTGCCCACTGATCCAGCACTCCTCCCTGTCAAGCAGAAGTTGAGAAAGTTCAAAACAGACATAAGTGTGAAGATCAAAGAAGAGATCTCCAAGCAGTTTGAGGCAAGGGTCATTCAGGTTACACGGTACCCCACTTGGTTAGCCAATGTCGTGCCTGTGCCAAAGAAAGATGGCAAGACCAGGGTGTGCGTCGATTATCGAGACCTTAACAAAGCAAGCCCAAAAGATAATTTCCCACTGCCCAACATCCATATACTGATCGACAATTGTGCCAAACATGATATTGGCTCTTTTGTGGATTGTTATGCGGGTTATCATCAGATTCTAATGGATAAGGAAGATGCAGAAAAGACGGCATTCATCACGCCGTGGGGAACGTATTGTTATCGGGTCATGCCGTTTGGTTTGAAAAATGCTGGGGCAACTTATATGAGGGCCATGACAACTATCTTCCATGATATGATACATAAAGAAATTGAGGTATACGTGGATGATGTGATCGTTAAGTCTAGACAGCAATCTGACCATGCCAGAGATTTGAGAAAATTCTTTCAAAGGCTTCGCAGATACAATCTTAAGCTCAATCCTGCGAAATGTGCTTTCGGGGTGCCATCTGGGAAGTTGTTGGGATTTATAGTTAGCCGGAGGGGTATTGAATTAGACCCGTCAAAGATCAAAGCTATTCAGGAGTTGACACCTCCAAGAAACAAAACCGAGGTGATGAGTTTGTTGGGAAGACTGAACTATATCAGCAGGTTCATTGCTCAGCTCACGGCAACGTGTGAACCAATTTTCAAATTGTTAAAGAAAGATGTCGCGGTCAAATGGACTGATGAATGCCAGGAGGCTTTTGATAAGATAAAGAGGTATTTGTCAAACCCACCCGTGCTGGTCCCACCAGAACCAGGGAGACCTTTGATTCTATATCTGACAGTTGTGGACAGTTCATTCGGCTGTGTACTGGGGCAGCATGATGTTACGGGCAGAAAGGAGCAGGCTATCTACTATCTCAGTAAGAAGTTCACATCTTACGAGGTCAAGTATACTCATCTGGAAAGGACATGTTGTGCCCTAACTTGGGTGGCACAGAAATTGAAACATTACTTGTCATCTTACACCACTTACCTTATATCTCGCTTGGACCCGTTGAAGTATATTTTCCAGAAACCCATGCCCACAGGAAGGCTTGCAAAGTGGCAGATCTTACTTACAGAGTTCGACATTGTCTATGTGACACGGACTGCCATGAAAGCACAGGCATTAGCCGATCACTTGGCTGAGAACCCCGTTGATGAAGATTATGAGCCTTTGAAAACTTATTTCCCTGATGAAGAGATAATGCACATTGAAGAATTAGAACAAGCTGAGAAGTCGGGATGGAAACTTTTCTTTGATGGGGCTGCAAATATGAAGGGTGTGGGAATAGGAGCAGTACTTATTTCGGAAACAGGTCAGCATTACCCTGTTACAGCTCGGCTTCGTTTCTACTGTACAAACAACATGGCAGAATATGAGGCGTGTATATTGGGATTGAGATTAGCTGTGGATATGGGTGTACAGGAAGTCTTGGTCATGGGTGACTCGGACTTACTGGTACACCAGATTCAAGGGGAATGGGAAACACGGGACTTGAAGCTTATACCGTATCGACAATGTCTGCATGAGCTTTGCCAGCGTTTTCAGGCCATAGAATTCAGACACATTCCAAGGATTCATAATGAGGTTGCTGACGCTTTGGCTACTTTGGCGTCAATGTTGCACCATCCAGATAAGGCCTATGTTGATCCATTGCAGATTCAAGTCCGTGATCAGCATGCTTACTGCAATGTGATAGAAGAGGAAATCGATGGAGAGCCATGGTTCCATGATATCAAAGAGTACATCAAAGCGGGAGTGTATCCAACGCAGGCCACCGGTGATCAGAAAAGAACAATTCGACGGTTGGCAAGTGGGTTTTTCCTTAGTGGAGGAGTACTGTACAAAAGAACGCCAGAGCTCGGTTTGTTGAGATGTATAGATGCACGGCAGGCCACAACTATCATGACTGAGGTGCATTCCGGAGTTTGCGGACCGCATATGAGTGGGTATGTTCTAGCAAAGAAAATTCTTCGAGCAGGTTATTATTGGCTCACGATGGAGCGAGATTGTATAAGTTTTGTGCGTAAGTGTCATCAATGCCAAATACATGGAGATTTGATTCATGCTCCACCATCAGAATTACATACGATGTCCGCGCCATGGCCTTTTGTTGCATGGGGCATGGATGTTATTGGGCCAATTGATCCAGCAGCATCAAATGGGCACAGATTTATCTTGGTAGCTATAGATTATTTTACCAAATGGGTGGAAGCGAAGACATTCAAGTCTGTGACCAAGAAGGCTGTAGTTGACTTCGTGCATGCAAATATCATATGTCGGTTTGGGATCCCAAAGGTAATCATCACAGATAATGGGGCTAATCTTAATAGTCATTTGATGAAGGAGACATGTGAGCAGTTTAAGATTGCTCACAGGCACTCTACTCCGTACCGTCCCAAGGCAAATGGTGCGGTTGAAGCGGCCAATAAGAACATAAAGAAAATACTCCGGAAGATGGTTGAAGGATCTAGACAATGGCACGAGAAATTGCCTTTTGCATTGTTAGGATATCGCACCACCATGCGTACCTCGGTAGGGGCGACTCCTTACTCATTGGTATATGGTACCGAGGCAGTAATACCCGCAGAAGTGGAAATCCCATCTCTGCGAATCATTGCAGAGGCTGAGATCGATGATGATGAATGGGTGAAAAGCCGTCTTGAGCAGTTGAGTTTGATCGATGAGAAAAGATTGGCATCAGTGTGTCATGGCCAACTGTACCAACGAAGAATGGCAAGAGCATACAACAAAAAGGTACGTCCAAGGAAATTTGAAGTCGGGCAATTAGTACTGAGGCGGATCTTGCCTCATTGGGCTGAGGCAAAAGGAAAATTTGCCCCAAACTGGCAGGGACCATTTGTGGTAACCAGAGTGTTGTCTAATGGAGCATTGTATTTGACAGATGTGGAAGGAAAATGTGTAGAAATGACCATCAATTCCGATGCGGTCAAGAGATATTATGTATGATTTCTTTATGTTCTGAATGTATCTGTTCATATTTGGCATATCTTAAAGATTGAAATGATGAAGGCATTTTGTTCTGCTATCCAAACATTCATATCCCTTGTTATCCCCTTCGAGCCTTACTTATTTTTCATACACCTCTTTCGGAATCAGCAGCATTATTAGAGAACACAAGTGTCGAAAAAAAAAAAAAAAAAAGAAGGAAAAATGAAAAAAAAGGGAAAGAAGAGAAAACATAACAACGTAGTCTCTATGAAGTGAACTACGTTTGACTTGATCCCGAAAGGGTACGTAGGCAGCCTTACTCCAAGGTTCAGTCATACCAAATAGAAATCCAAAAATCCCCAAGCAAGAAACTGGGGCAGAAGTGGTGATTGTTATGAAAGTTGGATTCCGAAAGTTGTAATTTGAACCCATTGGAATTGTTTTGAGCCTTTTATACCTTTCTTTCTAAATCAATCCAAAAGCCTACATTACGGACCGAAGAAAGACCTTATGATCAGTTTTGAGAAATGCCAAGATGAACAGGTAGGAATAACCCACGACAGGGGCAACACTCTGGTTCGAGCAAGAAGAACAAAAATAAATGAGAGAGTCTTATGGGTGAAAACCCTCACGGGCACCGTAAGGCGACGGGAGCTGAGAGAAAAATAAATGAGAGAGTCTTGTTGGTGAAAACCTTTACGGGCACCTCAAGGCGAAGGTGAGATAAGAAATGGAAAACTGAGAAAGGTATGTTGATAGAAACCGTTTCGCGGTACCGCAGGGAAACAAGGTTAAGGTCTAGATAAATCAAACAAGTGATGGAAGTTCTGGGCAATGAGGTACGGCAATTGAGAGTTGTTTGTTTGGACAGATTGGGCTGATTAATCCAAAATGCATGTCTTGACCATTGGTACTAGTTGTCTCGTTCAGATAAGTTTCTTTTCTTTCTCTTTTCAAACAGTCATCTGGTTTTGGATTCTTCTTATCCTTAACTCAAAAATCATTTCATTTTTCTTTTGAGGGTTTTTATCTAGCTGAGATGTTTCAGTGCCAGTTTTGTTCGATGCAAGCAGAAAGGACTTCAAAGTTCACTACCAGCTTCTAGAATTGTAAAGCACAACGTGGTCAGAGCATGTCAAAAACAACTTAATGTCAAGTGGAATACAGGGAATTAACGGAAGTTTCATCGGTGAAATGATTGGGAAATGTCGTGGGAAAGGCGAAAGCTCAAACAAAAAGGTCAGAAAAGTGAAATAACAGCAGGGGTGTAAAACATTTAGGTCGCCAGAGGTTGGGAAATTTAAAAGTTGGTCAGAAAGTCAAGCGGTTCAGGGTCAGTGCGTGGAAATTAGTCAACACAAAGCAAGGCAGTGGAAGGATTTTTCAGCAAGAATGCCATCAACTAACCACTGTTTTAAACTGACGAAATTTTCTTTGATTAAGCAGGGGGAGAAAAATTAGTTGTTGAAGAGGAATTCTCCAGGAGGGAAAAACAAGCACTAATTAGGATAAATGCAAGTTGTCAGGAGTCCGCCTGGAGAACAGAGACGTATTTTTCAAGTTTGACGTCAGGAGTCCGCCTGGAGAACAGAGACGTATTTTTCAAGTTTGACGTCAGGAGTCCGCCTGGAGAACAGAGACGTATTTTTCAAGTTTGACGTCAGGAGTCCGCCTGAAGAACGGAGACATACAGTTTTAAATTTTAAAAGTCAGGAGTCCGCCTGGAGAATAGAGACATTCATTTCAAATTTAGCAATCAGGAGTCCGCCTGGAGAACAGAGACGTACTTTTCAAGTTTGACGTCAGGAGTCCGCCTGAAGAACGGAGACATACAGCTTAAATTTTAAAAGTCAGGAGTCCGCCTGGAGAACAGAGACATACTTTTCAAGTTTGATGTAAGGAGTCCGCCTGAAGAACAGAGACACATAGTTTAAATTTTAAAAGTCAGAAGTCTGCCTGGAGAATAGAGATATTACATTTCAAGAGTTGAAGTTGGGAGCCCGCCCATAGAACAGAGGCATACATTTCAGTCTTTTCATTTCAAGCATTGAAGTTGGGAGCCCGCCCAGATAACAGAGGCATATATTTCAGTCTTTACATTCCAAGCGTTGAAGTTGGGAGCCCGCCCAGATAGCAGAGGCATACATTCAGTCTTTTTATTTCAAGTGTTGAAGTTGGGAGCCCGCCCATAGAACAGAGGAATACATTTCAGTCTTTATATTTCAAGCGTTGAAGTTGGGAGCCCGCCCAGATAATAGAGGCATACATTTCAGTCTTTTCATTTCAAGTGTTGAAGTTGGGAGCCCGCCCATATAACAGAGGAACACATTCAGCATTAATTTTCAAGTATTAAAGTTGGGAGCCCGCCCATCGAACAGAGGCATACATTTCAAGATCAAGTCACAGGACAATAAAACAGAGGGTTACAACAGGAATCCCCAGCAGAAAACAATAAAAATCCCCAGCATCAGGAAGCAGAAGGTTGCAATAAGAGGTCCCAGCAAAAACTCAAGTGCATGTGTCGAAAGGAAGAAAAGCATCGGAAGAAAAGCACCGGAAAAAATGCAAGCAGACAAGAAAGCAAGGCAACAAGAAAAATTGCAGTATAGCCTAGCTTCTTGTTTTCTTTTAAGCAAGGTGTAACAAGGAGATCGGTAAGCAGTAGTAATAGCATGCAACAACAGTAACAATGCAGTCCCACGGTAGTCCCAGCTACCAAAAACTTCCCGAACTACATTGACCTGATTCCTGTTTAGCCCAGGATATGTAGGAAACCTTTGAAGCAAAGGTTCGGTCAAATCTTTTTCAAAAATGCTTCACACGGAGTACTCGGATGGGCAAAAATCGCTCACTTTATCTTTGCACGAAAACCCTACGTGTCTTCGGGCAAAGAGGGGCAGCTGTAAGCACGTGATTTTTGCCCAATATGAGAATTACTCCCAAAAATTCAAAAATAAAATAATTTTCCTTGGTGTGCAATTTTGTGATATTTTGTGATATTTTGAATAATTATTTGTATTTGTCTGTGCATGTTTATTTGCTAAATTAATAAAAAATACAAAAATATGTCGCATTTTGTATGTAGGATTTAATTCTATAATTTGTTAGTAATTAAGTTTGTTTACAAAAAAATAAAAATTTACAAAAATAGGCATCGTTTGCATTTTTAGCATTTAATGTCCAAATATACAATTTTATGCTTAATTATTACTTAATTGTGCGTTAATTGTTATTGGAAGTTAATTTGCACTTTTATAACTTAATTTAGTTCTTAATAATAATTTAAGTATTTTTATAATTTAGTTTTAGAGAAATAAAAAGAAGAAAAGAGAGCGAAAATATAAAGAAAGTCGGAATTGGGCCTCTTCTTCGATTTCAAGCCACAGGCCCAAAAAATGGCCCAATCTTCCCAAACGACCCAGTCCATTTCAAACCGGGTCAACCCGGTCCATAACCCAACACCCCCTATCTTGCATTTCAAAAAAAAAACAAAGCAAAACAAAACAAAACAAAAAAAGAAAAGGAAGAAAACCCTAAAAAATCCCTCTCTCTCATCCGCTCCCCCCTTTCTCTTTCTCTCTTTTCTTCTTCTTCTTCAAGCATCCAAACACCCCATCCATGGCTGCCCTTCCCCCACCTCTTCTCCTTCACATACACACACACAACCACGGCAACACAACACACACACACCCGCCGCCCGTGTTTCTTCTTCTTCTTCAAGATCGCGAGTGTTTCTTCTTCTTCAAGTTCACGTTGATCGTTGCTTCTTCTTCTTCCTCACTTCATGATGCTGCGTGACTGCTTCGTCCAGCATCTACTGCTGCTCACGTTTTGCGTTGCTGCTGCCCCGTCCGGCATCGCTTTCACGGTTGTCTGCTACCTCTCCTTCAAGCTCTTCGTTTGTCCGTTCGTGATCGTCTTCGGCGTCAAATGATTTTGGTGCGATATTTGTTTCCGGGCAGATTTGTTTCCGTTCAAGTTCGTCATTGTTTCGATCCGGTTAGTGGGTTTTTGAGTTTCATTTTTTGCCCGTAATTTGTTTGATATTTTTCGGATCCAAAATCGATAAATGATTCAATTCTTGTTTTGTTTGTTCATCATTGAAATAATTTTTTTTAGTTTGTTTATATGTTTGGTTGGTTTAATTTTCAGATTCAAATGAAAATTTAATTAATTGATTTTCAGTTTATTTCATGTTAATTTAATTTTTGCAAAAAAGGAATTGTTAGTTTAGGTTTAATATTGTTAGATTTAGTTTAAATCGCTTGAATCCGTTGTTTGTTTAATATAGATTTCATTCATGATCATGTATCTTTGTTATATTTTTTTTGTTGGATTTAATTAAGAAAGATTAATTGATTATTTGAAGATTAGTGATTTGAATATGTTTATTTGTTTTGTTTAAGTTCAATTCGAAATTTGAATAAAGTTTGTTATTGTGGTTGAATCTTTTCATTCATGTTCATACTTTGTTTGATTGATCTTGAATCCGAAATTTGTATAGTTTGATTTTCTTATTTCTTGTTTATCATTTGTGATTATTTCTTGAATTGGTCTCATAATCTTGTTTAAAGTTTAATATAAGAATTGTTTGTTGT
Organism: Nicotiana sylvestris; assembly: GCF_000393655.2. Classification (NCBI taxonomy): domain Eukaryota; kingdom Viridiplantae; phylum Streptophyta; class Magnoliopsida; order Solanales; family Solanaceae; genus Nicotiana; species Nicotiana sylvestris. Next base: position 103,795,520 of record NC_091067.1, read on the forward strand.
AATGTTGTTAGAGTTGATTTTAAGTTCAATATTATTGAATTTAAGAATCTAAATATACTTGTTTGATTGTTGTTGTTTAAATCCGAAAAATAGGTTTGTTGTTGCTAAAAATATTGTTCAATCAAATTTTAGTTGTTCTTGGTTGTTCAATTTGTGTTCATGTGATTTGTTGTTGAAATGTTGTTAAAATCATGTTCATGTGATATTGTTGTTATGATGTTCATCCGTGTTCATATTGTTGTTTGAACATTGTTAGAAATTGATCATATTGTCTATATTTTGGTTAAGTTTGATTAATTGATGTGTTATAGCTGATGGGTAGTTTGGTAAATTTGTAATACGTTCAGGGGTAGTTTGGTAATTTCAGTAAGGTCGGAAGGGGTAGTTTAGGAATTGTACATTTTGTAATTGTTTATTTGAAGCATGGGGGACAAAATGAAATGGGGTGGGTTGTGATATGATTATTTAATATAAAGGGGGGACAAGATTTAATTTAAAGGGGAATCTTGCATTATTTTAAATGAAGCATGGGGGACAAAATGAAATGGGGTGGTGTGATATGTTTATTTAATGTAATGGGGATGAGTGGAAAGATAATGGGTTGGGTAGAGAAAAAGTATTGATTTTAATTAATTGAAAGGTTTATGGGATGGGTTATATATGTGAAGTCTTGAAATCAAAAGAAAATATACAGAGAGATAGAGAAAAAATACACAGATACGAGATAGAGAAACAAATCTGAAAATAAGAGAGAGAAAAGGGCTGAACATTTAAGAGATAGAAAATTCCGAAAAATATTTAAGCTTTCAAAAACAAAAATAAAAAACTAAAAAAAATATTCTGCTTTCTTTTGTTGTTTGAAATCAGAATTAATTGTTGTTTCATCAAAGCTGGAAGATTTTGTTTTTTTTGGATTACTACTCCACTGGTTTGTTACTGTTGCTGGGCTATTGTTGCTGTGTTGTACTTGATTTTACTGCTGCTGCTGATACTCATATTCATTTTCTTTTGCTTCCAATATCAGGTACACAACTGAAAAGCTGGTTATTGTAATCCGAAATATGAAGCATGAATACATATGAAGAATGAAAATTTGAAGTTTTAATTTCGTTTTTTTTTCTTTGTTTCTTTTGTTGATTGTATTTAAGCTATTTCATGAATTACTAAATAATAGCTGGAATAAGAAAATAATATCATAAGTTAGTCTGTAATAAATCAGTTCGGCAAAACAGGTTAATTCACTAGCTATGAAGGCTTCAAGATTGTAGGTTGATCATGAACAAGTAGCTAAATTTAGTTAAAACATGAATTTAAATTAAACATCGTAAATTAGGCATTAAGGCATGACTTGAGCTTAAGCAAGATTAGAAGAACGTTTAAGTCTAATAAACTTTCTAATAAGCTTTAGTAATTATGGTTAAATCTAGTTTCAAATGATTGTGAATAATTAATCTCAATAATATTTTTTTTTAAAAATAATAATAACAATGCTGAGTTTTAATCTAGCTATATTTGTTTATTTTGAATATTAGTTGTTGAATTTTTATTTTATTTAAAATTTCGAAATTAAGAGTAATTTTTTTTCATCAATATTTGTATTAACCAAGCAATTAGCATGTCATGTTTTCTTAAAATTATAAAAGCTAGTAATTAATTAGGATTTTTCTTTCTTTATTTTAGAGACTAATTTTTATAGAAAAAATGTAGTCGCTTTAAGATTTGTCCATTTAAAATAAATGAGATGAGCCTCGCTTAATGAAATGTATAGATTTCGGGGCCCTCAATAAATGTACAGTTAATTGCTTAGAATTAGGGAGGAGCCGTTTTAGCAAATTTCACGGCCCTACCCAAAATAATGACACGCTAGTCGCTCTAGACGCGTATTTAATAATGTTATTTCCTTAAATACGGGTGTGCATTTATGTAACCCAAATCTAAATCTCAACGGAGTCGAAATGTGTCGATAACCACGGGTGCAATTGATTGCGACGTGATTTGAAATACGTTTTCACAATGTTGCAATTTTTCGTAAAATAATAACAATAAATAAAAAGAATAATAAAAGCGGCTAAGGGATAAAATTTGCACATAAGTTTATAATACGTATTATATTAGATAATCAAGCCGAATATAACAGTTAAGCGACCGTGCTAGAACCACGGAACTCGGGAATGCCTAACACCTTCTCCCGGGTTAACAGAATTCCTTATCCGGATTTCTGGTGCGCAGACTGTAATACAGAGTCATTCTTTTCCTCGATTCGGGATTAAAATAGGTGACTTGGGACACCCTAAATCTCCCAAGTGGCGACTCTGAAATAAAGAAATAAATCCCGTTTCGACTGTCCTTTAATTGGAAAAAACTCTTGTACCCTCGCGAGGGCGGAAAAAGGAGGTGTGACAAGTATAAGTATAAGTATAAGTATAAGTATAAGTATAAGTATAAGTATAAGTATAAGTATAAGTATAAGTATAAGTATAAGTATAAGTATAAGTATAAGTATAAGTATAAGTATAAGTATAAGTATAAGTATAAGTATAAGTATAAGTATAAGTATAAGTATAAGTATAAGTATAAGTATAAGTATATAGAAGTCTTGTTACACCTCGTGTAACAAAGTGACGCAAGGTGCCACTGGTAAGGAGACTAGTTCTCCACCTTCGAGGCGTAAGTTCGGGCCTGACATTTTTCAATTTTTGAAATTTTTTAGTCTACTAAGTTACTCTACAATTTTAGTAATGCTAAGTAACTCTACATTTTTAGTATCTTAACTAACTCACGCTGCTAACTTAATTGTAAAAACTTTTTAACTTAAGCTTTGTTGACTTTTTTCTTTTATTAATTTTGCTGACTTTCCTTTTTGCCCTTTTTATTTTAGGCATAAAATATGATATTTTCTCGTCTTCCAAATCTTCTCCTCTTTTTTCGTCAAAATTTTCGAAACCTTCCCCTGCTACCTCAGCTTCTCTCCAGTTGTAGCTTCTTATCATTAATTTTACATATTGTTTTACATTGATTTAAATAGTTGACAAAATACAGTGGAAAATAGCATATCGTGTCTTGATTTTGTGTTAGATGATGATTAAAAAAGAAATATTCTTTATGTTAGTCGAAATTATGCCTGCAAGCTTGAGTTGATGTATGAATATGAATTTTTAATATAATATTGGAATATTATTGTCTATTTTCTATAAAGATCAAAAAGACGAATAACTTGAATCGAAGGAAAAAGTTGATTAAGTCGAATGTTTGCTCTATTTGAACTGTGTAATAGCAATGTGTCTAGTTTCAAAGTAGTGTGGTACCCGGAACCTTCAAATCCTGGATCCGCCTCTGATTTGTCGGATCCGTACAGAATACAACATCTGATGTTCATGTTACAGTACTCATGCTCTACTTGGATTATTCCGACATCATTTTTGCTCCCCTTGTGGCCCTAGTCTCAGAGCGACCAACCCCTCCTTGCTATGGAGGAATCTGGTTTTGAAGAAAAGGTCTGTCTTTCCCCTCTTTCTCCCAACAGTTTAGAAGTATTTTCAATTACAGTAACCCTAGAGGATTCGGCCAGAGAAGCAGGTATTTTCTTCAAGAAGAGAGAAGGAAAAGAGAGAGAAAAAGAAGAAAAATTCTGAGAGAGAATCGTGTGTTAATTGAAAGAAAGAGAGAAGAAAAACATAAATAATGTATTTCATGCCTCAATGGTAGTATATACCATAAATACCTATATTGTTATAAAATATAAAAGGTAGTTATATATAGAAAATAATATTTTAAAATGGTTTTAGTTTATAATAAATAGGGTGGTATAAGAGGTAAAATTTCCTGTATATATTGGGAATTCCGACTAGGCATTAATGCTTCCACTCTACTTTACGAGTATAAGGTATAGAGGCGCACTCGCATTTATGCTTCTACTCCTATTTAATGCATATTGTTCTTCTTTATCAGGACACCAAACATTCCCTGGAATATAATGCAAATTAATATGTTGATTTAATGATTCTTAATTTCATCTCTACAGAAAAGAAAAAATGGTTGGTCGTAAAATAATTAATGTATGATCATGGCATTAGGCCAACCAGATTGCCATGATACTATTACCCCTACCAGATATATATTTCTAACTTTATTTGCCTAACCTAGCTACTAAGTACTAGCAATAAAAGCTCATTAAATAAATGAAATACAGAAATGGAGGAATTCCTTGCTCTTGCCAAGCTTCTTTTAGTACTCCGTCCGTTTGCAGTTTATAAAGACTTTCGGCGCATAAATGAATGTCTTTAAAAAATAAATGCATCCGGTGCACTAGATATTCTACGTTCAAGCAAGGTTCGGGGAAGGGTCACAACCCAAAAAGTGTGATATAGACAGAGACAACTTTATAATTGTTCAGAGGTCCCCTTCCAAGAATGTCTTAAAACTCATTATCGTAAACTTGTTATCACATTTTCTATGAACTTAAATATGTGTTATTAAGGTAAAATAGAAAGTTAATTAAAAGTTAAAGACTTAATTTCCAAATATGTTATTTTCTTAAATGAAAAGAAAATATAGATATCATCACATGGAAAAAGAAATGATATTGGAATTAAAGCCAGAGAGCACCAGCTTCTCTGAGAAGTGGGACAAGAGAGCCATTAATATGAGAGGCCATAACTCTATCCATTGCTCCAATTAGTTTTCCACCTACGAAAACAACAGGAACTGCAGGTGAGTTGCCTAGAAGCTTTGAGAGTGCTCTCTCCATCTCTTTCCCTTTAGGTTCTTGGTCCAGCTCGTATACCGTTGGGCTCACTCCCAAATCACAAAACAGCCTTTTTATTGCATGGCACATGCAACATGAGCTCGAGCTGAATATCACCACTGCACTTCCTGAAGCCAGCCTCACCACCCTTTCCAACGAGTCCGAAGACGACGACGATCGTCGCCTTCCCTTTGTGTTGTGTCGATTTCCCCACGACGACTCTGATTCTTGGTACTGCATTCTGGAAGTATATATTGATCCAATAAAATGGACAAAGAAAAAAGAAGAGATTTTACTGCAGACACTGTGCGAGAAATTAAAAGTGAGTTTTTTGTGTGGAAAGAAGAGTGGAAATTCAAGGGTATATATAGTACGTGGGCAATGGGGATATTGCTGTCGCGAAAGGGTGCGTGGCAGGTATCCATCATAGATATAGCACTGAAATAAATTTTGCCATCAATAGCCAATAGCCGAGTCCAGAACAAAAATGTGATTTTTTTGACTCAAATTACACAAATAGATGGTAAAAAAATAAAATGACCTTTTTATATATAGCGCCATAATACATGGCGCTATATACTAACAGTAACGGAACCGTTAAGGTATAGCGCCAGGTATTGTGGCGCTATATTGTTAAAGCTGACATGGCCAGGTATAGCGCCACAATACCTGGCGCTATATATACAGTATTAATGTATAGCGCCAGGTATAGTGGCGCTATACATAGATATTTTATACCCCTCCGTCTTCTTCTTCAATTCATCCATCCACCATTATTTTAAAACTCTTCCCCACTTCTTGGTCCCCCCCCCCCCCCTTCTGCCCGTTTCTTTAGAAAGAAAAAAATATTGGGTCACCCCGACACATAAAACTCGAAGAAAAAGGATCCCACATTCGAGTAGAGTTTCGTGCTATTGTTGATTCACAATTCCGGAGTCAAAATTTCAATCTTTTTGCTTTGCCAAAATTCTAAATCGAGGTATTTCGATTTATTTTAAGTTGAAACATTTATAATAATGTATATTATTACGTTTGTATGTGTTCTGTTTCGGTTTGTGTTTTTTTTTTCGAAACTAGCATGTTAAATTTATCCGAATTTAATATTAGTGTTTAATAATATAATATAAACTAGTAAAATAAATTTGTCTGTTAATATCCTGATTTATATATATGTTTTTTTATTCCGTTTTGTATTTTATTTGCAATTAAATTTATTTGTTGTTTATGCTTAGTTTAGATTATTTTTTAGCGTAGTAAAATCCAGACTTTTTTAGCGTAGTAAAACGTAGACCCTTATAGCGTAGGTATTTAGAGCCTTGTAGCGTAGTAATGTATAGTATTTTAGCTTAGAATTCCTTTTGTTTAAGTATCTTATACTGGTAGTTGAAAATGCAAACTTTGTACAATTAAGTTAATAATTGTATCAACACACATAATTAGTAATTTGTATAATTAAGTTATTAAAAATATGAATTTAAACTATAAAAATATATATATATATATATATAATTTGTACAATTAAGTTATTATAAAATATGAATTTAAATTATAATAAAAACACATAATTATATATATATATATATATATATATATATATATATATAATTTGTACAATTAAGTTATTATAAAATATGAATTTAAATTATAATAAAAACACATAATTATATATATATATATATATATATATATATATATATATATATAATTTGTACAATTAAGTTATTAAAAAATATGAATTTAAATTATAATAAAAACACATAATTATATATATATATATATATATATATATATATATATATATATAATTTGTACAATTAAGTTATTAAAAATATGAATTTAAATTATAATAAAAATACATAATTATATATATATATATATATATATATATATATATAATTTGTACAATTAAGTTATTAAAAAATATGAGTTTAAATTATAATAAAAACACATTATTATATATATATATATATATATATATATATATATATATATATAATTTGTACAATTAAGTTATTATAAAATATGAATTTAAATTATAATAAAAAACACATAATTATTAATGATAATTTAATGATAGTTTACAGTTGACGACATGGACACGACTATACATCCCGGCCCCTAGACGTTGGATCTATTAGCCCTACAGCCCCAGCATAGATCCAAGTATATATGGGACGGACAGTTGCTTACGCATACTTTCCGGGCTAAGAGAGTGGATCTATTGTGGGAGTTTTTGAGTCCTCCCCGCGTGGTCCATTACTTGGAGGAGATGAGATTTTATAGGATTATTAGGATTGGTCGGATACAGCTCGACTATGCTTTGATCACGGCCTTGATTGAGCGGTGGCGACCAGAGACGCACACTTTCCATTTGCCCCTCGGCGAGGCCACCATCACACTCCAGGACGCTGAGATTTTATATGGCCTGTCCGCTGATGGATTGCCAGTTTTACTGCCTGCGACCATGAGATATTATTCGCGGCAGGCATATTGGGATTTGCTGCACATGCTCACGGGTTTCATGCCGGAGGACGAGGCGGTAGCGTTTGGGTCCAGTCGTATACAGTTGGTCCCCATTAGAGACCACCTGGTGCAGATTCACCATACTATCACCGATGAGTCTGCGGAGGTGGATGTACAGCGATATACGAGGCTGATGTTGCTCCTTCTATTTGGGGGGGTCTTGTTCCCGAACACTTCGGGGAACCTAGTGAGCCTCTGTTTTCTGCATCATATTGCCCGGTTCGAGGATACATCTTTGTACAGCTGGGGTGGTGCTGTCATCTCATATCTGTACAGGCAGATGTGTTGGGCTTGCATCGGCACACAGAGAGACGTTGGTGGCTTTCTGCCGCTTCTACAGGTGACAACATATTCAAATAATATGTCCATTAGTTACAATTCTACCAAGTTATAATTAATCTTATACTTTACGTCAACTTTGTATGTTAGGTTTGAGTCTGGGAGCGATTTCTGCAGTTTCAGCCACCTCTACCATAGCTACCGGCTAATATAGAAATTTCGCAACTCCTTCTAGCCTGTAGGTGGGTTATGCGTCGTACTCTTGCACGAGAGTCTGATGCCCATCATAATCTCCCCCTTTCCAGGGATGTGTTAGATCTGTTGGAAGACGCACAGGTGAATATCTAACTAAACTTACCTGTTATAGATTAACTTAGTGATGCGCACTAACGGTTTGTGTTCTTATTTGATAGTTCATCTGGACGTCGTACACCGATGAGGTGATAGGTACCCTGCCAGTGTATTGCAGGTTTGACCGACATATTTGGAGGGCTTCTGTCCCGCTCATATGCCTCGATATTGTCAAGCATCATGCCTCCGAGCGGGTATTTCGTCAGTTTGGCCTGTCGCAGCCTATACCGACTCCGCCTGCATGGCATGCTTTACATTATGAGAGGGATGATCGGTCCAGGGCAGACGACACATTTATGGCATGGCTTAACGAGCAGTTGGGTACCTGGGACCGGCGAGGGACTTGACCCCACCTCCGCAGCACTTTCCTATTCCACGTTATATGGCATGGTACCGCACTGTTCCCCGGCTTTTTATTGGGAACCCAGTTCATCCGGCACATGGTCGGTACGTCCCATACGCCGGGAGACACGAGGCCCTGGTATGTTTTCTGTTATTATTAGTTATATAGCTATAATTTAGTGCCAAATATGTAGTTTATATTATTTACTTTGTGCACGCGATTGGATTGCATACCGTCTATCATATGGGGCAGCAGATGCAGAGTTATGTCCACGATCCTGTGTCCATGCAGGAGTATAGTCGTCGATTCATGGATATGGCTGCGCAGACACTGCAGCGAGCTCGATCGAATCAGTGTTTGGTATATGAGGCTGATTATATGGACCCAACAACGTACCAACGAGGTCGTGGTATCCCACGAGATGGTGGTGCCCGACGAGCTGGTGGTGCCGGACGACGTGGTCGTGGGCGGAGAGGAGGTGGTCCCCAGCAAGGGGGTGTTGAGGCTCCTGCTGATGATGTTGTTGCTGATATGGCAGGTGGCATGCATGAGACGGACATGCCGTCTTACAGCCTTGGAATTTATCGCACTCCAGTGCCATCGCAGGTGACCCCATCGGGTCAGTTATTGATCACGGGCTCGGATATTCAAAGAGTGTATTGGGGTAGATACTTCCCAGGCCCGTCTACCACTGTTGAGGATCGACCGACCCGAGATTTTTATAGTGGGTGCCGACTGAGTTATGGCTCCACATCACATGCGCAGGTATGAGTTTATTAGTATTGAATTTGAATTTGTGTTAACTGTAACTTATTTATTTTCTTTAACTTTATTAATTTCCTTTTTAAGGCTTCATGCGATGCAGCAACAGATGACTACATTCAGGATCTAGAGACGATGATGGTAAGACAATATAAATTGTTGTGAATTGTTATGTAGTTTTTTATACTAAGTTTCATATTATTATGTAGCCTTCTACTGGAGCTGACAGCACCACCGATACATGTCATCCTGCGCAGCATCCAGCTATAAGGAGACGACTTGATGATGATGATCCTGATAGCGTACCCGGGCGGGAGGGGATGCGCCTCAGACCAGCGGCTGCATTGAGACACACCGGATGCGGGACACATTGACATGGTGTAAATAATATTTTTGTATACATTAACAATATTATTTAATCGAATATGCGCATTACTTTTTTTAGTTCTCCATTTGTTTGATAGTTTCATAAAATAAAATTTAGTACAACACAAGCACTTAAACTTAACTTCTACTTCAATTAAAATAAAATTTAGTACAACACAGAAGGAAAATATTACTACAGTACAAACACAATCACAAATACAAATATCGTAGGCCAACATAATAAAAATACATGAAATATGAAAAATACACTAAACACATACATGCCAATGTTTAGCCCCGGTTGCTATTTATTCTCCGCTCCAACCACTTAAATCGTTCTTCCAGTTGTTCTTTTTCTTCTTCTACCTCTTTCAGTTTCGCCTTCACCTCCGCAAGTTCCAGTTTATATTTTTTTCGATCCTTTTATGCTTCACAATTCCATTGTGTTTTCCATTTTTCTTCTCCCGCCTTCTTCAGGTTCGCCCTCAAGTCTGCAATAATTCTATTGCTTTCTTTTTCATGTTCCTGTTGTCTTAAACACATATTATGAAGAAACTGGAGTTGTTCTCTGTAACATTCCTGATAACATGGTTCATCAACCCATTCTTGAAAATCACAAATAGGTTCGCCGGGAACCTTGTAAAACTTGTTCATACAGTGCCAGTAGCAGCGTCCAACTTCACCACCTTCCCAACAATTTTGCATCAAGCATGCTTTTCTACAGTTGCACTTTGGTGGACGAAGAGGTTGAGCCATTTGTGTAATATTTGCTTTTAGTAAAAAAAACCTTACCTTTAATAAAATATTTGCTTTTAGTAAATTTTGAGCACACAACATAACTACAATGAGCCCGTTATTTATAGGCGAGACAACACCCACATAACGTACTATCTAATGGCGCTATACTTTACGTGTTAAATATCATGATGTTGACAAGACAACTTTATGTCAGCTGGTCGGCTTTTTCAGTTCGACAAGACAACACACACACATAACGGACTATCTAATGGCGCTATACTTTGCGTGTTAAATATCATGATGTTGACAAGATAACTTTATGTCAGCTGGTCGGCTTTTTCAGTTCGACAAGACAACACACACATAACGGACTATCTAATGGCGCTATACTTTGGTTGTTAAATATCATGATATTGACAAGACAAGTTTATGTCAGCTGGTCAGCTTTTTCAGTTCGACAAGACAACACACACATAATAAATATACAGATAATTTTATTAAATTATTATTTAAATAGGTAAAATGGGAAAGTACAAATAATAGTTAACAAGCATAATTTTATTTCATAAATCTTGCAACATAGATATAACAACTAATTATTACAACATCAACTCATGGATAGTTAGGTACACTAGAAGAACACCCACCACGAGCTTGATTAGTTTTGCCACCTAAACCAACTGAAGGACATTTACGACGGTCGTGTCCTGTTTGCGAGCATATACCACATTTGCGCGCATAAACGGTGTCACTAACATCCATTTGGTTATGTATACGTGTTCTCTTCTGCACCTGTCTTTTACGCAAATAGGACTTGTTACACACCATTTTAATGGGTTCCGGAGGCCAATAATGCTCAGCACTCACTGGCTGCAACTGACCACTATATGTGTTTAGGTACTTGAAAACACTATATTGTTGATCAACATAGTTGGTCTCCGCATAACCAACGTTGAAAACACTTGATGGCATGTGATCAAGGCATGTGGTAGATGGACCATTTCCCACAGGAGCATAACCTTACAGATTCATTTATAGTATGTACATTATTACCCCGATTATTATTGATAGCAGTGCGAACTTCAAAAATACCTCTTTCATTATCATACTGCAAAAATGAATGCCAATGTGCTCGCCGTCTGTATTTCTCAAATCTCTTCATAGGCACTAGCATAAATTCAACACCTCTCTCCATCAATTCCGTTGCAGCTGCAGACCGTTGAACAAACCTCTCCGCCATCTGCTTGAACGACATCCGCACCATGGCTGTGACGGGCAATCCTCTTGCCAACTTCAATAACCCGTGGAAGGACTCTGACACGTTTGTAGTAAAAATTCCCCATCGTCTTCCACCATCCGCATGCAACGTCCACTTTTCAGGGTCATGTCGCATTAACCAACGATAGGCTGCCTCGTCTTCTTGCCTGATAGAATCCATATGCCTCCGAAATTTATGTTGTTGGTGGTCTGTTGCTTCCATCTACATCAAATCATGTAGATCCTTGTTGGGATGTGCCTTCTGGAAATTGGCCTTAAAGTGCCTTACACAGTAACGGTGGTATGCAAAAGGTTCTTGCCATGCAAGCAAGTTATCCACAGAACTTAATATACCACCGTGCCGATCAGATATTAGACAAATACCTGAACGCTATTTGACAACGTGCTCTTTCATGTGGTTCAAAAACAACATCCATGTCTCTGTGCATTCATTGCCACAAACAGCAAAAGTTAGAGGAAATATCTGTCCATTAGCATCTACTTCCACAGTTATCAATAGCTTGATATCGTACTTTCCATAGACATGAGTTCCGTCTATGGATATTACTGGCCGGCAATGCAAAAAACCATCAATTGCTGGCTTAAACGCCCAGAACACGTAATTGAATATGTATTCTGGTGTTCCTGGACTCTGCTCAAGCTTCCATTCAACAACTGTCCCGGGGTTAAAGTGCTGCAATACGGCCATGTACTTTGGCAGAGATGCAAATGACTTATCCCAATTACCGTAGACAATTTCAAACGCTCGTTTGCGCCCGAGAAATGCCTTTCTTTTTGTAATGGTATGGCCATATTCCTGGTGGACCGATGTAATGCACTCTTTGATTGTATACCTTATGGACGCTTTGATATGCGGAATAAGTACAAGAGAAATCAAGTCAATATCCAAGTTGAAGTGATTCCCGTTGAATGTGTCCATTTCGCATGTATGGGTGGGAATGTATTTACCCACTTTCCACATACTTGTCTTCTTCTTGGTCGCACGCAATATCCAATTACATGGCCAAAACCACCTGCGGCAAACAACATTGTATACCATCGGACTTGACTCTCATACCTGCATCTCACGACACTCTTTTACGTTGTGCATTTTACAAGCCCTGTTTAAGCGCGTTTTATCAGGAAAAAGCATCTCCTTTGCAAGCATCGTTGGTCTAGACTCATCCCACATTGCTGTCCGGATTTCATCAAAATCCCTTGTTAGATTTTCCACATCCGACACGGTTGGCAAGTTATCAATGTAAGGAATCTCCCTTGAATGAAACGGCACTTCAGACTCATACACTCTTCGTCTAGGGGGTCTCTCTTCAAATCAGGTCCTTCCTCCTCATCCTGCTCATCACCATCCTCACGAAAAAGGGTGTCTCGTCTCCGGATTCATCGGCATTGTTATCGTAATCACTGTTCTGTTTCTCACTCTGTGCATCTGCCAGATCCCGATGTAATACGTCGTTTTCGGTCAATTGAGTGAGTACGGGTGGTTCAGCTCATTTTCACTGTACAACTAACAAAAATATAAGCTACTGAATTAATAAATGATTTCTATATGGCTATATCACTTCACTTACAAGTCGTAATGTGATGAAATTTCATGATGGGCGTTTTCAATTAAGTGATGACTACCGGATGGGCCACTTGTAAAATTCATATCCGGCCGGTACCCCCTATTAAATATATGAGCATTAATACAAATTCAATACGCCAAAAATATACATAATTAACACAAATGAAAATTGAAGTTTACCACTCGTCTTGTGAATTATGGAAAGCAGGGTATAAATTATTTTCTCGCTGCTCATTCGCCGGCGGTGATAAGTTTAAATCAAGGAAAACTCTTTCATCCGGAACCTGTCCGGCAAAAACTGCTCCATAATAACCACCCGATGACTGGGGGTTATCTCTGCTACGCACAACCTCGTTTTTTGGAACGTCTTCGACCTTCACGTACATCTCCAACATTGTGATTACAAGAAATTCCCGGCATTCGTCCGGAGTCCTCAGAAAATCACTCAAAGTTTCATCATCGTTGATGTTAAACTCCGAGTAAAAAGCAACCCCTTGCGGAGTGACGGAATACGGATATCTTCCGGTTACTTTAAGTATCACTGAACGTTTCCTCACACTCAGTTTTTTGCATAACAACGATATCAATTTATCGTACTCTATTGTAAGTGGCAATTTAACATGACACTGAGCAGGTAAACTGTAGCCCACAGAGTTATTCTCCATCACAACCTCACCCCTCCTCACCCCCCCAATATAATGAAACTCTTATTCTACGCTCTTCAGACATAATGAAAAAATGCTGGAGAATTTAAGAACAATAAACGTTTCAACAAGAGGTAACAAAATTTTTGAATGAATTTCTATACAATTCTAACCTCTTTATATAGGAAATGGCTAGCCGAGATTTTTTTATATAGGTATAGCGCCCAAAAGGTTGGCACTATACGCTTTTGAATTATTGAAGTCACGAATTATTGGTAGGGCCAGGAAATCTATGTATAGCGCCACTATACCTGGCGCTATACATTAATGCTGTACATATAGCGCCAGGTATTGTGGCGCTATACCTGACCATATCAGCTTTAACAGTATAGCGCCACAATACCTGGCGCTATAACTTAACGGTTCCGTTACTGTTAGTATATAGCGTCAGGTATTATGACGCTATATATAAAAAAGTCATTTTATTTTTTTACCACCTATTTATATAGTTTGAATAAAAAAAAAGTCATATTTTGATTCCGGACTCGCCAATAGCCACTTTTAAAGAGACGAATCAAAGAAAAGCAATCGATGGAAGAGGCAAAGGTGTCAGCGGATGACGGCTGCACTGGTGTTTATGTCTGCAATATAGATATAGAGACTCAGAGATTACGTCAATAGCCAAGTAAAACAAAAGACTTTAGTATAAGATCAAGTGTACTCTTAAGGCTCCTTTGATACCAAGCATAAACAATAATTAATTTCGGAATTAAATTTGAATGAATTTATTTCATATTTGATTGAGATAAAATTATTGTAAAACTAATATCGAGATTATTTATCTCGAAATATAATTGTAGTGTTATTTTTATCCCTATAAAATGGTGAGATAACAATTTGAAAATAACTACTTTCGGGATAATTAATACTGTGATAATTTATTTTCCAACCAAACAACCCCTAAGTATTCGTCGAAAATATTGGCTATTTCCACAAGGAGTGTAAATTTTTTTTTTTTTATATTTGTTGGGTGTGTATGAACACAAAGCCCCACGTGAAAAGTAGAAAAGAAAAATAAGCTACTTATAAGGAGTTTGATACTCTTCGCGGTGTGAGACTTTTTGAAAAAATTATGCGAACTTGGCCCAAAACAAACAATATCACACTATATTAAGAGTAGTTTTGAGCCGTTTTAGCCCAACAACTGGTATCAGTGCGAGCGATTTGGCGGGACGAGTATAGAGATGACAGAGTAATGGCATAGGGGCTGGCTTAGTGCATTTGCTCGTGTATGGGCCGGTTTATTACCTTTACCTATAGCTTCAGCATATACAACATTTTCTTTGGGCTTCGGTGACCGTAAATACTCTAATCATGTTGGATCCACACAGTTAATCTCCAAATTACCCCATAAATGGCAATGGATCATGTAGAACTTAGTTCAAGGGGAAGATTGTTCGGTGTGTATGAACAAAGTTCTATGTGAAAAGTAGAAAAGAAAAATAAGCTACTTATGAGGAGTTTGATACTCTTAATGATGTGAGGCCTTTTGAAAAAATCATGTGGGTTTGGCCTAAAACGAACATTATCACACCATGTTAAGACTATTTTTGGCCTATTTTAGCCCGACAATATTATGATTATCACGAATTACTTATTATTTTCTTAGGCTGTTATACCAAATTTAATATGACGAATTAGGTGTAATTATAAATTAATTTAACTTAATTTTGTAAAAAAAATTGTACAATGTCAGTTTACAGAACAGAAATTCATTCGTGAGACATGAATTAATATAGGCTATTTAAGGGGTCGTTTGGTTGAGAAACAAGTTATCTCATGATTAATTATCCCGAAATTAGTTATCCCACCCTCTCATAGGAATGAAAAAATACAATAATCCCGCCATAACTAATCCCCGATTAGTTATACCACAATGTTATCCCAACTAAGTGGGTGTTTGGACATAATAATTGTAAAATTCTATAAAAAAAAAAAGGTAATTTTTTTTTCAAGTAAAAATGGTATTTGAAAATTAGAATTGTGTTTGGACATAAATATAATTTTGGGTTGTTTTTGAATTTTTGTGAGTGATCTGAGTGGAAATTTTAAAAACGGCTTTTGGGAGTTTTTCAAATTTTCGAAAAATTCTACAAATCATCTTCAAGTGAAAATTGAAAATTTTATGGCCAAACACTAATTTTGAAAAAAAAAAAAGTGAAAAGATTCTTATGTCCAAAGGGCTCTAAATATGGGATAAACTCATCTAGAACTTAATCCTGAAATTAATTATTCCTTATTTTTGTAGGAAACGAGGCCTAAAGGATGTCCTATGGCATTCCTATTGAATTGGATTCGATTAGTCGATAATAAATGGCTGCTCACATCCTTCTTGTCGAGCAAACCATTAAATTTACTTCAGCCAAGTGGACACTGAGTAGTTAATTTGACGACTGCGATTGATGCTGTTGCATTTAGTACTTTATTAATTTAGCCCCTTTGATTCATCATTGTGTAATGCAAAGTCCGACCTGTATAGCAGCTCTGATCATCAACGGTCCTTAGATTTGGTTAGTTAATGTTGCTTAGCATACAAGTGCTGCCTTATATAAATCATCAAGATTTGTATTAGGACGGATATATAATCTCTCCGATCTTAACCATAGATCTCAAATTTAGAATGTAAAAATATTAGGAGGAAGTGCTTTTCTTTTTAATAAATCTTACAAATTATGAATTCGGATTAGTTGAGACCTTAATTCGAATATGAGGCACTGATACAATAGAAATTTTTCTATAAAAAAAGGGTAGCTAATATACTCTTGTTTGATATCCATCTATCAGAGCAGTTTCAAAATTGGTTAAGCGGAATTTATTGAGAGGAGAATAAATTCAATTTCTTTTTCTTTTCCAAAAAAGCAAAACTTGTAGAGCGGCGGCCGTTTTCAGTACCATATTAGAGAAATTAAATATAATGTACAACGACGCAATATATCAATTACTCCATATTGAAGAAAGTTTGTTGTTTAACCAAACTCTCCGTTGGGTGTTGATAATTAGATGAAAACTGAATTACCGAATTAAAATTGAACAAAAAATGGAACAAATCTAAATCAAGAATAAAATAGAAAAGGAAAAGAGGAAAAGGAAATTCGAATCATACCGTATTTAGTAGGTTTGATTTTTGTATAATATTTTAAGAGGCCGAATATCGATAACACCAAATCAAAATTTTTGAAAATCATATTGTTGTCTCTAACTTTAAAATTCACACGAAGTAAACATGAAGGTTAGAAAATGGTCGCCATTAATAAATAATTGAATATTAGAAATAACGAATTGTGTTATAAAACAATAAAAGAAGAAGAAGAAGAGTATTGCAGAGAAAAGTATTGAGAGAGAATTCTTATTGCTTTGAGATGAATTACAATGGAATAGAACCCTCTATTTATAGGGAGAGAGTGACTTAGCCACCAAGTAATAAACCCTATAATCTCTCTAAATATAGACATTCACCATAAATAAAATTCTATTTATAACACTCCCCCTGAATATCTATCCACACGGCTATGAGAGTATATGCCCTCGTGAGACTTTGCAGGCAGCTACACCGTGAATCCTCTACATGAGGCTGTCATAAAGCAATGTGAGGTGCAAATGAGTGATTATATAGCCAAGGCATATGGGTAACAATTCCGGTGCTATTGTCCCCCTTATTTGTACTTTTCCTAATTGTTGTATTTTTCTTTTTTGTTATTAATAAAAACCTAGCCCTAGGCGCTTGCCTAGCGGATTGCCAAAAAAAAAATATATCTATTCAACAGATAATGTGCCTCGTTAAAACCTTAACTAAAAGAAAACCCAGTGGGAAAAAAATTCTAGAAAAGGAAAAAAAGTACACATATCTAATAATACGCCTTTTGGTTGCCTCGTTAAAAACCTTGCAAGGAAAACTCAATGGGACAAAACCTTGTAAGGGAACAAGAGTACAACGTGCATTAATTCCCCCTGATGAGAGCACCAATTCACATCTTTAAGCCTTCGCATTCCAATCTTGTGCACTAGCTTCTTAAAGGTTGACGTCGGCAGAGATTTGGTGAATAAAATAGTCATATTAAGTCCAATGAATATGTTGCACCTTGAAAATCGTCGCTATCACATTATCATGCTTATAGTTATAGCAAGATACATATGTGCGCAAATAGCACTTAGGATATGGTACTTCAGGATCAAGAATTGTATATGCTTTAAGCGATTTAAATCCTTCAAGAATTGTCATATAAGTATAGTCATATAAGTCATATAATAGACTTTAATTAGATGCATATCAAGTTTTCATGTCATGCTAGACAAATAAGATATGAAAAACTAATTGCACATATCATTGACTTTATACTTTCAAGTGTTTGAACTACAGGTCCCAAACTATATGTCTTTCATATGGAATCAATTCTACTTGAATTGTGTCTCCTCCATTTGGCCAATACTTTTGTGTCTATATTCGATAGACTTAAGATCCTGTCATCTATACTTAGCGCTATGATAGATGTCGTCGACAAACTTTTTATATCGGCTCCAATATTTTTCATAAAGATATAACATAGAGATCTCTTCATTCATATATATTCAGGTACCTGAATCTCTCATGAGATTTTATGAAGTGTTATGTCATGTGATCTTCTAGATCACTTGCCTCCTTTATTATGATCATTTTGATCATTTGCTCATCTTCTTTATCAAGAAGTTTATTTGAAACCGATTTGTCTATATGGTTTAAGTATACCATAGACTTTGTCCTTTTAGGACTTAATATGAGCATTTGCAATGAGAATATAGTTACTTTCTTTGGGTCAGCAAATGCGTTTGGCATTCTTTGCAATATATTGCAAATGAATTATCCTTTTATGAGCTTCAAGTTTATATTATCTTATTCGAGGATCTAAATGTACAAATGATAATTCATTCCACGTAACTTTTTCTCAATTGTTTATCGTATCTCCCCCTCATGTTAGAAAACTAACTTGTTTCCTCAACTTTGAGAACTCGTCTTTGTGCGTTATGGTGTTAATCAAAATATACATCGCACATCAATAATAATAAGATGGAATTATTTGGTTCCTGATCCTGAACCATTTGTGAGGGGAGAATGTAATATAATTTGGTATATAACGTATATCAAATTGATATAGATAACTTTGTTCTCATAAGCAATTGTTTAGCTATTAAGTGGAGGCACTCAATAAATCATTTTGCTAAACCAACTGTGATGTAAACCAACTTATCAAGATGAACTATCTTGAATAAAAAAATCTGGAATATGCTCTAAATTAAATTAGTGAGCAGTTACCTCGCAAACACCAGGTTGCAGGTAAATAATAATCGCACATGTAATCATCTCATAGATGCATCTTGCGTGGTATATATGGCAGGTGAATGAGTTCATATTCACCTTTGATATTTCCAGCATTCATGGGATTCAATCCCAATTTTAGTTGGTATATTAATTAATGAGAACATGCAACATAAGAGAATTCATAAAGAACTTTCTAGTTCTTTAATATTTACCCATGTGAATTCTCTATTATTTTTGCACATCATACTTAAATTGATATGGCTAAACCAATTATGCCAACTGAATAAATTATCAATATTGATAAACTTCAGATTTACATCATGACGTGTGCAATTATGAATAAACTCCAAGTTTATTATGATATGGGTTTTTATATCAATTAACTTTAACTTTACTGTGGCATTCTTTTGTTTGTGTAATACTGGAGAATAAAGCGGGTAGCTTTTCACGTATATATTACCCCGCTACAAGTTGTAATAATAGAAGATATTAAATCTTTCCTTTATTTATAGTCTCAATATAATCAACCGCTCTCGCGAATACTTTAGAAATTTAATAAGTTTCTTTGAGACTTACTACAACACAATGTCTTATTGATAATCATGTTTATTCCTCCAAAATAGTAATAATTGGCTCTTCCAGAGCTCTCAAATAATTTGATACTATCACATATTCATCAACATTTTTATGGTGAATATCTTTTAAAGAGAAAGTTATACCATTATGGTTATGGTCAAAATTATATGCAAGATATGTTTCTTGCATTAATGTTATTCTTTAATAATCACATTACCAAAATATTTTGGCATGCAATAGGTACGTGACCAATGACCATTCATGCCATAATAATGACATTATTTTCTTATATCATCTCAAACCTCCTTCTAGAGGTGAGTGTGGTATATTCACTACCACTAGCACGTTCATATTCTTCCAAGAATGAATATGTATTCATAAATCAGATGTTGTCACATTCACATCATGAATGGACCATAATCATCTATATGTGCTTTATAAAATCTCATATCAAATCGATGACAAATATTACTTTTACAGAGTGAAGGATTATTTTGAGAATCCTTATTATTCTCATTACCACAAGGATGACGATTATAATTTCGTCTATTACCACGTCCACATCCATTGATAACTTTGCGGTAATAATTTTATCTTTTTATAAGACTTATTACATATTTCTACCACTTTCTCTTAAGGGAATGAAAATGAAGCAAATTCAATTGGACGGGTTTCCACTTCTTTGCCCACAATCATACATGAATTTGATCATGACAAGACATAGAAATTTTACCACTTTGGGTGACTATAATTTCTTATTAACTCCATTAGAGTTATAATCAAAATTTATTTTCTTTGCTTGTATTTAAAATCAAATTATAGAATAAAAGAGAAAAATACGGTAATATACATACTTTAAATCCAGAATTTAATCACGAAAGAAATTCTTGGAACAATTGACAATCATTATGCTCAATCCCAAAACTTCTACTTAATTGGTTAGAGTCTCGTGCTGATAACGTGTTATAAAACAATAAAAAAAGAAGAAGAGTATTGTAGAGAAAAGT
Organism: Nicotiana sylvestris; assembly: GCF_000393655.2. NCBI lineage: Eukaryota > Viridiplantae > Streptophyta > Magnoliopsida > Solanales > Solanaceae > Nicotiana > Nicotiana sylvestris. The sequence goes on from NC_091067.1 coordinate 103,816,048, forward strand.
AGAGAGAGAGAGAATTCTTATTGCTTTAAGATGAATTATAATGGAATAAAACCCTCTATTTATAGGGAGAGAATGATTTAGCCACCAAGTAATAAACCCTAGAATCTCTCTAAATATAGACATTCACCATAAATAAAATTTTATTTATAACAAATTGAAAATTTTCAAACGTTGGTGAACACCGCGATCTCCATAACATTTCCGCTCGACCTTCTATTTTTTCCCCCTATATTTCTAAATTTGGACTTAAGTTGCCTTAGGAAAATATATAATTGTTGTGGATGACAAAATTGTTAGATGTAGCACACATGAATTGATATTGTAGGATTATATTACGTTTATCCTAATTTAGCCTATTAAATTGTTTAATAAACTAAGGACTGAAGTGTAATGACAAAAACTAGACAAGTATAAACTTGCTCTATTCAATTTTATTGCAATTTTATATACTATACCAATAATTCTTGTTGCCATATCTCTTTTATTATCACCTTATGCAATGGAAAAAGTAAATTAAAAAGAAAAAGCAAGTCGTTTTATAATCCAAAGTACTTTTGAGCAGCAATTAATATTTTATAAAATTTTAATAAGTATTTTTTAATTATATTCTTCTCAATAATACTTTTAAAAAAATATTTTTAAGGAGAAACTCAATTTTCTGTGTTTTAGAAATTACTTCTACTTTCATTTAAAAGTATTTTTTTCTTCTAAAAGCTTGGCCAAATACCAAAATCTTTCATATTTTTGGCCAAAAAAATTGACCAAAAAAAACTTGGGGATAGAGCAAAGGGATAGGTTAAGATAATCGATTACGTATATCCTTTGGCAAAACATGATGTCATCTCCAAGTGTCCAACTAAATAATCGGGTCAATAAATGTAGCAGAACACACATTTACAACGAGAGAGAAAGTAATAGGTATGTCCACCTAAAGAAAATACTGGTTATGGCATTTCCTATAAGAAGACAAAAATAATAAAAGGAACGAACTAAATAAACAAGTACGTTGGGCTTCCAAGGCTTTTGATTTGAGTAATTAGGCAGCGGCGAATTTAGAGATGCGGCTAAATAACGGTGGAAGGTTGGGGTCAAGGCTGTCCATCTTTTATTTTCACTTCAATGCCTTTTTTCCCCCTACCTTTACTCTAATACTCCAATTTATGTGGCTGTCCGGAGTTAAATACGTTTTTTTACGAAAGAATTATAAGAAAATACACATGACTTTATACCATAACAAAAAATGTTCATATTTTTAAGTTTTACCCTACCTAACCTATATTGTACATATTTTGAAAGCATTAGTAAATTCAAAATCTGTGTTCTTACCCCCATTGTTTCTAAAAGCTATGGAGTTAAATCTGTGTTCTCACAACTATTGCTTTCACTCTCTTTTCTTTTCACATCTTCTACATATACTTCAAGAGGCCGTGTGTTTTCTGCTTTTCTCCTTGTTTACAATGTCAGAAAATTGAAGAGTAGAAATCCACCATTGAAGTCCACCATTGAATTGCCTTCGAAAATAAGATTTTTTGAGTTTGTTAGATGTTTGGATTGAGTGTTGTTCCAATTGATTGAAAATATCAAAAAGAGTTCAAAATTTAAATTTGAAGTGATTTGGAGTAGATTTGAGCAAAATTTGAGTTAAATTTCAGAAAAGACGCAAGGTAGAAAACGGAGTCAGTTTTTTTGTATAATTATGTATAATCTTGTATAATAGTGTATATGAGTGTCTAAACACATCTTATACACTATTATACATTTTTATACACCTTTATACACGCATCTGTAGACGAACTTCTTTCACGATTTTCAGTTACAATTCTTGTTCAAAACCAGTCCAAATCTCCATTAAATGATTTCAAATTTTATATAAAATATCCTTATACTATTTCTAACAAGTCAAATAACACCCACTCTAAATTTCTCACAAAATCAAATTCGAAATTTAAACCCACATATATAAGCTTGTTAAAAATCTAATTTTCACCACCCAAATGTATTTGGTTTGTTGAACTAATATTTGAGTCACAATCACTGATTCAAAAATTAACTTAAAAGCTTGAACAATCTTTTTTTTAAAATTAAATAGTAATTTTGAGAATTTATTGGAGTTGAATATTGAGAATTAACCTATTATTTTTGGGGAAACTTACACAAATGTCCCAAATAAATCTCAACTTACCAACCTCTAACCATTAATCATGGACTTACCAAAACTAGCCAGCAAAAATTGAAAACCCAAACAATAGGGTTCTTTCTCTCAAAGAATCACATGCAAAAATCACCTTTCATATTTTTAAGTGTGATTAGCAACACTAGATACAAGACGAAAAGGAAATTTTATGGATGAGGTAACAAATAAGGTGATGAAATACAAAAAATATATACAATATTCCAAAAATCTAAACAAAGAAAGAACTTTTTCAATGAGTATAGTTGAAATTCATTGAAAATATATAGATAAGTCAATATACAAAATTTGAGGAAGATTGGAGGTGATTTGGTGGTTTTGTATCAAAATTTGTAATTAAATCGAGTTCAAAAAAGTCTTCTGCGACACATGTATCAAACATTTATCACGCATGTATCTCACACACAGGTATACATGGATATACATGTGATACATAATAGATACAAATATGATACATATGTGATACACAAATGATACACATATCATTTTTTTCATGTTCAGGTTTTACCGAATTTTCAATTCAAACCATCTCAAAACTTCACCAAATCATCCCAAAACTGAGATTTAAGCTCCTTAAGTTGTGTCCAATCTATTCTAATAACACCCACTCAAAACAAAGCAAAAATTTGATATTTCTTTGCTACAAATAGTTAATTGGCTAATTTGGCTAATATTAGTAATATTTCATCAATTGACGAATTTTTATAATGAACTACCTATAAATGGAGGTAAGAATACCGAGGGTCTATTTGGAAACAACCTCTCTACCCCAGGGTAGGGGTAATGTCTGCTTACACACTACCCTCTCCAGACCCCACTAATGGGATTATACTGGGTTGTTGTTGTTGTACCTATAAATGGACATAACCGGTAATTTCCCTTATTTTTGGGCTAGTTGGTTGTAAATTGAAATAGAGATTTTTTCATTCCTATACACTATTGAAAACTTTATTACCCTAAATGTTCATGTTTAGTAAATTACACTACCTGCACAAGTTTTGTTTACAAAATATATACATTCCACCTAAAAGGCTCTCATTCCATTATTAGTGCCTTCAATTAAGGGATTTAGTTACACAATTTACTTTCTTTTTTTTGCTTCTTCACTAGATCACCAAAAATACTAATAACTGCATCACTAAATTCGAGTACAATTTTGGAGCACAATTTTAAAACTCTGCAATCTGGGAAAAATATCGAGAAATTTGAATTCCCTTTTAAGGAACTTGATTTCTTCCATTGCAATATCCGGCGACAAGAGGAAGCCCCCACTCTCTTTCAATGACTTGCAGACGTTCAAGGGGATGAATTTTCTTTACAAACATATATTTGTCTGAAGACATCTCTCCTTTTCTTTTTAAGAAGTTGTGATAACAGAAGCTGTTGTGAACTTAAAATTTCTTTCTTTAATAATTCTTATTTGGAGTCCTTAAATTGACGACGCAACCACTTCTATTCCTTCTTTTATTACTTACATGTTTTTATTCATATTAATCACTGCTAATCGATATATAACTACTGGAAGAACAATACATATTAATCACTGCTAATCGATATATAACTACTGGAAGAACAATACTGGTAGTTGTAGCTGGTCAGTTGTTTGTTGGACTTCTATGCATTTTAGTTTTTACTATTCACCCCATGCTAATTGGATTAATAGTTAACTAAACATACGCTCTAACCAACTGAGCCACCGTAGCAACCCGGAAAATTTTGAAGTGCCTAAGCGTTATTAAGAAAGTTGATATGAGCTAATTACAATATTTTATGTGCATATGAGGACTATTAATATGATGGATATTAATTGAATATGATGAATATTAATTGTACGATACATATTATAAGTGATGTGGGGTCTAAGGATAGCCCTAAGTCCAAGTCCAGTTGGAAATTACATGATAGACTAAAAGTTCCAAATGAGTACGCTCAAGACCTAACTTTGGACGAGCATATATATATATATATATATATATATATATATATATATATATATATATATATATATATATATAAGTATTTATGTGACGAACAACTATCAAATGAAAGATCTTCAATTCTAGTTTCTAACGCTTTAAACCGTTCGTCATTTAGACATTCCTACAAGAAATTATGATCAAATTACCAAAGGCTGGCAGTGAAGTACTTCCATAGCGTCCAGGTTCGCATCCGAGCTTGGAGGAGGAGTGAACTGAGGACGCGAAGCATCCGGGCCACATCTGAAACCCATAAATTTGGGCCTATAAGTACAAAATTGGGGAGAGAGAGTATTTTAAGCTTTAGGGGTTAGGGTTCATGAGTTGAAGAGGCGATTTTAAGCTCAAATCAAGTCCAACCAACTAAGCTACGTTGTTAATGATATTTTGGGTTGATTCTTACTCAATATACATGAGTTCTAATATTATTCTTATATCCAAATACTAGATTTCATCATCAAATCCTCAAAGACACAAAAATCACCAAAGTTGTGATTTTTCAAGATTGATCTACTAGAGGTAATTCTAATGCTTCAAACTTGTTTATTATAAGTAGTTAGAAGTATTTGAAGCATTTGTTAGAGGTTTTAATGGTTGAAAGAGTTATGAAATTGATGAATACAATGAACCTATGGAATTATTTGTTATCAAAAGTTAAAAGTGATCAACTAAGTAATCACTTGATGTAATGACCCGACCGGTCATTTCGCTTTCTAGATCTCCGTTTCCCTAATTAAGACTCCTTGTATGTGCTTTTACTATTGTATGACTCGCGGGGATGGTCGGTTCGGGTTTGGAAGGGTTCGGGTTGAAATCGAAACACTTAGTTCCTTAATATTAGCTAAAAAGGGCTAAGTTTTACTTGAGTCAACATTTTGTGTGAATGCCCTCGGAACTGGGATTTGACAGTCCCAATAGATTCGTATGATGATTTTGGACTTGAGTGTACGTTCAGATCAGGTTTTGGATGACCCGAGAGCATTTCGGTGCTTAATATTGAAAGTTGACATATTGAAAGTTTTAAAGTTCTTTAAAATTTGGTTTGGAGTAGGTTTTGGTGTTATCGATGTCCGTTTGAGATTTCAAGCCCGGGAATAGTTCCATATGGTGATTTAAGACTTGCACGTAAGATTTGGTTACATTCTGAGTAGTTTAAGTATGATTCGCCGCGTTCGGGGCAAATTGGATGAACTTGAAGTTCATAAGTTGATTCGAATTAGTTTGGAGAGTGATTCTTAGTTTTGATATTCTTTTACGCATTCCGAGGATTTTAGAGAGTTTGCCTTATGATTACGAATGTGTTGGTATGTTTGGGCGTGGCCCCGGGGGCCTGGGGTGCTAATCGGATGATGTGTGGGTCAAGTTTGGACTTGGAGGAAATGGCTGAAGTAGCTGAGCTTCTGGTGCAATCGCACCTGCAAGGAGCTAGCCGCAAGTGCGAGCGTGTGGCCGCAAAAGTTGTTTTGGACGAGCTGGTTGTGGCCCGCAGAAGCGGAGAGATTTCCATACAAGCGGCCTCGCTTCTGTAAGGGAAGGGGCGCATGTGCGAAAAGGGCCGGCTAGTCATGGGTTGCAGATGCGAGAGGCGAGCAGCAGAAGCGGGTTCGCAGGTGTATGCCCTTTTCGTAGGTGCGCCCAGTGCTGGGCTTGGTGCGTTCCGCAGAAGCGGACCTTTGTCCTCAGAAGCAGCATCGCAGGTGGGACCCAAGGTCCGCAGAAGCGGAATCGCTGGAGGCAGTGAGGTATTTTAATAAATGGACTTAGGCCATATTGGTTCATTTATTTCACTTCTTGGGTACTTTTTGGAGTTTCTTGGAGAGGGGTTTTCACCTAGTTGTTGAAGGTAAGTAATTTCTATCCATTGTAAGTTAAATATATAGATTATGGGTAGATTTTAACATGAAAACTTGTGAAATTTATGGGTTTAGTTGAAAAACCTAGGTTTTGGTAAAAATGAGATTTAACCACGAAAAAGTTTATGGAATTAGGTGAAAATTATATATGAGCCGGAAAGTGAGCTTTGAGACGAGGTAAGTCTCTTTCCTAACCTTGTAAGAGAGAATTTACCCCATGGGTGATTTAAATTACTATTTGCTTCAAATTGTGGGGGCTACATACACACGAAGCGATGAGAGTCCGTGCGTAGCTACTAATTATACTTATGTCCGGGTAGTTTAAGACCCAAATCATGAAATACTTGCAATGTTTGTACCCTACTTGTTAATTAAGTGCCTAAATTATATTGGAGTTTGATAAAGGAATTGTAAAAGATCGAATTTCACTTACTTAAGTTGTGGAGGGTTACTTGACCATTAAGAAATTGTGCTTCTTTGCGCACTAGCCTTATAATAACTTTTAAATTAGATGTTCATAGACTATCCTCTCTTCTTGTGGAGCGGGATGAACGCCTCGGTAGTAGAATAGATGCATCTATGGTTCGTGCTGCTCGACCCTCGGCAATGTACGTATTATTCTGGATCGGGTCGTACGATCTCGACATAAATCGTGCGTGATAATATTTAGAGCCCGAATACATTGTTATTACTTCAATGACTTAAGAGGTTATAATTTATTTAATGCCCTGAAATTGTTGAAGTAATTATTATGTTATTATTATTGTTGTCATTCATGTACCCCATGCCTATTAGAATTTCTGTATTTTATTATTGACCCGTAGTAAGTGTCGAAGTTGACCCCTCATCACTACTTCTTCGAGGTTAGACTGGATACTTACTGGGTACATGTCGTTTATGTATCACGCTACACTTCTGCACTAATCGTGCAGGATCTGAGGCAGGTGCATCTGGCAGTCATACCAGCGCATACCACGGGTACCCCGAGTCCTAGTGGTGAGCTGCTTCCTGATGCCGTTCTGCAGCACCCAGGGTCTCTCTTTTGCATTTAGTTTTTGTTTACTTTATTTCAGACAATAGCTAGAGTTTTGTATATTCTATTAGTTGCTCATACACTTGTGACACCAGGTCTTGCAATACATAGTAGTAGACTTTATGGTTTTAGAGTATTTATTTCGCTGCATTTGCTCACTTATTAGCCTTCATTTTACTTTATTAAATTTTCTACTCCTTATTTTCTTAATAAAATGGAATTCAACTACTTGAAAATTTATTAAAAAGAGCAATTGCAGGACTTATTCATCATTGGCTTGCTTAGCGGCAATATTGGGCGCCACCACAACGTATAGGAGAAATTGAGTCGTGACACCCGAATTGTATATTTTGCAAGTGTTGATTATGGAAGACGATGAATAGTAACTTGGTGGCATTGAAAAATTAATGTAATATCATTAATGACTTCAAATGGATATTAGGATACAAGAATGAAGTTGAATGGCCTAGCATGTGAATCTATTCGGCAATTTGAGTTGTTAGAGGCTTGCAGCCAACTTATGAGTCATAAATGGATATTAATCAATATTTTATGTTATATTTTGATGTAACTAGGATATCTAATTGTAGATATTGACTTGTTGGTGATGCTTGAGCATTTTAATCAACACTGGAATGATTGGGGAGGGTTGAAAGCTTGTGAATGTTAATAAAGCGAAAGCAAGGTAAGTTGATTAAAACTTACTCTTCTTGATGGATTTTCTCTAAAATCATGTTTTGAGTTAATGCTTAACTTGTTTGCAAATGTGCTTTCGTGTTTGTGGGGACAAACAAGTACGAATGTCTTCATGTACTAAAATATTATTTTAAATTTTGTTTGCAAAATGATACTAAAGGTAAATGTTATAATTTTTTATAAAAACTTACGTATTGATAAGAGTATACGTATTTGCATGCTAAAGAAAAGTTTTCATGGAAAGTATTGATGTTTGGCCAAAATGCTATATTTTTAGTACATTACTCGCCTTTCATGTTGTTAGTTTTATGGTTAATTGAGCGTCGTTTGAGCTAAATTATGTTTTTTTGTGTGTAGAAGCATCGGAAGATAAAGACGAGTGAAAAATGCACAAAAAGAGGACAAAAATACGAGAAAAGAGCACAAAATCATGAAGTACCCAAGCCTAGTTGCAGGCCAAGTATAGCCAGATCTATAGCCAGCTAGACCGCGCTACAGGCCAGGCGTAGTCAGATCTGTAGCCAGGTTGACCGCGCTATAAGCCTGGCCTCGCGAGGTCTATATCCTGGTGATCAAAAGTGCGTGAATTAAAAAACTCCGACCTGGATTTAGACTCAAAGACATCAAACCCTAGCCTATAAATACGCCTTAAACATGTCTAAGGGGGTTGGGCATTATTGGAGAGGCAAGAAGGCTATGAGAATACTTGGAAGCAAGGAATCACGAGAGTTTTCTCTTTCGTTCTTCCTTAATCTATATTTTAATGCTTTCAATTATTATCATGATTGTTAGTATGATTATGAGAAGCTAAAATTTCTCATCTAGCGTATGATGGAACCTTTTGAAGGATGATTTTTCTATTGTGTTTAATATAATTTTACCGTTGGATTTTCTCTTCTTGTTCAACTACGTGATTATCTTAGTTGATTGAAGGGCCATCAATTGACTGTGCTTATTTAGTGTGTATTGCTTGAAAAATGGTACATATTTAGGTAGTTGTTGAACAATATTACTCCTAACGTATATGAGGAATCAATACGGAGGGTTTAAAGGTGGGATTAGGAAAAACGAAACCTTGGTGCGATCTTGTCATGACCCAAAACTCGACACGTCATGATGGCGCCTATCATGATATTAGGAAAGCCAACAACTCACATATCCCAACATTTTTTCAAAAGCAAAACATGCTAGAAAACAAGTTTGAATCAATGGAAATATCATAAACCAGATGAAACGTTGCAACTAAAGACAGAAAATCCCAAAAACCTGGGTGTCGCTGAGTACATGAGCGTCTATATGTAATGACATAGTCTGATACACTGTCTAGAAAGTAGGACTAAATGAATAAAACTGAAAGATCGGGGAAGAATGATCAAGGGCTGCGGACACCAAAGAAGCTACGTCGATGATCTCCGAACATGTAGGACTACACGATCAACAACCGTTGTGCCCGAATTGCCGGCTATGCACACGATGTATAGGGTGTAGTGTGAGTACAACTAACTCAATATGTATCGCAAATAAACTAGGAAAGTTAAGAGAAGCTTGAATTATTGAGGATGCTAGATATTTATAATTCTGCCTTTTTTAGACCAACACAACCCAATGTTTAACTAACTCATAAGGCTTCGTGAGAAGAATATATGTGTGTGCATGTGCACTATTTTCTTAAATACCCAGCTCAAACAGTATTATGTCATGTAGAGGGAAGAAACAAGTAAATCAGATAAATGATCAAGGAAAATACAAGTTTCACACACTGCATGGACAACTCATGTGCTAACAATAGAATCTGTACATATAACTCACGTGTGACACTGATAACTCACGTGTTAATAATATCAATATATGGATCTGCAGAGACAAATCACATTTTGCAAAGACAAATCACGTGCCAATAATATCAATACATGGATCCACATAGACAACTCACGTGTTGCATGGACAACTCACATGCCAATAATATAATCTGCCCAGCATAGTCGTATGCCCAGTCCAAAAATATCATACAGAAGCAATAATGCAAATAGACAGGTATATGATGAATGAAATAAGATTCCCATGTCCTTGGACTGGTGTAAATAACATGCTAAAGTGTAGTCATGTGCAAAGTGTGCTATTGTAGCTCAAACTGACAATTTCATTAATAAAAAGAATTTATCAAGTTTGTCCAGGGATCAAACCTCTAAGTAGTCTCATCATGGCTCAATTAGATCACATAAACTATTACAACACATTAGATATCAAAGCTTGAAGCTTAACAGTCATTTCTAGGCTTATAAGAGCCCAAGCACAACCCAAACATGAATATATAATCTCGGTGCCCACACATGGGATCATCCCCACGCATGTGCGCACCCAAAAACACGTGGCTATAACAACAATTCAGGCAACTAGTGCCTCAACCGAATTTAAATACGATACTTACCTCAAGCAAATCGAATCACTCCGCTAGCATGTCCTTGTCTCGCGATCCGAACACCTCGAATCTAGCCACAAACAATTAGATACAATCAACTCAAACTATAGGAATCAATTTCATATAAAAATGCTAAGTTCTTAATCAAAAGTCAAAAAGTTAACTCAAAATCGACCCCGGGCCCACACCTCGGAATCCAATAAAAGTTACAAAATCCAGAAGCCCATTCAACCACGAATCCAACCTTAACAAATTTACCAAAATCTTACACCAAGTCATCACCCAAATCCCCAAATTAAACTCTTCAAATCCCTAGCCTCAAACTCCCAAAATTATACCTCAAAAACATACAAACTAGGTGAGAAATTCAATTGGGAACCAAAATTATTAAATAAAAATGACCACAAGTGACTTACCTCAAGAAACCCCTCAAAATCCCTCTCAAAAATCACCCCAATCCGAGTTTGCAAAGTCCAAAATGAGAAAAATCACGAAACCCATCGGATATAACACTGCCAGAGATCCCACTTCTGCGGTCCAAAAATCTGCTCCTGTTGTACCTCTTTTGCAGTTAAAAATCTGCATCTGCGGAGGTCACTTAAGGTCTAGGGATCCTGCTTCTGTGGTCCCAAATTCCGCTCTTGTGGATGCGCTTCTGCGCAATGCCATCCGTTTCTGCGGACCAACCTCCCCAAACCTCTTTCCTCTTCTGCGATACTTCCTCCGCATCTGCGAAATTGCAGGTACGGAATTTCCCTTCGCACCTACAAAACTCCCCATCTCAAACCAACCTCGCACCTGTGCAACTCCAGCTGCACCTGCGGCCAAACCCCTCGTAGGTGCAATTACACCATAAGGCAAAATTCCCAGCATTGCTTCAAGTTCAAATTTTCATCCGTTAACCATCCAAAATCCACCCGAGGCTCTCGGCACCTCAGCCAAACATACCATCAAGTCCTAAAATATCATACAAACTTAGTTGAGCCTTCAAATCATATCAAACAACGCTAAAACCATGAATCATGTATCCATTCAAGCCTAATAAACTTTCGCCCCTCCACCCTATCTGTACAAATAGAACAACTTCTAACTTCTACATTCGATGCTGAAACCTATCAAATCACGTCCGATTGATCTCAAATCTTGCACACAAGTCACAAATGGCACAACAGGCATACTGCAACTCCCGAAACCACGATCCGAGCCCGGTAACCATAAAGTCTGCTCTCGGTCAAACTTTTAAATTTTCAACTTTCGCCATTTCAAGCGTAATTCAACTACGGAGCTCCAAATTACAATCCAGGAACACTACTAAGTCCAAAATCACCCAACGAAGCTAACAAAACTATCAAAACTCCATTCCAAATTCGTTTACACATAAGTCAATATCTAGTCAACCTTTTCAACTTAAACTTCCAACCTGGAGACTAAGTGTCTCAACTCATTACGAAACCTCTCCGGAATCGAACCAACTACCTTGGAAAGTCACATAGCAACTATTAAGTAGAAAATGAGTAGTAAATAGGGGAACAGAGCTACAACTCTCAAAACGACTAGCCGGGTCATTACATATCTTAGTGAGCGGTGAATTAGTGCCAGCTAGCGTAGTTCGGAAGAATATATCTAGTAAATTCTAGTTGCTCGAAAGAGAATTACGACACCCAAAGTACTCACGATCGGTAGAGAATACTTAGGTAGAATTATATAAAACGTAGCAGGGAGAATTCCGACAATCGAAAAAATTATAACTCTAGGCCTCCTTAATCTTGTATCTAACCCTTAGTATCTTTAGTTAATAATTCTACTTTAATTAGTTAGAAACAAAATCTCAATATTTATAACTTCAAAATTTGTTCAAACTTGTCTTCTTAGTGATAGTGAACAGTTGTAGCTAAGCCTTAGTTCTCTGTGGGATTCGACTTTGGACTTTTATACCGAATTATATTTGCAGCGACTGCTTATCCTTTTTAGGACTAGAGTTGGGCGTGATCAAATATTGACACCGTTATCGGAGGACTAACGGTGTAGCTATATGTGTACATATTGCTAGGTTTCAAGTTTGAATATTTATTTTGTTTTTTAGTATTTTTTTTTTATAATTTTTATTTTTGACTTGAGAGACATGGCATCTTGAAATTATGAGATTTTTGATGTTGGTAATTCTATTTTTGATCCTACTTATGCATATAATGGAGGAAACCACTCATGGAAATATTATCAAAAAATTCGTGACAACGCGCACCAACTCAATCTTATGTGTGGAATATATGTGATATTTGTGGTGGTTAAAATGGTCATATATATGATTGTGCTTATATTTCTTATCCTCCTCCAACCCCTTATTATGATGGTTCTATTTTTTCTTGTAAGGTTAATAGGAACAAAGAATCAGGGGAAGCTGGCCTGAAAGAGATCAAAGATATGTTAAAATGCCTTATGGAACAAAATAATAAAATACAATTGCAGATAGAAAGGCAAGAGGAAACTATTCACAACTTGAAGGCTCAAGTGAGTCAACTTGTTGAAGATTTTAATGCTCAACAAGCTGATATTGTGGATAGTAGCCAAGAAGAGCATGATTAGATACAGAGATTGAGGTGCTAGTGGAAAAGGTCAGAGTAGAACATCAATAATCTATCCAAATAGAATTTGAGGATGCCCATGTTGAAGTAGTGGTACTAGAGTCAACCGAGAATATTGAAGATGCAACTTTAATTGACTCTAGTTTGTGTCATGAAGAGGGTGTGAATGAGCCTACAAATTTTCAGTTTGAGCGCATTTATCCTCACTCTAATCATTTTTCCACATTATATTTGGATGATCATATGAAAATAGAGTCATCCGAGCCAATTAAGGAGTCAAGGAATGAGGAACAAGGTGCCTACATTCTGGAATTTTTCTTGCCAGAAAGTCAGGATTATACACCTCATGTAAAGGCCAAGAAGTGCAAAATACTACATTATTTCCTTGGGCTAGTTATATTCGTTCCACCACCCCAGGAGCATAATCATAAGTTTGAAGCAAAACTTGGGGTTCAATTCCTAAGCTCGAGGTGGAGGAAAAAAAGTGATTCGTATCGTGCCGCAACTATAAATTAGGCGCTTGTTGGAGGCAACCCAACTTTACCACTTTATTTTACTTTATTATTTTTGCAGTATTTATTTTTGTTTGTAGGATTATGACCATGGAAAGCAAAGCTATTGGAAGGATGTAACAACAAATCAGATGGTTACAACTTAGTGTGGGGCGCTCGCACAAAGGAAAATGCCTGAGAGAAGTCTGAGTATCCATGAGTTGCTAGTGCTTCGGCCTTTGGCCTTCCAGGAAGTTTCTTTTACCCTCTTATTAGTTATGCCGTACATTGGGGACAATGCACAATTTTATGTATGGGGTGAGGAGATTGTTTGGTGTGACTTTCTATGCTATTTTAGCTGTGTTAGTTTAATTGAATAATATTTTTAGGGAAAATAGAAAAAAACTGGACTTTTCCCGACGATGGATCTCCTAGACAGTTTTCTTGAGGGTTTAAAGTCTAACCAAAAACACAAAAACATTTAAAAACTTAAAAATCCAAAAAAGAACATGTCTTTTAATTTTTTTTAAGGTAGTAATAATCCCCCGTAATTTTTTTGTGCCTTGGTTCTTTTCCATGGGATGTTGTTTGGACCGAGCATCAGTTTTTTTAATCTTTAGAGTAGATTAGGATTTAGGGAATAAAAGAATGGGAAAAATGAGATTTATAAGCACCTTTTGACTTGTTTGATGGTAATATATTTAGGCTCTAGCATGTGTATTACCTTTCCTATGGTTTGAAAATGCATCGAGGCCTTGTTGAGTAGATAGCATTTTCATTGATACCTATACCTCATTTTCTCGGCTTGTGTCACTTTGTACTTAATGCTTAATATTTTGTGGCTCTGTGAATACTTGAAATTGTTTGAGAATTTTGGTTCTGTAACCGTCCTTAGTGAGTTATGTGCCATGTGTAGTGAGATCTTCTAGTGTAGTCCATTTTATTGTAATTGAGTCTAGAATTTGCTCGGTATGTGAGTCAAAGCGAAATCCTAGGCTTTACTTGGTTTGAAAAATGATTTTAGGCTTTAACTTTTAAAATTAATGCCTACCACAAATAAAATTATCCCTAGTCAATGCTTTTGAGCATATAAACTTTTATTTGGCAACCACATTACAAGCCTATGCCCCTTTGTTCTTAATTATCATTGTTTTGATCCTTTTATCTCTTAAAGCACTTTAATTATAAAATGAGCGCTAGAAGAAGTAAGGTGGGTGGGTGGATTTTGAGTAGAACAAATAAAAGAAATAAAGGTGCACTTCTGTTATAAGGAATACACCAGTAGCAGGAATGGTTAAAAAATATTGTTGAAGCAAAAACAATATGTAGCAAAAGAAAATAAGAATATCATGTCCTTGCTAGTGGGTATGAATTAAAGTAGTGCTTAAGGAAAGAGAAAATATTTTTGGGGGTGATATTGTTTGTGAAAGTGAAGTTGTGTTGAAGAAAAATGCGCTTCAAGTTAATTTTGTAATGTATAAAGTGCTTAGGAGGGTTAGTTACTATTCCTAAATTTATCCTACTTGTTCCTTACCCCACATTATAAGCATGAAAAAGCCCTAATTAATTTTAGGTTGAGCAAGCCAACATTAGTAGAGGTTTACATAATGGGCAAGCCTATGGTACTTTGTGCATGCATGTGACTTTTTTGCGAGAGTGAGAAATTTCATTGATATATGTGAGTCCTTAAAATATATTTGAGCATTTGATTCGAATGTGTGGATTCAACTTACTCTTTTGTTATTGTTGTGAGGGCAAATGATTTCACAAGAGATAGGCGTATGTTATTAGATGTCTCTATGATGTTAAGTGTTCAAGACATGAATGCATTGTGATATTGAGTTGGATTGTGAGGCTATGATTGTTATAAGCATGTTGTCTTGTTGTTGAATAAATTTTTGAAGTATGGCATAAAGTAAAGGGAAGTGTGTGTTGAAGGCATATGCTAAAGTTTAATTGTTGCTATCAACCATAGTCATAGCTATGGCGTGCTTCGGATGTGCTAAAAGAAAATAAAGTGCTCACGGTTAGTGTGGATTGGTGATTAACTCGAGGACGAACAATGTTTAAGTGTGTGATAGTGATGTTTGGCCAAAATGCTATATTTTAAGTACATTACTCGCCTTTCATGTTGTTAGTTTAGTGGTTAATTGTGTGACATTTGAGATAAATTATGTTGTTTTGTGTGTAGGAGCATCGGAAGACAAAGACGAGTAAAAGTTGCAGAAAAAAGGACAAAAATGCGAGAAAAGAGCACAAAAGCACGAACTGCAAAAGCCTGGTTGCAGGCCAAGCATAGCCAGCTCTATAGCCAGCTTGACCGCACTACAGGCCATGCGTAGCCAACTCTGTATCCAGGCTGACCGCACTATAATCCTGAACTCACGAGGTCTATAGCCCAGTGATTAAAAGTGCGTGAATTAAAAGACCCCGACCTGGATTTGGACTCAAGGACCTCGATTTCTAGCCAATAAATACTCCCTAAACATGTCTAAGGGAGTTGGACATTATTAGAGAGGCAAGAAGGCTATGAGAACACTTGGAAGTAACTAATCACAAGAGTTTTCTCTTTCGTTCTTCCTTTATCTGTATTTTAATGCTTTCAATTATTATCATGATTGTTAGTATGGTTATGAGTAGCTAAAATTTCTCATCTAAGGTTTGATGGAACCTTTTGAAGGATAATTTTTCTATTGCGTTTAATATAATTTTGCCGTTGGATTTTCTCTTCTTGTAAAACTACGTGATTATCTTAGTTGATCGAAGGGCCCTCAATTTACTATTACCTATTTTATGTGTATTTATTGGAAAAGGGTACACATTTAAGTAGTTTTTGAATAACATCACTCCTAATGTATATGAGGAATCAATACGGAGGGTTTAAAGGCGGGATTAGGAATAACGAGTCTTGGTGCGATCTTAGTGAGCGGTGAATTAGTTTCAGCTAGCATAGTTTGTAAGAATATGTTTAGTAAATTGTAGCAGTTCCTCGAAAGAGAATTACAACACCCAGAGTACTTGCAATCGATAGAGAATACTTAGGCAAAATTATATATAACATAGCGGAAAGAATTTCGACAATTGGAAAAATTATAACTCTAGGCCTCCTTAATCTTGTCTCTAAACCTTAGTATCTTTAGTTAATAATTTTACTTTAATTAGTTAGAAATAAAATCTCAATCTTCATAACTTCAGAATTTGTTTAAACTTGTCTTCTTATTGATAGTGAACAACTGTAGCTAAGTCTTAGTTCTCTGTGGGATTCGACTCCGGACTTTTAAACCAAATTATATTTGTAGCGACCACTTATTCATTTTAGGACTAGAGTTGGGAGTGATCAAGTATTTCTCTTGAAAATGAATAAATAGAAGAGCACTTGTAGTATCTTTTAAAGTTTGATGTTAAATTGCTAAGGGCTTTAATATGTAAAAGACTGTTTATTTAATTTTTATTCAAATGGTTTAGATTTTCCATTAATGCTATGATTTGATAAAAAAAATAGATCCTTTGAGGCTACTATGATATGAATCTATTTTTGAACTATCAAATATTTTGGGAGTTACTTGTGTTCACCGAGATTGGCTTCAGATATATTGTGTTTGTCGTCATGAAACTACATGTGCTGGTGTAGGCATAGATGGCCACTTTGTGGTATAGACTACGGCAGAGTGATCTCCCTCGAGAGGGTACTATTTTGTGCTATTATTAGAATGACTAAGTCGATTCATACGACACTGCGATGAGACGACTTGAGCTAGTAGGGTATATGATACTTGCCGCTAGGTACATAACCTAGTTGACCTTCTTGTGTCGGTGATAATATAGTACTCCCAGTGAAAGGTAAGGATGATTTTCTTATGTTTAGGCCAAGGAGCCGAAAGTGATTTTAATGGCTTGAAGCGAATGGAAGGATTTTGTTTGATTTTATTCAAAATCTTGATTGATATAATTGTTTTAAAAGTTTATATTGTGGGTTATATTCCACTTGTATTTTATTTAAAATGATAAGGATCATGAATTGATAAATTTTTTTATCGTTTTATATCAAATATTAGTGCAATATTTTTATAAAGTTTGTCCCAAGAACTTAAGTTAGAGAGAGTCTATGACACTTATTGAGTACCATCATGGTGTACTCAGCCCTTAAAGGTCCCTCTTTAAGGTCCTATTTTCTTTACGTATTTCAGTATAAGGTATGGCACATGATGCGTGGACAGGGATTGGATGACTCTCTTTCTGAGGTATTATGAAGCACCACTTTTATTTTGTGATAGTTATCATGTTATTTCCTTTTTTCTTTTATTGGAATCATTCCAAGTGTTGGTTATATTCTTTTGTATAGAGGCTCCATAGATAGTTATGTTGCATTGTAAAAAAATAGAATTGTGTACATCATACATAAAGGAATGATTGTTTAATTTGATTATATCATTTTTATGAAAATTTTTATGTACGATTTTGAAAATGAAAAATATGTTGTGACTTGATTTGAAAATGTACAAGATTTTCAATTGGCTTTCACAATTATACTTGGTCTTGACATATGGGTTGGTTCACTCGGGTCGGGTAGTGTGTCGGGTGCCAGTCACATGGATTTGGGTCGTGACAATTGTAATGACGCGACCTGTCGTTTTAAGAGTTATGGCCCCGTTCCCCTATTTACTGCTCATTCTGTTTAATTGTTATTATGTCACTTGTCGGGTAGTTAGTTCAGGTTTAGAGAGGTTTCGAAATGAGTTGAGACACTTAATCTCAAGATTGAAAAATCAAGTTGAAAAGGTTGGCTAGATGTTGACTTATGTGTAAACGACTCCGGAATGGAGTTATAATGGTTCTAATAGCTCCGTTGGGTAATTTTGGACTTAGGAGCGTGTACGAATAGTAATTTGGAGGTCAGTGGTTGATTTAGGCTTGAAATGGTGAAAGTTGGAAATGTAGAAGTTTGACCAAGAGTAGACTTTGTGATTACCAGTCTCAGATTGGGGTTCAGGGAGTTGGAGTAGGTCTGTTGTGTCATTTGTGACTTGTGTGCGAAATTTAATATCAATCAGACGTGATTTGATAGGTTTCGTCATCGAATGTAGAAGTTAGAAGTTTAAAAGTCATTAGGCTTGAATCGATACGTGATTTGTAGTTTTATCGATGTTTGATGTAATTTGAAGGCTCGACTAAGTTCGTATCATGTTTTAGAACTTGTTGTTATAATTGGTTGAGGTACCGGGGGCCTCGGGTTGGCTTTGTGTGGTTAAAGGATTGAATTTGGAGTTTGAAGGAATGTTGAAGCACCAGGTCTGCTGCAATCGCACCTGCGGAGTTATGATCGCAGGTGCGAGCGGGGGAAATGCAGAAGCGCGATTTGATTAGATTATTGTACAGCGTGGATGCGGAAGGATTTTCACAGGTGCAGACTTGCACGTGCGCGTATGTGGTTGCAGAAGCAAAGGCAGTGGAGCCTTGGGCAAACTGCAAAATCGGAAGATTTCTCGCACCTGCGAGACCGCAGGTGCGACTAAATGAGTCGCATGTGCGAAACTGCTGGGCAGTGTATTAAGTTCGAGGGTTTTGTGATTTCCTTCATTTTGGAAATTTCAAGCTCGGGTTTAGGCAATTTTTGAGAGGGACTTCGAAGGGATTCTCGAGGTAAGTCACTTGCGGTTGAATTTATTCAATAATTATAGTTCCCCATTGAATTCCCCACCTAGATTGTGTGATTTTGAGGTGTAATTTTGGGAGTCTGAGGCTAGGGATTTGGAGAGTTTAAATTGGGGATTTGGGTGTCGATTTGGTGTTGGCTTTTGGTAAATTTAGTATGGTTGGACTCGTGGATGAATGGGTTTTCAAATTTTGTGATTTTCATCGGATTTCGAGACGTAGGCCTGGGGGTCAACTTTTGAGTTGACTTTTGATTAAGAACATAATATTTTCTTATGGAATTGATTCTTTTAGCTCGTGTTGATTGTATCGAACTATTTGTGGCTAGATTCGAGGCATTCAGAGGCCGTTTCGTGATGCAAGGGCTTGTCGGAGTAGGGATTTGCACAGTTTGAGGTAAGTACAGTTCTAAACTTGATTCTGAGGGTATGAAACCACGAATTACTTGCTATGTGCTTGATGTTGAGGTGACAGTCATGTAGGCATGCATAGTAGCAATTGTGATTTCGTCATTTCCCTGGAACGGCGTAGCCATTTTATCTGAATATTTTTGTTGTACTCTATGTGTTAGAGCACTTGAGTTGTGGTTCATGCTAGGAATCATGTTTAGGCTATATGCTGGTTCTATTGGGACCTATAGTGGCCGTTCTTTGCTGCTGAGTTATCTGTTTAATTGCAGTTGTGTACTTAGTTAGATTCGTCATTTCGTGTTATATCTCAGTCTCTATATTGTCACATCTTGTATCATTGATTAGGGCTTCTTAGCATGAGTGTGGTGAACCCGAGAGACTGGAGAGATTGGTGACTGAGTTGGGGCCTGAGTACCGTATTGTGAATGATATCTGTATTTATGTGGATCAGGTTGCACGCTATAACGAGCCTTATGGCTATATATATATATATATATATATATATATATATATATATATATATATATATATATATATGTATGTATGTATGTATGTATATATATATATGTATGTATGTATGTATGTATATCGGGTTGCACGCCGCAACGAGCCTTATATATATATATGTGTGTGTGTGTGTATGTGGATCGGGTTGCACACCGCAATAAGCCTTACGGCTATATATATATATGAATTGGATTGCACACTGCAACAGGCCTTATAGCTATATGTCGATCAGGCTGCACGCCACAGCAGGTATCGTAGAGTGCTCAGTGACTGAATATGACGAGCGAGATTTGAGATGGGCAGATTGAGTGCTCTGAGAGTGTGAGTACTTGAGATTTTACTGTGTTGCATCACATACATTATTCACCTAGGCATGTAGATATAGAGATGTCATACACTTCTTATCAGTCAAACTTGGCCTATTTTACCTGTGCTGAACTTAACTGTTGAACCTAGAAGCATGTCTACTTTTTTTATGGTTAAACTTTGTATTTTTACTGTATTGTTTGATCTCGTCACTGCTTTCAGACCACAGGTTGGGCTTGTTACTTATTGAGTTGGTTGTACTCACGCTATACCCTGTACTTTGTGTGCAAATCCAAGTGTTTTCGGGCACGGCAGTTGTTGATTCCTGGCATTCATTAGTTCGGAGATCATCGAGGTACCTTGGCGTCCACAGACTTTGACTCTCCTCTTTTATCTTTTAGTCTTGTTTATATTGTTTCTCTTTCCTAGACAGTATTCCATTGGTTAGTCCGTGTTTCTATGTATATGCTCATGTACTCCGTGACACCCGAATCTTTTGGGAGAATTTTGTACTGTGTTTTGATGTTTATATCCAGTTTTTATGAGATTCTTAATTATTTAAACCTATTTTCGTATATTTGGCCTTTACAAATATTGGTATGTGTGAGATGTCGGCTTGCCTAGTACCATGTCAAGCGCCATCATGGCATGTCGAGTTTTGGGTCGTGAAAACAACTACGATGTTTCAGTTTAAAATAATCAATCTCTTATTTCACGGATTTGTAATAAGATTCAAATATAGTTATGAATGGTGAATTTGCTGAAAGTATAGTTGTGAATAGTAAATGCAGTGTAAATATGAATAGTAAATACTATGTAAACATAGTTGGAGCTTCATTACATTTAGCCAAACAAAAAATGGTTATCCAAAATAATAAAGTTGCAACTGTTTATCTTTTTTTTTAAAAAAAAAAGTTGTTCTTAAGATGCAATGACTATTTATTTTATGTTCCTCTAATTCACTTTAGTTTAATTTAGGGTTTTTTTGGTTGACTAATAATGTTTCTATGAATATCTTAATGATTTGCACAAATATGATACTTCGGTAACACTACTGAATTTTTGACCCCGTTTGCAGAATTTCAAGTTTAACAATTATTACCCCTTGTTTGACCCATGAGTAGGGATGAAAATCGGGATGATCTGGTCGGATATGGGACAAGTCAAAAATGGATAATGCAAAAATGAATAAAGTATCCGACTCGAACTATATTTAATACGGATAAAAAATAGGTTAACCGGCGGATAATATGAATATCTATATTATCCATGACATCTTGAATATGATCACTTTTGAGAGAATTCCTAGTCTCCCAAGCTTGAGGAACCCCCGTTATGAGGCTTTACAAATGTAAAAGTTATACATATTAGTTATCCATTGGTTATTCATTGATTATTCTTTTCCTAAGTGGATAATATGGTTTGTATCCATATTTTATCCATTTTAAAAAAGTTCATTATCCAACTCATTTTTAATGAATAATATGTGTGGATAACTGCTTTCTTTTATCCATTTTCCCACCACTATCCATGAACAACACTTTTAATTTTTGACCTTTAAAAGTTTGCCCATAGGGCCAGCAGGGATAAAAAATGGGGGGAAAGACAGGAGTATCTATAAAAGTGAAACTATTTACCCTACTCTACCCATAAAAGAATTCTACCCATTAAATAATTACAATCTCCTATCCATTTAATAAATAAACGGGTATCTCAAAATAACTACCCCACGCTTAATGCCCTACCTATAAAAACGCAAACGCTACTCAAAATTTCAGAAAATAAGCGCACAAAATTGAGATTTCCACCGGCATCCCCTAATTTGAAGATCGCAAGTGTGAAAAAACAGATCGAAGATGTTGATTTCTCTTTACAATTCGAGTTTTCTCCTTAAATTTTGTAGAAGTAGATGATTTGACTTTTGAAGATGCTAAAACTTTTGATGCTCAAACTCGCATCTTATTTTTCGAATTTTGATTTCGCTGGCAAAGCAGAATGTCAAAAATTATAAGTATTACAGAAGTTTAGTGCTCAAACTTCTGAATTTTTAGTTGAAAATTCTATTCTCAGTTTGGAGATCTGGAGATCTAGAGGTTTGAATCATAACAACTGATTTGATTTCGAAAAATCTTTTGTTGAAATTCAATATTTGACATCAACACTGATGAAATTTGCATTGTTGAGATTCAATTTTGGACATAAAAGTGGTTATAACTTCAGAATCATGGAAAATATACCAATTCTACTGCAACATAGTGGTGAATAGGATGATGATAATAATTTCATAAACTTTCATGTTGATGCAATTCTAATAAAGACCTGCTGGAAATTTGAACAATTTATTACAGAAATTGCAAAGCAACTGCAAAAGGACAGTAACATAGTAATTATTCAATATGCTATTTGTAACGACCTGCCGGTTGTTTTAAGAATTAACGCCCCGATCCCCTATTAACTGCTTTCTCCATGTTTGTTTCTGCTATTGTGAGTTGTCGGGAGGATTCGTTTTGAGTTTCTGAGTGTTTTGGGACACTTAGTCCCTCAATGAGAGCTTAAGCTTTAGAATTTGGACCGTAGTCGGAGCAGTGTGAAGTTGTCCACATAATGGAATTTCGTCGATTCCATTAGCTGCGTTGGGTGATTTCAGGCTTAGGGGCTTGTTCAGATTGTGTTTTGGAGGTCCGTAGCTTATTAAGCTTGAAATGCTGAAAGTTGAATTCTTGAAGTTCCAGATCGATAGTGAGATTTTGATATCGGGGTCAGAATCTGATTTCGAGAGTTGTAATAGCTCCGTAGGGTAGAATGTGACTTATGTACAAATTTTGGGGTCAATCGGACTTGGTTTGGTTGGTTTTATCGCCGGGTGTAGGATTCTTGAGATTCCTAGTTCATAAGGCTTGGATTGGAGGGTGATTCGTGGTTTTAGCGTTGTTGGATGTGATTCGAGGGTTTGAATAAGTCCATATGATGTTTTAGGATTGGTTGACATGTTTGGTTGAGGTTCTGAGGGCCCCGAATGAGTTTCAGATGCTTAAAGGAAGTTGAATTGGACTTAGGAAAATCTGAGGCTTTGTTGAACCTGTTATAATCACACCTGCGTGTATGGGACCACAGGTGCGGCACCACAAAAGCGGTATGAGGATCGCAAGTGTGGACTAAGGCTTGAGTGGAATTGGTCACAGATGCGGTCCAAGGACCGCAGAAGCGGACCGCATCTGCGAGTTTGTGAGCGCATGTGCTGAAGTTGGGCTTTAATGAAAAGTTGCAGGTGCGGTTTATTTTCCGCAGAAGTGGGACCGTAGGTGCGGTCCCATGGTCACAGAAGGGATAGCGCTGGGCAGATATAGAAAATTCAAGGGTTTGAACTCATAACTTGAAAAAAATGATTTGGATCTCGGTTGAGGGCGATTTCTCGAGGGTTTTTGAAGGAGAAACATTGGGTAACGATTCCTATCTTGATTTTGACCCTACAACTATAATATATTGTTGTTTTCCTCTTTTAATTAAGGAAATTGGAGGTAGAAGTTTGGAAAATGGAAGAAAGTTTCCCCAATTGAAGATTCGAGTTTTAAGTGAGTTTTTTACGTCAGATTTTGGTGATTTTTGTTCAACTGTGTTCGTTAGTGATCGGGAGTTCAATTTTATCCAATTCCGAGAAGTGGGCCAGGGGGACTTTTTGGGCAATTTTCTTAATTTCGCGTGTTAGCTTCGAATTAATTAGTTAAATTAGTTACTTAAAGTTATATTTACATTATGCAATTACTTTGAATAGATTTGGGCTATTTGGAATCAGGTACTCGTGGCAAGAACGTGATTTCGAGTTGATTGAGTTGGTTCAAGATACGTGGCTTGCCTAACCTTGTGTGGGGGAACTCCCCTTAGGATTCGATATTGTTGTTATATGAGTACCGTGTACGCGAGGTGATGAGTGCGTACACGTGCTAATTATTGAAAATCCCGTTTTAATTAAATTAATACCTATGTTTTCTTGTAATTGAGTAACATTGTACTTGAAGCCTCTTGCTTAGTTTAGGAAAATCATGCTTACGTGACTTAATTATCTTACTTGCTTTAATTGCCTACTTGTACTCTGTGCAGCATGTTGGAATACAAATTCCTGTTTAATTCTCGAATAGAACTGTATATTCTCCTGAGATGGTTGTATGTTTACTTTAGGACTACCGGACGATATCTCGGGAGATACCCCTGCTTGTTTAATTTGGGACTACGGATCGGTATTCCGATAGATCCCCCTGCACATTTATAATTGGGACTACGGGACAGCACCCGGTAGATTCCCCGTACTGGATATTTACTTTGGAACTACGGATTGATATTCCAGGAGTTTCCCCTGCATATTTATGATTCGGACTACGGGACAATATCCCGGAAGATCCTCTGGACATTTACGTTTTGGACTACGTGACGATATCCCGGGAGATTCCCTGTTGCTATTTCTATGCACTAAGCTAGATTCTTTTAGTGATTTTATTCGTTATAGACTGTTAGCACTTTAATTATATTGTCGTATTCTATACTGCTTTACCTTTTTTTCATCTATAACCAGTAGCGCCCTAACTTTACTCATCACTACTCGACCGAGGTTAGGTTTGGCACTTATTGGGTACCACTGTGGTGTACTCATGCCCTTTCCTACACATGTTTTTCGTGTACAGATCCAAATTCTTCGGCTCAACCATACTATCAGTGAGGCGAGGCGATCTCCGGAGATTTCGAGGTATATCCGCTGTGTCCGTAGACAGAGGAGTCCCTCTCTATTCTGTCTTTTAGCTATAGCCTTCTGTATTTTCTTTTGACTAGAGATTCTAGAGTTAGAACACTATGTAGTATCCATAGCTTGTGCTTTCATGAGATTCCGGGTTTTGGGAAGTTGTTTTCACTATCGTGAGCATCTATTGTATATGTCGAGCGGCATTTCTAAACTCTTTATTTATGTTTTTACTCGAAATTGCCAGTTTTGCATTTTATTTCCTTTTTTCGCAACTTTGTTAGGCTTACCTAGTCGTAGGGACTAGGTACCATCGCGAAAGTTCATGGAGGGAGAACTAGGGTCATGACAAGTTGGTATCAGAGCTCTAGGTTTATAGGAGTCATGAATCACAATCCGGTTTATTAGAGTCTCGCGGATCGATACAGAGACGTCTGTACTTATCTATGAGAGGCTATGTAACTGTTAGGAAAATTCCACTTCATTTGATTTCCTTGTCGTGCGAGATTTTTGATATCATAATTCTAAACTTTTGTCTTGTATTCTCTCACAGATGGTGAGAACACGTGCTACCGAAGATGAATAGGCACCTGCGTCCCCTGCTAGAGCCGTCAGAGGTCAGGGCCGGGGTAGAGGCTAAGGATGCGCACGTGGTGTAGCCAGAGCACCCGCGTGAGCTGCCACCGAGGAGCCACAAGCAGCTTCCGCCAGAGTCCAGGCACTTGATACGCCTACTGCTACTACTACTCCAGCTCTTTAGGAGACTCTTGCACAGTTCATGAGCATGTACGCCACTCTAGCTCAGGCAGGGTTGATTCCCCTTGCTACAGCCATATTCCAGATCGGGGGAGGAGCACAGACTCTCGCCGCCCGCACTCCTTAGCAGTGGGTCCAGGTTGATCAGATCCCAGAGGTTATACCGGTACCACCTGTAGCCCCAGTTCAGCCCGAGGATAGGGCAGCAGCTTCCGAGGATGAGCAGCGGAGGCTTGAGAGGTTTAAGAAGTACAAGCCTCCCGTATTCAATGGTTTAGCATAAGATGATGCCCTGGGCTTTCTGGAGGAGTGCTACTATATCCTCCACACTATGGGTATATTAGGATCGAGTGGGGTTTCTTTTACTGCCTTCCAGCTTCGAGGAGCAGCCTATAAGTGGTGGCGTACTTTTGAGTTGGACAGTCCAGCTGAGGCAGCTTCCCTTACTTGGACTCAGTTTTCAGATATGTTCTTGAGAGAGTTTGTCCCTTTGAGCCTCAGGAATGTATGGCGCACAGAGTTTGAGCATTTACGCTAGGGCACTATGACTATTTCAGAGTATGCTGTCCATTTCACTGACTTGGCTAGGCATCACCAGCCTTGGTTTCTACAGTTCGTGAGAGAGTTCTCAGGTTTATTGAGAGGCTCATCCCAGCATCAGATCTAGCATGGCTTGGGAGTTGAGATGGATATTTCTTATCAGCAGGTGGTGAGCATTTCTAGGAGAGTAGATGGTATGCATGCTCGGGACAGAGAGGAGAGGGAGGCCAAGAGGTCTCGAGAGTTGGGCCATTATTCTGGTGCCCGTTCCCTAGCTACAGCTCGTCATGGTAGGGATTATATGTGTCGCCCCGTTAATTCAGCTCTTCCAGCAACCAGTGTTATTCCAGCTCCTCCTAGACCTCTGGAGCCTTATTATGCACCTCTAGTATCTAGTGCGCTTCCTGCACGAGGTGCTCTCAGTGGTTAGTCCAGCAGACCTGGCCCGATCCAGTCACATATGCCACGTCCTTCCAGAGCTTGTTTTGAGTGTGGTGACACACGCCATATGGCAAAGGATTGACTCAGACTTAGGAGGGGTGCACCTCCATAGACTTCTCAGCCACAACGTGCCCTATAGAGTTCCCAGGCTATGATTACAGCACCAGTTGCTATCCCACCTGCTCAGCCAGCTAGAGGTGGAGGTCGGGGAGGTAGAGGCCGCCTTAGAGGGGGAGGATGGGCTAGATATTATGCTCTTCCTGCTTGTACCGAGGTTGTAGCCTCCGATTCTGTCATCACAGGTATTGTCCTGGTTTGTCATAGAGATGCATCGGTTTTATTCGATCCAGGGTCCACTTATTCTTATGTGTCTTCTTATTTTAACCCACATTTGGGTGTATCTCGGGATTCTTTGAGTTCCCTTGTTTATGTTTCTACTCATGTGGGAGATTCTCTTGCTGTGGACTGCGTTTATCGGTCGTGTTTGATTGCTCTTAGTGGTTTTGAGACCAGAGCCGATTTATTATTACTCAGCATGGTGGATTTTGATTTTATCTTGGACATGGAATGGTTATCGCCCCATTATACTATTCTTGATTGTCATGCCAAAACCGTGACGTTGCCTATGCCAGGTGTACCATGAGTAGAGTGGAGGGGTACTTTAGATCATGTTCCCAGTAAAGTTATTTCTTTCCTTAAGGCTCAACAAATGGTTGAGAAAGGGTGTGACGCGTATCTAACTATGTGAGAGATGTCAGTTTTGATACCCCTACAGGTGATTCCGTCCCAGTAGTACGGGATTTCTCTGATGTATTTCCAGTTAACTTTTCGGGCATGTCATCCGATAGAGATATTGATTTTGGCATTGATCTATTATCGGGCACTCAACCCATTTCTATTCCTCCATATCGTATGGCCCCTCATGAGTTGATGGAGTTGAAGGATCAGTTATAGGAATTGCTTGATAAGGATTTTATTCGGTCCAGTGTATCACCTTGGGGTGCTCCTGTCTTGTTTGTGAAGAAAATGGATGGTTCTATGCGTATGTGTATTGATTATCGCCAGTTGAACAAAGTTACAGTGAAGAACCGATATCCTTTGCCTCATATTGATGATTTGTTTGACCAACTATAGGGTGCACGAGTGTTTTCTAAGATTGACTTGCGTTCAGGTTACCATCAGTTGAAGATTCGGGAGCCAGATATCCCGAAGACTACTTTCAAGACTCGATATGGTCATTACGAGTTCCTTGTTATGTCATTTGGGCTGACCAATGCCCCATCAACCTTCATTCATTTGATATAAGTGTGTTCCGACCATATCTTGACTCGTTCATCATTTTCTTTATTGATGATATTCTGGTATACTCTTGGAGTCGGGAAGATTATGAGCAACACCTGAGGACAATGCTTCAGACTTTGAGAGAAAAGAAGTTATATGAAAAGTTCTCAAAATGTGAGTTTTGGTTGGATTTCGTGGCATTCTTGGGGTCACGTGGTGTCGAATGAGGGGATAAATGTGGATCCGAAGAAAGTGGAAGCAGTGCAGAGTTGGCCTTGACCATCCTCAGCTACAGAGATCCGTAGTTTTCTTGGCTTAACGGGTTATTACCGTCGATTTGTTGAGGGGTTTTCATCTATTGCATCACCTATGACCATGCTGACCCAAAATGGTGCTCCGTTCCAGTGGACGGAAGAGTGTGAGGCGAACTTCCAGAAGCTCAAGACAGCTTTGACTACATCTCCTATTTTGATATTGCCTACAGATTCGTGGTCTTATACTGTCTATTGTGATGCCTCGGGGATTGGCCTTGGAGCGGTATTGATGCAGGACGGTAGGTTGATTGCCTACGCATCCAGACAGTTGAAGATACATGAGAAGAATTATCATGTCCATTATCTCGAGTTGGCTGCTATTGTTCATGCCTTGAAGATCTGGCGTCATTATTTGTACGATGTCCCGTGTGAAATCTATACTGATCACCGGATTTTGCAGCATTTGTTCAAGCAGAAGGATCTTAATTTTCACCAGATGAGGTGGTTAGAGCTGTTGAAGGACTATGATATCACTATCTTGTATCACCCCGGGCAAGGCCAATGTGGTTATCGATGCTTTCAGTCGCCGGGTGGAGAGTTTGGTGTATTTACCAGTAGTGGAGAGGCCCATGGCTATGGATGTTCAGCCCTTAGCTAGCCAGTTTGTGAGATTAGATCTTTCGGAGCCTAGTCGAATTCTAGCTTGTGTGATTTCTCTGTCTTCCTTATTTAACCGTATGAGAGAGCGTCAGTATGATGACCCTCATTTGCTCATACTCAAGGACAAGGTTCTGCATGGTGATGCCAGAGATGTGACTATTGGTGATGATGGGGTATTGAGGATGTAGGGTCGGATATGTGTACCCAATATTGATGAGCTTCGGGAGTCAATTCTAGAGGAGGCCCATAGTTCGCGGTATTCCATCCATCCCGGTGCCGCGAAGATGTACCAGGATTTGAGATAGCACTATTGGTGGAGGCGAATGAAGAAAGATATAGTTGGGTTTGTAGCTCGGTGCCTCAATTGTCAGCAGGTGAAGTATGAGCACCAAAAACAGGGTGGTTTGCTGCAACAGATAGAGATTCCAGAGTGGAAGTGTGAGAGGATTACTATGGACTTCGTAGTTGGACTCCCACGGACTTTGAAGAAGTTCGATGTCATTTGGGTGATTGTGGATCGGCTGACCAAGTCCGCGTATTTCATTCCTATGTGTACTACCTATTTTTCGGAGCGGTTGGCGGAGATTTATATCTGGGAGATTGTTCGTATGCATGGTATTCCAGTTTCCATCATTTTAGATAGAGGTACTCAGTTCACATCACGGTTCTGGAGGGCCGTACAACATAAGTTGGGTACTCGGGTGGAGTTGAGCACAACATTTCACCCCCAGATGGACGGACAGTCCGAGCGCACTATTCAGATTCTTAAGGATCTTCTCTGTGCGTGTGTGATAGAGTTTGGAGGTTCTTGGGATCAGTTCTTGCCACTGGCGGAGTTTGTATACAACAACAATTATCAGTCCAACATTTAGATTGCACCGTATGAGGCTTTGTATGGTAGGCGGTGTAGATCCTCGGTGGGTTGGTTTGAGCCGGGTGAGACTAGATTATTGGGCACAGACTTGGTTCAGGACGCCTTAGAGAAGGTTAAGGTGATTCAGGATAGACTTCGCATAGCCCAATCGAAGCAAAAGAGTTATGCGGACCGGAAGGTTCGTGATATTTTCTATATGGTTGGAGAGTGGGTCTTGCTTCGGGTTTTGCCTATAAAGGGCGTTATGAGATTTGGGAAGAAGGGAAAATTGAGTCCGAGATTTATTGGTCCATTTGAGATATTGAGACGTGTTGGGGATGTTGCTTATGAGCTTGCCTTACCTCCCAGCTTGGCAGGAGTTCATCTGGTATTTCATGTTTCGATGCTCTAAAAGTATCACGATGATCCGTCATATGTGTTGGATTTTAGTTCAGTCCAGTTGGACAAGGATCTATCTTATGTTGAGGAGCTAGTGGTGATATTGGACAGGCAAGTTTGAAAGCTGAGGTCAAAGAACATTGCATCAGTAAAGGTTCAGTACCAGGGTCAGCCAGTCGAGGAGGCGACTTGGGAGACCGAGTAAGATATGCGCAGTCGTTACCCTCACATTTTCACTACTTCAGGTATGTTTCTATGCTCGTTCGAGGCCGAACAAATGTTTTTAAGAGGGGGAGGATGCAATGACCCGGCCGGTCGTTTTAAGAATTAACGCCTCGATTCCCTATTAACTACTTTCCCCGTGTTTGTTTCCGCTATTGTGAGTTGCCGGGAGGATTCGTTTTGAGTTTCAGAGTGTTTTAGGATACTTAGTCCCTCAAAAAGAGCTTAAACTTTAGAATTCTGACCGTAGTCGGAGCAGTATGAAAACGTCATCGGAGTGGAATTCCGTCTATTCCATTAGCTCCATTTGGTGATATCAGACTTAGGGGAGTTCGGATTGTATTTTGGAGGTCCGTAGCTTATTTAGGCTTGAAATGCCGAAAGTTGAATTCTTTAAGTTCCGGATCGATAGTGAAATTTTGATATCGGGGTCGGAATCCGATTTCGAGAGTTGGAATAGCTCTGTAGGGTTGAATGTGACTTGTGTGCAAATTTTGGGATCAATCAAACTTGGTTTGGTTGGTTTTATCCTCGGGTGTAGAATTCTTGAGATTTCTAGTTCATAAGGTTTGGATTGGAGGGTGATTCGTGGTTTTAGCATTGTTGGATGTGATTTGAGGGTTGGAATAAGTTCGTATGATGTTTTAGGATTGGTTGGCATGTTTGGTTGAGGTCCCGGGGGCCCCGAGTGAGTTTTGGATGCTTAACGGAAGTTGAATTGGACATAGGAAAATCTGAGGCTTTGCTGAACTTGTCATAATCGCACCTGCGTGTATGGGACCGCAGGTGCGACACCACAAAAGCGGTATGAATATCGCAGGTGCGGACTAAGGCTTGAGTGGAATTGGTCGCAGATGCGGCCCAAGGACCGCAGAAGCAGACCGCTTCTGCGAGTTTGTGAGCGCAGGTGCGGAAGTTGGGCTTCAATGAAAAGTCGCAGGTGCGGTTTATTTTCCGCAGAAGCGGGACCACAGGTGCGGTCCCATGGTCGCAAAAGCGGATATCGCTGGGAAGATATAGAAAATTCAAGGATTTGAACTCATAACTTGAAAAAAACGATCTGGATCTCGGTTGAGGGCGATTTCTCGAGGGTTTTTGAAGGAGAAACATTGGGTAACGATTCCTATCTTGATTTTGACCCTAGAACTATAATCTATTGTTGTTTTCCTATATTAATTAAGGAAATTGGGGGTAGAAGTTTGGAAAATGGGAGAAAGTTTCCCCAATTAAAAATCTGAGTTTTGAGTGAGATTTTTACGTTGGATTTTGGTGATTTTTGTTCGAATGTATTCGTGAGTGATCGGGGGTTCTGAATTTGTAAATTTTATCAAATTCCGAGAAGTGGTCCTGGGGGACTCTTTGGACGATTTTCTTAATTTCGCGTGTTAGCTTCGAATTAATTAGTTAAATTAGTTACTTGAAGTTATATTTACATTATGCAATTACTTTGAATAGATTTGGGCCATTTGGAGTCGGGTACTCGTGGCAAGAACGTGATTTCGAGTTGATTGAGTTGGTTCGAGGTAAGTGGCTTGCCTAACCTTGTGTGGGGGAACTCCCTTAGGATTCGATATTGTTGTTATATGAGTACCGTGTACGCGAGGTGACGAGTGCGTACACGTGCTAATTGTTGAAAATCTCGTTTTCATTAAATTAATACCTATGTTTTCTTGTAATTGAGCAACATTGTACTTGAAGCCTCTTGCTTTGTTTTGGAAAAGCATGCTTACGTGACTTAATTATCTTACCTTCTTTAATTGCCTACTTGTACTCTGTGCAGCATGTTAGAGTAGAAATTCCTATTCAATTCTCGAATAGAACTGTATATTCTCCTGAGATGGTTGTGTGTTTACTTTGGGACTACGGGACGATATCCCGGAAAATCCCCCTACTTGTTTACTTTGGGACTACGGATCGGTATTCCGATAGATCCCCCTGCACATTTATAATTGGGACTACGGGACAACACCTGGTAGATTCCCCGTATTGGATTTTACTTTGGAATTACGGATTAGTATTCCCGGAGTTTTCCCTGCATATTTATGATTCGGACTACGGGACGATATCCCGGGAGATCCTCTAGACATTTACGTTTTGGACTACGGGACGATATCCCGAGAGATCCCCTGTTGCTATTTCTGTGTACTAAGCTAGATTCTTTTAGTGATTTTATTCGTTATAGACTGTTAGCACTTTAATTATATTGTCGTATTCTATACTGCTTTATCTTTTTTTTCATCTATAACCAGTAGGGCCCTGACTTTCCTCATCACTACTCGATCGAGGTTAGGCTTGACACTTACTGGGTACCACTGTGGTGTACTCATGCCCTTTCCTACACATGTGTTTTCGTGTGCAGATCCAGGTTCTTCATCTCAGCCATACTATCAGTGAGGCGAGGCGATCTCCGGAGATTTCGAGGTACATCTGTCGTGTCCGCAGACCAAGGAGTCCCTCTCTATTCTGTCTTTTAGCTATAGACTTCTGTATTTTCTTTTGACTAGACATTCTGGAGTTAGAACACTATGTAGTATCCATAGCTTGTGATTTCATGAGATTACGGATTTTGAGAAGTTATTTTTAGTATTGTGAGCATCTATTGTATATGCTGAGCGACATTTCTAAACTCTTTATTTATGCTTTTACTCGAAATTGCTAGTTTTGCATTTTATTTCCTTTTCCCGCAATTTTTGTAGGCTTACTTAGTCCTAGGGACTAGGTGCCGTCACGGCAGTTCATGGAGGGAGAACTTGGGTCGTGACACTATTGCTCAAGGATATACACCAATTACAATTTGCAGCGATATGAGTGTTAGTGCTTACATGGAATTGAAATAATCAAGTGCAGGGATGACAACACTTCCCCTGTTTGTGTCGTTTGCTAAAAATACTATAGCTGCAAGCACCTCCAGTTTTGATGTCGCTCCAATTTCATCAGAAATTGCACAATTTGAAAGCACTGATATGATTAGTACGTTTGATGTGCAAGAAGGAGATAACACCAGTTTATAAGTTGATGATGCAAACATCATAACTGATCAATTTCATCAAAATGTTAAAAAAGGACAAATTTATAAAGACAAGAACCTGTTGTCTCTCGTTATGAAACAGTATTGCTGTTAGAGAAAAATATCAATATCGGGTTAATAAATCATTCCCAAGAAGGTTCGTCTGTATGTTTTCAAGTAAAAAACTATGTGATACCTATATAGTATATAAGTATGCTAAATCAGTATACTATGCAAGTATGAAATTGTATTGGTTTGTCTGTGTTTTTTATCAGTGATACTGGTATAGTATATAAGTATGCTATATTAGTATATTATGCGAGTATATAATTGTACTGGTTTGTCTTTGTTATTATCAGTAAAACATAATACCAATATAGTATACTATGTAAGTATAGAATTGTGCTGCTTTGTCTATGTTTTTTATCAACAAAATATAATACTGATACAGTATATAGGTATGCTATATGAGTATACTATGTGAGTATATAATTATACGGATTTTTGTGTGTTTTTTATCAATAAAACATGATACATAACTGTATTTGTATTATAAACAGGTATACCCTTGAATGTGTGGATGAAAGATGCACTTGGAGACTTAAAGCGTCAAGCCTGCGAGCATCAAATCTTTTCAAAGTGACAAATTTTAATTCTGTCCACAATTGTTTATATGATAAGAGATTTTGTTCAAAAAAGTAAGTTGTCTCAGCTTTTGTTGCAGTTGTGGTACAAGATTAACTTGTTGACCTGAAAACCATATATACACCAACAGATATCTAGAGAGACATCCAAAAAGCATATGGTATGGACTTAAGCTACATGCAAGCATGGAGATCAAAAGAAAAAGCAATGCAATTGTTGAGAGGAACACCAAGAAAGTCATACAAGAAAATGCCAACATATCTTTATATATTAGAGTACGCTAATTTAGGATCAGTGACACGACTACACACTGAAGGTGATGGGAGCTTCTTGTATGCATTCATAGCTATATATGCATTGATTAGAGGATAGATCTATTGTAGGCCAACAGTTGTAGTTGATGGAAGTTTTTTAAAGTCAACATATAGAGGGACCATACTCACGGTTTCCACGCAAGACACAGAGGGTAAGAATACAATCCAATTACATTCAGTTAAAGAAACAAAATAGATTTTTAAATTTTATATGATACCAGTATGGTATACAAGTATACCAACAGAGTATATAATTATTTTGCTACATACCTGCACCTACCTATGACTATACTACTATATGAAATACTAAATTAATATTGTGTGTATAATCCAATTACATTCAGTTAAAGAAATGAAGAATATTTTCAAATATTATATGATACCAGTATGGTATACAAGTATACCAACAGAGTATATAATAATTTTTCTACATACCTGCACCTACCTGCACCTACCTATGACTATACTACTATATGAAATGCTAAATTAATATTGTGTATTGTAATTAATATTTTGTTCTTTGGGTTTACGGGACAAATTCTACCCCTCGCATATGCAATTGTTGATTCAGAAAATGATGCATCGTGGGAGTGGTTCTTCGTGCAGTTCAGAGAAACCTATGGACAAAGAGAGGGAATGTGCATTGTATCAGACAAGCATGATAGTATATGGAGAGCAACTTCAATTGTCTATCCAGAAGTCCCTCATTGTGTATGTATGTTCCATCCGTGGAACAACCTAAGATAAACTTCAGGAAGAGCTAAAAACAAATCAAAGAAGTATACTTTGCTTTAGCAAGAACATACACTGTTGAAGAATTCAACAAGTATATGGCAGAGTTAGAAGCTATTGATAGTAGAGTGAAAACATACCTGATGGATATTGGATATGATAAATGGTCCCGAGCGCATGCCAAGGCAAATAGAACCATAACCATGACATCGAATATTGCGGAGTTAGTAAATGCAACAAACAAGCACGCAAGAGACCTCCCAGTTGTGAATTTGCTTGACTTTATGACAACATTGATTCAAAAATAGAATTACACCAATCGGAAGGATGCAGTGGAATCATTTATGAAGATTGGTGCAATGTATGAAAAAATATTGGTAGATAATACTATCTTATCACAGACGATGACAGTATGCATTTTCAAAATCATATAAATACTGCATGTACTGTAGTTTTACTTTTGTACCATAGTGATTTCACTAAACAACTGAATATTATTATTTAAAAAATACTACTGCTTCATATAGCTAATGACTTTTCTTAATTAAAATTATACTAGGTGTTGCCATCAACTCAATTCTTACATTTAGTAATTGATGACCAAACAAGAAATGTGGTGCGCTTACATGAAAAAACTGCACTTGTGGGAGGTTTCAGCTAGACGATATTCCATGTCCACATGCAATGGTAGTTATACAAAAATTCCATATGGACAAGTATTGCTCGGATTACCACAACATAGACTATTTGCTGAAAATATATGAGATACCAGTAAATCCTTTGTCTGATGAAACAATGTGGCAAATTTCAGAATATGTCTCTTCGCAGGTGGTACTACCACCAAAAGGAAAAATCAAATAAGGAAGACTTAAAAAGAAGAGAGGCATAAGAGGCTGGGAAGGAAATACAGTTACATGTGCACTATGCGGGAGAAAAGGACACAACCGGAGAACATACCGAAATATTCCAAAGAGAGATTGATATAAAGCTTCAATGTTTTTATAGAACTCGTATATCGTATAATCATATCATTTGAATTGCAAAGAAATAAAATGTATTTCTTGCACTAGACATATATTTGGTATGATGATTCTTTGCCAAATTACTTTTTGACAACAAATTTATATGGCTACTTGTGTTTTCAATAAGCATCTGTTTATTTTCTATTTTAGTATATAAAAATGGGATGCATTTACATCTAGTTGCTGCAAGAAAAAAGATGCTAAAATATAAATGTGATACCCAAGTAGTATATCTGTATACCTTATTGGTATATTTGTATACCTTATTGATATCAAAATATGTGCAAAAATCGAAAGGGTGTCGCAAATGCAACATTTGTACATACATCGTTAATAAAATGGGCACATTTTGCAGCTCATATCTGTACTGAAGTTTAACAAATTGGAAGCCATTTACATGCAGTTATTGTACATCATCAGGTACATAAATACAAGGTGATACCCAAATGGTATATTTGTATACCTTACTAGTATATAGTTGTATTGCACTAGTATGTCTAAACCAAAATATGCGCAGAAATGCAAATGGTGCACCAAATACAACGTGATACCCAAAATGCACACGCTTTGCAACTCATGTAAGTACTTACATCTAGTTGCTGTAGGAAAAAAGTACTCAAATACAACGTGATACCTAAATGGTATATAGTTCTACTGCACTAATATACCTGAACCAAAATCTTTGCAGAATACAACTTGTGCAACAATACAAATTATGCACAGATTTTCTTAGATTCAACTACAACTAACAACTACTCTCATTATAATTTCAAAACCAGTTCACTATCAAAAAATATTTCTTCTCATTCAAATTAATGCTCGCCATGTTCTTCAACAAAATAACAACATAGTTCCTCTTTTTGAACGTCGTAACTCCCTTAAAAATACACCTCCAAAAATAATTTCTGTTGGTGTATTACAGTAAACTAACAATGCTCCTCCTACTACAAATGGCAGTAGGAGTAGGAACTGACAGTGCTGCTGTAACAACCATGTTCTAAACTAATGGCTTGACTTCAAGTGCTGGCAAAATTCTGTCTCCGAAAGGCACTCCTAATAAACCAATGACTTTATGGAAGAAGCCTAAGAAAAGCCAAATAAAACAAACTCAAGATACATTCCAATATTAAAATAGTTATAGCAACATATTGTACTATTACAATTGTATTCCTAGAAAACACTTTTAAAAGCTAGAATTTTTACAATCTAATATTGCAAAATGCCATACTTCACCAAAAACTATTAAAATCCTGCAAAGTTTTCATGCTACGATTAACTAAAACCAAAAAGAGACCTATACTACTTCTTGTGTTTCTTTCCACGAGTCTTTTTAGGTGCTACTGTAGCCTCAGATTCACTTGATTCGCCATGCAACTGCATGTTCCTCCCATAGTTCCACAACAGTATAGCAAACCTATCTCGAAGGCCATCCACATCAAAATTGGCAACAGGGATTGGAAGATCTTCAATAATTACTCAGCAAAGCATGAAACATATACTCCACATTCTCTGAAATAAAACAAATGAATAGAATATAAAAATCGATTAAAAGTGAAAAATGTTAATATGAATGAGGAAAACAAAGTAAAAAAAAAGTAACTATTCTTACGAATTTTGATGTGTTGGCAGATTTGTAATCAGTTCAATCTCAAAAGGATCAGTCAACTGCTTTCTCACGTGCAAACCATTTTGTACTACAATGTTACTTCTTTGGTTATAAAATTCAATGCTAACTAGAAACAGGGAGATCAACACAGCATATGCCTCTGCCACCTTTTGAATAGTTTTTTTGTGCTTTCGACTACGTAGCGAGTCATAAGTAAAAACATCTCTTGTGAAATGATACACACCCCAATATCCAATGCCACTTTTCTGCCAAATTAATTGGAAAGAGGACATGATCAATTTGGTGACATGGAGTGTTGCAATGCATCCTAAATCCTTTCATGTACTCTATGATATCGTCCGATCTATCAATCAAATGATCTTGTTTCCACCTTTTAAAATTCTGTGAAAACTCTTTGAATGATATTATTAAAAAGAGTATCTGTAGTTGTGACTTTGGTTGGCATATTAATTCCATATTTCGTCTTCTTCCTAAGATAGTAGAATATAATATTCAAGTGCTGCAAAAAATAGAGGAAGAAAACATGACTAACACTAACAATATGAATGAACTACTATAACAACCAAAAATAAAAAAGCAGTACAAATACCGAACTAGACAGCAGCCTGCCAGAATAGGTTTAGGTATGGAAAAACGTCTTGTCATCAATCTGTTCAACTTTGAAGTCAAAACAAGGGTCCAACTTTTGATCACCAGGTAAATACATTTCCCTATTTCGTATAAAAGAAGATATGGATAAGAAATATAACAACAAAAATTAAGAAAATATGAAAATAAAAGTACATGGAAACGAATACGCACTCTCCCAATTGCATGTTTGCTTCGACAAAGTTTGAGAATGCAGTCGTAAGCTTATAATCAACAGCCACTGAAATGTCATTTACAAATGAAAATCTTCCTTTGATAACCTTCGAGGATCCCCCAACTGCACTAACACCATATTTCCAGTCATTCATATATGACGACTATTTTACAACTACAGGGCACCTTCTCCGTGTGAAAACTGCAGGAGTAGTTTCAACATCTGTTTGTTTCTGGACAATACTTCTTGATACCGACTGATCAGGTTTAGACTTATTTACATCACAAGTTGTCAGTTCATTTCTAGATTGATTTACATTATATCTCCTTCCTTGTGTAATGGCAGCAATTAGATCAAGTTGAGAATCAGTATATTCAAAATCAGAATCCAAGTGAAGATCACCCCCGTGTCGACGTGGAGCATAAATTAGAAAATGCTAGTGAATAAATAAATATACAAAGTTAAGAAATTTTTAAAAAATGATGAAAAGTTATATATAGAAGACATTACCAGAAGGCAAATTCACATTACTGTCACCAACATCCACTTGACCAATACCATCAACCCGAGATGCTGAACACATAAAAGCATTATCAGCATCACTACTTAAATAAAAAAAAACTATCAAAAACCTCTCATTTACATACTAACTACAAAATTAGTAACATCAACATCGTACCATGTGGAGCAGTATTAGACTCAATAACAACATTTGCTCGTGTTTGTGCAGGGATTCCTAATGGAAACGGAGCAAGTCCCGACTTTTTAACATCATGAGATGACTGCTTATATGTTGCTTGTTGTGTAATGACGATGATTTGATCAATTGCAGATGCAAACATTTCAAAGTTAGAATCCAAGCCAAGATTATGCTCATTTACGAATGGGGCTGAAAAATATTTTAAAAAAAGGTTAGGGAACGCACAAATACATAGAGTTAAATAAATAAAAAAAGAATAAAAAAATTACATACACAACATTTTACCAGAACGCAAATCAACATTAACTACGCCATGACTTGCTGTGATGTTCTTCACATTGACACCAATGACACCTCCATCTCGACCAACCCCATCAAAATCAGACACTAAACATATAAAAGTATAATCAAGAGTAATATTTTCAAAAAACAACAGCTAAAAAGAAAATCAAATTTGTGATTTACATACTAGAAGGCGCTTTGGGCATGCTATCTCCAATAACTATAGGATCATTCCCAACGTGGCACCTTTCAAACTGGTCATAATCATTATGCATCTCACGAAAGTCAGGATCATTATCCTGTTGCTTATGCTGAAAATGAGAAACTAACAATTTTATTATTATGTATATTATAAGAATACTATGTGCACTAAAAGTAAAGAATGGAATAGTATCCTATAAGCATATATTGCATATTTGAACAATATACTATAACATTATATTATATAAAATATCAATACTACTGAATTTCCCTCTGGTTTCATTGACTGCCTACCAATAGCTGCAAACACCTCCTCAAACTTGGTCTCTACAAAAAGCTTCAAACTTTGTAACTCCTCCATTACCTCAGCATTGGTAGGTTGGGAATTACCTCCAGTACTTTCGTGCATACTTTGTGTCTTTAGCAATTGAGTGCCAAAAACCTGAAAGCTATCAGGCTGACTGTCAGTGCACTCAACTTCAATTTCAAAGTTTAGACAACACACATCAAATAGTTTCTTCTCATCATCAGTTGGGGTGATGTTCTTTAGCTACAATTATTAAACACACTAGTTAGAAATAGAAATGATAATAAAGTATGGAAAGATAAAAGATCCTTATTACCATATGATACCAATATAGTATACATGTATACCAACAAAGTATATCACTGATCTGGAATATTGCTACAACTAACTGTGACTAAACTATTGTACCAAAAATATTAAAAGATGCAATAAAAGTATGAGAAAATTAAAAGTATAAGTACCAATAAAACTATAAGCAGAAGAAAAGATCCCTATTACCATACGATACCAATATGTTATATATGTATACCAACAGAGAATATCATTGATCTGGGATATTTCTACAACTACCCATGACTAAAATACTATACAAAAAATATTAAAAGATGCAATAAAAGAATGCGAAAATTAAAAGTATAAGTAGCAATAAAAGTACAAGTAGCAGAATGATCCCTATTACCATATGATACCAATATGGTATACATGTATACCAACATAGAATATCATTGACCCGGGATATTGCTACGGCTACCCGTGACTAAACTCATGTACCAAAACATTAAGAGAGGAAATAAAACTATGAGAAAATTACTTGCTCCGTTGCAAGCTAGATATTCGCAAAGCAACTCGTTCATGCGGTATTTGACCCATGGCTACCCAATTCAAAATTCGTGGAAGTTTGTTTCCAATATGATCAGCAAAGTGACCCTCCAAACTTGGGAAACATTCATACAACCAAATCTGTTAAGCCAACGGGAAGTCACTGAGTCTATAAAAAGAAGGCTTATCTTGAAACTTGTTGGAACACGAGTCGATTGTAGCGTTATAAACATCTATACCCCAGAAAAAATTATTAAAATCACCGCACTCGACCAAGTCAATATAAGACCATAAAATAACCTTTATTTTGAGTTGAGAAAGTAAGAAGTTGTTCACAAAATAAAGAACTGCTATCTTCAACGCATCATCATCTATTTCCTATTTCTTCTTCGTAAAACAGTCTGCTAGTTGGGCCAATGTCACGGATGCAGTCCCAAAATATTTTGAAATCAACCTATTTTCTGCTATGCTCTCTATGCTTGTATTACTCTTACATTTCAGCCCAGTAACAAGTGCAAATTCATCCAAACCAAAGCGCAACCTAGAACCAATCACTACAAACCACATCTCATTTTTCACCTCATGATGTACTTCTCTAATAAGCAAATGGTGCATAGCCCGAATCTGCACAATAAGTGGTGGCAGATTCAAAAAATAGCCAAAACATGTTTTCTTAAACAGCAGAAGTTGCCTCTTTGATAAATTCTCTTTCAATTGACGAATAACATAGCAGTTGGTATCCCAATCAACCTTTGGTTTATAATCTAAGTCCATAGGCACAAGAAAATCCCAACACTGCAAAACATGTTCATATAAAATAATTTCAGAAATAGAATTCACTTAAAATGCAACTAAACCATCCAAAAATATTACAACTACCATACGATACCAACACGACATATAACTATACTACCAGGGTATACAATTCTACTGGCTAATTTCCGACAACTATAAATGACTATACTACTATTACATAACAGATAAGAATAAAGAGAAAAAGCAAAAAAGGTATGCAGCTATAAAGTATTTTCAAGATACTGTACGATATTACCATTATTAAAGGAAAAACAAATAGCGATGACAGCCAAAAAAGGATCCAGAAGCATATGATAGTATATAGCTATACTAACAGGGTAAATAATTATACGGGATTGTTCCAACAACTGTCTATAACTATAAAAACTATCACATAACACACATACACTGTGTCTATAGGCACAAAAGAAATCTCAACAATGCAAAACATGATTATATAAATTATTTAAGAAATAGAATTCACTTA
Organism: Nicotiana sylvestris; assembly: GCF_000393655.2. NCBI lineage: Eukaryota > Viridiplantae > Streptophyta > Magnoliopsida > Solanales > Solanaceae > Nicotiana > Nicotiana sylvestris. The sequence continues at coordinate 103,858,039 of NC_091067.1, forward strand.
AAATTAACACAACTGATTATAACTATAATATAATACAAAAGTATAACATGAAATCAAAAAATAACAATGTACTATACATTCAAAATCTCACAGATCATAATTTTATGAAAATTACCTTCTTTGGTGCGACGCTAATTTTTTTCTTCTTTAACTGAGAATCATCGCTACAATCAACATCTATTGGTTGAGTCTCTGTTTTAGGTAGGGATTCATGTCGGCTTTTCCCTAACTCAGAATCCTCAACAACTTTACCTTTTCCCTTATTAGTCATAGGAACACCTCCTATGACTGGTTCGTAATTTATGTCGGGTAGTGACTGGTATGGAGTTTCATCGATTGACGAAGTATTAATATTGTTACCTTTTTCACCCTCTAATCGTACATTTTCAGTTGTGTTTTCAACATGACTACTGCTAGGGTTACGACTAAACACAGACTGAGAATCAGAAAATAAGGAAAAACTTGGATCGGACATGGTTGAGGCAACGGATTCAGCAACTACTTGTGTTGGAGAATGATGTTGTCCACGACGCCACCATCTACGCGCACAATGCTTCCGACCCATAGAGAAAACAACAACCCATAGACATTAATTCATAAAAGTACAAAGAAAAACACAAAAATTCTATGATTTTTAAAACCCACTTTCACTAAAATGTACTTCTAGAAGAAAACATTTCACCCAAAAATAGGCACTAGACGAAGAGATAGAACAGAATCGAAAGAAAAAATTTAAAACTCGAATCTGGATGACATATGCGTTCTCATGGGTTGACTATGGAGATTTGGAAACTGTTCTCTAGTTTAGTGTTAACTGTTAAAGGACGAAGACAAGCGTTAAAGACGGTGGGTAGCTTGGGCCGGGTGAAATAGGTGGGCTGGATTCTTTAGTCTAGTGTAAAGAACAAAGATAAGGCTTTAAAGACAGTGGGTAGCTTGGGCCAGGTGAAATATGTGGGCCAAGTAAATGAATTAGACCGCATGGGTAGGAATAGTAAATAGTTTGAGCATGTGTATTAAAAGATAAATAGTTTAGGCTTAATAGGTATAAAGTGAGATTTTCTCATAAAAATTAAGATTGTCCATTTTCAAGGTCATTGGTTGCCTGATGTTTGGACTTAGGCCACCCCAGCCCCATGAAACCAGCAGGCTGACTGGAGCTGGGTTAGTAAGCCTTTATTTTAAATGGGCCTTAACATTTTTAGCTCAACCTTATCGAACCAGCGAGCCATGACCTCAACTCATTTTCAAATAGGAGAAGATGGCAAAACGACAAAGTAGCTGGAAATTAAGGAAAAAGGCAAAAGAATGTTTTCACTCCTAGGAAACTCGTTCAACCATCAAAAATCGAAAACCTGCCCAACAGCTAAATTTCCAAATTCAGAAAATAAAAATTATGCCTGTAAAGTAAAATTTAAGATCTATGGCTAGTTTAATTTAGTTGAACTGACAGGATTCACCACACTATATGATTCCTCCAAGCGATCATGTGATAGTAAACTGTTGATCACTAGCTAGATACTTACCGAAAATAAATTTAACAGGATCAATTACAGAAGGCATAGAACTAGGTACAGAAAAAAGAGTCAAATACAAGTCCAGTTACGCATGTATTAAAGAAAAGTTCAGATAACCAAAGAATGTGGTGCAGTAGATGTGACTGTTCCTCCCTTAACCAGAGGTCTCGGGTTCGAGCTCTGGATATGAAAAATCCTTGGCAAGGAGCGCTTCCCCCCGAATGTGGTCCTACGCGGCGCGAATCCGGCTATAGTCGGACTCCAATACGGGTACCGGACACCGGGTGAGAAACAAAAAAAAAGAAAAGTTCAGAAGGTTGAAATATAAAATGAGGGAAATGAAATACAACAATAAATATGTTATACGAAAATTGTCGGAGTCTTTCTTTAGCATGAATAACCATAACTATGTCTTCCTCCTGGCCATTGATGCAGAATTACCATCAAATAGTTCATCAATCAATGTTTCAATGTCCTCTGGCTGATACTTTACATACTTCTCCGCTTGCTTTCCATTGTCCAAATACTGTCTAAACCTCCCAAAAAATGACCTATAAGCTGGAATTACCAAAGCTGATATCGAAACACGAAGCTCTGATTGAAGCTGCTCGTCACTTACAACCCAAGTGCTTTGACTCCTGTGTATTTCATCAAACATTGTATTGAAATTCTTGAATCTTTCTTTCACTGTCGTCTTCACTACTTTCCCATGGACTTGCATTCCGTCATGGCTTAGGATTTGGAGTACCTTACCCCATGTTTCCCTTTGGTAATTCTTGTGGTATTGTCTCACGATCGTTGATCTTCTCCTACACCACGTGTCGCCCATCACTTGGTGTATCTCCGCGGACCCTTTAACTTTTTGTAAGATATACCTACCATTGTTCATTAAGAAAATGTGGCGCAACGCAGGGTCTCTGTACAGGTTTGATTTAGCTTCAAGATTTGTATCCAAAAGGTCCATTATTGTGACTAACTGTATTGAGAACGGCGTTGTCCCGGCTACTGTTTCAGAACCGTGGGGGCTTTCGTTCTCTGTTTCTACCTCCAATGTTGGTTTCAATTTGGCAGGGGAATTGGATTCCTCCAATTTTACATGTTGCTGGAAAATATGCTCTAGGGTGCCTTTGTACTCGCATGCATATTTTAGATAATTCATAACGTAACGCGTTAACGGGTGCACTGCCCCACCCGGGACTGGTGTCCTCGCCACATCATTTTTAATGGAATTTTCGAGATCACAGAATATGCTCACAGCTGACTCCCCTATTCTGTCTCCAGTAGCTGAAATCTCGGACTTCAATTCATTCTCACATTCGTTGGAACACGACTCATTGATCGTTGGGATAAGATCATGTATAGCTTCATACATGTCTAGATATTTGAACAGCTTCTCGGCTGAGCGTTTGGTCATTGAGACGGCCTCAGCAAAGTCGAGAAGCTGAATCACAATGGCGCGCGCCAGGTTGCTAAATAAGCTTCGGGAAATCATAGGAGAATCGGAGAAAACAGAGTCTCCGAGTCTCTTTTCGCCAGGGAATAGAGTTGTCGAACAACTTTTGACAACTCTGATCCACCTCGTAATCTCTCCTTCTAGAGAATCCCATGGCATTCTTTGAACATCCTCCATGTTTATCCTCTCGAATTCGAGTTTTTTCATTTGTTCACTGAATGCATTTCTTCTCGAAATCGAATACACTTGACAGCATTCTGTTTCATAGCCAGCCAAGATCATGGCTGAGGCAATTCGATTCATTCTTGTCAATACATCTGGAGAATACGACGGATATTCCTCTTCTCCACTGGATTCCGAAAGTGTCAAATCACATTGCTCCCCATCTAATAGATTGGTCGCATTGAATGAAGAATTTTTAAGAATTCTTGAATTGGAAGACACTCTAGAATCTTCTAATAAGTTTCTCAATTCTTCTTCCATGAAAGTCATGGCACGTTGCAAGACCATGCTCGTTAGGTTCAACGACCTCGTGGTCATTGAACCTGATGGAAATTCACTCAAGGAATTTGTCAATTTGGATAACATTGTCACTGCTTCTATAAAACAAGTGTCCTCCTCTGCTATCTTGCAAAATCTGGTGGCATTTTCGCAAGAGTTATACTTTTTTATCCTGGACTCGACGATTTTAGAAAAGGTGTCGACCGAATCAGGGACTTCAGGGGGATTTGATTTATCGTGGCACATGGAAAGAGATTCCACGAATCGATCAATATCTTCGGATAATTTCTTAGCGTCTTCAATATGAGTGTTCAATGAATGATCTAACTCTTCCTGGCTGCTATTTCTGGAATGTTGATCAGCGCGTGACGCCTCAGTGGACGTGGCTGAACGAGGTGGTTTTGGGCTGCCTGTAAAGCTGCCATTTTTATCTAAGTGATTCTTCACCATTTTGCTATAATAGATCTCAAGAAGGAGAAAAAAAAAATGGATAGTTAGTAAGAATAAATAAGCAATATGTTAATTGATGCAAACTGAAAGAAATCAAGAAAAAAGATGTGACATGTTGAATTTTGAAACAAGCAGTTTGCTAGAGATGGTGGCGAAATGGGAAAAGGGAAAGGAAGGGAATGGAACACAGCTTGATTGAGAATGAAGAATTGATGAAGTTTTGGTTTTTGAGATTGTGCTAGTTTATGGGAACATATGTTTATTTTCGGGAGACGTTTGGTACAGGTTGACTGTTGACCCGGTTGACAAGCTTATAACTAGTTATGCTTCTCACGACTTACTTTTCTGTTAGCATTACTGCATTGCATTTTCTTAGTAATGGCTCCCCACTGCTTTGCCTACTAATTATTGTTTAAAGCATCATCAATGCTTACTAGACCACGTAAATATTCATTGAGAGTCAACAAAATTACGGTTAGGGATGGGAAGCTGTGCGGTCCGAATTTTATCTTTAACCTACAAAATTTTAACCTGCCTCACCCCTGATCTCACCTCCCGGGCGGCTCCACCCAAAGCCACTAAAATCATTACTTTAGGCCTCGAAATACTTGAGGCTCCTGTATAGGTCGGAATCTGTCCCAGAATATTTAAGGCAAGGTAGTATTGAGGAAAGAATCAGTCGAGGTCGACCAGGAAGCAACGAGACTTGTGGTCAAGATGTCAATAATGGTCGAGGTCGAACACCGCAGATAAAGCTGTAACGGCTAGTTTTTAGAATAGGATATTAAAGAGAATATTCTAGTGGATATTCTCGACACTTGTACTATTAGAGTTTATTAGGGATATGTCCCACATAAATAAGAAAAAATGACATTGAATGAGGGTATGTGACATTCATTTAATAAGAACAAACTTTTGATAAAAGATTCTCTCTCTTATAAAGATACAAACACTACATTTTCATCAAAATTCTTATTCATATTATTCCACACTTTTCCATCGGATCCGAGAATAATTCGAACATTCTAGGATTTGTCTATCATTCATCATTGTCAGGAGGGACAATCATCTAGTTCATCCTTTATTGGGTGAACCACTTCTCCTATTTACTTAAATGCCATTTATTGTTATTTATTGCTAGTTCTTCCTCCATTATTGCTCATACTTTTTGGAACAGTTAATGCATTTTGTTATCAATCCACCATCATATCTGTGTAACGTTATTCATGTTTTCGGAACTTACACCTAGAGATATTATTATTAACTAAATTTAACCCATTATTATATAAACTCAACTATTTCAGCCGAAAGTTATATTTTTTGGTCAAATAATTTGGCGCTGTCTGTGGAGACTTCCTAGTTAAATTTTTAGTTTCCTCTAGATCTATAACTAACACGGATCGCTAACGTAAAAAAAAAAGAGCAAGAACAAGATCTCCTTTATTTGTATGCATAAACCCAATATGGCAGGTAACAGAGAAGAAAGGACGAGAATAATAAGTGACCTCCCAACCAACCTCATAAACATCATCAATGAGAGCTGTGAAACAATAGATGAAGACGCAACGCCCAATGCCTCCCCTAGGCGAGATGGGTCACCCCTCCTCACTGCAGCACCACAAAATCTCTTGGTAAGAGAGCCTCCACATCTATGGCAGAGGAGATGCCCCCAACCGTAAAAAAGCTCCTTGAAGCTTGGCTAATTGATACGCTAATCAACGTCCTCCATAAGCCTGCTCGGGACACGACTACAGAAATCGCAAGGAGTTGCATCGTACAACCAACAGACGAGCAGCATAACCAATTTCCTCCTCACCCAATGACAGGTATTACTCACAATGTCATTAGTAGTGCAGGTGACGACACTCTTACAACTATTTTGAAAAGGATGGAGGAAATGGAGAATGAGAACAAAGCACTACGAGACCAAATAGAGAACACCAAGAAAGGGTCGATAAGATACCGGTCACCCTTAAGCTCTTTCCAAAAAGAGATGCTAGCTGGTTCGTCGAGCAGCCGTACAGTGATGACGCTGCCTATATGCCACACCAAAAACCTTTTAAAATGCCACCCTACCTCAGGATATATGATGTCATGACCGACCCTGAAGATCATGTGACTCACTACGTTACTGCCGTAAAAGGCAATGACCTCGCCAAAGAACAAGTGTCTTCCATTTTGTTAAAATATTCGGTGAAACCCTCACATTAGGAGCGTTAACATAGTATTCACAAATACCTACGTGTTCCATTAAAACTTTCGAAGAGATGACCGACAAGTTTGTAATGGTCCATGTTGGGGCCAAGAAGGCCGAGGCGAGAGTAAACGACATATTTGCTATTAAACAGTCTCTGGGAGAGGGATTAAAGGACTTCCTCGCCCGGTTCAACCGAGTAAGGATGACCTTGCCGAACATATCAGAAGGGATAGCGGTCACAACCTTTCAAAACATGCTGAGCAGGAATTGTTCAAGGGTGACAAGAAAGTTATTAAGTCGACTCATGAAGTATCCTCCAACTACTTGGGATGAAATACACAAAGCGTATTGCGCTGAGGTCCGAGCTAACGAGGACGACCTTAATATACCAACTCATCAATTGACCTGGGTACAGGCCGAATCTAGAAAAGATCGTAAAAATGATACCAGAAAGGACCTTATAGCTCCATGACCCAAGAAGACATGAAATCTACCATATGTTAGAGCGGCCGTCGCGTCCTCCTCCCACCACAAAGAAGGCCTACCCAGATCAAGGATAGGGACTCATCGGAACAAAAGAGGTATGCCCCATTTATTATCCGCTCACAATTTTTGCATGTCACCTATAGAAATAGTCTACGCCTTGGAGAAGCTCGGACCAAAGGTGAAGTGGCCATAAAAGAGGAGGTCAGACCTGAGTACGAGAAAATCAAACACCCTTTGCGAGTTCCACCAAGAATGAGGGCACAAGACCGACGTTTGCATCGCCCTTAGATAGGAGGTCGCAAACATGCTACAATAAGGGCACCTCAAAGAGTTGCTGAGAGGCCGATAAAGGACCAACTTTGCCAGAGGACGTGAACAACATCAAGGACCGCCGAAACTGCCCTCACCAACCCACACCATCCACATGATCATCAGCAGTGGCGACTATGCTTCCATCAATAGTGTGAATTTCACCACAACTCACAAGCTCAAATGGTCAATGACCCACGAACGGTGTGATAAACTCGAAGAAAGTATCATCTTCGATAAGTCAGATACCAAAGGTTTGGTTTTCCCTCACTATGATGCCCTTGTTATCACTTTACAAATTTTAGATACCGATGTGAGATGCATTATGGAAGACGATGGGAGAGGCGAGTTCATTATACACCCTCGAGTATTTGCACAAATGAAACTCGGGGATAAGATAATGCCGTGTTGCATCACGCTAACTGGTTTTAACAATGAAGTTGAGCGACCATCTGGCAAATCACACTCCCCATCCTGGCTGGTGGCGTTACTCTGGAAACCACGTTCCACATCATGGACCAAGACACGTCGTACAATGCCATAATAGGGTGACCATGGAGACACACCATGAGAACCATCCCTTCCAGCTTATACCAAGTCATCAAATTCCCAACTCCATGGGGAATATTCAACATACAAGGGGAACAACACACATCCCAAGAATGCTACCGTATCACCCTAGACTGCACGGTTACTCAACAAATGAAGGACAAATAAAAAGGAGGCATAACAATCAATAGGGTCGAGGTAGATATGTGACAGAAGTGAGGACGCCCTCAGAGACCCCGATATGGTCGAAGCTGCGGGATCAACCATAGAAGACCTCTGTGAGCACGTGATTTTTGCCCTACATGAATTATTCCCATAAATTCAATACAAAATAATTTCTTTCAATGTTTGCAATTTTGGGGATTTTTGTGGCATTTTCTGTTAATTGTTTGCATTTTTTGTTTGCGCATTTTAATTAGTGAAAAATACAAAAATATGTCACATTTGCATTTAGGGTTGATTCTATATTTTAGGATTAATTAGAAAATTAATTGTCGCATAAAATGGAAAATCACAAAAATTAATTTAATTTGCACTTTTAATTTTAGCTTTGATGTTGAGTAGTTTTCTTTTGTTAATTTATTTTTAATTAATTGTGTTAATTATTTTTTTTTTTGGCAATCCGCTAGGCAAGTGCCTAGGGCTAAGGTTTTTATTAATAAAAGAACAGAAAAATACAACAAATAGGAAAAGTACAAATAAGGGGGACAATAACACCGGTATTGTTACCCATATGCCTTAGCTATATAATCACTCCTCTGCGCCTCACACTGCCTTATGATGACAGCCTCATGTAGAGGATTCATGGTGTAGCTGTCGGTAACGTCTCACGAGGGCATATAATCTCATAACCGTGTGGATGTTTTCCAAAGGCATAGGACCAAGGCAACACAAACCGGGCTAAACATTACCTTACTAATCCTATTGAGGCAAATAAAAAACCTCGCTTACTAATAAGCATGTAAAAAGAAAGAACTGGAAAGAACCAAATATTTAATGATCATCATAGAGTTTATAACATACTTTGTGATGATATTACAAATGAGTATACTAACATAATGGTAGAATAAAATGATGAAGGAATTAAAATGTTGTCCCTTCTTGTCCGAACTTGTAATTTCTTCAATTTGTAACTCTTTTTCATCACAATCCCAATTCTTCAAGATGTATTCAAAATTCATGATTTCTTTTTTGAACGATTGGACTTTGTTGATGTAGTTGGGGCGGCCTTCTTTTGTTTGGCAACTCTCATTGGAGGTTGCCTAACATTTAAAAAATCACAAACCTTGTCATCCCAACTATTCTTCCTTGTATGAGATTTGCAAATTTTTCCACTATGCATTGGTGATAAATCCCCTTTTCTTGTCATCTCTTCTCTACACTATTGTAACATTGCATCTTCTTCTCCTTGTTCAAAAAACTCTCTCCCTAAATTCACAGGTTGTGGTTCATTTTGAATCGTATCTAGTGACACCAAAGCAGATTCTCCAGTTGCCACCATTGCCTTACTTTGTTGTTGTCCAATGTGTTGTAATTTGTTGTTATTCCTACCTACAGGACCTGTGCTAGATGTAATAGGATTTACAGGTATGGAACTTACCATAGCTTACAAAAGCTTTCTCTTATCCTCTGAAATAACTGGTTTAGTGGTGACCAGTTGCTGCTGCCCAGTTTTTGCCCGATCAGCTGTAGGATGTGCAGCTTTAACAGTCTGCCTTGTATCCGCTGTTGCAGCTTGACTTGGACTTGTATTTGGGGAAAAACTCTTATCACCTATAGTAAGCTGCTTGGAAGAAGTTGCTACATGTTGAGGCAAAGTTCCAGCTAGGGCATTTTGAATTGCAGCACTAGGAGACATTCTGGGAACAAATGCAGGAGCATGGAGGTTTAATTTGCTCGTGGGGACTGCTGCAATTTTCCCATGAGACTTTGACTTAACTAGAGAGTCAAGCTCCTCACCCGCACTCTCCTGATCCACCTCCTCGTCACCTTCTTTAGCTGAGTATCCTGCAAAACCATCGCCACAGTCCTCCTCTTCATCTTCGTCTCGTTGATCTTGCCACAGTTTGGATGTAATAGCCTTAAGCCTCACGTTTGTTTGTATAACCTCGTTGTTATTCCCCGTTGACAACATAAACTGCCTAGATTCACCTTCTAATTCCCCAAACGACTCCGTAGATTGAGAAGGGATATCATATACGGAGGTGTTCAAAGTGACCATAGGTTCTTTCACAACAGTAGAATTTTTCATCATTTCATTCTGAGCATCTTTGATGATTTGTTCTACTTGAGGGTTGGAAAAATGCATTGTAGGTGCATTTGAACTGTGTGCCTCTGCCTTTTGCTTATCAACACGAAAAATGTCCTTCGAAATAGTGAGATGATCACCTATGTTCTTGGAATTTTGCTACTGCGTGTTATTGCGTAAAGGTTGTGGTTGCCCATTTTTTGGAGTTGTGTTCATCATCATAGCTGCTTGGGCATTCTCTACCTAAAATGCGACAATTAATTATCATTTTAGGTTTAATTAGTTTTTTTAGTTCTATGAATTAATTTTGATTTTAATTAATTTTCGAAAAAAAGAAGAAGAGCAAAAGGAAAAGGAATTTTGAATTAAGTTTGTATTTTTGGGCCAGCTTTTAAATTAAACCCCCAGGCCCAAATTTTCCAGTGCAAAATCCGGCTTACCCAGTCCATAACCCAGCCCCTGACCCGTCCAACCCAATCCGGTTACCCCTTCATCCAAAACGACGTCGTTTTGTTATCCTTTGATCTCGACCGTCGAGGTTAGTTGATGTGACGGTCCAGAACTAACCTCATTTTAATATATAACGGTTATAAGAGACTATTCCCCCTTACCCCTCACTCGTCTCTCTCAATACCCCATCCCAGAGACCAACTAGAAACCCTAGAAGCCGCCGGTGGATTCCCATCGCCATTGGTGGCGGCGCCACCTCAAATAGACACTAGACTTACACCAAATGTTCCCCTCCACCACCCCATCCCAGATCTCTGTTCAATTTCCTTCAAATATACCCAGAGCCTCTCGAATCTTAGTTTATAGGTGGAAACCCTAGCGCCGCCACAGTTTCTCCGGTGGCAACGCCGCCTCTGTTCAAACCCAAATTGACACCATAGGACCGTCTTCCCTCCCTCATTCCAAATCCTCACTCTGTGTCCTTCAAATCACCCAGGATCTGTTCGAATCTTAAATCCAAATAAACCCCTGATTCCCAAGATGTCCCCGGTTCGTTTTTGCTTGAAGATTTGGGTTCGTTTCGAGGTTATTCGTGTATTCTTATTAAGAACACACAATTAACATCGTAGCAGGCCAGAAAATCCGAAGAGTTTGAAGGTTCAAATCCTATTGCTCAAATCGCTCGAGTCCTAGTAGGTAATCTCGTTCTGCCTTCTTTGTTCAAATTAGTTTTCTTTCTGTTTTTCCCTTTACCCGTTTCTCTGTTTCTTCTTTTCTCCAGGATTCTTATTTATTTTTTTATTTTTATTTCTTGTTTCCATTCAGTCATGCATGTTTAGTTTTGAAAATTGTTTTAGTCAATTTGGTTAGTGTCTGTTTAGCAAGACATTTAGTTAACTGGTTAATTGTGAAAATGTTCCTTGGGCCTACGATTTGTTTGAGCTTGCATATTTTATTCTGCTCATTAGTTCTACCTGTAGTTCTTGTGTTGGGGCTTTTGAATTAGAATTGGGGCCAAGGGGAAGGGATTGGCCCAGTTTTGAATTGGAACCTTGGGTCAAATTGACCCCAACTCATTTGAGTTCAAGGTAAAAACAGGGCAATTAAGGGTTAGTTTGGGTAAAAGACATAGAGAATCTCTGAGTTAACTACTAAGAAGTTGACTAGAAGCTGCAAAATGTACTAACTTGATCCACAAGTCAGTAATTCGGAGGCCCTTTAAGCAAAAGGAAAAGCTGAAAATGACTAAAATGAAATAAACTAAACCCCAAAGCTGCCCTAGTAACTTGCCTATAAAGGCATAGTTACTTGCAACTCAATTCAGATTTTTAAGAGCTAAGAATCCTAAAAAATCCTCAACGGCTGAAAACTCTAAGGAAAACACTGTTCCATTGAATGTTAGCTCGATAATCTGAAATCCTTCTCCCCTTGAATCAATTTCCTGAAGGTTTGGACTTTGAAATGGCTTGAGATTTAGTCATTAAGCTAGGTTTTGGTGTTTTCTTGTTTGAAAGTGTGTTTGATACTGGAATCTGGTCTGCTGAATTGTATTTTCTAGGTTTGAGCTTTTTTTGGTGCACTGTTTCATTGGATTTAAATTCGACTCTGCTGTTTGTTACTACTGCTGGACCTTTGATTACCTTGCTGTTGTTTTCTTCACATTTTTAGGTATGTAAAGACATTTGAATCTTGAGTAAATGTAGATCTGAAGTTTTATGGAATCAAGCTGAACTGGCTATTTTGTTCCTTCGGGCAGAGGCTATTGGTGTTCCTGTGATTTCTGCACATTTTTCTCGTTAATTATCATGAGTAGTTAGTTATATAGTTTATAGTATATTTCATTTTTAGCCTTTGAGTTTGCACCTATGTGTTGTAAGTGATGTTGGACTGTTACAGTGATGGTTTTGAATAGGTTTGAATGTAGTGAGTTGTCTCCTCTTTATTTGATATGAATAGTCACTGTTTTGGGGTATTAATCTCATGCTTAATTTGGGTTTGAAATGCTAGGGGGGTAATCAGGGTATTACTAAAGTGGTATCAAATAACAAGTGGGTAATTCTAGTTAGAGTGGATGTAGAAGTTTAAAAAATTCAGTCAATTGGTATATGTGCAATTAAGTTCATATAGAGTTTGTATGATGAAGGTGTGGGGTGGTGACTATTTCATTTATTTTCTTCTTCAATTCAAACTTTGCTGAAATGTTGACATATGTGTATTTCATCCGTTTGTTTAAGTTCAAGTCAGTGCTAAGCTTAGTCATTATTCTCATAATCTGAACCTCTCACTTCAGATGTGGTGTTGCATTAGGTTTTGATATTCAGTTGGAGTGCGTGTATTCTTTTTGTTAATACTGAATTGGTGGCTCAAAATGGGATAAACGTATACGTTGATTTTCTTTAATAAACATGTAAGTCTGTTGTAAATTAATGGATTTGGGGAGTTAATCAATGAAAAAGGGATGAAGATTTCATTATAGCAAAATGTTGTGGTTTGATGGGGATTACCATTTGTCTTAGCTTTGTGTGTTTTTCTGGATCTGAGAGCTTGGACTCTTCATTATTTGTTATGGGTTTGAGCTCCTGGTTTTCCATTTCTCGTTGAAACTGGGGCTCGTCCAGGCCCAAACTCGAAGGTTCAAATGCGGTTTTGCCTTATGTAGTTAACTGGATTCGATCTCTACCATTCTAGTCGTTGTTTCTTTTGAACGCATGTCCTGGGGATTCGAACTAGGGACCTTACTCTTTGCTGAATCTGCTTGTCTTGATTTGGGCTCATTTCTGGGCCCAAGCCTGATAGCTTCTTTGAATATGATTTGGGCTGCAATTTCGACTCATGTAATGCCCAGTTCAAGCGCTAGCTGGGGAGCCCGTTTGCGGCTTTTGATTGTTAGATAAATGACCCTTGAGAACCTTTAACCATATTTAGTGTTAGTCCTTTAAATGAATTTGGGGCGTGCCATATTAGGGACAATAATAGTTTATGGCCCTCGCAAAGTTAACAAACGCGTAGTTGCTTTAGGAACGTGATTTTAATAATATTGCCTTCTTAAACTCGGGTGTGCACTTCATGTGACCCAAATCAAAAATCATAAAACGTTGAATAAAATATGTTTAGGATTGCGGGTGCATTTCATGTGGCGCGATCCAAAAACATGTTTTAAACGACGTTCAATCTTCTTTAAAATTAAATAAAAGCGGGTTTAAAGTTAAAATTTGCACATAGGTTCAAAATGTTCTAAAATCAGATAATTAAGCCGATTATAACAATTGAGAGACCGTGCTAGAACCACAGAATTCGTAAATGCCTAACACCTTCTCCCGGGTTAATAGAACTCCATACTCGGATTTCTGGTTCGTGGACTGTTGAACAGAGTCAACCTTTTCCTCGATTCGGGATTCAACCGGTAACTTGGGACACCATAAATCTCCCAAGTGGAGACTCTGAATCTTTAAATAAACAAATCCCATTTCGATTGTTCTTTAATTGGAAAAACTCTTGTATACTTATACCCTTTATGAGGGTGTAGTAAAAAAGGAGGTGTGACAGCTCTGACGACTCTGCTGGGGAGCGAACCCAGAATCTCTGGTTCAGGGTTCAAGAATTCGAGCTTAGAATAATTGTTATAGATGGCTTTATCTATTATCTGATTTTGTTACATGATTTGGGCCTAATGTGCTAATGGGTTGCTTTTACCGCTTTGATATTCCTTGAACTGTATATAAACTGTTGCGAAATCCCTCTTCTCTTTAGGTCTTCTAAATCATAAAGAGGTGTGCACTTCATGTGACTTCTTTTCTATTAGAGTCATATTCCAAATTTAGAACGAGGTTCGGACAAGTTGCAAAGCCGGTGAAGCTTCTGTATTCCCGGTACGCTGCCCCCCCCCGGCTCGAGTTGTCCGCTCGAGTAAGCCAGGTCTAGAACAATTAAACCCAGGATTTAAACTTAGTATAACAAGACCTCATGCCGGATCCCTAGTATGAACGTTTGTTTGCATCATGTGCATTTTGACTTAGGAGACTCAACACAGGGGTTGGGTCTGTCTAGGACAGGTGCACCCAAAATAAAAAGACCATCCGGATGCATCCTACTTGCTACTTGTGCACTTATTTGCTTCGGATTTGCATGCCGTCCAGCTTTTGAATAAAAGGAGAGAATTTGGAAAAGAAATGACAGTATGAGGGTTAAAGAGAGTTAATCGCCTGTTTTGAAAAAAACTAATGTCCAAATAGTGTCGAAACTCTGCTGAATTTTTGAAAAAATGAAAGAAAAAGAGAAGGGAAAAGTCTTTGTTTTCAAAAAATATTTTGTTTTATTTGCCAATGAAAAATAAAAAAGAAAAAAAAAGGTTTTGTTTTCAAAAATATAGTTTGTTTTATTTGCCAATGCAATGAAAAAAAAAGAGTCTTGTTTTCAAAAATAGTTTGTTTTATCTGCCCGAACTACGCCAGTTTGATTCTCACAGGATGTGAGATACGTAGGCAACCCCCATCGGGTCCAACTTCCTTTTTTGCGTAAGTAGACAAAAGAACAAAAAATTTACTTTAATTTAAAAATAATTAGGGTGATGCCATTCTTGTCAGAAATAGCCGAATGTCTCTAAAAGGGCGTCGGAAGGCTGTTTTTGCAAAAAACAACCACTTTTGGTCACTTTTAAAGGTTTTGGCTGATTAACTGACACAACTTTAAAATCTTCGTTTTTGAAGTGCTGAAAGGCCGTGTTGGTAAGACCGGATGTTTTGTGAAAATTTTGAAAAATGGTCATTTCTCTTAAGTCAAAATGAGTCATGGTTTTCTTTTAATTAAAATCACCTTAATAAATGTGCAGGATGAGCACAAATCAAAATGAACCTTTCTCAGTCCGTGAAGATATCCCTTTGGAGCTACATATGTGGTGGCATGATTTGGGGGGCGACAGCAGGAAAGTTGTGACAAAAGAATTGGGTGGTCTTATTGGGCTTTTGAAGGTCAAGCCCAAAAAAGACATGATTGAGGCCTTGATACCATTTTGGGACCCAACATATAATGTGTTCTACTTTGTGGATTTCGAGTTAACTCCTACGCTAGAAGAGGTAGCAGGCTATGCCGGTTTCAAAGGGAATCTCAGAAGTCAATACCCGATAGCACCAAGAACAGTGACCCCTCACAAAATTTTGGACTTGTTAAGCATCCGTCGGGACATCCGAGACGGAAATATGGCCAAAGGATTTTGTACCTTCTACTTTCTGTATCGACGTTACAGGAATCCCCGTGGCTTCAAAACGCCAGATACCGGTCTTACTCACGCGGGAAACCAAGACAAGTGGGAAGCTCGGAGAGGATTAGCTTTCATAGTAGCGTTCCTGGTATTTTGATTTGCCTTAGAAAAGACGGGAACATAGAGTTGGGACTTGTAGGGATAGCCGATTTTATGATAAAAAAGGCAAATGGGACTATAGTGCCGCTGATCTTGGCAGAAATTTACCGAGCACTGACCCATTGTCGAGAAGGAGGGAAGTTCTTTGAAGGGTGCAATATGCTATTACAACTATGGATGGAGGAACACCTTTGCCACCGTCCCAGATACTTGAATTGTGGTATGACTGGTCTTGAATGCATCGAAAACAAGAAAAGCGGGTAGAGGGTTATGAGTTCCCGGACGGTATGGAAGCATGGCATGCTCATTTGAGATCTTTGACCGCAAATAAGATCGAATGGACATTCGGGTGGCTCTCGGTCAACGAAGTAATCTATATGTCGGCTGAGGTGTGTTTTTTGCTGTTGATGGGTCTTCGGAGTATCTAGCCTTATGCTCCGCACAGAGTCTTACGTCAGTTAGGCCAATACTAGACCATCCCATACAATGAAGATTTGAGTCGGCAAGCCATTGAGTTAGATCCAAAAGCTGCCTTCCCAGAAGAGAAAGTGGGCCGGATTTGACATCAGTGCAGATTCTTAGGGCCTAATACTCAAGTATGAGACCTATCCAGAGGTGAGGTGGAGCCTAGTTATACTTCTTGGTATGGTAAAAGATCCCGAGTTCAACATGAACCTGACAGGCCCGCAAAGAGACCCCATGTCCAACAATTCACCGACGGAGCACAGGTTTAATGGGACTGGCTGACCAAAGAAAATGAGTACAGGGCTACCATAAGCAAATTGAAAAAGCAAGTTAGAGAACTTCAATTCGAGAATAACTTGCAAGTCGCGGCGGATGAAGGAGAAAAGAAAAATCTAGCCAAAGAAAATGAGGCCCTTCGAGCACAAATTCAGAAAATGAAAGTAGTGGCAGAAAATCCAGCCCGAAGCGACAGAGATGAAAAACTCATAGCTAACCTAAGGCAGAAAGTAAATGACTATAGTTTTGATTTGAAAAAAGCAGAAAGTGAACTAGCCAAGGCTTGAAAGAAATTGGCTAAAAATGCAGATGAACGAGTACGCCTGGTTAAGCAGTTGAGAGAAAGGTACGGCGATGAGGTCGTAGGGTTAAAGAAAAGGGTCATCGCCACGGAAAACAAAATGATCAAATAGGAAAAAGACTTCAAAGTTGAAAGGGAACATTGTTATACAGCATTGGCGCAATTAGAAATAGATTTGCAACAATTTCAGGAGCAAAATCATGCGGGTGAACAAACTTTGGAAGCTAGGGCCCAGCAGATTGGGCGTTTGTTATAAGAAAAAGGCGTCATAAGAGAGAGAATTAGAAACATCGATGACTACATCGTTATGAAGTGCCAGATCTGTGAGGATGTGACTCACACTACCTTCTTTGCAGTAGTAATGACATTTGTTAAACAGATAATGAACGACTTGGATCGACTTCAAAGGGAGCTTGCATATAGGCCCGCGGCGAGACCGAATGATGTCCCGCGGGCACCAAGAGCATTGATGTATTCATGATTTTTCCGTTTGAGTCTGCATTTCCCTTTTGTTAGCATCTGTCAGTCATGTTGAGTTTGTATTTTCTTTCTGCTAGAGTCCGTCAAATTGTTTTTGAGTCTGTATTTTCTTCTGTTGGAGTATGATGTTTATTTTCGGAGTCTGTATTTCATCTTTGCATCGAAATCTGTTAGTCTTTTGGAATTTGTTAGTTTTGAGTTTTGTAATGGAAGCATTTGTTTTTTTATGAAAACTGAAAATCCCAAAAAATGTTTTATTTCACACTTAGCTCCAAAAACTATGCTTGGTCTGATTCATGCAGGATCATGATACGTAGGCAATCTCCGTAGGATTCGACCGTAACCGAGTAAAGACAAAAAAGAGAAAAAAAGAAAAGAGAGAGCGGAAAAACAAGAGAGAAAAGAGTGAAAATAAAGATCAAGAGAGAATAAAAACAAAGAGAGAATGAAAGGAAGGGAAAGAAAGAAAAGTGGGAAGTTTGCAATCGAAAGTAAGAAAAGGCCGGGATGACGCATGCAATCGATCAAATACATAATAGAGATGGTTAACTGTTTAGGTGCATTCATGCCTAATGTGCGGTTACCAATCTGTTAAAACCTAATCGCTAACAATGTTGTTGTTGATGTATTGAGTTTCAGGCAGATGGTTAGTTGATTGGCATTCTGGCAACTCACTCATACAACACCCGATTGAAAGACAGGCTGAATATGGCCAACCAAGAACCGGAGACCAGTATTGTTGACCCGTCAAAAGAAGTGGAAGAATTGGACGTTAATGCAATGAGGGAAGAAATGTATAAGCTAAAGCAACAGATGGCTGAAATGTACCAAGCCTTGGCGAAGGGGCATCCATCACCGGTTTATCCCGCCAACCCTGCTTATATCCCACCATCGGCCCAACCTCAGGAGCCTCCCATTGTGAACTCATCTCCAGCCTTTCCCCTCTACCAACAATGCCATGGCGCCACTTCCCATACTTCTCAAGCTCCACCACCCAAACAAGTCCCATACCCTCCCCCACTAATTACACATGTTTTTGTGGGACCTCCACCTGCTACATTACACCGATCTTCCAGTGAACACCTGTTCCAAACTCACGACAACCAGTACTATCCCCCTGAACCCACCTTCAAAGTTCCACAACCATATCCTTACACTCCTCATCTTGATCTCCCGGCAGAGACCGAGAAACCACCCAAAAATCTCGAGCATGAAGAAATGATCAGAAATGTTAAAAGCTTAGAATAGTCGTTCCGAGATATGAGGGGGTTGGGAGGTCAAGTAAGTGTGGACTATAAGGATTTATGTCTGTTCCCAGATGTTCAAATGCCAGCAGGGTTCAAAATGCCCAAGTTTGATCTGTACGATGGGCATGGTGACCTAGTAGCATACTTAAGAGGATTTTGTAGCAAAATGAGAGGAGCAGGTGGAAGAGATGAATTGCTGATGGCATATTTCAACCAAAGCCTGAGTGGATCGGCCTTAGAATGGTATACCAGACAAGATCACAACAGGTGGTACACACGGGCCGATTTGGCCCAAGCCTTTGCCTGCCATTTTTAGTACAACCTCGAAATTATCCCAGACCGTCTGTCATTGACAAAGCTTGAGAAGAAGCCCGGTGAGAGCTTTAGGGAATACGGATTTCGGTGGAGAGAGCAAGCAACGAGGGTTGACCCTCCGATGAAAGAAAGCGAGATGGTTGATTATTTCTTGCAGACTTTGGAACCCACTTATTTCGGTCACTTGGTGTCAGCAGTAGGTAAGTTCTTTAACGAAGTCGTAAAAATGGGAGGCATGGTTGAAGAGGGACTCAAGTCCAACAAGATCATGAGTTATTCAGTGATCAAAACGACCACTCAGGCCATTCAAAATGGTACTAGAGGTGTGCTCGGGAAGAAGAAGAAGGAGGATGTTGCGACAATTGAGTCAGGATCTTGGGTTGGATCCAGGAACCTTCCCCGTTACTACAACCAGCTGCGACCCTATCCCCAAACTTACCCCCACACTCCATATAACCTACCACAACACTATTACCCACCGCCAGATCCCCATTTTTCTGTCCATCATGCACAAACCTATACCCAACCTCCCGCTCACTCACAATGGTGTGCGCCAGCTCCACAAAGTCCGTACCAAGCTCCACAAAATAACTATCCACCCCCAAAAGCCTACAGTAATCCTCCTGGAATGGGTTTTTGAGGCAACCAAGCCTTTAAGAATGAGAGGTTGCAGAAGACCCCATTGGGAGAATCATATGCTAGTCTATTCCACAGACTGAGACAGTTGGGTATGTTGAATCCGATAGAGGCTAAATTGCCTAATCCTCCTCCCAGAAATCTTGACCGCTCGGTGAGTTGTGAGTATTATTCAGGGGCCCCAGGACATGATACAGAGAAATGCTGGAAATTGAAAATAGCCATTCAAGAACTCATTGACACCAACCAAATTGAGGTCCAAGCTCCGAAGGCGCCCAATATCAATCAGAATCCCTTGCCAACCTATCATGAAACAAATATGATTGAGATAGTCCATAAGGGAGGGGAGCCTAAGAAGCCTTCGCAAACCGTCATGATGATTCGGGCTAGTGAAGCCAGGTCATTTAAAAAGTCAACAAGTGAGAAGTTTGTGATCAAGTTGAACAGGGCAAACAATGAACCATCTGTGGAGGTCAAGAAGGGGTCCTCAAGTGACGTTGCAGGAAAACATGAAATAGCAAAAGTGGTTGTGCTAGGAGTGACGAACAATCCTGTGGTAATTGTGAAGGGAGCCCCTACAGATCCTGTCATTATCAAATCGGTAATTCAATCATCGATAGTTAACAGCAAGGCAGTCCCATGGAATTATAAATGAGTGACAGTAACTTACAAGGGGAAAGAGGTTAGAGAAGAAGTGTGTGAGACCCATGGTTTGACTCGATCGGGGAGATGCTTTGCCCCCGAAGAGTTGAGAAAAGCTAAGACATCAAAAGATAATCCAGTGTAGGTCAAGAAAGCTGTGACCGAGGAAGAAGCAGAGGAGTTCTTGAGAAAGATGAAAGTGCAGGACTATTCCATTGTGGAGCAGTTGAGGAAAACACCGACTCAGATTTTGTTATTGTCATTATTGATCCATTCCGACGAGCACCGTCGGGCTTTGATGAAGATCTTGAATGAGGCTCACGTTCCTGACAAAATCTCATTAAACCACTTGGAAAAGATAGCTAACAAGATATTTGAGGTAAACATAGTCACTTTTTCTGATGATGAGTTGCCCGTGGAGGGTACCGAGCATAATGGAGCCCTCTATTTGACGGTGAAATGCGAAGATTCCGTGGTTACTCGGGTACTGGTTGACAATGGGTCTAGCGCGAACATTTTTACTCTCTCCACATTGAACAAGCTGAAAGTGGAGGATGAAAGAATTTACAAGAACAGTATCTGCGTTCGGGGATTCGACGGTGGAGGGAAAGATTCAGTCGGGGACATAGTGCTTGAGCTCACAATAGGGCCAGTTGAATTTACTATGGAATTCCAGGTGCTCGATGTGGCTGTTTCCTATAATCTGCTGTTGGGATGACCTTGGATTCATGCTGCCAAAGCGGTCTCGTCTACTCTGCATCAAATCATCAAGTTTGACAGGGATCGACAGGAAATTGTCGTACACGGCGAGGATAATTTATGTGTGCCCAATGATGACATTGTTCCGCTCATAGAGGTTGAAGACGACAAAGGGCCATGGGTTTATCAGGTTTTTGACACGGTAGCGGTGGAGAAAGTTCCTGAAGGGAAGTGCGTACCAACTCCAGGGATAGCTGCTGCGTCAGTCATGGTAGCCGTTGAAATGTTGAAAAATGGTTTTGTATCGGGCAAAGGTTTGGGCGCATCTATGCAAGGTATCGTACACCGGTTTCTCTTCCTAAAAACTTGGATACATTTGGTCTGGGGTTCAAGCCCACACTCACAGACGTGAGAAGAGCTAGAAAAATGAAACAGAAAGCATGGGCATTGCCAAAGCCAATCCCGCATCTGTCCAGATCATTCGTCAGGTCGGGTATCAGAAAGCAACTATTGTCAAAGGTTCCTGGATCACTGATTGGTGCCGATGGAGACTTGGAGAAGGGGTTCGAAAGGTTATTCGCTGAGGTTAACATGGTTGTGGTCGGGGAAGGGTCCAGCAAGGCAGATGTGCAATTCGTGGGACCATGTGAAAAAGTCAACAACTGGGAAGCTACTCCTCTTCCTACCTGGAGGGAGTCTTGGTAGTGGGTTTTGATTTTCTTTTAGTTGTCTGGATTATTCCAGGGTCTGTAATTTAGATATTATGTTCCATCTAGTTGGATGTGTTAAAACCCTATTATCTTTAAATTCAATGAAATACAATTGTTCCTTTCCCTTCATTTCTTCTAATTTTATTTTTGTTTTCTTCTTTTGTACATTTCTTTTTATGCTGATATCAATGACATGACATGCATGAGGAATCTTCGGCCTAGTTTTAAAAGCCAATCTAACTCTGAAATAATAATACAAGAAATTGAGTGTGATGACGAGTTGATATTTGATGATGATGAGGCCTATGAAGAAATTAGTAAGGAACTAAGTCATTTCAAAGAAAAGCCCAAACCTAACTTGAACGATATAGAAGCAGTTAATCTAGGGGACCAAGATAATGTCGGTGAAACTAAAATAAGTGTCCATCTGGAACATCAACTCAGGAAGGAGATAATTAAAGTACTGTTCGAATACAAAGATGTTTTTGCATGGTCCTATGATGACATACCGGGTCTAAGCACTGATCTAGTGGTTCACAAGTTGCCCACTGACCCGGCATTCCCTCCTGTTAAACAGAAGCTGAGAAAGTTCAAAACGGATATGAGTGTAAAGATCAAAGAGGAGGTCACCAAGCAGTTCGATGCCAAAGTCATTCGGGTCACCAGGTATCCCACCTGGTTAGCCAATATTGTGCCTGTGCCAAAGAAGGATGGCAAGATTAGGGTGTGTGTCCACTATCGGGATCTCAACAAGGCGAGTCCAAAAGACAATTTCCCGTTGCCGAACATCCATATCTTGATTGATAATTGTGCCAAACATGAGATTAGTTCTTTTGTGGATTGTTACGTGAGTTATCATCAGATCTTAATGGACGAGGAAGATGCAGAAAAGACGACATTCATCACGCCGTGGGGAACGTACTACTATCGGGTCATGCCATTTGGCTTGAAAAATGCCGGGGCAACCTACATAAGGGCAATGACAACAATATTCCATGATATGATACACCAGGAAATCAAGGTGTACGTGGATAATGTGATCGTGAAGTCTAGAAAGCAGTATGACCATGTCAGGGATCTGAGGAAGTTCTTCCAAAGGCTTTGCAGGTACAATCTTAAGCTCAACCCGGCAAAGTGCGCTTTTGGGGTGCCATCTGGAAAGTTGTTGGGGTTCGTAGTCAGCCGCCGAGGTATTGAACTGGACCCATCGAAAATCAAGGCCATCCAGGAATTACCACCTCCGAAAAATAAGACCGAGGTGATGTGTCACGACCCAAACTACAGGGCCATGACTAGCACCCGACCATACTTGCCGAGCACCAACGTACATTTCATCTAACCTTCTTTATTATCTTTTAGGGCTGGCGAGATCAATATAAATGGTAGACATGGATCATGGACAAACAACCATAAAATATGATGGCATGAACATACATAACATAGGATGACCATACAATCAAGACACTATATATATATGGTACGAGCTACCACACTACCATGAAAGACTATACAACAAAAACCAGCCGACAAGGCATACCAAACTATACATGAGTCGACACCCGTCTATGAGCCTCTAAAGGAACATAAATGCTGCAACATAGCCGGAACAGGGCCCCGACATACCCATAATGTCTATAACAAAAAATGCATACCAAGACCGCGACAAGTCCGGAGAAGGGATCTCGCCAATCACCGCTGAACTGGACAGCTTACTGTGGTGGGGGAGCTGCACCTTCCTGTCTATTAGGGCCTGCAGCACGGCATGCAGCATCCACAAACAAAAGGACGTCAATACGAATAAAGTACTGAGTATATAAGGCAGGGAACCATAAATACGAACAATAATGTAAGCAGGGATAGATAATATACAACCCGGAATATCTGAGTACCTCTGAGGGCTACTGACATGAAATGCATGATACATATGTATGCATATATAAACTTTTAAAATATACGCCTCTGTGGTCATCATCATCATCATCATATCGTACCCAGCCATAATAGGCTTGGTAAAAATGTACCCGATCGTCATAAGGCTCGGTAGAATCGTACCCGACCACGTGGAGCTCGGTAAAACCCAACGGATTAGTGATTGCACAATAGGTGCCGTACCCGGCCGACTGTAGCGCGGCTCGGTATAGTAAACTAGATACATATATATATAATCATACTCGACTCATGGAATCACATTCTAAACCTTTCGGAGTGACGTAAGGTCGGTATCCTCTATACACATTATTAGGACTAACTCTTCACTATGAACCTTATAAGATTCAGGAAGTACCAACAACATTGATAACATAAGAATAAGAGAAGCAACATTAACATCAATCGTTCCATAAGAGGGAAAACAATGTAAGTACTGCTAGCTTCTAAGAGTAGAATATCTTTGGAAGCTCGTTCATTACATTATGTACAATCGGAGTCATGCAAAAGAAGGAAAGGGATAGCCTCACATAGCTTGTATATACTGCCCCAATCGCAAGCTATGCAATTGTCACAACTCCTTAGTCTACAATAAGAGAAACAATACTATCATTATCATTTAAGCGTCATAACTATTACGTATCGATCACAACCTATTTTACGTTGAAACGGATAGCACCTCCCCTATATATATGACTTCACACCATTCAAAACAATCACCAAACATCCCAGACAACATCAATAATAAACATATTAAGCCTCCCAAAACAGTCCACGCACAACCTAATTACATCATACATACGACGACCACCGTAGTCGTGTCAAACGACCCGAAAATGTTACGAATAACTATCAGCCCAAAACCCTACATATATATGGTGTTTATCCACACCCTTCCACCTCCAAAACTCCACAAAATAGTAGTAAAACACGCATCCCAACAACAACACAAAACAGTCCGCTACAAGTGAATAACTCGAACTCACGGCTTCCGATCACCGTCCCGTGAGTTCTTACATGTATAGAACAAATTACCATGAATTCACAGCAGAGAAAAATGTATGAAAGATGACAGTAACTTACCTTAATTATTCGATAACTCAGCCCTTCCCTTGGTTCTTCAAACTCTAGGTTTTACCTTCAAATAGAACTTGAAAGAGAGGGAAAATCGATTAGGATTTGTGTGGGATTTTTTGGGAGGAGTTGTACGGGTTAACTTTGGTTTTAAGGGTCTGAAATATGTATGAAATAACTAAGTTCATAACCCCTTAAAAGTCCTCTCTTGGCCGACTTAGGTCTTTTAATTTTGTCCTATCATTTTGGCAAGTAGGTGATGCACCTACTTGTCATCTACCAATCTGCGCAGGCTTGCGAAAGTATGAATATATCTATACTCCGAGATCGTATTGACAAATGGTTTAATGCGTTGGAAACTAGACTCATAGATCTTTAATTTTATGGGTATATAACCCCGTAATTCCTTGTAAATTGGGAGCAATGATTAGAAACATTTGACCTAATGTTTAAGTAAAAGTATGAACCTAAGTTGCGACAACGTTTGTCGACTTTTGTTTCACAACTCGGTTGACTTCAAAACTTATGATAGGATATTATATGATTCAAATACCTTAATACATTACCTCTTGAGTGTATTAAGAACCTCTAGGTTTACCTAAAAATACGAGTTACAACATCCTTGATTCGTTTAACTTCTAATACTTATTAATCACCCTTATACACCCTTGTATCACTAATATATAGAATGAACTAACGCATGTGGATATGGGTTGTAACACCCTCCCCCCTTAGGAACATTCATCCCCGAATGTAAGGGTTCAGGGGAGTTTAAATCATCGTTGATTCCGGTCAAGTTTCTCCCATAAATAGAGGAAAAACTTGCAAGTGGTTAACTCAACGTATGGCCTTACAAGAGTATGCAAAGCATTATGGACATGTACATTATCTGTATATCGCCATTTTGTATTAAGGAAGAGTATTCTCAAGTTATTGCTTACCTCATAGAGCCATTTCACCTTCTAATGTATCATGTGTTCCACCAGCATCCTTGTTATCTTCATTCTAGAATAGGTACGGGTATTTAGACTTCATCTCCTTTTCTTCTTCCCATGTTATTTCTTCCATATTCTTGCTCCTCCACAATACTTTGATGGAAGCTACATCTTTTGTTCTCAGCTTGCGGACTTGTTGATATAATATAGCCACTGGCACTTCTTCATATGATAGGTCCTCTGTAACCTATACATCTTTGATAGGGACGACTCGAGAAGGGTTTCCAATACATTTCCTCAATATAGATACATGGAATACCGGGTGGACAAATTCCAATTCGGATGGAAATTCTAACTCATAAGCAACCTGTCCAATCCGTCGAAGAATTTTATACGGCCTGATATACCTTGGACTCATCTTACCTTTCTTCCAAAAACGCATAATACCCTTCATTGGTGAGATCCTCAGGAAAACCCAATCACCAACCTCAAACTCCAGATCACGACATCAGACATCAGAATAAGATTTTTGCCTGCTTTGTGCCATCCTCAATCGCTCCTATATCACTTTCACCTTCTCAATAGCTTGGTGAATCAAATCTGGCCCATATAATTCTGTTTCACCGACTTCGAACCATCCAACTGGTGATCTACATCTTCTCCCATATAGTGCCTCGTATGGGGCCATTTTAATACTAGAATGGTAGCTATTATTGTAGGCGAATTCTATGAGTGGAAGATGGTCATCCTAATTTCCCTTAAAATCTAGAACACATGCTTGTAGCATATCTTCAGTGTCTAAATGGTACGTTCAGCCTGTTCGTTAGTCTGCGGATGAAATGCAGTGCTGAGATTCACTTGTGTGCCTAAGCCCTTCTGAAAAGACCTCCAAACGTTAGCTGTAAATTAAGCTCCTTGGTCTGATATAATAGATACCGGCACACCATGAAGCCTAACAATCTCCTTGATATACAACTTCGCATAATCTTCAGCCGTGTAAGTTGTCTTAACTGGTAGAAAATGGGCACATTTTGTAAGTCGATCAATTATCACCCAGATGGAGTCAAACTTATGATAAGAGCTAGGTAATCCAATAATGAAGTCCATATTAATCACCTCCCATTTCCAGGTCGGAATCTCTATATTCTGAAGCAATCCACCGGGTTTCTGTTGTTCTATCTTTACTTGTTGACAATTGGGACACTGGGCTACAAATTCTGCAATAGACTTCTTCATGTTATCCCACCAATACTGCTCCTTGATATCATGATACATCTTTGTCGAGCCGGGATGGATGGAATATCGGGATTGATGAATCTCATTCATAATCTTCTCTCGCAACCCTGCCACATTAGGCACACATAATCGGCCCTGGTATCTCAGTGCCCCATCTCTTCCGATCTCAAAAGTCATACTTTTACACTGCTGAATGCTCTCTCTTAATCGTACTAAGATAGGATCTTCATATTGCCGTGCTTTTACCTCGGCTACCAAAGATGATTCTGATGTATTCTGTACAGTAACACCTCCGTCATCAGAGTCTAACAATCTGATTCTCATATTGGCTAGCTGGTGAAGCTCTTTAGTCAACCCCCATCTACCTGCCTCAATATGTACTAAGCTTTCCATTGATTTATGGCTGAGATCGTCGGCCACAACATTGGCTTTATCGGGATGATACAATATCTTGACGTCGTAGTCTTTCAGTAATTCAAGCCACCTACGCTGCCTCAAATTCAACTCTTTCTGCTTGAAGATGTATTGTAAACTCTTGTGATCTGTGTAGATGTCAACATGGACGCCGTATAAGTAGTGCCGCCATATCTTCAAAGCATATATTACTGCAGCCAATTCCAAATCATGGGTTGGATAATTCTTTTCATGCTTCTTCAATTGTCTTGATGCATAAGCAATCACATTCCCATGCTGCATCAATACGCACCCCAAACCTATACCTGAGGCATCACAATATACCACATAACCTTCTGTTCCTTCAGGAAGAGTGAGCACTGGTGCAGATGTCAATCGATTCTTCAGCTCCTGAAAACTACGTTCACAAGTGTCAGACCACTGGAATTTGGTAGCTTTTTGTGTTAACTTAGTCAATGGTGATGATATAGAGGAAAATCCTTCTACAAACCGCCTATAATATCCTGCTAGCCCTAGGAAGCTGCGGACTTCTGATGGTGTTGTAGGTCTCGGCCAATTCTTTACTGCATCGATCTTCTGAGTGTCGACACTAATACCCTCGTCAGATATCACATGGCCAAGGAACGCTACTGAGTTCAGCCAAAATTCACATTTGGAGAGCTTAGCATATAACTTACGATCCTGAAGCGTCTGTAATACTATCCGCAAGTGGCCCGCATGTTTCGCCTCCGAATGAGAATATACTAGAATGTTATCAATGAATACAATCACAAACACATCAAGATAGGGCCTAAATATAGTATTCATGAGATCCATAAAAGTTGTTGGGGCATTTGTTAGCCCGAACGACATCACCAAGAACTCAAAGTGCCCGTATCTTGTCCGGAAGGCCGTCTTTGGAATATCCTTCTCCTTAACCCTCACCTGATGATACCCTGAACGTAAATCAATCTTGGAGAAATACTTGGCACCCTGGAGTTGGTCAAACAGGTCATCAATTCTTGGAAGTGGATACTTGTTCTTTATAGTAAACTTATTCAACTGTCGATAGTCGATACACATCCGTAATGACCCATCTTTCTTTTGCACGAATAGGACTGGTGCACCCCAAGGTGAAGTGCTAGGTCTAATGAAGCCCTTATCCAGCAAGTCCTTCAACTGCACCTTCAACTCTCGCAACTCTGCCGGGGCCATTCTGTATGGAGGGATAGAGATCGATTGAGTGTCAAGCAACACATCAATGCTAAACTCAATCTCCCTTTCAGGAGGAAGGCCTGGGAGTTCATCTGGGAAAACATCTGGGAATTCGTTGACCACGAGGATTGATTGTAAAGTAGGCGGTTTCGCCTCCGCATCCCTAACGCGAACGAAATGATAAATGTAACCTTTTGAGATCATTTTCCTTGCCTTAAGATAGGAAATAAACCTACCTTTTGGTGTAGCAATATTCCCTTTCCATTCAATGATGGGTTCACCAGGAAATTGAAACCTAACCATCTTCGTACGACAGTCAACATTTGCATAGCATGAGGCCAACCAGTCCATTCCCATTATCACATCAAAATCAACCATTTCTAACTCAAATAAATTTGCCGAGGTTTGACGACTACAAATCATCACAGTGCAACCTCTATATACCCTTCTAGCAATCACAGAATCTCCTATCGGAGTAGATACTGTCACACCTTTTTTTTGCGCGTCCGCCCCGAAGGGTAAGATGCGCGAGGGAGTTTTTCCAATTTAAGTGACAATATTCGAAATGGGATTATTTATTTAATTCAGAGTCACAACTTGGGAAAGGTTTGGTTTTTGGTGTCCCAAGTCACCGGTTTATCTTGAATCCCAAATCGAGGAAATTTTTGACTTTTCCAAATGAAGTCTGCGAATCAGAAATTCTAAGTAAGGAATTCTGTTGACCCGAGGGAAGGTGTTAGGCACCCTCGAATCCCGTGGTTCCAGCACAGTCGCTTAAATTGTTATAATGGCTAAATATCTGATTTAAATACATGTTATAACTTATGTGCTTTTATTAAATTTAAACTGCTTTTATTATTATCATTTATTTTTACAGAATTACAACGTCGTGAAAATACATCTCGAACCACGTCACAATCAATGCACCCGCAGTTGTTAACATATTTCGACTCCGTTGAGATTTGAAGTTGGGTCACATAAATGCGCACCCGAATTTAAGAAAGTAACATTATTGAAATACGCCTAAAGAGACTATCACGTTATTTTTGGGGAGGGTCATGAAATTCGCTAAATAACCCATCCCGGATTCTAAGTATTTAACATGTACATTTATGAGGGCCCCGCGGTTTGTGCATTTTTATTTAGCGAGGCTCATCTTATTTATTTTGAAAGGTATCCTAAAAGACTACATTTCCATTAATTTTGTTTCTAAAAATAAGAGAGAGCAAAAGGAAGATCTTATTTGGTTACATGCTACAAGCACATCATTTTACATACTAGATTAAGACAAATGTTAACAGAAAAGAATATTACTTAAACTTTGGAATTATAAGTGAATACAAAATCGACAAAATAATATATTCAAAGAAGATTAATTATTCTATAACTAGATTAATTTCACATAATTATATGGATAGACCAATAATTGTTTTCGACTAGTCAAAATAAACATCAACCTCGAGTCTTAGTGCTTATTCGAAAGTTTATTAGATCTAAATTTTAGCCATCTTGCTAGATTCACGCCTATTAGATCAAAACTCTTAACCCCGCACCATTGATTCGTATTCCCTAATATGTAAAAACCTGCCGATTCTATAGAGTTAATAGCCGCTTTATTTACATGGTGAGCCGATGCTAACATTGATTATTAAACTAACACTATTAAACCTATATGGAAACAGGGAATTCAAACGGGAAAGTTGACATTAATGGTTAATCCATTGGCATTAACTAACGTGATATGAAATTTGCTTGACATATGCGCTGAAATCAAACTGAATCGGGCCATGGCAAAATAGTTCAAAGATCCAACGGGATACATACAAATGCCTGCTAACATTCTGTATTATGTTATCATCACCAACCAAACTAAATTGCTAAACACATGGACATATGTCTAACCAATATAACAACATACTACTTAACAGTCCATATTGGTTCAAGTACACCCCAATTTATACAAAAAAATGCGATTAGAATGAGTCCAAGCAAATACGAACCGAATGAATCATTTTAATCCTATTGCTACATTTGAAACACAAGTATTGTGAAAGTAGGTGAACGATTGATTTCTTTGTTTACTTCAACTCAACTTCCAATTCAAACGTACATCAATCCATAATTTCAGAAGCGTGTACCTGGATGTTGAATACAACAGAAGAAACAGAAGGCAGAGGAATTAGCAGCAGCAGCAAATAGGAAAGGCAGCAACAACAATAAATACAGCAGCAGTGACAGTAACCAAGTGCACCAGGAACAACTCAAATGAAACCCGAAAGATTCGTGAAAAACCAGGTAGCAACAAAACAACATACAAAAACTCAAAATGGACTCGAACTCAAACCAAGGTTGGAGTAGTAGATTGCAGAGGAAAGTTTCAATGAATTGGAGTCAAAACCAAAAGAAACAGTATTAACTACTGAGGCTTCTAACTAAACCAAATCCTGATGGAATTATGTTGCCAATCAAAAACTGAATTTCTCTCTTTTCAGGACTGTTTTTTTTATATCTGGAAAACCTCTTAATTCAGAACTGTTTTTCTGTCTAGTTTTTTAGCTTCTGTCTGTATCTCTCTGTCCTCCAATCTGTGTATCTATTTCTCTCTATGTGTCTATATGTGTGTCTCTCCGCTTCAACTAGTGGAAAGACCCCTCTATTTATCCCCTATCAGACCCTTTAATAGCCTCTTAGACAAACTGAACCCCCTCCCATGTGGCCTCTTCTGTTTTTCCACTCACCAGTTTAAAAGAAAAGATAGCCCATAAGATTCCCCTGACAGACCCTCTTCTCTTATTAAAATGGTTTATCATTTTATTAGTTTGAACAGGTATGGGCAGCAGGGGTGTGTTCTGACAGCACATGCTGTCCATTTTACTCTAATTCCTTAGCAGCTGAAAAAACACATGCTGCCCAAAACCTAAACTAGGTGAACATGCTATCAATTTAAACCAAAGTCTGAAATCTAACCTAGACTGTAGCCATAGATCAATTCTTAAATGCTTTCTAACTTAGCTAAACAGACTAACACACAATGACAAGCTGAAATATGTATATCACTATACGTATTCAAACGTAAACAGAAACACAATCGACCGAATGAAAGGTCTATCGGAGATGGAGAATAACTGGCAGTGGAATCCCAGAAATAAACAAAACTAATTAAACATGCCGAACAAACTAAAACAAACAATAAAATGAACTGACAAGAAAAAGGAGAACAGAAATACCTTAAAGGTTTGAAAAATCAGAAGGCCTTATCTCAGATTTTGAGTCGACCTTTCTTGGGGTTGAACGAACTTTAATCGAAGTGTTCTCAACTGAGAAGACCTCGATTAAAATCTATTAGACCTCAACTTTCTTGTTTAAATGGACAAAACCCGGATTTTGGATTTCTAGTGTTCTTAGGGCAGATTTGGGATTTATGTTTTTCTGGTTAGATTCGGACCAAACCAAACCTGGTTTGGTCATGAGGGAGGTCAGGGGAGTGCCTGGCATGGATTTGGGGTGGTTTGGTGTAGGTTGAGGTTCGGCTCGAATCTTCAAATGAAGATTCGAGATGGTGGGGGAGGATTCGAGACCCACGGTTAGTGGATATGTGTTCAGGGGGTTGAGGTGGTCCTAGGGTGTTAAGGTGGTGGTCACCGACATCCTTCCCGCCGGGTTTATGGTGAGGGGAGAGGGGGGAAGCGCTAGGGTTCCGTGGGGGTTTGGGTCTGGTGAGGGAGATGAAGACGAGGGATGGGTGATTGGATAGGGGGCAGGGTACGAGATGAGGGTTTATATATGGGGTGGATGGTTTGATCTCGGCCGTTAGATCAATTGAGATCAACGGCCTGAATCCAAGGGTTAATCGAACGGTGTCGTTTGGTTTAGTATTGGGGTCGGGGTTGGTCCGGGTAACGGGTCGGGTAATGGGGTTATGGGTGAATGATCTGGACCGTCAATCTAGTGAGATCAACGGTCCAAATTGAGGGTGACACAACGACGTCGTTTAGACAGTCATGTGGCCCGCCTAACTGGACTGGATAAAAGGGAATTTGGACTGGTTATTTTGGTTTGGGCATGTTCCTATTTAATTCAAATTGGCCCAATCTGAAAATCCTTTTCTTCTTTAATTTCTCAATTAAATTGTCAAATAACACTATACAAACATTAAACAATTATCACACATATTAACATTTAATTAAAATAACATCACTTAATGACGAAATAAAATAAAAGATGCATTTTTTGTGATTTTCCTTTTAATAGCCAGATTATGGTTCGATTAATTCCTAATAGTAGTATGATATCCTAAACTTACACACGACATATATTTTTTGTATTTTTGTTGGATAAGACTAAATAGACATGGACAAAACCACAAATAGCTAACAAAAAATGCCACGTAAATTCCAAAAATTGTACGGCAAAGCCATTTGTTATTATTTTGATTTCTTTTGGAGTAATTGTCGTGTAAACAAAAATCACGTGCTCACAGCTGCCCCTCTTTGTGCGAAAACACGAAGAGTTTCTGTACAAAGATAAAGTGAGCGGATATGAGCGATTTTGCATATTGGAATACTCCATGTGAAGCGCTTTTTGAAAGATTTGACCGAATCTTCGCTTCAAAGATTTCCTACATATCCTGGGCTAAACAGGAATCAGGTCAATGTAGTTCGGGAAATTTTTGGTAGCTGGGACTACTATGGGATTGCAATGCTTGCCGTTACTGCTGTTGCTGTTGCCACTAACTGCTTTACTGACCCCCTTATTACAACCAAAGGAGCTTGAAATTGAACTAACTATTTATGCCTGTCAACCGCTAGTTACAAGATTCCTATCTATAATTCTTTTGCAACTTGATCTTGGGTCTTGGATGATTCTGCTCGTAGACTCCGATCCGAATCTTGATGCTTGCAAATTGTAGGCGCCTGTTTATTTCTGCGATATTGAGTGAGACGGGATTGGCGGAGTCGGGACCTTGATTAAATTTTTGAGTGACTCCCCCTTTGTTTGTTCCAATATCTCAGAACATCTTCTTTTGTCCTTTTCTTCTTTTCTTCATTCCGGATTGAGACTCATCCCTTAGGTCGTCTCGATCCATGCGCCTTGAGGCCAAACCTGCCGAGACAAAACAAAACAAACGAACGAAATTTTTCTGCCCCAGTTTTACTAGGAAAATTTCGTGAGTTAATTACCATAATAATCTACAGCACTGATGGGGGGATTGGAAAACTCTAGTCTACAAAATGCAACTCAGGGATTGGAGTCCTGATGTCATCATAAGATAAAAGCGCTCAGTTTAGGGTTTGAATCCCTAATGCTGGCTAAATGGTAAAAACGCTTAGTTCAGGGATCAGAGCCCTAATGCTAGCTAACAGAAAAATGCTCAGTTCAGGGTCGGAGCCCTAATAATGGCTGAATGGAAAATGCTCAGTTCAGGGTTGGAGCCCTAATGCTGGCTAACAGGAAGATGCTCAGTTCAGGGTTGGAGCCCTAATGCTGGCTAAATGGAAAATGCTCAGTCCAGGGTTGGAGCCCTAATGCTGGCTAACAGGAAAATGCTCAGTTCAGGGTTGGAGCCCTAATGCTGGATGAATGGAAAATGCTCAGTTCAGGGTTGGAGCCCTAATGCTGGCTAACAGGAAAATGCTCAGTTCAGGGTTGGAGCCCTAATGCTGGCTAACAGGAAAATGCTCAGTTCAGGGTTGGAGCCCTAATGCTGGCTAACAGAAAAATGCTCAGTTCAGGGTTGGAGCCCTAATGCTGGCTAAATGGAAAATCCTCAGTTCAGGGTTGGAGCCCTAATGCTGGCTAACAGAAAAATGCTCAGTTTAGGGTTGGAGCCCTAATGCTGGCTAACAAGAAAATGCTCAGTTCAGGGTTGGAGCCCTAATGCTGGCTAAATGGAAAATGCTCAGTTCAGGGTTGGAGCCCTAATGCTGGCTAATAGGAAAATGCTCAGTTCAGGGTTGGAGCCCTAATGCTGGCTAAATGGAAAATGCTCAGTTTAGGGTTGGAGCCCTAATGCTGGCTAACAGAAAAATGCTCAGTTCAGGGTTGGAGCCCTAATGCTGGCTAACAGAAAAATGCTCAGTTCAGGGTTGGAGCCCTAATGCTGGCTAAATGGAAAATGCTCAGTTCAGGGTTGGAGCCCTAATGCTGGCTAAATGGAAAATGCTCAGTTCAGGGTTGGAGCCCTAATGCTGGCTAACAGGAAGATGCTCAGTTCAGGGTTGGAGCCTTAATGCTGGCTAACAGGAAAATGCTCAGTTCAGGGTTGGAGCCCTAATGCTGGCTGAATGGAAAATGCTCAGTTCAGGGTTGGAGCCCTAATGCTGGCTAAATGGAAAATGCTCAGTTCAGGGTTGGAGCCCTAATGCTGGCTAACAGGAAAATGCTCAGTTCAGGGTTGGAGCCCTAATGCTGGCTAAATGGAAAATGCTCAGTTCAGGGTTGGAGCCCTAATGCTGGCTAACAGAAAAATGCTCAGTTCAGGGTTGGATCCCTAATGCTGGCTAAATGGAAAATGCTCAGTTCAGGGTTGGAGCCCTAATGCTGGTTAACAGGAAAATGCTCAGTTCAGGGTTGGAGCCCTAATGCTGGCTAAATGGAAAATGCTCAGTTCAGGGTTGGAGCCCTAATGCTGGCTAACAGAAAAATGCTCAGTTCAGGGTTGGAGCCCTAATGCTGGCTAACAGAAAAATGCTCAGTTCAGGGTTGGAGCCCTAATGCTGGCTAAATGGAAAAATGCTCAGTTCAGGGTCGGAGTCTTAATGCTGGCTAAATGGAAAATGCTCAGTTCAGGGTCGGAGCCCTAATGCTGGCTGAATGGAAAATGCTCAGTTCAGGGTTGGAGCCCTAAAGCTGGATAACAAGAAAATGCTCAGTTCAGGGTTGGAGACCTAATGCTGGCTAACAGAAAAATGCTCAATTCAGGGTTGGAGCCCTAATGCTGGCTAAATGGAAAATGCTCAGTTCAGGGTTGGAGCCCTAATGCTGGCTAAATGGAAAATGCCGGTGATTCTAAACTGACCCTCTTTTTTCGAGTTTTCTTCTTTTAGTAAAATGTTAAAGGGAATTTTGGGGAAACTTCCCTTTTGAGCGGACTCCTTTGCCGGGCCGTTTCTTGCACTCATGTATTTCTCTTCTTTTTGTTTGGCAACCTGCTTCTTCTACGGTTGCTCTGGATCACACCTGTTTTAATTTCCAAACAAAGGACAATTGTCAGTTCAGAAATGGCAGTTGGTTCGGTGATCTTGATTGTTCCAGTCGCTTTGTTGCGTCCTTATTTCTGTTGAGAAACTTTGCCATTGACTGATATCATCCCGTTCTGCTTGGGGATTTTCAGTGGGGTTTTTTATTGGGGAGACTCTGTGGTGGTTTGTACAAGGGGAGGCTCTATGGGGATTTGTCTAAAGGGAACTCTGTGGGGATTTTTTACAAAGCAGACTCGCTGGGGATTTGCTGGGGCGGACTCTTTGGGGAATTTTTACAAAGGGAGGCTCTATGGAGATCTTTACAAAGGGAAACTCTATGGGGATTTTTTTTATATGGGTGTGGCTCTACTTCGAATGCAGCCAACCTCATGATCCATCGGGTTGGGACAAACGTACCACTGAAGCGGGGTATTTACTTCTTACGAAACGGAATTCCGTGAAACCGGTCCTGCCACCTATTCTTTCCTGGTATATCTGGAACTTGGAGTTAAAATGGAAGGGATTCAAAGAAAAGTAAAACGAAGAACGAAGAAAGCAAATTTTAGAAGAGAGGTGTCCCTTTCGGGACAAGAAAGACTTATCTGATGGAAACATGCTGACTTTAAATTGACATGACATACTTTTTGGACTGGACGCCTGACCTTTAATGAACTTGCATTTCCTCATGAACCAAAATGGATCTATGTTTCCAAACCGGTGGAACTTTGCCAAGACTTCCTGAGGTGGAGTCATCCTTTCGGCCGACAGCGCCCTTTGCGGGTTTTCGCTAGTTGACCTCTCTCATTTCTCTTCTTGTCGTCGTTTGATAGCACTCTTTGCGAGTTTTTACTAAACAAGCTCTCTCATTTTGGTTTCTCTTCTCTCGTCGCCTCGCGGTGCCCGAAGGTTTTCACCGACAAGACTCTCTCGTTTTATTTCTCTCAATTTTGAATGTACCGGCCTTCAATCATGATATCTCTTGGCTCCCCTACCTTTGGTAATTGATCCGAAGGACTTGTGCTTGGTAAAGAATGGTGGATGACACTACAACTTCTAAGCCGTTCGGTGTGCCCCGGTTTCGATTTCAGGGTAAATGGGATTTTATTGTTGGTGTGACTGAACCTCAGAGAGAGGCTGCCTACGTATCTTTTCGGAATCAAGTCAGACGTAGTTCAAGCCTCATCAATGTTTTGTTTTTGTTTATTTGCTTTTTTTTTTTTGCTTTTTTTTTGATAGGTTGCCGAAGAAATGTAACCGGCTCAAAGGGCTTGTAGAGAGAGTTGATAGTGTTTGGGGTAGTGGGAATAAAACCTTCATCATTTCAAATGTGTCAGGACCACTGGAGTATAACTCAGAACATAGTACCTTTTGACTGCATCCGCATTCACCGCTGTTTCAGGATCATTTCCCTCAATATCACCCAGATACAATGCTCCTCTCGGCAATATCTTCCTGATGATGTATGGGCCTTTCCAATTTGGAGCAAATTTTCCTTTCGCTTCCTGGTGATATGGCAGAATGCACCTCAGTACTAGTTGACCCACTTCGAAATTCCTGGGTCGGACTTTCTTGTTGTAAGCACGGGCCATTCTTCGTTGGTACAACTGCCCGTGACAAACCGCAACCATTCGTTTCTCGTCAATCAACGTCAACTGCTCCAATCGAGTCTTCACCCACTTGCTATCTTCAATTTCTGCTTCGACAATGGTTCAGAGCGAAGGAATTTCTACCTCTGCTGGTATCACAGCCTCGGTCCCATAAACCAACAGATAAGGGGTTGCTCCTACTGATGTGCGTACCGTAGTGTGATATCCTAATAATGCAAAGGGTAACTGTTCATGCCACTGTCGGGAACTCTGGATCGTCTTCCTCAAAATCTTCTTGATGTTCTTGTTTGCTGCTTCTACAGCGCCATTGGCCTTGGGCCGATAAGGAGTGGAATTCCTATGCGTTATTTTGAACTGCTCGCAGACATCTCCCATCAAGTGACTATTTAGGTTCGCTGCGTTATCTGTGATGATAGTTGCAGGAATACCGAAACGACATAGAAGATTTGAATGTACAAAATCCACTACAGCTTTTTTAGTGACCGACTTGAGAGTGACAGCCTCTACCCATTTTGTGAAGTAGTCGATAGCAACCAATATAAATCTGTGTCCATTTGAGGCCTTCGGCTTGATCGTACCAATGACGTCCATACCCCAAGCAACGAATGGCCAAGGTGCAGACATGGGATGCAGTTCTGTGGGGGGTACATGAATCAAATCACCGTGCACCTGACACCCGTTCATGTGGGGCCCGCACACTCCTGCGTGTACTTCGTGCATGATCCTTCTCGCCTCCTCGGTGTCAACACATCTTAGTAGATTGAGGTCCGGGGTCCTCTTATACAACAACTCGCTGCTAAAAAAGAAACCACTTGCATGCCGCCTAATGGTTCTCTTTTGATCTCCAGTAGCATGCTCGGGGTATTCTTGTGTCTTCAAGAACCTCTTGATATCATGGTACCATGGCTGTGTACACGATCCTGCCTCGATTACTTTACAGTAACCGTGTCTCTCCCTGATTTGGATTTCCAAGGGATCGACATGGGCGTTGCCTGGGTAGGGTAGTATTGAAGCCAAGGTCGCAAGTGCATCCGCTAGTTCATTGTGACACCGCGGGATATACCTGAACTCTATTGATTTAAAACGCTTACCGAGGTCCTCCACGTGCTGTCGGTAAGGAATAAGCTTGATATCCCGAGTTTCCCATTCACCTTGGGCTTGCCGGATAATCAGGTCAGAATCTCCCATAATCAATAAATCTTCGACATCCTAATCGATCGCCATATGCATTCCCATGATGCAGTCTTCATACTCAGCTGTATTGTTCGTGCAAAAGAAACGCAGTCTAGCTGTGGCAGGATAATGCTGACCAGAGGGCGAGATCAAAATTGCCCCG
The DNA here is from genome assembly GCF_000393655.2 of Nicotiana sylvestris. NCBI lineage: Eukaryota > Viridiplantae > Streptophyta > Magnoliopsida > Solanales > Solanaceae > Nicotiana > Nicotiana sylvestris. Next base: position 103,896,229 of record NC_091067.1, read on the forward strand.
ATTCCTACACCTTTGGCGTTTACGGCCCCATCAAAGAACATCTTCCAAACATGAGCGTTTTCCGAGACTACTTCTATGGTGTTTATTTCTTAATTCGAAAAATAAGTACTCAATGGTTGGTATTCTTCATCAACCGGGTTTTCGGCCAAATGATCAGCTAACGCCAGGGCTTTCATTGCCGTGCGGGTGACATAGACTATGTCAAATTCAGTAAGCAAGATTTTCCACTTGGCCAGTCTTCTAGTAGGCATTGGTTTCTGAAATATATACTTCAAAGGATCCAGCCTGCTTATGAGGTAAGTAGTGTGAGCTTGGAGATAATGTCTCAACTTTTGAGCAACCCACGTCAAAGCACAACACGTTCTTTCTAGCAGAGTGTACTTGGCCTCGTAGCCGGTGAATTTCTTGCTCAAGTAGTAGATCGCTTGTTCCTTCTTTCCGGTTATGTCATGTTGCCCGAGGACACAACCGAAAGAATTTTCCAAGACTTTCAGATACAAGAACAGTGGTCTCTATGGCTCTGGCGGGACCAAAACTGGGGGATTTGAAAGATATTCTTTGATTTTGTCAAAAGCTTCTTGACACTCAGCCGTCCATTTGATCGCCGCGTCTTTCCTCAACAGCTTAAATATGGGCTCACACGTGCTCGTCAGTTGGGCAATGAATCGACTAATATAGTTTAACCTGCCCAACAAACTCATCACGTCTTTCTTCGTTCTTGGGGAAGGTAGATCTCTGATGGATTTTATCTTTGTTGGATCTAATTCGATGCCTCTCCTGCTTACTATGAAGCCCAAAAGCTTGCCCGATGGGACTCCGAAAGCGCATTTGGCTGGGTTCAGCTTCAAGTCGTACTTCCTCAGTCTCTCGAAAAACTTCCTCAAGTCTTGGATGTGATTATCCTGCGTCCTGGACTTGACTATCACGTTGTCCACATACACCTCTATTTCTTGATGCATCATGTCATGAAAAATGGCAGTCATGGCCCTTATGTAAGTTGCCCCAGCATTCTTTAGACCAAATGGCATTACCCGATAACAGTAAGTGCCCCAAGGTGTAGTGAAGGCAGTTTTCTCGGCGTCTTCTTCATCCATCAATACCTGATGATACCCAGCGTAACAATCTACGAAAGGTTGTATCTCATGTTTGGCGCAATTATCAACAAGGATGTGGATGTTGGGCAATGGGAAATTGTCTTTGGGACTCGCCCTATTCAAGTCTCGATAATCCATACATACCCGAGTCTTTCCATCTATTTTTCGGCACTAGAACTACATTCGCAAACCATGTGGTATATTGGACTGCCCGAATCACTCCCGTTTTCAGATGCTTGGTGATCTCTTCTTTGATTTTGTCACTGACATCAGTTTTGAACTTTCTTTGCTTTTGTTGAACTGGAGGACAGTCAGGGTGAATTGGCAATTTATGAACCACTAGATCAACACCTAGTCCTGGCATGTCATCGTATGACCAAGCAAACACATCTTTAAATTCAAAAAGAGTTGAATTATCGCGTCTCGCATTTTTTCGTCCGTGTGAATGCTTATTTTGGTCTCTCGGATTTCTTCAGGAGTTCCCAAATTAACCAATTCGGTGTCATTCAGATTTGGCTTAGGTTTATTCTCAAAGTGTTCCAATTCTCGATTTATTTCCCTAAAAGCCTCTTCTTCGTCATATTCTAGTTCTTGGTTCATTATTTCACAATTAAATAGCTCGTTGTGATCTGGGCATGAAGTCCGCAAGCATGTCATATTATTTAAAGCCGCATTATTATAACTGAAAGAAAAGATAAAGGAAAAATAACAAAAATCAGAACAGAGGAAAAAATGAGAAAATAGTGATTTTTATTTTCTTGGAATTTGGAAGATACAATGTTTATAACTCAGGAATTCAAAACAACAATTGAAGGGAAAAACATCCAAGTTATATCCTGGGGATAACTCGTGATGTAGGAAAGGTGGCAGGGCAGGTCTACCCGGACTCCTGTCTAGTCGGGAATGGCGTGGCCTCCCAGTTTCGAAGCTTGGCGTTTGGTCCCACATATAGCATCTCAGCGGTGCTTGTGCCTTCTCTTGGTTGAACAATGTGAGCTTCGTAGAGCATTTATCTCATTGCCCCACATATCTCCTCGATCTCTTCGGCCGTGAAAACCTCATCGTCTTCTTCTTCAGTGTATTTTTGTCCGACGAAAGTTTCATATAAATCCGACAATGGTCGAGGCAGTTTCCAACCCTCATTTTTCCTCTTCTTTGCCCACTCTTCATCTTTTGGAGTGGGTTGAAAACCTATCCCAAAAAGTTTCTTGGTGGAAGGCAAGGTGATGGGTTCCGTTATTCCTTGCAATGTTCGTCCGAGCCCTTTTCCTGGCCTGAATCCATGTCGGATCATTTATTTAGCCACCATGATCGAGGCGTTAGACAAGAAAGGTTGGGGGCAAGGTCTTCCCTCTTCATACTGCTCTTCTAGCACAACTTCGAAAGCCTGATAAACCGTGTGCTCGCTCCCTTCCCTTGGTTCAAGATATGGATGGATGGGTCCCGATAAATAGACTGTTCGTCTTCTCCGTGGACCACAATTTCCTGGTCTTCGTACTCAAACTTCACCATTTGGTGAAGAGTGGAAGGCATAGCTCCTGCCGCATGAATCCAAGGTCTGCCGAGGAGAAAATTGTAGGACGTATCCATGTCAAGCACCTGGAAAGTTATTTCAAACTCCACTAGTCCTATAGTTAACACCAAGTCTATTTCTCCAAGGCTGTCCCTCTTGACACTATCAAAAGCCCTTACGCAGACAGTATTGGGGCGGATTCTTCCGGTCCCAATTTCCATTCTCTGTAGCGTGAAGAGCGGACAGATGTCAACACCTGAACCTCCATCCAACATTACCCGCTTGACGTAGTAGTCTTCGCATTTAACTGGCAGATGCAAGGCTTTGTTGTGAGCCGCTCCCTCTGGGGGTAGGTCGTTCCTGCTGAAAGAAACCTAGTTAACGGCGAAGAACCTCTCCGTCATCCATTCCAGTTGTTCAACTGAGGTTTCAACTGGTACGTATGCTTCGTTCAGGGTCTTGAGCAAGATCTTTTGGTGCTCGGCCGACCTCATCAGCAGTGATAGCATGGACACTTGCTCGGGGCACTTGCGTAGTTGATCTACCACTTCGTAGTCTGGCATTTTCATCTATTGGAAGAAAACTTCCGCTTCTTCAACGCTTACAGGCTTCTTTAGTGGGAAGCGTCTCCGTGTGGCGTTGTTTAGCTCTAGAGTGTTCGAATACTTTCCAATGAAAGTATTTTCCGGAAGTTCTCCCGTGACTTCTCTACCTTTGTACGTAACCAACGTTCTTTGATAGTTCCACGACACTGTGGACGGGTTTGTCATCGGCTTCTGTGGCACGCGTCCGATTACCATTGGCTCATTCAGCCGAGGTGGTTGAATCGTCCCCCGGACCACATAGGCCCCTTTTGGTACGTACATTGGTTTTGCCCTTTTGACTTCGAAACTTTGCGGCTTCTCTGCTCGACCTCATGGGACGTAAAGAACTCCATTCTTCACAGGCACCGTCTTTCTTTCCACCTTCTCTTTGGGCTCGCCCTTGACCATACTGACTTTTTTTCCCCTTTTTCTAGCTTCGGGCCTGTTTCAGACTTTTTCCCTGCGTCGACAATGGCGATTATAGCTTTTAAAGTAGGATCAAATTCTTTGTCCTTGCAAATCATTCCGATCAGCGGCCCGTTATTGTGAGCTGGCAACGGATTGTTAGTCACGTTTGGGACCTCCTCGTCCCTTAGTACTATTTTCCCCTGCTCTATTAAATTCTCGACTACCCTTCTCAAAGCCCAGCAGTCATTTGTATCGTGCCCTTCTGCTCCTGAATGATAGGTGCACCTAACACCGGCTTTGTAAGTAGGTGATGCTGGATTGTGCCTTGTCTGAGGGGCTGGCTGTAGGAGACCCAACTGGACTAGCTTCAGGAACAAAGTAGAGTATGATTCACCGATGGGTGTGAAAGTCCGCCTTCTAGGTGGTTCCTGAGGGCAGAAGTTATTTTGAGGAGGCTGTGGGTTATAGTGGTTGCGGTAGGGAGGCTGATTTCTGGGAGGTGGAGCTTGGCCTCGATTGGCTTGCTGTGGCGGATGGACGTAAGGCTGGGTGTTCATGACGATGTAGGGTTGAGGGGCATATGTCACATTTTGGTGGGGGTAGTAGTGTTGTGGGGTTCTTTCTGGAAAACGGGGCCTGGGATTACGATATTCCCTTGCTTCTGATGCTGCCATGGCCGTTTCTTCCTTTTTCTTTCCTCTTGCCATTCCTCCGGACCCGCTTTGGACGGCTTGGGATATTGCCCTTATGGCTTCCTGACTTAAGATTCTACCCGTTTTCAAACCGTTCTCCACCATCTCCCCGATCTTGATTGCTTCCGCGAAAGGCTTTCCCATGGCTGACATCATATTCTGGAAATAGTCTGATTCTTGAGCCTGGAGAAAAGTAGTGACCATTTCTATCTCGTCCATGGGAGGTTTTACCCTCGATGCCTGCTCGCGCCACTTAATAGCATATTCTCTGAAGCTTTCTGAAGGTTTCTTCTTCAAGTTTGACAGAGAATTTCGGTCTGGTGCAATGTCGATGTTATACTGGAATTGTCTCACAAAATCTCTGGCGAGATCATCCCATATATACCATCGAGATATATCTTGGTCCATATACCATTCTGAGGCTATTCCTACCAGACTTTCCCCGAAATATGCCATTAGCAATTCCTCTTTGCCGCCGGCTCCCCGCAGTTGGTTGCAATATTTCTTGAGATGAGCAATGGGGTCGCCGTGCCCGTCGTACTTCTCAAACTTTGGGGTTTTGAAACCCACGGGTAGGTGCATGTGAGGGAAAACGCATAGATCGGTATAGGAGACGCTCTTCTGTCCGCTTAAACCTTGCATGCTTCTCATTCTTTTGGCCATCTCATCTTGTTCAGCAGTTTTGGGGTTCTGATCCTGCCCAGGTGCAAACTCGCATTGAGGCTGTGGAGGATGAGTGCTGGTGGCGAACCGAGTTGGTTCCAATGAGAAAGATGGTGCTTGGAATGTGAATGAGGATGAGTCAAAATTTGGCTTGTGTGTAGCGGGTTGTGCCACAATTGGACAGGGAGGTGCAGTAAAGATGTTTGTAGCTACATCTGTTGTTGACGTCCGGAGATAAGAATCAGCGGGCGATCCAGCGGAGAAGGCCGAAATGGCTGGGTACCCGAATGGGGCAGCCAGATAGCTTATGGGGACGTTAGAAGTCCCGCTTGTCCTGGAGAACAACTCAGGAAATCCAGGGATAACACTTGGTGGCTCTTTTCCGTTATTCCAGTCATCCAGCATTTCCAACATGCGGAGCCGCAGGATTCTATTTTCCTCCGTAGTTGCGGACTCGGGCGTGAGGACGGCCGAGATCGAACTCTCCTCGGAAACAGGAACTGTCGGCAAAGGAATTTCTGAAGACATTTCTATGCTTCCCTTTGATCTTGTGAAGTAAGTGTGAGTACCGCCTCTTGACTTAACAACAGGTAATTGAACACTCCCTTTCGACCTCGTGAAGTATGAATGTGAGGCCAGACTTTCACCAAACCAACCGCCTTTCTAAAACCTGGAAGGACTCAACGACAAACGAACGGTTAGTTCGAAACAAATAACAGATAGGCAATCTCACGTTGGGGCATGATGCACCTACACAGTTAAGTGAATTCCTACATGTTTGCAACGAAAACATGCGTCATTCCGGCTTCCTTTTAGGCTTCCCTTTTATTTTATTTTTTATTTTTATTTATTTTTTATTTATTATTTTTTATTATTTTTTTTCTTTCTCTTTTTATTGCTGTCTTCAATTTTTGCAGTTAAAATGTGACCGGATCCGATGAAGATTGCCTACGTATCATGATGCCGCGTGAATCAGATCATTACGTAGTTCAAAACAGATGAGTGTAAAAGAAGCACACCTTTTATTACTGAAACGATCTATTACAACCAACATTTTTGAAAAAGGAAAAATAACAAACCTTAAAAATAAACATAGACTCAAACGGACTAATGCACCCTGATGCGAAAAGACGGACAGAAGATGCTAAGATACAGACTCGACCTATAAATACATTAAGGTTTCGAAAATTGGTGCTCGCGGGTCATCGTTCGGCCTCGCCGCGGTCCTGGGTGTGAGATCCCTTTCAAGTTGTTCCAGCTCATGCATGGTCTGCTTGACATAACCCATCACTACCGAGAGAACGGTAATGCTGGTCATGTTCTCACACTGTAGGCATCGTCTAATGATGGCATGGGCAATGGTCCTGATCTTATCTCTGGTTTGCTTCTCCTCTATGAGCAGGCGTTTTATCTGGTCGTTGCATGTCTTTAAAACTTGAGAATCCTGCATATGCTGATTCTTCAGTTGCCGTACTTCTACCTTCATCCGGGCCAACAAGTCGTAACAGTATCTGCTCTCAATTTGGAAATCCTCAGCCTGATTAACTGCTTTAACCTCAAGTGTAGCCATCTCTCTCTTCATTTTGGCAACAGTTTTCTCGTGGTCGCGTTTCAATTGATTCAAGTATCGGCGATGCTTGTCTGCTCTTGTACCCCACTGTACCCTGAGCTCTGCCATGACGTTTTCAGACTTTTCTAAACCATCTCGCCATTCCCTGACTTCACTTTTCAGCCCTTTTATAAACTGCTCGTCTGATCGACTCCTTGTTGTTTATCAGCATCTATCCTCATCTTTTTGATCTGGGCCCTGAGCATCTCGTTTTCCTGAGTTAACCTGTTCTGTTCTCCCAGATCGGTAGCAACTTGCACGTTGTGCTCATATTTCAGGCCTTCCACTTGTTGCTTCAACTTGCTGATTTCGGTACAATAGCCTCTTTCTTTTGCCGACCAATCCCACTGCTTTTGCGATGACTCGGTGAAATTCAGGATGTGGGGTCTTTTAGCCGGCCTTTCGTGTTCGAGTTCTCTTCTGTACCATTCAAGGTAATCTGGTGCCATCTCACTTTTGGCCCGATCCTGCACGCAAGTATCTGCTTTCAAATATTGACATTCATTCCAGATCTGGCAGATTTTTGCTTCAGGAAATTGTCCGTCAAGGCTTATCTCAATTGTTTGAGCACTAAGATCTTCCTCGTGTGGTACTATCTGGTATCTTCCGAGTTGTCTCAAGACTCGACAGGGCGCGTAAGGTTGAATGCTCTTAAGTACCATCAGTAGGAAATGAGTTCTAGTTGCTGGCATGTACATGACCTCATCAACAGGCAACCATCCCAGTGTCCACTGTATTTGGCTGGCAGTAAGAGCTTGAAAGAATGAGGTCCATGCCATAACTCCTTTGGGCAGACTGATCTCTTTGGTTCTCGTGTGAAATTCTTCTATGCAAGTTTTCTCCAAGGAACCATGGCTTAAAAGCTCGGAATGATGGCAGAGATGTTCGGTCATCCACATTTGTAGCAGCAAGTTACAACCTTCGAAGAAATCCCCCCGGCTTTGCAGGCTGTGAGAGCTCGAAAGATATCGGATACTACCATAGGCGCAAGAGTACTGTCATTTTGAGTAAGTAGAGTACTGACGACCCCGGATATCTTCAGATCAATATTTCCATCTTTCCTCGAAAATACCAGAAGGCCTAAAAACGTTATCATGAAAGCCACCCGTCTGTGCTTATCCCACTTCTGACGACTACCTTTGCTGCATAGCTTGTTAGTCGAATTGTTGAATCCTCCTACATGACCGTACCTATCGTATATGAAGCATGAAGTACAAAAACCAGCGGCCAAATCTGGGTTGTGGACCGTCCTGGGTATTTTTAGTGAGTCTAGAAACCGATGCACCGTGACAGCCCTTGGGGCGACCAAGTATCTTTGCCTTAATGGAAGTTCAGCAATTCCGATGTACCCAGCCATTTCCTCCAGAGTCGGGGTGAGTTCAAAATCAGAAAAATGGAAAACATTGTGCGCTGGGTCCCAGTAGGTGACTAAAGCTCTTATGATATCTCCCCGAGGCTGGATTTCCAGTAAACCCGTGAGACCTTTCAGATATTTCTTGACCTCATCTTGCCCCTCAACACCTAGATCATTCCACCATAGCCGTAACTTGACAGGGATTTTAGTCATTATCGAAAAGTGTTCATTTTGCATCGTGCTCATCCTGCACATTTATTAAGGTGACTTTTAAAAAAAATATTTTGACTATTTTTCTAAAAAAAAAGAAGATCAGATTTTCGAACACAGCCTTTCAGCACTTTGGGGATGAAGATTTTAAGGCTGTGCGGGTCAACTGGACAAAAATCCTAAACCTGACCCAAAAGGTGGCTGTTTATGCAAAGTCAGCTTTCCGGCGTCCCTTTCGGGAACATTCGGCTATTTATGACAAAACAACATCACCTGACTTATTTATTAAAATTTGACGTTTTGGCTATTTCTGAAAAAGGGGAGGTTGGACCCGATGAGGGTTGCCTACGTATCTCATACCCTGTGAGAATCAAACCGGCGTAGTTCGGGCCGATCAGGCGTAGAGGAAATAAACTAAACCCCTTCTAAATACAATCTTTTAAGGAAAAGGAGAAAATATTTTTTCTGGATTTTTATATTTTGTTTTTTTTTTATTTTTGAAAAGAGATGAAGACTAAAGAAATATTTTTTTCTTTGAACTTTTTTTTTTTTGAAATTTCGAAAAATCTTTTAAGGAAGTATTTGGACTATTAGTCTGAATTTATAAAAGAGATACTACAAAAGAAACAACATTTTTTTTGAATTTTGAATTTTCCCTTTTTTTTTTCTTTTAAATAAATATATATTTTTTTGGATTTTGAGAGTGATTAAAAGGAAATATTTTTTATCTATTTTTTTTAATAAATCAAACTTAAAAGACAAATTTTGTTTTCATTTTTTCTTTTTTCTTTTTTTTTTAAAGAGAGTTCCGGCCAGGTTTTGACACTACTTGGACATTGGTTTTATTTTTCCAAAAATAAGTAATTATCTCCCTACTCTGCTATTTATTTTTTTTTAAAAGTTTTTTTTTAGAAACCGGTCAGCATGCAGAAATGAAGCAAATAAATGTGCAAAACAAACGGGATGCAGTAAGATGGTCTTTTCATTTCAGGTTGCCTGTCCTAGACGGACCCAACCCCTGTGTTGAGTCCCCTATGTCAAATGCAACATGATGCAAATAAGTGTTCCTACTAGGGGTTCGGCATGAGGTTTTGTTATACTAGGTTTATAACCTGGGTATATGTTCTAGACTGTGTACCCGAGCGGACAACTCGAGTCGAGGAGGGGGCTACGTATCGGGGACCCGCGAGATCGTCCGGCTTTGTAACTTGTCCAGCGTCTTTCTTATTTCATGTATTGACACTAACAGAATAAGGAGTCTCGACCAGCGAGCTTCTCCCCAGAGATAAGAAGAGAAGGGTTTCGGCACAGTTTATATACAGTTCAGATAATATCAAAGCGGTAAAAGACAACATTTAGCACGTTATGCCAAAACATGTAATAAAGATCAGATAATAAAGCCAAATATAACAATTATTCTAAGCTCGAATTCTTGAACCCTGAACCAAAGGTTCTGGGTTAAAAGTTCCCCGGAGAGTCGCCAGAGCTGTCACACCTCCTTTTTGCGCGTCCGCCCCGAAGGGTAAGATGCGCGAGGGAGTTTTTCCAATTTAAGTGACAATATTCGAAATGAGATTATTTATTTAATTCAGAGTCGCCACTTGGGAAAGGTTTGGTTTTTGGTGTCCCAAGTCACCGGTTTATCTTGAATCCCAAATCGAGGAAATTTTCGACTTTTCCAAATGAAGTCTGCGAACCAGAAATTCTAAGTAAGGAATTCTGTTGACCCGAGGGAAGGTGTTAGGCACCCTCGAATCTCGTGGTTCCAGCACGGTCGCTTAAATTGTTATAATGGCTAAATATCTGATTTAAATACATGTTATAACTTTTGTGATTAAATTTAAACCGCTTTTATTATTATCATTTATTTTTACAGAATTGCAACGTCGTGAAAATGCATCTCGAACCACGTCACAATCAATGCACCCGCAGTTGTTAACACATTTTGACTCCGTTGAGATTTGAAGTTGGGTCACATAAATGCGCACCCGAATTTAAGAAAGTAACATTATTGAAATGCGCCTAAAGAGAGTATCACATTATTTTTGGGGAGGGTCATGAAATTCGCTAAATAAGCCATCCCGGATTCTAAGTATTTAACATGTACATTTATGAGGACCCCGCGGTTTGTGCATTTTTATTTAGCGAGACTCATCTCATTTATTTTGAAAGGTATCCTAAAAGACTACATTTCCATTAATTTTGTTTCTAAAAATAAGAGAGAGCGAAAGGAAGATCTTATTTGGTTACATGCTACAAGCACATCATTTTACATACTAGATTAAGACAAATGTTAACAGAAAAAAATATTACTTAAACTTTGGAATTTTAAGTTAATACAAAATCGACAAAATAATATATTCAAAGAAGATTAATTATTCTATAACTAGATTAACTTCACATAATTATGTGGATAGACCAATAATTGTTTTCGACTAGTCAAAATAAACATCAACCTAGAGTCTTAGTGCTTATTCGAAAGTTTATTAGATCTAAATTTTAGCCATCTTGCTAGATTCACACCTATTAGATCAAAACTCTTAACCCCGCACCATTGATTCGTATTCGCTAATATGTAAAAACCTGCCGATTCTATAGAGTTAATAGCCGCTTTATTTACATGGTGAGCCGATGCTAACATTGATTATTAAACTAACACTATTAAACCTATATGGAAACATGGAATTCAAACGAGAGAGTTGACATTAATTGTTAATCCATTGGCATTAACTAACGTGATATGAAATTTGCTTGACATATGTGCTGAAATCAGACTGAATCGGGCCATGGCAAAACAGTTCGAAGATCCAACGGGATACATACAAATGCCTGCTAACATTCTGTATTATGTTATCATCACCAACCAAACTAAATTGCTAAACACATGGACATATGTCTAACCAATATAACAACATACTACTTAACAGTCCATATTGGTTCAAGTACACCCCAATTTATACAAAAAAATGCGATTAGAATGAGTCCAAGCAAATACGAACCGAATGAATCATTTTAATCCTATTGCTACATTTGAAACACAGGTATTGTGAAAGTAGGTGAACGATTCATTTCTTTGTTTACTTCAACTCAACTTCCAATTCAAACGTACATCAATCCATAATTTCAGAAGCGTGTACCTGGATGTTGAATACAACAGAAGAAACAGAAGGCAGAGGAATCAGCAGCAGCAGCAAACAGGAAAGGCAGCAACAACAATAAATACAGCAGCAGTGACAGTAACCAAGTGTATCAGGAACAACTCAAATGAAACTCGAAAGATTCATGAAAAACCAGGTAGTAACAAAACAGCATACAAAAACTCAAAATGGACTCGAACTCAAACCAAGGTTGGAGTAGTAGATTGCAGAGGAAAGTTTCAAAGAATTGGAGTCAAAACCAAAAGAAACAGTATTAACTACTGAGGCTTCTAACTAAACCAAAGCCTGATGGAATTATGCTGCCAATCAAAAACTGAATTTCTCTCTTTTCAAGATTGTTTTTTTATATCTGGAAAACCTATTAATTCAGAACTGTTTTTCTGTCTAGTTTTTTAGCTTCTGTCTGTATCTCTCTGTCCTCCAATCTGTGTATCTATTTCTCTCTATGTGTCTATATGTGTGTCTCTCCGTTTCAACTAGTGGAAAGACCCCTCTATTTATCCCCTATCAGACCCTTTAACAGCCTCTTAGACAAACTGAACCCCCTCCCATGTGGCCTCTTCTGTTTTTCCACTCACCAGTTTAAAAGAAAAGATAGCCCATAAGATTCCCCTGACAGACCCTCTTCTCTTATTAAAATGGTTTATCATTTTATTAGTTTGAACAGGTATGGGCAGCAGGGGTGTGTTCTGACAGCACATGCTGTCCATTTTACTCTAATTCCTTAGCAGCTGACAAAACACATGCTGCCCAAAACCTAAACTAGGTGAACATGCTATCAATTTAAACCAAAGTCTGAAATCTAACCTAGACTGTAGCCATAGATCAATTCTTAAATGCTTTCTGACTTAGCTAAACAGACTAACACACAATGACAATCAATTCTCAGTTGTTTTAACCATGTCTCAGTAAATCAAATTAAATAGCATGAGTCAAATTATCACCATTCAAGGCTGAACTAATTGACGACGCATATCGAATCGACTATACTAATTATAACATAGAACAAACAGTCGATCAAACAAACAACACAAATAGGGCATAGACTGTTCTCGACAATTTTACACGATACAGGGGAAACACAGGCATTATTGATTCGACGATTTAATCAAGCTGAAATATGTATATCACTATACGTATTCAAACGTAAACAGAAACATAATCGACCGAATGAAAGGTCTATCGGAGATGGAGAATAACTGGCAGTGGAATCCCAGAAATAAACAAAACTAATTAAACATGCCGAACAAACTAAAACAAACAATAAAATGAACTGACAAGAAAAAGGAGAACAAAAATACCTTAAAGGTTTGAAAAATCAGAAGGCCTTATCTCGGATTTTGAGTCGACCTTTCTTGGGGTTGAACGGACTTTAATCGAAGTGTTCTCAACTGAGAACACCTCGATTAAAATCTATTAGACTTCAACTTTCTTGTTTAAATGGACAAAACCCGGATTCTGGATTTCTAGGGTTCTTAGGGCAGATTTGGGATTTATATTTTTCTGGTTAGATTCGGACCAAACCAAACCTGGTTTGGTCATAAGGGAGGTCAGGGGAGTGCCTGACATGGATTTGGGGTGGTTTGGTGTAGGTCGAGGTTCGGCTCGAATCTTCAAATGAAGATTCGAGATGGTGGTGGGGGGGGGGGATTCGAGACCCACGGTTAGTGGATCTGTGTTCAGGGGGTTGAGGTGGTCCTAGGGTGTTAAGGTGGTGGTCACCGACATCCTTGCCGCCGGGTTTATGGTGAGGGGAAAGGGAGGCGGTGCTAGGGTTCCGTGGGGATTTGGGTCTGGTGAGGGAGATGAAGACGAGGGAGGGGTGCTTGGATAGGGGGGCGGGGTACGAGATGAGGGTTTATATATGGGGTGGATGGTTTGATCTCAGCCGTTAGATCAATCGAGATCAACGGCCTGAATCCAAGGGTTAATCGAACGATGTCGTTTGGTTTAGTATTGGGGTCGGGGTTGGTCCGGGTAACGGTTCGGGTAATGGGGTTATGGGTGAATGATCTGGACCATCAATCTAGTGAGATCAACGGTCCAAATTGAGGGTGACACAACAATGTCGTTTGGACAGTCATGTGGCCCGCCTAACTGGACTGGATAAAAGGGAATTTGGACTGGTTATTTTGGTTTGGGCCTGTTCCTATTTAATTCAAATTGGCCCAATCCGAAAATCCTTTTCTTCTTTAATTTCTCAATTAAATTGTCAAATAACACTATACAAACATTAAACAATTATCACACATATTAACATTTAATTAAAATAACATCACTTAATGACGAAATAAAATAAAAGATGCATTTTTTGTGATTTTCCTTTTAATAGCCGGATTATGGTTCGATTAATTCCTAATAGTAGAATGATATCCTAAACTTACACACGACATATATTTTTGTATTTTTGTTGGATAAGACTAAATAGACACGGACAAAACCACAAATAGCTAACAAAAAATGCCACGTAAATTCCAAAAATTGTACGGCAAAGCCATTTGTTATTATTTTGATTTCTTTTGGAGTAATTGTCGTGTAAACAAAAATCACGTGCTCACAGATACCACAAGGGGTTTGCTTATCAATTCAGGTTCATTGCCAAACTTATTAGCCACAAAGGGTGTAACATATGATAATGTAGATCCCGGATCAATCAGCACATATACATCTTAAGAAAACACAGATAATATACCTGTAACAACATCTGTAGACGACTCGAGATCCTGTCAACCTACTAGAGCATAGGTTCGATTTTGACCACCACTTGAACTCGACACTGCACCTCTACCTCTACCACAACCTGTCGACTGCTGAAAACCCCATGCTGGAGGTTGAACTGATGAGGAAGAAGCAGACACAGATCTAGTCGGCTGAGCCATACCATCACCTCCCCTGTTAGGACAATCCCGCATCATATGGGCAGGCTGTCCCAAGAATAACATGCATCAGAACCTCGACGGCACAGTCCAAAGTGGGCCTTGCCGCACTGATCACAACGTGTTGTTGTGGGTCTCGTCTGACTAGTATTCCTGTGATGTTGCAAGCCTGATGCCTGCGAACTCTGACCTGGACCAGAATAGGTAAATCGATCATATCGAGGCCTCTAAAACTGTAGAGGAGAACTAGCTACATGTGGCACTGAACTCCTCAAAGAATGGGGCCTGACGTTGCCTCTGAAGTCATTAGAATACCTTGAAAATCATGCCCTTTTATGCTGGCCCCTATCCTGCTCCCTATCTGCCCTCTGCTGGCGCTTACGATCCTCTAGGGTCTGGGCATAAGCCTGAATACGGGAAATATCCATGCCCTCCACCAAGGAGGCTATCATGCACTCATTTATCAGATGTGGTCCCAATCCGTTCACGAACAAATGCACCCTATCACTCATCTCGGCCACCATATGGGGAGCATACCTTGCTAAATAATCAAACTGTATACTGTACTCTCGCACACTCATATTACCTTGTCTAAGGTTCAAGAACTTATCAGCTCTAGCTCGTCGTATCTCAACTGGCAAGTAGTGACGAAGAAAGGCCTCGGAAAATTCCTTCCACACAGCTGGAGGAGCGTTTAGACCCCTGGATCTCTCCCAACTATCATACTAGTGAACCACTAAATTCCGTAGCCGATAAGAAGCCAACTCTACTGCCTCTGTATCACTAACATGCATAACCTGTAGTGTATTCTGCCTCTGAACCTGGTCAATAAAAGTCTGCGGGTCCTCCATAGGGTCTGATCCGGTAAATATTAGAGGGTCTAAATTAATAAAATCACGAACTCTCGTACTAACTGGTTTATCAGCAACACCTGTATTCTAACTCTGAGCCTGAACAACTACCAAGCTAGTCAATAACTGCGAAGCACTCCGCATATCCTGGTCTGTAGTGCCAGACGGAGGAACTAGAGGTGCTGGGTGCCTCCTAATATCCTCTAGAGGAGACAGGGTAGATGAGGTATGAGACGACATCTCACTCTGAGCCTCACTTTGGCCTGCTCTGGCTTGGGGCACCTGACTGGTACCCTCTCCCGTAGCTGTATCAAGCCGTCTAATAATTGTTTGCTTCCTAGTTGAAGGCATCGCTGAAAGAAAACAAGGTGAATATTAGAGACGAACACTTACGACTCAACTCTACGCACGATCTAGATTCAGGAAGAAGGTAACAACCCTAGATGTCATGTATCCTCCTGATTATAAATGTGGCGCGCTTCACATCCATAATCAAGACTCTACTATACACGGCTCATAGACAATCCCTAGGACAGACTTGCTCTGATACCAAATTTGTCACGACCCAAACTGGAGGGCCATGACTAGCACCCGACCATACTTGCCGAGCACCAACGTACATTTCATCTAACCTTCTTTATTATCTTTTAGGGCTGACGAGATCAATATAAATGGTAGACATGGATCATGGACAACCAACCATAAAATATGATGGCATGAACATACATAACATGGGATGACCAGACAATCAAGAAACTATATTATATGGTACGAGCTACCACGCTACCATGAAAGACTATACAATAAAAACCAGCCGACAAGGCATACCAAACTATACATGAGTCGACACCTGTCTATGAGCCTCTAAAGGAACAAAAGTGTTGAAACATAGCCGGAACAGGGCCCCGACATACCCATAATGTCTCTAACAAAAAATGCATACCAAAACCGCGGCAAGTCCGGAGAAGGGATCTCGCCAATCACCGCTGAACTGGACAGACTACTATGGTGGGGGAGCTGCACCTACCTGTCTATTAGGGCCTACAGCATGACATACAGCGTCCACAAACAAAAGAACGTCCGTACGAATAAAGTACTGAGTATGTAAGGTAGGGAACCATAAATGCGAACAGTAATGTAAGCAAGGATAGAGAATATACAACCTGGAACATATGAGTACCTCTGAGGGCTACTGACATGAACTGCATGATACATATGTATGTATACATAAACTTTTAAAACATACGCCTCTGTGGTCATCATCATCATCATATCGTACCCAACCATAATAGGCTTGGTAAAAATGTACCCGGCCGTCAAAAGGCTCGGTAGAATCGTACCCGGCCACGTGAAGCTCGGTAAAACCCAACTGATCAGTGGTTGCACAATAGGTGCCGTACCTGGCCAACTATAGCGCGGCTCGGTAGAGTAAAATAGATACATATATATATAATGCATGCTCGACTCATGGAATCACATTCTAAACCTTTCGGAGTGACGCAAGGTCTGTATCCTCTGTACACATTATTAGGACTAACTCTTCACTATGAACCTTATAAGAATCAGGAAGTACCGACAACATTGATAACATAAGAATAAGAGAAGCAACATTAACATCAATCGTTCCATAAGAGGGAAAACAATGTAAGTCATGCTAGCTTCTAAGAGTAGAATATCTTTGGAAGCTCGTTCATTACATTATGTACAATCAGAGTTGTGCAAAAGAAGGAAAGGGATAGCCTCACATACCTTGTATATACTTCCCCAATTGCAAGCTATGCAATTGTCACAACTCCTTAGTCTACAATAAGAGAAACGATACTATCGTTATTATTTAAGCGTCATAACTATTACATATCTATCACAACCTATTTTACGTTGAAACGGATAGCACATCACCTATATATATGACTTCACACCATTCAAAAAAATCACCAAACAGCCCAGACAACATCAATAATAAACATATTGAGCCTCCCAAAATAGTCCACGCACAACCTAATTACATCATACATACGACGGCCACCGTAGTCGTGTCAAATGACCCGGAAATGTTACGAATAACTATCAGACCGCAACCCTACATATATATGGTGTTTATCAACACCCTTTCACCTCCAAAACTCCACAAAATAGTTGTAAAACATGCAGCCAAACAGCAACACAAAACAGTCCGCTACAAGTGAATAACTTGAACTCACGGATTCCGATCACCGTCCCGTGAGTTCTTACATGTATAGAACGAATTACCATGAATTCACAGTAGATAAAAATGTATGAAAAATGGCAGTAACTTACCTTATTTGTTGGATAACTCAGCCCTTCCCTTGGTTCTTCGAACTCTAGGTTTTACCTTCAAATAGAACTTGAAAGAGAGGGGAAATCGATTAGGGTTGTGTGGGATTTTTGGGGAGGAGTTGCAGGGGTTAACTTTGGTTTTGAGTGTCTTAAATATGGATGAAATAACTGAGTTCATAACCCCTTAAAATTACTCTCTTGGCCGACTTAGGTCTTTTAATTTTGTCCTATCATTTTGGCAAGTAGGTGATGCACCTACTTGTCATCTACCAATCTGCGCAGGTTTGCAAAAATATGAATATCTCTATACTCCGATATCGTATTGACAAACGGTTTAATGCATTGGAAACTAGACTCATAGATCTTTAATATTGTGAGTATATCACCCCGTAATTCTTTGTAAATTGGGATAAAATCTTAGAAACATTTGATCTAATGTTTAAGTAAAAGTATGAACCTAAGTTGCGACAACGTTTGTCGACTTTTGTTTCACAACTCGGTTGACTTCAAGATTTATGATACAGTTATTATATGATTCAAATACCTTAATACATGACCTCTTGAGTGTATTAAGAACCTCTAGGTTTACCTGAAAATATGAGTTACAACATCTTTGATTCGTTTAACTTCTAATACTTGTTAATCACCCTTATACACCCTTGCATCACTTAAGACCAATATGATTAACTTTTTATTATCTCAAAGGTAATTCCTTCTTGGATTTATGTTAACTAATATATGGCATGAACTAACGCGTGTGGATATGGGTTGTAACATGATGAGTCTGTTGGGAAGATTGAATTACATCAGTCAGTTTATTGCTCAGCTCACGACAACCTGTAAGCCAATCTCCAGACTGTTAAAGAAAGATGCTGCGGTCAAGTGGACAGAAGAATGTCAAGGGGCATTTGACAAGATAAATGGGTGTTTGTCAAATCCACCCGTGTTGGTCCCGCCAGAACCAGGGCGACCTTTGATCCTATATTTGACAGTTTTGGACAATTCATTTGGTTGTGTATTGGGTCAACATGATATCACTGGCAGGAAGGAGCAAGCCATCTATTACCTCAGCAAGAAATTTATGTCGTACGAGGTTAAGTATACGTATCTTGAGAGGACATGTTGCGCCCTAACTTGGGTGGCACAGAAGCTGAAATATTATTTGTCATCATATACTACTTATCTCATATCTCGCTTGGATCTATTGAAGTATATCTTTCAGAAGACTATGCCCACAGGAAGGCTTGCAAAGTGGCAGATCCTGCTCACAGAGTTTGACATTGTCTACGTGACTCAAACTACAATGAAAGCACAGGCCTTGGCGGACCATTTGGCCGAGAATCCAGTTGATGAAGATTATGAACCTTTGAAAACTTATTTCACTAATGAAGAGGTGATGCACATTGATGAGTTGGAACAAGTCGAGAAGCCGGGATGGAAACTTTTCTTTGATGGGGCTGCAAACATGAAAGATGTGGGGATAAGAGCGGTACTTATTTCTAAAACAGGGCAGCACTACCCTGTTACGGCTCAACTTCATTTTTACTATACTAACAACATGGCTGAGTACGAGACATGCATTCTACGTTTGAGGTTAGCTGTGGATATGGGTGTCCAGGAAGTCTTGGTCTTGGGTGATTCGGACCTTCTGGTGCACCAGATTTAGGGAGAATGGGAAATACAGGATTTGAAACTCATACCGTACATACAATGTTTGCATGATCTTTGTCAACGGTTTCAGTCAATAGAGTTCAGGCATATCCCAAGAATACATAATGAAGTCGCCGATGCTTTGGCTACTCTGGCGTCAATGTTACATCATCCAGATAAGGCTTATGTGGACCCTTTGCAGATTCAGGTCCGTGATCAGCATGCTTACTGTAATATGGTGGAAGAAGAAATTGATGGGGAGCCATGGTTCCATGATATCAAAGAATACAACAGGATGGGGGTATATCCAGTACAGGCCACCGGTGATCAGAAAAGAACAATTCGACGATTGGCAAGTGGATTTTTCCTCAGTGGAGGAGTGTTATACAAAAGAACTCCAGATCTTGGATTGCTAAGATGCATAGATGCCAGACAGGCCACAACTATCATGACTGAGGTACACTCCGGGGTTTGTGGACCGCATATGAGTGGGTACGTTCTAGCAAAGAAGATTCTTTGAGCAGGTTATTACTGGCCCACTATGGAGCGAGATTGCATCAGTTTTGTGCGCAAGTGTCATCAGTGCCAGGTGCACGAAGATTTGATTCATTCCCCACCATCTGAATTGCATACAATGTCGGTACCATGGCCCTTTGTTTCTTGGGGCATGTATGTCATTGGGCCAATCGAGCCAGCAACATCAAACAAACACAAGTTTATTCTGGTAGCCATTGATTATTTCACCAAGTGGGTTGAAGCGAAAACTTTCAAATCTGTGACCAAGAAAGCAGTGATCGATTTTGTGCATTCAAATATCATCTGTTGATTTGGGATTCCGAAGGTAATCATCACGAACAATGGTGCTAATCTCAACAGTCATCTGATGACGGAGACATATCAGCAGTTTAAGATTATACATCGCAATTCCACCCCATATCTCCCTAAAGCGA
Organism: Nicotiana sylvestris; assembly: GCF_000393655.2. Taxonomy (NCBI): domain Eukaryota; kingdom Viridiplantae; phylum Streptophyta; class Magnoliopsida; order Solanales; family Solanaceae; genus Nicotiana; species Nicotiana sylvestris. Next base: position 103,916,139 of record NC_091067.1, read on the forward strand.
ATGGAGCAGTCGAGTCAGCCAATAAGAACATAAAGAAGATACTTCGGAAAATAGTGGAAGGGTCCAGACAATGGCATGAGAAGTTACCTTTCACATTGTTGGTTATCGCACTACTGTTCGCACATTAGTAGGAGCCACTCCTTATTTGTTGGTGTATGGCACGGAGGCATTAATACCCGCAGAAATTGAAATCCCATCCTTTCGGATTGTTGCTGAGGTAGAAATTGATGACGTTGAATGGGTCAAAACCCGCTTGGAGCAATTAAGTCTAATTGATGAAAAGAGATTGGCAGCAGTATGTCACGACCAATTGTACCAACAGAGAATGGCAAGAGCATATAACAAGAAGGTACGTCCACGAAAGTTTGAAGTGGGTCAGTTAGTATTGAGATGTATCTTGCCTCATAAGGCTGAAGCAAAAGGAAAGTTCGCCCCAAACTGGCAGGGGCCATTTGTTGTAACTAGAGTGTTGTCCAATGGCGTGTTATATTTGACAGATGTAGAAGGGAAATGTGTAGAAATGACTATCAATTCCGATGCAGTCAAGAGATACTATGTATGATTTCTTTGTTTGATTGTATTTGTTTGTATTTGGTATATTTTGAAGATTGAAATGACGAAGGCATTTTGTTCTGCTATCTAAACACTTTATCCCTCGTCACTCCTTTTGAGCCTTATTTTTTTTTCATACTCCTCTTTCAGAATCAGTAGTGAATATCAGAAACACAGACGTGAAAGATAAGAAAAGGAGAAGAAAAATGAAAAAGGAGAGAAGAAAGAGAAATAAAAGAATGAAAAAAAGAAGAAAAGAGAAAAGAAGAAGAAAAACAATAAAAGAAAAAGAGAGAGAGAGAGACAAGCAAAAGGAAAAAGAAGAAAGAGAAAAAGAAAAATCACAACAACAAAGTAATTTCTACGACATGAACTACGTTTGACCTGATTCCTTTTAAGGATACGTAGGCAGCCTCACAGTTCGGTCTCATCAAAATAAAAATCCAAAAGCCCCCAAGCAAGAAACTGGGGTAGACGTTGTGGTTATTGTAAGAAATCTGATTCCGAAAGTTGTAATTTTGAACCCATTTGAATTGTTTTGAGCCTTTTATACACTTTCTTTCTAACCCTGTCCAAAATCCCACATTACGGTCCAAAGAAAGACCTTCTGATCAGTCTTTGAGAAATTCCAAGTCGAGAAAGTAAAGGTAATTCATGTCAGGGGCAACACTCTGGTTCAAGCAGGAAAATAAAAATGAGAGAGTCTTATTGGTGAAAACTCTCGCGGGCACCATGAGGCGACAAAAGCTGAGAGAAATCAAAGAATGAGAGAGTCTTATTGGTGAAAACCCTTACGGGCACTGTGAGGTGAAAGTAAGCTGAGAGATGAATGAATGAAAGAGGTCTGCTGGTGAAAACCTTTCAAGGCACCGCAGGATAAACAAGGTCAAGGTTTGGGTAAAGTAATCAAGTCATGGAAATTCTGAGGCAACGAAGTACGACAACTGAAAGTTGATTGGTTGGACAGATTGGGCCAATTAATCCGAAATGCATGTCATGATCCTCGGTACCAGTTGTTCCACTCAGATAAGTTTCTTTGTCTTTACCCCCTTTATAGCAGTCATCTGGTTTTGGATTCTTTTTATCCTTAACCCGCAAAGTCATTGCATTTCATTTTCTTTTGGGTTTATTTGTCTAAGATGTTTTAATGTCAGTCTTGTCCCAAGTAAGTGGAAAATAATTTCAAAGCTCACTACCAACTTCCAAAATTGCAAATCATAAAGTGGTCAGAGCATACTAAAGACAACATGATGTAAGGTGGGATACATGGGATCACCAGAAGTTTCACTGGTGGAATGAGTTGGTAATGTCATGGGAGATGCAAAGGTTCAGATAAAGGGGTCAGAGGTGTGAAACAAAAACATGGGTATAGAACACTCGGTTCATCAAAGGTCTTAGGATTTGAAAGTCAGTCAGAAAGTCAAAGTGGTTCAGGGCCAGTTCGGGAAAGCCATTCAGAATAAACAATGCAGTGGAAGGATCTTCAGCAAGAATGCCATCAACTAACCACTACTTTAAACTGACAAAATTTTCTTTGATTGAAACAGGGGCAGGAAAATTTGTTTGTTTCGGAGAAACTCTCCGTAGGGGCAAGAGTAAGCATCAAAATATGTTTGACCGTAAACTTTTAGGACCCTCCTGGAAAATGGGACCTAGTTTAAATTTCAGAAATAGCATAATCTAGCATAAATGTATCCCAAAGGAATATAAGCAGGTTTTGAAGTTTGCATGTTCGAGATAAGATTCAATTAGGAGTTTCTAGGACCCTCCTGAATAATGAGACTTAGCTTTAAGATTTCGATTAGATAATAACATTTAGCGTAAGTTCTGCTGTAGGGTAGTATAATTAAGCCATGAAAGTTGTCACTCTTAAGATAAAACTTGACTTTTGATTTTCAGGACCCTCCTGGATAATGGGGAGTAGTTTAAGACCCTCTTAGATAACAAGATTTAGCAGAAATTACACATGTAGAAGACATAACTTAGATCTTAAAAAATTGTCGTTTAGTTAAGAGTTGTCAGGACCCCCTGAATAATGGGATTTAGCTTTCAATTCTTAGTAATACTTGGTAATATGATTTAGTTTTACACTCACATCTGTTCCTAGCCACCAAACTGGGGTAGAAAAATTTTCTTTGTTTTGTCTATTTTGAAGTCAGGAGCCTGCCTGAAGAGCAGGAATACATTTCAAGTTGAAGTCAGGAGCCCGCCTGGAGGGCAGGGAATATATTTCAAGTTGAAGTCAGGAGCCCGCTTGGAGAGCAGGGAATACTTTCAAGCGTAGCAGTCAGGAGCCCGCCTGGAGAACAAGGGAGTACAATTTAAATTTTAGCTTTCAAATTCTTTGTTGAAGTTAGGAACCCGCCTGCAAAGCAGGGAATACTTTCATATTGAAGTCAGGATACCCGCCTGGAAAGCAGGGAATACTTTCAAGTTTAGCAGTCGGGAGCCCTCCTGGATAGCAGGGGAATACATTCATGTTTCGAAGTCAGGAGCCCGCCTGGATAGCATGGGAATATATTCACGTTTTGGAGTCAGGAGCCCCGCCTAGAGAGCATGGGAATACATATCAAGTTCAGTAGTCAGGCATCCACCTGGAGAGCAAGGAAAAACATCTCAAGATACAATTCGACTTTAGCAGTCAGGCGTCCACCTGAAGAAAAGGGAAAACATCTCAGATTACAATTCAAGGCGGCAATAAAGGAATTTCACCGGGAGAATACAAGTCAACAAGGCGACAAGAAACACAAGAGCAATTTTGAAGATATAGATAGAATTTTTGTAATGCTTAGATCATAGCCTAGTCTATCTTCTTTTATTTCAACATGGTGTAATAAGAGAGTTTAGTAAGCAGTAGCAACAACAGCAGCAGCAGTGAAATCCCAGCTTCATAGTAGTCCCAGCTACCAAAACTTTCCGAACTACACTGGCCTGATTCCTTTTTAGCCAATGATATGTAGGCAACCTCAGAAGCAGAGTGCGGTCAAATCTTTCAAAAATGCTTCCCGCGGAGTATTCAAGCGGGCAAATATCGCTCGTATCTGCTCACTTATCTTTGCACGAAACTCTTCGTGTTTCCGGGCAAAGAGGGGCAGTTGTGAGCATGTGATTTTTGCCCTACATGAATTATTCCCATAAATTCAAAACAAAATAATTTCTTTCAATGTTTGCAATTTTGGGGATTTTCGTGGCATTTTTTGTTAATTGTTTGCATTTTTTGTTTGCGTATTTTAATTAGTGAAAAATACAAAAATATGTCGCATTTGCATTTAGAGTTGGTTCTACATTTTAGGATTAATTAGAAAATTAATTGTCGCATAAAATGGAAAATCACAAAAATTAGTTTAATTTGCACTTTTAATTTTAGCTTTGATGTTGAGTATCTTTCTTTTGTTAATTTGTTTTTAATTAATTATGTTAATTATCATTCTAAGTTTAATTAGTTTTTTTTAGTTATAGGAATTAATTTTGATTTTAATTAATTTTCAAAAAAAAGAAGAAGAGAAAAAGGAAAAGGAATTTCGAATTAAGTTTGTATTTTTGGGGCAGCTTTCAAATTAAACCCCCAGGCCCAAATTTTCCAGTGCAAAATCCGGCTGACCCAGTCCATTACCCAACCCCTGACCCGTCCAACCCGATCCGATTACCCCTTCATTCAAAACGACGTCGTTTTGTTATCCTTTGATCTCGACCGTCGAGGTTAGTTGATGTGACAGTCCAGAACTAACCTCATTTTAATATATAACGGTTCTAAGAGACTATTCCCCCTTACCCCTCACTCGTCTCTCTCAATACCCCATCCCAGAGACCAGCTAGAAACCCTAGAAGCTGCCGGTGGATTCCCACCGCCATTGGTGGTGGCGACACCTCAAATCAACACTAGACTTACATTAAATGTTCCCCTCCACCACCCCATCCCAGATATCCGTTCAATTTCCTTCAAATATACCTAGAACCTCTCGATTCTCAGTTTATAGGTGGAAAGCCTAGCGCCACCATAGTTTCTCCAGTGGCGCCGCTGCCTCTGTTCAACCCCAAATTGATACCCTAGGACCGTCTTCCCTCCCTCATTCCAAATCCTCACTTTGTGTCCTTCAAATCAACCAGGAACTGTTCGAATCTTAAATCCAAATAAACCCCTGATTCCCAAGAGGTCCCCGATTCGTTTCTGCTTAAAGATTTGGGTCCGTTTCGAGGTTATTCATGTGTTCTTATTAAGAACACATGATTAACATCGTAGCAGGCCAGAAAATCCGAAGAGTTTGAAGGTTCAAATCCCATTCCTCAAATCGCTCGAGTTCTAGTAGGTAATCTCATTCTGTCTTCTTTGTTCAAATTAGTTTTCTTTCTATTTTTCCCTCTACCCATTTCTCTGTTTCTTCTTTTCTCCACGATTCTTATTTATTTTTTTATTTTTATTTCTTGTTTCCATTCAGTCATGCATGTTTAGTTTTAAAAATTGTTTTAGTCATTTTGGTTAGTGTCTGTTTAGCAAGACATTTAGTTAACTGGTTAATTGTGAAAATGTTCCTTGGGCCTACGATTTGTTTGAGCTTGCATATTTTATTCTGCTCATTAGTTCTACCTGTAGTTCTTGTGTTGGGGCTTTTGAATTAGAATTGGGGCCAAGGGGAAGGGATTGGCCCAGTTTTGAATTGGAACCTTAGGTCAAATTGACCCCAACTCATTTGAGTTCAAGGTAAAAACAGGGCAATTAAGGGTTAGTTTGGGTAAAAGACATAGGGAATCTCTGAGTTAACTGCTAAGAAATTGCCTAGAAGCTGCAGAATTTACTAGCTTGATCCACAAGTCAGTAATTCGGGCTCCCTTTAAGCAAAAGGAAAAGCTGAAAAGGACTAAAATGAAATAAACTAAACCCCAAAGCTGCCCTAGTAACTTGCCTATAAAGGCATAGTTACTTGCAGCTCAATTCAGATTTTTTAGAGCTAAGAATCCTAAAAAATCCTCAACGGCTGAAAACTCTAGGAAAAACACCGTTCCATTGAATTTTAGCTCGATAATCTGAAATCCTTCTCCTCTTGAATCAATTTCCTGAAGGTTTGGACTTCGAAATGGCTTGAGATATAGTCATTAAGGCTAGGTTTTGGTGTTTGATTGTTTGAAAGTGTGTTTGATACTGGAATCTGGTCTGCTGAATTGTATTTTCTAGGTTTGAGCTGTTTTTGGTGCACTGTTTCATTGGATTTGAGTTCAACTCTGCTGTTTGTTACTACTGCTGGACCTTTGATTACCTTGCTGTTGTTTTCTTCACATTTTCAGGTATGTAAAGACATTTGAATCCTGAGTAAATGTAGATCTAAAGTTTTATGGAATCAAGCTGAAATGGCTGTTTTGTTCCTTCGAGCAGAGGCTATTGGTCTTCCTGCGATTTCTGCACATTTTTCTCGTTAATTATCATGAGTAGTTAGTTATATAGTTTATAGTATATCTCATTTTTAGCCTTTGAGTTTGCACCTATGTGTTGTAAATGATGTTGGACTATTGGACTGTTACAGTGATAGTTTTGAATAGGTTTGAATGTAGTGAGTTGTCTCCTCTTTATTTGATATGAATAGTCACTGTTTTGGGGTATTAATCTCATGTTTAATTTGGGTTTGAAATGCTAGGGGGTAATCAGGGTATTACTGAAGCGGATCAAATAACAAGTGGGAGATTCTAGTCAGAGTGGATGTAGAAGTTTAAAATATTCAGTCAATTGGTATATGTGCAATTAAGTTCATATAGAGTTTGTATGATGAAGTTGTGGGGTGGTGACTATTTCATTTCTTTTCTTTTTCAATTCAAACTTTGCTGAAATGTTGACATATGTGTGTTTCATCCGTTTGTTTCAGTTCAAGTCAGTGCTAAGCTTAGTCATTATTCTCATAATCTGAACCTCTCCCTTCAGATGTGGTGTTGCATTAGTTTTTGATATTCAATTGCGGTGTGTGTATTCTTTTTGTTAATACTGAATTGGTGGCTCAAAATGGGATAAACGCATACATTGATTTTCTTTAATAAACTTGTAAGTCTGTTGTAAATTAATAGATTTGGGGAGTTAATCAATGAAAAAGGGATGAAGGTTTCATTATAGCATAATTTTGTGGTTTGATGGGGATTACCATTTGTCTTAGCTTTGTGTGTTTTTCTGGATCTGAGAGCTTGGGCTCTTCATTATTTGTTATGGGTTTGAGCTCCTGGTTTTCCATTTCTCGTTGGAACTGGGGCTCATCCAGGCCCAAACTCGAAGGTTCAAATGCGGTTTTGCCTTATGTAGTTAATTGGATTCGATCTCTACCATTCTAGTCATTGTTTCTTTTGAACGCCTGTCCTGGGGATTCGAACTAGGGACCTTACTCTTTGCTGAATCTGCTTGTCTCGATTTGGGCTCATTTTTGGGCCCAAGCCTGACAGCTTCTTTGAATATGATTTGGGCCGCAATTTCGACTCATGTAATGCCCAGTTCAAGCGCTAGCTGGGGAGCCCGTTTGCGGCATTTGATTGTTAAATAAATGACCCTTGGGAACCTTTAACCATATTTAGTGTTAGTCCTTTAAATGAATTTGGGGCGTGCCATATTAGGGACAATAATAGTTTATGGCCCTCGCAAAGTTAACAAACGCGTAGTTGCTTCAGGCGCGTGATTTTAATAATATTGCCTTCTTAAACTCGGGTGTGCATTTCATGTGACCCAAATCAAAAATCATAAAACGTTGAATAAAATATATTTAGGATTGCGGGTGCATTTCATGTGGCACGATCTAAAGACATGTTTTAAACGACGTTCAATCTTCTTTAAAATTAAATAAAAGCAGTTTTAAAGTTCAAATTTGCACATAGGTTCAAAATGTTCTAAAATCAGATAATTAAGCCGATTATAACAGTTGAGCGACCGTGCTAGAACCACAGAATTTGGGAATGCCTAACACTTTCTCCCGGGTTAATAGAACTCCGTACTCGGATTTCTGGTTCACGGACTGTTGAACAGAGTCAACCCTTTCCTCGATTCGGGATTCAACCGGTGACTTGGGACACCATAAATCTCCCAAGTGGCGATTCTGAATCTTTAAATAAACAAATCCCGTTTCGATTGTCCTTTAATTGGGAAAACTCTCGTATACTTATACCCTTTACGAGGGTGTAGTAAAAAAAGAGGTGTGACAACCTCGACCCCATTCAATTAGATAGACCATAACAAGAAAGCGTACATTGGCTGTAAATTTTAGGAACCAGGTAAATTCTGTCAATTCTTAACTACTAATGCGGACTTGCTTGCTTTCAACCATGAAGATATGCCAGGTATCAAGGAAATCACCACGAAAATATGAACGTCAACCCATTCAGTGAGGCAGGTCTGGCGTAAGTTCAACTCCGCGATCAATGATGCAATACACGAAGAGGTGGAAAAACTATTGAAAAATGGCTCCGCCAGGGAATCAAAATACCCAGTGGGTCGCCAACATGGTCATGTGAAAAAGAAGAATGATAAATGGCAGATGTGCATAGATTTTATAGATTTGAACAAAGCATGCCCTAAGGATTTGTTTCCGTTACCCCGTATTGACCAAGTCATCGATGCAATGGCTGGACATGAATTACTAAGCTTCTTGGACGCCTATTCAGGCTATAAATCAAATCCTCATAGAAGAAGAGGATTAGGAGAAAACCACTTTCATCATCCATCAAGGGACGTACTACTATAGAGTCATGCCCTTCGGGCTGAAAAACGCAGGGGCAACTTACCAAATGTAGATGACGAGTGTTGATTCCCAATTTTGTCCTACATTTCTTCTAATTAATATTTTGGCGCTCCCTAGTCATTAATAATCTAATGCTCTATTTTAGTTATTTATTACTAATATTACTACTATTTATTATAGTTATAATTGTTGAAGATATTACTACTATTACAAAAATTATTATGTCTTTATTAGTACAATTAGCATGATTATTGATATTATTATTAATATGACTATTATTGAAGTTAACCGCTTATTTTTTTAATATATAATATTATATAAGCTCAAAGTATTTTTTTATTTAGTCCAAATTATTAAGACAATGGAGCCCAAAAGAAATTTATTTGAAGAAGGAAAAGGCTGGACCCTAGTCTTCTCCTATAAATACTCATCAACTTTTCCAGCTGGAGAGGACATCTTTGAAATCCCGAAAAAACTCAGTTTATATCATACTCCACTTTTCTTTTAATCTCAAGCTTTACAATCTGTGCAAAACTTCTCAATATTTAGTCTCCATTTTTACACTCTCGGCAACTAAGGAATGGTAGATCTTAGCCCTCAAAGTCCTAGTTCATTGCCATACAAAAGGTCCGATCCACATCTAAACTTTAATCTTGTTTATTTCAATATTGTGTTCAACTTCGGGTATGATAGAATTCGAAGGTCCCCCAAACTATATAGAGAACCAGGTTCTCTATTAGTTCCTACAGAACACACACACACTGCAATGAGTAAATGACAAAATGGAGTTATACGTGGAAAACTCCCAGCTCACAGGATCAAAAACCACGACCTACCCTTGTAGGATTGCAACTTCACAACTGAGCAAACTTTAGATTATAAACTATTGTAACCTAGGAATTAGCCTCTTAATCCCTCACTAACTTGTAACAACACTATTACAAGCCACTTTGTAATAACTTTATTACAAAGACTTTACAACTTGACTAACTCTAACCAAGACACAAACACAAGGGCGTATGATTTACAAGGATTTTCTACACAATGCTTCTAACTAAGTTAAGTAGGAATTATAAGTAAAGAATTTCAACAAAGGTACAACACAACTAAGGATATATAATAACTTGATATAGGGAACTGGTCTGTTGCTATGTTGTTCTTTGTTCTTGATGCCCTAAAGAGTCACTTGCAAGATTGATAGAAGAGTTAAGAGAATGCTTGATCAATTCTTAAATGTGCAAGTGATTTGTTTTTACCTTGCTTGATGTTAATAATTTATTTGTGACATCACTTTGAATGATACAAGCAAGTTAGGTAAAAGGTATTCCCCATAAAGTTGATCGCTGTACTATTTCTGCACTGTAGCGTATGCTGGGAGCAACTTTACAGCTGGGGCAATTGACTTGTATAGTCTCCTCGGGAACTGGTAACTACCTGTTCCCTTTGCTATTCTTTTGACTCTGAAGAGACAGTGTCCCCAACTGGAGACTTGTTGATCTTTAAGTTCTTAAGGATGTGTACCAGGTTTCTTATTTGGTTCTTGACTATAAGTTTGTTAGATCATCAAAATATAACAGGGATACACATATAACCTATCAATTTTTCCCTTTTTGATAATGACAAACTTATAATTCAAGTTCCCCTAAGAACCAGAATGACATTGGCATTTCCTATATTCCCCCTGAATCTATTTCCCATCCTGTTCCCCCAGAATTATTTTCCCCCCTTTTGGCATCAAAAAATGATTAGTAACAGGCCTTAAGCAAAAAGAAGTCTAGATTGAGTTAACTCATGCCACTTATGTGCACACAACACGACTAAAAATAGAGCATAAAAGCAAGGCATACACAACAGAAGGGAAAAGTTTTCATTAAAGAGTTTGGATTTTAAGACAGGGTGCGGTTTCAATGTTGCCAACAACCATCCACAATTCAGAACATAAAGAGAAAACAGTACCACAAACATCATCATAAACTAACATAAGAGACCGACACTTAAAACTTGACACTGTCTAGAGAGCACTGGAAGGAAAGGGCTTAGAGGCAGAGGCAAGGGCTTGGAGGACAAAATCCATTCGAGCATTCGTCGACATTTGCTCATTAAGCAGTTTCTCCTTTAGGTCCTCAACTTTTTTCTTGAGCTCAACATTTTCCTTGATCAGACGGGAAACCTCTGTGCTTTGAGAGCTACTAGAACCATGTGCATCCTGGAGCTGACTCAGCTGACCCTCAAGAATGGCATTCCTTGTCTTCAACTTCCTGATCTTATCAGTAGCACTGTTCTAGGCGTTAATTGACTGAGATATGGTAGATGTGCTTCTAACTCTTCCAACCTTATCAATACATTCACATTCTTCAACGGTGGTCTTAGAGAAGGTTTGCTTACGAGTGCCCACTTTTGCTTGTCCTAGAGGAACTTTGAAAAACTCAAACACCTTAGTGAAAAGGAACCCGTAAGGCAGCCCATGATTACCATCTTTGAACACTGCCACTTTCTACATGTGCTCTATCATGATGCTAGGCAAGTTGATGGTAGTGTAGTTATCTAGTGCTTCGATGAGAACCAGGTCTGCTCGAGAGGTAATGGCTCTTCTCTCAGCACGAGGGAGCAAGACCTTATTCACTATTTCAAACAAAAATTGGTATACTGGAAGGAGGGCCTTCTTCTGTACTCATTCCCCTTGCTTAACAGATGTGTCTTTCAGGATAGCGTTTTTGAAGTTTGAAGAGCAGGTTCCCTGAACAGTAGACAACCCTTCAGTAGGTACACCCAGAATAGACCCTAGCACAGCAGAGTCTATCACAAAGTCGACCCCATTCACTAGCATGCATATATGTTCAACTTTGAAGAAAGCATAGAAGCTACGCGCTTCCTCCTCATATACTTTGGAGCATCACCTGTGCACAAATGTGTCATTATTGAAACTCACAAATTTCAACCAATTGTCGCATTCCAGTCTCCTCCAAAATGTCAGGGGCAAATGTACGGCCCCATAATACCTTTTGAGTTCTCAATTTCTCTTTCCGAGCAATCTGGGGATCATCAACTTTGCCCTTCTTGGAGGAACCAGGTTCCTCATCGGTATCAACTTTCCTTTTTAACAAACCTGCGAACACTTTTTCCCTTCTCACCACACTTCATGAACACTATCTTTTCAGATAAATTTTCACCTAATTCTTCAATCACCTTGTCTACATATTCTTCCACTAACTTTTCACCTGAAATATCACTTTCAACCTTGTTCAAATTCTCAGCACTCTTAGAGGATCCCCGTTTAGACTTGGAGATTGAGTGCTTCTGTGAGGGCTTACGAGTCAAGGAACCAGGTTCCTCATCCATAGTAACAACATGTACAACTTTCTCATTCAGTAACTAGTAGTAGGTCTTTTAGGAGTTGGCTCTTGAGTAACTACTGGTCTATGCCTAGACAAGCTAGCAATCGACACATCATCGGAATCCTCTTCACTATCCCTATTTTCTTCTTCAGATACTGATCTTATCTCAGGCATAATCACAGCCATAGGCTTAGCATAGAAATGAGGAGACGGAGCAGGATCAGTGCTGACCTGGGGTTCTTGAGAGGACCCCTGAGTTGGATCCTCATAGGAGGGATCAGGTCCCTCATTAGGTTCCCTAGTAGCATTGTCTGGTGCTGATGGTTCAACGGGTACAAGCTCCCTATTCTCCACTAAGATCTTAGTTTCTTCCCCCTAAGACTTAGACACATTCTCACCTTCCTCGATAACAACCCCTTCATCAGCTATAGACAACATGTTTTTTGTTGCTTTTTTTTTCTTGTAACTCTAGGGAAAACTCAAGATAAGGAGGAGCATTACCTGTCGACTCAAGACTAGGAACTAACATTGTTGAGTCAGCGTTGATAGGATCAACAGTTTGGTCTGCATTAGAGCCTTCTTCCATAGGAAGACTGGTGATCTCTTGATTTTCCTCTTCTTCAACCATATCTTTTTCACCCATTTTTGCCGGTGAGGCAGGAGGAGAGTTCATAGCCACAAACTTCTTAGGAGTTGAAGTTTTGTGACTCCGATGAGAACCAGTACTAGATTGTGTAGGAGAGAAAATAGAGGGAGGTGGTGTCTCTGCCTTAGGGTTTAGGCTAGTAGTGGTGGTGAGTGAGGGTTCTGTGATTGGCGCTTTAACAAGTGAAGACTCAATGGGGGTGATACATGGAGCATTTTGGGTTCCCTGTTGTTTAGACATGGTGGGAAGTGGTGAGTTGGGGAGGAGAGAATATTGGTTTGAAGAGAAACAAAAAGGGGAATTTTGGAGTTTTGATGTGAATAGTAGTGAAAGTGATGGTGAATGGATATATTTAAGAGGGATAAGGGACCAGTTAAGAAAAGACGGCAGTTTTGGGAGTCAGGTCGCTTCCTAATGGGTGAGACTCTTGGGTTCAAAAGACAAAAAAAACTGACACTATGATGACATGGCACTATTTCAACCATTCAAAATTGTGCATGAGAGAACAGAGAAACTAATAATCGGTGTCAGGAGAACCAAGTTCCCTGATGAATTTTTGCAAGTGTAAGCTTCACCTTTTAGACCAACGTGCAATGCATTAGCTGCTAGTTTGCTCTATAATCATCATGCGTGTCTACCTGTAACGGTATAGAGATGAGTTAGACTTTGCCAAAAGCACACTTTCTAGCTAATTATACCTGTACATTTCTTTCATATCCAATCATTGAGGTACCAAGTTCTTAGTTGGGTTTTATCAACCCAGAGCTAGGCGATTTCTTTCAAAATGTTCTCTGCTCAGGGATTTGGTGAATATGTTTGTAATCTGATCTTCTGTGCTGCTAAATTTCATACAAATGAACCCTTTTTCCACATTGTCTCCAAGGAAGTGGTGATGCACATCAATATGCTTAGTTCTCTTATGTTGGATTGGATTCTTGGCCATGTTGAGTACACTAGTGTTGTCACATAGTAAGAGCACGCACTCAGAGAACATACCAAAATTTTCCAGCTGCTGCTTAATCCATAACAGTTGAGCATAGCAAGATGCTACAGCCATATATTCAGCTTCTATAGTTGAGAGTGCCACTGACTTTTGTTTCCTTGTGCCCCATGAAATTAGACATGAACCTAGAAAGTGTGCCATTCCAGAAGTGCTTTTCCTGTCCACTAGATACCTAGTGAAGTCAGCATCCACATATCCAACTAGATCAAAATTGTCTCCTGAGGGATAGTAGAGAACCAGGTCCCGTGTTCCTTTGAGATATGTTAAGATTCTCTTGGTAGATTTCAGCTGAGATTCCTTTGGATTGGATTGAAACCTAGCACAAAGACCCGTACTAAAAATATATTTGGTCTGCTTGCTTTGAGGTATAGAAGTAACCCTATGATACCTCTATACATGGTCTGATTTACAGGGGAACCAGGTTCATCCATATCTAGACGAGTAGTTGTGGCGACGAGAGTGTCAATGATTTTTGATGTTTCCATGTCAAATCTCTTCAGTAGCTCTTTTATATACTTAAGTTGACTTATCAATATCCCCTTTTGAGATTGCTTTACTTGTAGACCCAAGAAGAAGTTTAGTTCCCCTTTGCAAATTCTTCACATAGGGAGTCAACTGTTGCTCCCAAAATGACATCATCAATATAGACTTGCACAATGAGCATGTTCCTTCCTCGTTTCTTTAGAAAGAGAGTGTTGTCAATTTTTCCTCTTGTAAAGCCATTTTCTAGAAGGAATTTTGACAACCTTTCATACCAAGCACGGGGAGCCTGATTTAACCCATACAAAGCCTTGTTGAGTTTAAAAATGTGCTCAGGTTGTTCATGATTTTCAAATCCATGAGGCTGTTTGACAAAGATTTCTTCTTTTAGAAAGCCATTTAGAAATGCACTTTTGACATCCATTTGGAACAATGTGAATTCCATATGTGATGCAAAGGCAATAAGGATTCTGATAGCCTCCATTCGAGCGATTGGAGAAAAAGTTTCATCATAGTCAATCCCTTCTGCCTGATTGTAGTCTTGAACTACTAGCCTTGCCTTGTTTCTTGTTGTGTTTCCAAACTCATCAAGTTTATTCCTGAATACCCACCTGGTTCTTATTACGGTTTGATCTGCAGGTCGAGGAACCAGGTGCCATACCTTGTTCCTCTCAAATTGATGGAGTTCCTCCTGCATGGCTATAATCCAGTCTACATCTTTCAATTCTTCTTTGATATTTTTGGGCTCTATTTGAGAGAGAAAAACTGAGAAGGCAAGTGAGTTTCTGGTCTTTGATTTGGACTGAATTCCTGAATCAAGAGGAGTGTTTATGTTATCAAGGGGGTGTAAACTTTTGTGTTTCCGTTTAGACACATGAACCTCGTTGTGAGAGGGTCCATGTATTTTTGCCTGTGAACCTTGATTGTTTCTCATCTCAGCATGTGGGGTCCCTTGAACAACATCGACAACTCTGTTTTCAGCTTCAGTTGTTGTGATTGAGGGACCAGGTTCCTCTCCATCAGCTGGAGATATGGTTGCACCGTCCTCATTTGATTCCTTAATGTGGCTCATCATATCATCCTTTCCATTTTCCATGTCAATGATTTCACCAAGAACACGTGACTGTTCTCCGTCTTGATCATTCTTATCATTCAAATCCTTTCCACATGGGTCATGAGTCTCATTGAAGATCACATGAATGATTTTCCTCAACACATTGAGTTATTTTGTTATATACTTTGTAGGCCTTGCTTTGTGATGAATAGCCTAGAAAGATTCCCTCATCACTTTTGGCGTCAAATTTTCCAAGTGCTTTCTTCCCATTGTTGAGGACAAAACATTTGCAACCAAATGTTCTCAAATGTGTCAGTTTGGGCTTCCTTCCGTTCAGCAGTTCATATGGTATCTTGTTCAGAAGGGACCTGATCATGCACCTTCACAAAGTAGCATGCAGTATTGACGGCTTCTATCCAGAACACTTTTGCAATGCCACTGTCAATCAATATTGTTCTTGCTATATCTTCAAGTGTTCTGTTCTTTATTTCCATAACACCATTTTGTTGAGGTGTTCTTGGAGCTGAGAAGTTGTGAGTGATGCCATTTTCAACACAAAATTCGTCGAATTTTGCATTGTCAAATTCTGTCCCATAGTCATACCTAGTACATACTACATTATGGCTCTTCTTCACAAATTCCACAAACACTTGAAAGGTTTCATCCTTGATTCTGAGAAATAGAGTCCAAGTGAATCTGGAATAGTGATCCACTATGACAAATATGTACCTCTTTCCTCCTCTACTGGGCACCCTCATAGGTCCACATAGATCCATATGGAGGATATTAAGTAGCCTTGAGGTGCTAACTTCGTTTTTGGGCTTGAAAGAGGATCTGACATGCTTTCTTTTTACACATGCATCATACACCCTGTGATCCTTGAAGCTTGACTTGGGCAGACAACGAACCAGGTCCTTCTTGACCAATTTGATTAGCAACGTGAAACTTGCATGATCCAGCCTTCTGTGCCATAGCTTAGCATTATCATCAACAACACTCAAACAACTAAGATCCCCATTTTGCAAGGACTCAAAGTTAGCAACATAGATGTTTTGTATCTTTTGGCCACTAACACCACTTCACCAGTCACAAGATTTGTGACTGTGCATATTTCGGATACAAATTCGACTTTGTTACCCTTGTCACAGATTTGGGAAATACTCAGCAAGCTATACTTCAACCCCTTCACGTAGTACACATTTTTAATAGAGTGAGAAAGAGAGTTACCGATCCTTCCAATTCTCAGAATGTATCCCTTTTTGCTATTTCCAAAGTATACACTCCCTCCCTCCAGGGCCTTCAGTAAAAGGAAATCATTTGTACTTCCAGTCATGTGCTTCGAGCATCGGCTATCCATGTATCATTGGTGGTTGCTCCCTTTCATTGTTCCCTGCACAAGGAAATCATGGGTTAGATTTAGGAACCCAAACAAGTTTGGGTCCCTTGTAAAGAGGAAAGGGGTGAATTAGGGCTCTTTTAATCCAAGCAGGCATTACACATTTTTTATGTAAAGGACTAGGTTCCCTAATAGTAGTTACTTATTTAGCAAAAACTTTGTTTTTCTATTGAGATTTGAATTTGGCCTAACAAGTTTCCTTAAAGTGCCTAGGGTTAGCACAGTGAGTGCATAGCCAATTGTCAGGTACAATGACGTACTGGCTGTGAGGGTTGTAGGGAGTCTATTCCCTTTGAAACCCGATTCCCTGCCTATTTCCCCCATTGTTTGTGTACATGGCAGTGATAGCATCAGAGGACCAGGTCCACTTGTGTGATTTTTCAAGATCACTATTGACTCTTCCTAGTTCTTCCTGAAGTTGTTTGTTTTTCTCAAGCTCATCACACAAACTAGATTTTACTAATTTTAACTCATTTTCAATCTTAAGATGTGCCTCACTTGCAACTTTATTTCCCTTTTGACTATTCCCAGGCCTATTCTCCATTTTAAGTTCCTCAATTGTTTTCTTTAGGTCTACCACCACTACTAATAGGTCATCTCTCTCGTGCTCAATGTTAGAAACTCTCTCAATTAAAACTTCTTTTTCCTTTTTAACACATTCAATGGTCTCTTCACAACAACTACTAGATCATATCTCTCATGTTCTATGTTTGCACTTTTTTCCAGCTAAGGCATCTTTTTCTTTCTCCAGACTCTCAATTGTTTCCTTTAAATTAACTACAACGATTACTAGATCATCTCTAGACTGTTCTTCTTCTCCTAGTTCCACAATTAATGCATCTTTATCATTTATGAGAATGTGATAAGCATCAATTAATATATTTGCCAAAGACATATGTTTTTTCATAGAAAAAGACTTTAGATTTCTTTGAACATCTAGAAAGTTTACCTCATCATCATCGTCGTCGTCTTCATCATCATTAGACTGTGCTATCAAGGCAAATATGGAGTCATACTCAGCTGCTTCAAGTTGTGATGTGAGAAAGAGGCTTAAAGGGGGGAATGCCCTGGCCTTTGGATTTATTCAAAGAAAAATTACCTAAATGAAAAGGAGAATATTAAAGTATTCGCAAGAGATATGGATTATGAGAATGATAAGTGCATCAGTCAACATTCGAGGACGAATGTTCCAAAGGGGGGAATGATGTTACGCCCCACAGTATTACATCGATATTACACCCCGCAGTATTATATTACGATGAAGTCACACCCTGCAGTATTATATTTGTCACACCTCCTTTTTCTACCCCGAAAGGGGTATAGGGGAGTTTTTCCAATTAAAGTGACAAAAATTGAAACGAGATTATTTATTCAAATTCACAGTCGTCACTTGGGATAATTTATGGTGTCCCAAGTTACCGGTTTAAAATCCTGAATCGAGGAAGTTGACTCTTATTTGTGGTCTGCAAACACAGAAATCCAGGTAAGGAATTTTGTTAACTCGGGAGAAGGTGCTAGGCATTCCCGAGTTCCGTGGTTTTAGCACAGTTGCTCAACTATTAATAATTGGCCTAATTAACTAATCAATTACATATTTTAAACCTACATGCATTTTTAACTTTCTAACTGCTTTTACTGTATTTTAGGAAAATTCATGATCGACATACACTTGTTTGTTTTTGAAAACGCATCGTAAACCACGCTACATGAAATGCACCCGCGGTTCATGACATATTTATTTTTATTTAACATTATTGAAAATTGAAGTCGGGTCACATGAAATGTACACCCAGATTTTGGAAATTATATATTGCAACTACATTACGGGAACCGTACCCGTAGCTATGATAATTTATTATAATGCGCCTAAAGAAAACTACGAGGGTTCGTGTTAGAACTAATATTCAGGATAAAATGATGAGGTCCATGGGTTCTGGATTTGTTTTTGGCAAAATATTGGTACGTAAGGGACTGAGTTTGAAATGTACTGCTTTCTTGATTTCAAACAAGTGCGTTTAAAGCAACATTTAAATGGCAATTGCAGTACATAGCAAATGATAATAATGCCAATTTAACAAGTTTGCACTAAAGCAATGGTCTAATAAATTGGTCAGACGGGAATCGATCTTACTTGAGGCATGACACATGATAATATCAAGTAAAGGGATGGGCCAAAGGCTAATGGGCTGGATGGATTCCAATGGATAAAATCCAAAGTCCAAACTGGATGGCCCTCATGATTCCCTTGTTAGGTCTTTTACAACAGTTAACTCAATTAAAGCATCAGAAAGCAGTAGTACAAATCTGAAAATTTAACAACAACAGGAAACTTTGCAAGTTACACTCCAACACTTTGATTACCATTAAGCATGATATTGAACTAAAGCTGCTACCTATAGATTCAGAGTCGTAGAGTTTTAACCCTCAATTTCAAGAAAATTAGACTTAGTCTACCTGGATTTAAGCATATTAAAAGAACATTAACGGATTGAATAATGAAAATTTGTCCAATCACTTATCTATTCTTAACAAAATGACTGTGTTCTGATACCTACGCATGTAAGAACTCAAAGAGATTTCAATTGATATCTTTAACTAATTGCCACAAAAACTGATGGATTCAGTCGACATCAAAATTCAAGTAGAACCAAATTCAGCATTTAACAATTGATGAAATTACAACATAAAGACAAAAGGTTCATACATCACATGAAACTTATGCATCAAACACAAATTTACATCTACTAATAAAAGCCAACACATGATATTAATAAACCAGAGAAAGAATTATATCAGTTAGCAAAACATAAGAGCTAACTACTAAACATGACATGGTTGTATTAGTTTCAAAACAAACATATCTTCACATTTAATTTGCAGCTCAAGGTTTCAAGGGGGTTACCTGGATACAACAATCAAAAAGAAAATGTGTTCAGAAATCAGCAAGGAGTAGCGGAAAACAATGGACTCAGCAGTAGGGAACATCAATATTAATCAAACTAGCTTCATATCAAGTCATTTCTCAGAGAACCAGAAATCCAGAGAAAGGTTTTCTATGTTTTTTACGAAAGAAAATAAGAAGAAATAGAACTAGCTTTCTCAGAGAACCAGAAATCCAGAGAAAGGTTTTCTATGTTTTTTACGAAAGAAAATAAGAAGAAATAGAACTAGCTACTAATGAAACAGTGTTGAACCTTTTTATAGTGTTTTAGGGTTCTGAATCTCTCCTAATGAGTGAAGAAGAGGTCCTATTTATACTCTAAGAGGGCTGTTATCTGCTCTCCAAGTCAGGGAATAATTCCCTTTGAAAGCAGCCCTCAAAAGCATATGTTTAACAGAATTGGATAGCTGACATCCTCTCATTGGTTTCAGTATTTTATACTGGCCAAATAAAGCCAGCTGCCCAGGTTCTCGAAGCTTCCTAATGCCTTATCTGAATTCCCTATCTACCCAACCTTCAAACAAACCCCTTAAGTATTTTCTTTGTTCAATTCAACCCCTACAAATGTCTGCTGATTTACACATTAAGGCAAACAGAAATAAATAAGCCAATATCAATAGACAAATTAAATAGAAAACAACAAAGCTAGACAGTGTAATTAAATTTTAAACATCTAAAAACTTAAACTTAAACCTAAACCCTAAAATAAACCAAGTTCATGATGAACTCCACAAAGGCTCTTCAGAAACGAACAGGTTTGATGGCTAGCATAGGCAAACGAGTCAAACAAATAACAACAACACAAAACACTGTAGATAACCTAAAGCGTGCAAACTAAACACCAATTATGAAAAAGAAAGAAAAGGAGGAACAAAAGCAAGAAAAGAAAATATCATCAGAATCTATCCTAAATAGTTAAGAACCCGAATTGAACTAATTAATGAACTACAAATAGATTTGTTAATTAATCAAAGAAGGAAATAACAAGCTAAACAAACAATAATTGAACAAAAAATAAAAATAATCACTATTTTTTTATTCTTTTTTTTAATTTTTTCTTAGGACAAACAAAACACCAAAAATAGAACCAAAAAGATTAGGAAATACCCAATGAGAAGGATGAGCTGAAGCCAGGCTCTTGGTTGACTTCGAAATGGCTTGAACCTGACTTCAAATGATTGTTCTCGTCAAGAACAATCTATTTGGGTGAGTTTTAAACCAAACGAAATTGGATTTGCAAGAAACTCGAACATGTAAAACTAGACCTTCTTTTTTGATTCTCATATCTGAAATTGGAAATGTTCGATGGGGAATTTAGGGAAACCAATTATGCATTCGGAAAGAGGTGAAAAGGATGATTGTATGGTGTGAATTTGGATGTGTTTGGAGACCAGCCGCCGCCGTGAAATGATTTTCGGCGGGCGGCGGCTAGGGTTTAGGCTGTGTGAGTTTTGGAGAGAAAAATAGGGTGGCTAGGGTTCACCGGTTAGATACAGAGGGGAGGGGGGAATGAAGGGCTCTCTAGGGTATGGGGGGAGGTCTCTCCGACATATATAAGGGAGGGGGGAAGTGAGTTCCCAGCTGTTGGATCGTCAAAGATCAATGCTTGGGATTTAATGCCTCAAAACGGCATTGTTTTGGGTAAGGGGTGGGGCTGGACCGGGTATGGGATTGGGCTGGGTGGATCAGGGTGTGGATTGGGCTCAGAAATGGTTTTGGCCCAATTTCGGGTCCAAAACAGATTTTACTTTCTTCTTTTTTCTTTGACTTGATTTCTTTTTAATTTACAATTTTAAAAACTAAATTAAATCCTAAACCAACCTAGAAATGTAAAATTAACTTAATTATCTATTTTTAATACTAAATAATTAATTAATTTAATACTACAGAAAGCACAATACTAATTTCTAAAACTAAAGCTAAAATGGAATAATTTATATAATTTTTTGCTTTTGTTTTATTGATGCAATTAAATGACAATTAAACTAAAAATGCAACTATCAACCTAGAATGCAATGAATGAGATTTAAACATATTTTTTGGGTATTTTCTATGCTTTTAATATATGCAAATATACAACAAAAATGCAAACAATTAAACAAATATTCCTAAAGATTCTATAAAATTGAAGTAAACTACAAAAAATCTATTTTGTGATTTTGTGGGAGTATTTTGGTCGGGCAAAAATCACATGCTCACAGCTGTCCCTCTTTGCTTAGAAACACGAAGAGTTTTCGGGCAAAGATAAAGTGAGCGAATACGAGCAATTTTTGCCCGTTTGGATATTCCGCGGGAAGCATTTTTGAATAATATGACCGAACCTTGCTTCTGAAGTTGCCTACATATCCTTGGCTATAAAGGAATCAGGTCAGTGTACTTCTGGAAGTTTTGGTAGTTGGGACTACCGGGAAGCTATGCTTTTACTGTTGCTGCTGCTGCTACTAGTTGCTGAACTCCTTATTACACCGAAACCAAAATGAAAAGAAGCTAGGCAAATCTATGATCTATGAGTTACAAGATTCCTATCTATATGTCTTCAAACTTGATCTTGAAACTTCTGTAGTTCTGTCGTGCATCTCAAACTGTTGACTCGCACTCTTGAGGCGAGCTTCTATTATTCCTAACTTGAATTGACCCCACTTTTCAGGTGGGTTCCTGTTGTTGTCTTGGGCTTAGCTCTGATATGTATTCCCTCGTTCCCCGGGTAGGTTCCTGCTACTTGACTTGATACTTGAAGTAAATTTCCTTGTTCTCCAGGTGGGTGCCTGCTACTTGACCTAATACTTGAATGGATTCCCTTGTTCTCCAAGTGGGCGCCTATAACTGATGCTGACTTAAAATTTTGAATAAATTCCCTTATTTTCCAAGTGAGCGCCTGTAACTTAAACTTGAAATGAATTTCCTTGTTCTCCAGGTGGGCTCCTGCAACTTAAACTTAAAATAAATGGCCTTGTTCTCTAGATGGGTGCCTGTAACTTAAACTTGAAATGAATTCCCTTGTTTTCTAGGTGGGCGCCTGTAACTTAAACTTGAAATGAATTCCCTTGTTTTCCAGGTGGGTGCCAGCAATTTAAACTTGAAATGGATTCCCTTGTTCTTCAGATGGGCACCTGATGCTTAAACGAAATGAATTCTCTTGTTCTCCAAGTGGGCGCTTGTAACTTAAACTTGAAATGAATTCCCTTGTTCTCCATGTGGGCACCTGTAACTTAAGTTTGAAATGGGTTCCCTTGTTCTTCTGGTGGACGCTTGATGCTTAAACTCGAAATAAATTCGATTGTTCTCCAGGTGGGCGCCTGTAACTTAAACTTGAAATGAATTCCCTTGTTCTCCAGGTGGGTGTCTGTAACTTAAACTTGAGATGAATTCCCTTGTTCTTCAGGTGGACGCCTGTACATAAACTCGAAATGAGTTCCCTTGTTCTCCAGGTGGGTGCCTGTAACTTAAACTTGAAATGAATTCCCTCCAGGTAGGCGCCTGTAACTTAAACTCAAAATGAATTCCCTTATTCTTCAAGTGGGCGCCTGCATTTTGACAAAACAAACAAAACAAAAGAAACTTTTCTACGCAGTTTGGTACAGGGAACATCTGTGAGATTTAATCGAATATTGTTATCCAAAAGAGCTATAAGAATTTAAAAGCTGAATCCCATTATCCATGAGGGCCCTAAAAAATTTGAAATAAAATCTCATCTTAAGAGTGAAAACTTCAAAGCTAAATTCTACTTCCTAAAGGTAAAACTTACTCTAAATCTCATTATCTATGAAAGTCTTAAAACTTAAAACTAAATCCCATTATCTAGGAGAGTCCTGGCGGACTTGGGTCTAAATCCCATTATTCAGGAGGGTCCTGAGAACTTTAAATTAAATTCTATTATCTAGGAGGGTCTTAAGAACTTTAAATTAAATCTCATTATCCAGGAGGGTCCTGAGAACTTGAAATTAAATCCCATTATCCAGGAGGGTCCTGAAAAATTACGGTTCGAACCTATTTGGTGCACGCTTTCCTCACGGAGGTTTCCTCCAGAATACGAAAATTCATGCCCCTGTTTCAATCAAAGAAAATCTTATCAGTTTAAAAATGTGGTCGTTAGTTTATGGCATTCTTGCTGAAGGTGGTCTTTCCACTGCCATGCTTTGTTCCGATTAGCTGTCTTAGGCTAGCAAAGAATTGTTTGACCTTCTGATCGAACCTCAACCACAGAACCCCGAATGACTCGAGTGCCCCACACCCATCTTGCTGTTTTACATTTCTATCCTTCCAATTTGAACCTCTGTATTTCCGCAAAATTCACGAAACCACTTGACCACTTGAACTCCCCCTAACATCTTATTTCTCATTTTGAATCGTGCTATTTCTGGTATGCTTTGGACGCACTTTGCTTTGTGCAATAGAAAGCTGGTAATAAGCTTTGAAATCCTTTCTCGCTTGCTTAACAAGGATAATATTGAAAAAGACTTAGAGAAGTAGCCCCAAAAGAAAACAAAGCAAAGTGACTTCGAGAAACAAAGACAAAGAGGAAATTTTAGACAGAGATGACTATTTGAGGAAGAGTGGAAAAGAGACTTATCTGAGTGAAGCAGCTAACTCCCATGATTATGACATGCATTTTGGATTAATCAGCCCAGATCGTTCACCTAATCATATTTCATTTTGTGCCCCTTCTCCATACTTCAAAACCGGGATTTTTCATAATCCAATCTCACATTTGTTCATCTCTCGACTCACTGTCGCCTTACGGTTCCCACGAGGGTTTTCACCAATAAAACTCTCTCATTTTAGTTTTTACTCAACTTTCCATCGCCTTACGGTGCCCGTGAATGTTTTCACGAATAAGACTCTCATTTATTCATTTTTCCTTGTGCTTCTGAACAAAAGTGTTACCCTTGCTTAACTTAGCATATTTCAAAGATTGATCGGAAGGTCTTTCTTTGAACTAGGGTGCGGGCTTTTGGACGGGTTTAGAAAGAAAAGGCGGCATGCCGACTTAAAAAAAAGTAAAATAACAGGGTTCAAAATTATAACTTTTGGAATCAGATCTTTTGCAAAACCACAACTTCTGACCCAGTTTCTTCGAGTCTGGGAAATTTTGGATTTTTGTATTGATGGGACCGAACCGTGAGGCTTGTAAGCACGTGATTTTTGCCCTATGTGAGAATTACTCCCAAAAAATTCAAAATAAAACAATTTTCCTTTGTGTGCAATTTTGAGAATTTTCGTGGCATTTTTGATAAATTATTTGTATTTGTCCATGCATGTTTATTTGTTAAATTAATAAAAAATACAAAAATATGCCGCATTTGCATTTAGGATGTAAGTCTACAATTAGAAGTAATTAAGTTTGTTTTACAAGAATGAAAATTACAAAAATATGCATCGTTTGCATTTTTAGCATTCGATGTCAAATTGTGCAATTTTGTTTTAATTGGTGTTTAATTATGTATGATAATTGTTTCTAGGAATTAATTAGTATTTTTGATAAGTTAATTTAGTTTATAACTTAATTTAGAATTTTAGTTTTATTAATTAGAAAGTAAAAGAAAAGAGAGTAAAAAATATAAAGAAAATCGGAATTGGGCCTCTTCTTCAATTTTAAACCTAGGCCCAAAACACCTCTACCCAACCCAAAACCCCTTGACCCAAGCCCAACCGCCCCCCATCTGACCACACGACCCCTCCCCCCTCACACTCCTTCTCTCATTTTTTGTTTCATTTGTTACCCCTAAACTCTAAACCCTAAACCCTAAACCCTAAAACTCACTACCTAAAAAACCCTAAAGACCCCTTCTCTTTCTCCTAGCCGCCGGACCCATGCACCCCCTCCCCCTCTCTTCATCTTCTCCGTTCACCCCCACACGAAACCCCACAGCCCCCCCTCCGTTCACCACTGTCCATGCACCCCATCCCCGTCGCCGCTGAGCAACCACCAGCCCACGACCATAGCTTCAGCTCCCTATCCATCGTCGTGGCACCCCAAACACCAACAACGAGCCATGTTTGACCACCACCAGAAAACCTCCATTAACGTCGCCACATGAAGCTCGAAACTATCTGAAAAACCAGCCACCCAGCTCACCGGAATCAACCAGCACACCCCCCTCCTCCGTGGTCCACCATTGACAAGCAGCAGCACTGCTGCGTCGACCAACCCCCCTCCCCGTCCATTCTTCTTTTCCGTCGTCGGACCACCCAAGTCAACACCCCGTCCGCCATTGAAACTAAGCGACGCAGCCAACCAGACGATGCCATAGCTGCTGGTCCTTCTTCTTCTTCGTCCCCAGCTCAACCATGAACGACCACCCAACGTCCAGCTTCACCTCACAAACGACCACCCCTCACGTCGAACACATAACAACCGTCGACTCTAAACCTTCACCAACCAAAACAACCTCCCCTAATCCTCCTCCTCACGCCAGCGACTCAACAAAGCTCACCGAAAAACGACCCATAAGACCAGCGACCTCCTTCAACAGCCTTCCACGACCACACGCACACATATGGATAGAGCAGCAACAAGAGGTCATTGAAACAAAGTGAGAGATAGACGGAGGAAAAGCGAAGTAGTCCAATTAAAGTCCGGTGAAGTTCTGTTGAGGTCGCCATTTGAAGTCTGCGATCTCGTTTGGTTGCTGGTTTTGTCTTCGTGAATCAGCTTTAAAGGATTTTGACAGTGAGATCTAGCCGGTTTTACATTTTTGGCGATTTCCATTAAACGGGTGGAGTTTTGTTTGAGTCGAGGTTTTGGTTCGAGGTCCGGTGCGTCGAGTTCGTCGTTTGTCGTTCTGAGTTCGTCGAGGTTAAAAGTGAATGTGGGTTTTCGTTGAGTCGAGATCCGGTACGTCGAGGTTGCTGTCTGAGTTTCTGTTCCGTTGCGGTCATTTCCGGTTAGTTGGTTTAAGTTTCATTTCTGTCTGTATTTTGTTTGATATTCTCGGATTTGAAATCAGTATATGTTTGATTCTTTTCTTGTTCGTTGTTTATCATTTCTTGAGTATTTCTTCCGTTTGTTTTATTCATTTGTTCTTGTTTAGTTTTAATATAGAAGTGTGTTAGTTTAATCACTTGAATCCGTTATCTTGGTTGTAATGTTGTTAGATTTAATTTGAAGTTCCATTGATTATTGAGTTTAGTGATTTGAATTTACTTGTTTGTTATGTTCAATTTGTTACTGTTATTGAATCGGAAAGTATGTTTGTTATTAAAAATATTGTTCAGTCAAAATGATTTCAGTTGTTTCTTTATTGTTCATCATATGGTTTGGTTCCCTGAATTCTTAGTCTTTGTTTTGATGATATTTGACATAATCTGTGTTTCTAGTTTAAATTTGTTGATGAAATTTGATTAGGAATTGGTTATAGCTGTTGTATTTTGGTTAATTGATTAGGTGAATTGGTTATAGCTGATGTGGGTAGAATGGTAAATTGCAGTATTTTCAGGGGTAGAATGGTAATTTCAGAGGGGTATTTTTGGAATTGAAAAATTGAACAATTATTTATTTTGAGTGTTCTGTCCACTAAGCGCTAATATATTAAAATAATACATAAAATAATACGTAGTGGGGGACAAGACATAATGGTGGGGAATTAATACATTGTTTAATATAGTGGGGGACAAAGCATGCGGTAGAGGGGCAATAAGGGAATTAAATAAGGAAAAGATATGTGTTAGTGGGAATTAATACATTGTTTAATATAGCGGGGGAAACATTAGGTAGTGAGATTCAAAAGGGGGATGGGTAGAAGATGGTGAGATTTAATTTAAGTGCTTCAAAGTTTGGCTATAAAGAAGGGGGGGCTGGACACAAGTTAAGGGAGATTGGAAGAGGAGATTCGGGAGAGAATAGAGGGAATTTCTGAATATTAAGAGAGAAAAAGGGAGGGAATTTCTGAATATTAAGAGAGTTTAAGGGGGATTCTCTGAACATTAAGAGAGATTTGAGGATTTTTCGGAACAGAAAAAAACATTATGGAAATCTAAAGAGAGAGTAGTATACACCCGATATACAATTTGCATACACTAGATATATAGAGGGGTCAGAATTTAAGGGGTAAACATTAACTGGTCTTTCAATCTAAAAAAAAGGTTCACTTTGTTTCTGCCCGTTGATTGTTGTTGGTGTTTCTGGATTTTCATTTGGTTTGTTCCTTGAGTTTGGTTGGTTATTTGCTATTACTTCACTGGTTATTACTGGATTTTTTTGCTTGATTTTAAAATCTGTCACTGGTTTCTCATTGCTGGTTGTTACTGGTTGCGGGGTGTTGCTGTTGTTGTATGCTACTGCATTTCTGCTGATCTTCCTCTCCTTTTGCTTCCAATGTCAGGTACACAACTGACATGCTGGTTACTATAAGCTGAAACATGAAGCATGAATACAAATAAAGAGTTGAAGTTTTAATTTGATTTAGTTTTGTTACTAATTGTACTTAGGACATTTTATACACTACTATTTTCTTAAAAAAATTCTGCCATTTCTGTATAACTGGACAGTGTTATAGTAATGTAGTCAATAATGTCCCGTTGTTTTAGTTTGGTTATTAGGTAGTATAAGTTCAAATGTATGTTAAATAAAACCAGGCCAGTAGACTGTTTTAATATCATGGCAACTTAGCTCCAACAATCAATTGTTTGAATTTAGGAATAAAACTAGACCCTTAAGTTACTTCATTCCAATTAATTGCTCTTTCTAAAACTTGCATGTAACTTGCTTAGTTAGATACTATCATCTTATGTATCTGTAAGTGCAAAAATTGTGAACATATGTAGAAATAATTAACTAGGCCCAATATTGGAATAAGACGACCCAAGTCAAGTTTAATACTACATGCGGTGAACCTGGGCCCACGTTGGCCAACGGGCTGTCCATATTGTGTTTACATTCTGATTTAACAAATTGCGTTCGGAACCCGACTATAACAACTCGTAAGCATGTAAATAAATTAGGACCTTTTCTCTTTCATTTTTAGAGACTAATTTAATAGAAAAAATGTAGGCACTTTAGGATTATCCTTTTAAAAAAAAAGAAATGAGCCTCGCCCAATAAAACACACAAGTTGCGGGGCCCTCAATAATTGGTTAATAACTGTATAGACTTCGGGATCGGTCGTTTAGCAAATTTCACGGCTTTACCCAAAATAATGATACGCTAGTCGCTTTAGGCGTGCCTTTAACAATTTACTTTCGTAAACTCGGGTGCACATTTATGTGACTCAAATCCAAATCTCAACAGAGTCGAAAATGTGTCGATAACCACAGGTACATTGATGTGACGTGGTTCGAGATACGTTTTTCACAATGTTGTAATTCTCTGTTAAATTAATAATAATAATAAAAGCGGTAAAGAGTATAAAGTTTGCACATAAGTTCATAGTTGTATAAAATCAGATAATCAAGCCGAATATGACAGTTGAGCGACCGTGCTAGAACCACGGAACTCGGGAATGCCTAACACCTTCTCCCGGGTTAACAGAATTCCTTATCCGGATTTCTGGTGCGCAAACTGTTAAACAGAGTCATTCTTTTCCTCGATTCGGGATTCAACCGGTGACTTGGGACACCATAAATCTCCCAAATGGTGACTCTGAAATTAAATAAATAAATCCCGTTTCGATTGTCCTTTAATTGGAAAAACTCCCTTCCGCGCCCCTTTGCGGCGGCGCAGGTGAAAAAGGAGGTGTGATAGCTCTGGCGACTCTGCTGGGGACGAACCCAGAATCTCTGGTTCAGGGTTCAGAATTCGAGCTTAGATGAATTGTTATATTTGGCTTTATTTATTATTTGATCTTATTACATGTTTTGGCCTAAATGTGCAAAATGATGTTTTTTTACCGCTTTGATATTATTTGAACTGTACATATAAACTGTGCCGAAACCTTCTCTTCTCACTTCCGGGGATGTGCTTACTGGTTGAGACTCCCTATTCTGTTAGTGTCATAACCTGAAATAAAAGAGACTCGGAAAGTTTCTAAGTCGGCTGGCCTTTTGGTTCCCGGAAAGGAGCTTCTTCCTCAACTCGAGTTGTCCGCTCGGGTACACTGTCTAGAACATATACCGAGGTTGAACCTAGAATAACTTGACTTTATGCCGGATCCCTAGTAGGAACTTTTATTTGCATCATGTTGCATTTGACTTAGGGGACTCAACACAGGGATTGGGTCCGTCTAGGACAAGCAACCTGAAATGAAAAAAGACCATCCTGCTGTATCCTGTTTGTTTTGCACATTTATTTGCTTCAGATATGTATGCCGATCGGCTTCTGAAATCGGGAATCTTTGAAAAATTGTGAAAAAGAGAAAAAGAAAAATAGCAGTATAGGGAGATAACTACTTGTTTTTAGAAAAATAAAACAAATGTCCAAATAGTGTCAAAACCCTGCCGAAATTTTGAAAAATGAAAAAAATTGTCTTTTTTAGTTTGATTTATTTGAAAAAAAAAAGAAAGAAGTCTTGTTTACAAGTTTAGTTTATGTTGCCCGTACTATGCAGGTCTGATTCTCACCGGATGTGAGATATGTAGGCAAACCTCTTCGATTCCGGCCCACCATATTCAAAAAATCCAAAAATATTTTCCATTACTCGCTTCTTTAGAAAGACTTTATTTTAGACCTCAATTATAAAAAATATATATATATAATACAAAAATATTTCCTTTTAATCTCTCTCAAAATCCAAAATATTTGTTTACAAATTCAAAAGAAAATTCAAGATTCAAAAATATTTTTCTTTTCTTTTGTAGTATTTCTTTCATAAATTCAGAGTAATAGTCCAAAAATATTTCCTTTCTTCTTTAGAAATTTTTTCGAAATTTCCAAAAAAAAAAAAAGAAAAAAAGTTAAAATTCAAAAAATATTTCTTTAGACGCCTTTCTTTTCAAAAAAAAAAAAAACAAACAAATCGAAATCCAAAAATATTTTCTCTCTTCTTTGTAAGTATTTTATTCGGAAAAAAAAGTTAGTTTATTTTCTTTATCCTGATCGGCCCGAACTACGCCGGTTTGTTTCTCACAGGATGTGAGATACGTAGGCAGCCCTTATCGGGTCCAACTTCCCCTTTTGCAAAAATAGCCAAAAAAAAATGTGTCAAAAATTTTAATTTTTCATAGATTTGGGTGATGTTGTTTTTGTCAGAAATAGCCGAATGTTTGCAAAAAGGACGCCGGACGGCTGACTTTGCATAAACGGCCACCTTTGGTCATGTTTTTAGGATTTTGGTCAGTTAGCTAAAGCAGCCTTAAAATCTTCGTCCCCGAGGTGCTGAAAGGTCGCGTTGGCAAAAACCCGGTCTTTTATTTTAATTTAAAAAATAATAAGAAAAAGAGTCAGTAGTCAAGAATACCGTTTAGATTTTGGTCAAAATAAGCCGAGCCAGCTTCGGTGGTGTCTTAAAACCATTTCTTGCCGAGATAGCCTGAGAGTAGCTTTCAATTGTCAAAAGGCTATTTTCGTAAAAGAACGGACAAGTTTGTGAAGTGTCATAAAATAATCTTCCCGGCCTCAAAATTCATGTGAAATTGGAAAGGGGCCACGTTTGCAAAAACAGGCGTTTGGTCAAAATCGGCATATAGGGGAAGGAATCTGTCATTTTATTTTGCTTGAGTTTGTATTTCTTTTTATTAGAGAATGTGGGCCGAGTCCATTGCTCATCTTTAAGTGATTCCAAAAATGTTTTATTGTTGTTTACCTTTTATGTGTCAGAACTACGCACGGTCTGATTCATGCGGGGACATGATACGTAGGCAATCCACATAAGATTCGACCACCATTAAAAGAAAGAGAGAAAAAAAGGCAGCGCAATTACAAGAAGCCGGATATTTGCACATAACTGAAGCAAATGCATTGATAGAAAGGGTTAACTGCCTAGTTGCATTGCATCCTCAATATGTGTTTCCTATCTGTTAAAAACCCTAGCGATAACAGGTTGCTTCCATTTTGTCATCTTTCAATAATCCAGAAAGGTGGTTGGTTGTGATCCTAAAGTAACGCTTCCCTGCAACAAAGGCAAAAGACAATGGCAGAGAGCAACGGAACTGAGTGGGTTGGTACCGACGCCAGAAAGCAGTTGATTGAACAAGACTACGGGTTGGTAGAAGAGGTAAGAATGTTGAGGCAGCATGTGGCAGACATGTATCAGGCATGGATGACTGGGAAAGCAACACCCCCGCCACCGCCTAGCTTCTTAAACTCTGTCCTTACCCAAGCACCTCACACAATAACAGATGATCCCCCATACTCTCCGTATCTACCCACTTATAACAGCTTTCCCAGCCACCCGAGTAGCTTCATCAATCTTCATCCAACTATATTCTCTCAACACTACTCCCCTCCCCAACGCTACTTCTCTCCACAGGACTCCCAAAGATATGCTTCACTTTCCACGTATCCAGCTCCTCGAAAGGCCTACCCACGAGCACATCAGAAACCCCCTGGATAAGGTTTTAGGCCAAATCAAGCATTTATGAATGAGAGGTTGCTGAAACAAGGAAAGACTCTCACCCCTATCGGAGAATCTTATGCAAGTCTGTTTGAAAGAATAAAGCATGCTGGCCTGATTGAGCCGCTCCCCGGATATACTCCAGATCCACGTGCAAGAAGCTTTGATCCTACTGCACGATGCGCATACCACTCCAATGTTCTAGGGCATAGCATTGAGAGTTGCTGTTCGTTGAAAAGGGAAATAGAAAGAATGATTCACGAAGGAGTGATTACGATCGGTGACAGTAATAAAGAGCATGTGAACCCTCTTGGGATATTGACTAAAGCTAAAGATGTGGAAGCAGATAGTGGTCTTGATGCAAAGCTCAGTGGCTAAGATGCCATGCTTGGTAATTGGGAAGACGCTCCCTTTCTTGGTCAGTCGGAGCGGAAATTTGGTGGTTCATTTTATTGTCATTTCTGTTGTCCGGGTTAGTGACAGGGTTGTAATCCGGACATTGTCTTATGTCAAACCCTTTTATCCTTCCATTTTGTCATAGTGTTGTCTAGGATTGTTTTAGGTTTGTTCCAAGGTTGTACCCCAGTTGTTTTTCTTGTTTTGTTATACGAACCATTTCACTGCTTGTCTAATGCAAATTCCGGTCTTTTGTTACCTCCAGTCATCTTCTTTGTTTAGTTCTTTTTATCCTTTTGTTTTGTCTTTGTTCAACGCCGATTCTAGTGACATGACATGCACGCAAAGTTTAGGCCTAATCTCAAAAGTTAATTATAAAGTCATTGGGAGATGATCGAGACACTTAAGGGAAATAAGAACAGTTTGAGATCATTTGAAGCCCAAGCCACGTGAAACTGGGGCAAGTAAAACATAAGGAAAAACCATAAAAGCAAGTTAGCCATATTAACAAGGGGGTCGTTCATGGTAACGAAAGTGAGATTATTACCCAACGGCGCTTTTTAAAAAAATGACAAATGACAAGGCGAATGTGTGGATATGGTTATCAAGTCCGGCACAATCAGAAGATGTGGCGAATATTTTAATTGTGTTGTTTGTGCTTAGCATGTTTTGAAGATTAGAATGACGAAGGCGTTTTATTCTGCTATCTAAATACTTTATCCTTCGTTAAACCTTTTGAGCCTTATTGGTTTTCTTTCATACCCCTCGTTCGGAATCAGTAGCAAAGACTAGAAAACACAAGCATGGAAGAAAAAGAAAAAAAAAAGAGAAAAGAAAAGAAAACAACAGAAACAACAAAACAACAAAAGAGAAAGGAGAAATGAGCAAAAGAGAAAGAAAATGAAAAAGAAAAGAAAAATAATAAATAAGTGGAAAGGAAAACGAAAAAAAGGGGTGGAAACTACGTTTGACCTGATTCCTCAAAGAAGGATACGTAGGCGCCTCACGGATCGGTCATAGTGTAACATAGTGTGCATAGTGTGCAGAGTGTAACATAGTGTAACAAAGAATCAAAAATCCCCAAGCAGAAACTGGTGCAGGAGTTGTGTTTAATGGAAAGAAATCTGGTTCCGAAGGTTGTAAATTTTGAACCCAAATTGATTCGTTTTGAGCCACTAATATCCTTTCTTTCTAGCCCTAGCCAAAACCCCACGTTACGGTCCAAAGAAAGACCTTTTGATCAGTTTTCGAAAGATGCCAAGTCATGCAAATGGAAGTCGAGAATAACACTCTGATCCCCGGCAGAAAAGCAATAAAATGAGAGAATCTTATCGGTGAAAACCTTCACGGGCTCCTTGAGGCGGCTATAAGTTGAGAGAAAAACCAAAATGAGAGAGACTTGATAGTGAAAACCCTTCGGGCACTACAAGTCGAATAAAGATTGAGAATCATACAGGAAAGCACCAAACGAAGATTGTGAAAGGCGATTAACAACGGAGGATAGGCCACGTGTGCATGTCATGACCAATAGAGTTGGTATCCACATCTGATAGGTTTTACTTTGTAGTTTTCTTGTTAGGAGTCATATTTTTCTTTTACCTTTTATTCTTTTTCTTGTACCTTTGTCATTGCCTCTTCTTGAGTCTCTTTGGTCAGAACAAGCAAGAAATGATTTCAAAATTTGCCATCAGCTTTCCAATTATGCGAGACGAGATCTGACTAGTAGATCAAAGTGGTATAAGTCAGGAAAGAACAAGCGCAATGAGTTGGTAATAGTCAACGTGCTTTGAGGTTTGCGCAAAATACCCAAGATTGGTCCATATCAATTCAGGGATAGTGCAACAAAAAGAAGGCCAGGGGGATTAAACCGAGGGTATATTCGATGATGAGATTGACAAAAGGATGGACCAGTGTCAAGAAGGATATCCCCAACAGAAATCGAGGATTATAAGGCCAAGGCCAGCGGAAAATCAAGAAAGAACAACGCGGAAAGCAATGGACATAATTGGGAAATTCATAGGAGACTCAAAGGTGGGGGAAATGCCAAGTTCACGGACAGTACCGCAAGAAGATATTGGGTCTGCACCGGGAAAAAGGTATTTCAGTAACACATACAATGAAGGGAATGGTTAATCAATGAACATGCAAGATCTTCAAGTGAAATCAGCTGGCATGAAAAATACATGAGGTCAGATAAGGGGACTGGGAAAATGGTTAAGAGGTTTGTAAATAAGGAATCATCAAGAAGGTCGGAAGGTATCAGCCCAGTTCAAGATGGTCAGACAACGCATAGATGGGAAAATGGTTGATAGCATCCCCAGCAGGAGTATCGCAACCAACCACCACGTTTTAAACTGACCAAATTTTCTTTGATTTGAAGTAGGGACAGGGAATGTTACTGACGACGGGAAGATGCGCCACAAGAAAGATTGTCAAACTGGGGCAGAAAATTTTCGTTCATTTCGAAAATTTTCGAGAAGTCTAACACAAGTTTGGTGGAAAGCGGTATCCCCACCAGTTTTTCGGGAGAAAGCAAAACAAGTTTTAAAGAAAGCAATGTCAGGAGGAAGATAACACGAGTTTTAAGGGAGGTAGTCTTCGAAGGAAGAAGAAAAAAAAGAGGACCTAGTCTGATGAATCTTCTCCTAGGATCAAAATCTTAGTCTGATGAATCTTTCTCCTAAGATTGAAAACTTAGTCTAATGAACTTTCTCCTAGGATAGAAATCTTAGTCTGATGAATATTTCTCCTAAGATAACAAAAATAGAAATCTTAGTCTGATGAACTTTCTCCTAGGATAGAAATCTTAGTCTGATGAATCTTTCTCCTAAGATAGAAAACCTAGTCTGACGAATTTTCTCATAGGATAATTTGAGAAAAAAGAGGAAGACCAGTTTTGCAAAAGGAAACGGTTTGCAGAGGAATGAAACATCGGTCTTGAGGAAGGAGTAAGATAACATATTTTGAAAAAATGTTATCCCCAGCAGTCCACAGAAAAAACAATACAAGTTTTGAGGAAAGTAGTTTTTCAAGATAGAAGAAAAATGGTTGTTGAGGTCAGGAGCCCGCCTGTAGAACGGAGGTTGTTTATGTGAAAAAAGTTGAAGAGGTCAGGAGCCCCCCCTGAAGAACAGAATGGCGATTTATTATTCGAGTTTGTTGTTGAGGTCAGGAGCCCCCCCTGAAGAATAGAATGGCAATTTATTTTTCGAAATTGTTGTTGAGGTCAGGAGCCCCCCCTGAAGAATAGAATGACAATATATTTTTCGAAGTTGTTGAAATCTCGCCCGCCTGAAGAAAGGAATGGCGATTTATTTTCGAAGTTGTTGTTGAGGTCAGGAGCCCCCCCTGGAGAACAAAATGGCGATTTATTTTTTCAAAGTTGTTGTTGAGGTCAGGAGCCCCCCCTGCAGAACAGAATGGTGATTTATTTTCGAAGTTGTTATTGAGGTCAGGAGCCCCCCCTGAAGAACAAAATGGCGATTTTATTTTTGAAGTTGTTGCTGAGGTCAGGAGCCCCCCCCTGAAGAATAGAATGGCGATTTATTTTTCGAAGTTGTTGAAATCTCGCCTGCCTGAAGAAAGGAATGGCGATTTATTTTTCGAAGTTGTTGTTGAGGTCAGGAGCCCCCCTGAAGAACAGAATGGCGATTTTATTTCAAAGTTGTTGTTGAGGTCAGGAGCCCCCCCTGAAGAAGAGAATGGCGATTTATTTTTCGAAGTTGTTGTTGAGGTCAGGAGCAACCCCTGAAGAACAGAATGACGATTTATTTTTCAAAGATGTTGTTGAAGTCAGGAACCCCGCCTGAAGAACGAAATGACGATTTATTTTTCAAAGTTGTTGTTGAGGTCAGGAGCCCCCCCTGAAGAACAGAATAGCAATTCTTTTTTTTCGAAGTTGTTGTTGAGGTCAGGCGCCCCCCCTGAAGAGCAGAATGGCGATTTATTTTTTGAAGTTGTTGTTGAGGTCAGGAGCCCCCCTGTAGAACAGAATGGCGATTTACTTTCAAAGTTGTTGTTGAGGTCAGGAGCCCCGCCTGAAGAAAGGAATGACGTTTTATTTTTAAAGTTGTTGTTAAGGTCAGGAGCCCGCCTGGAGAATGGAGGTGTTGAAATTTTCAATAAGTTGTTGAGGTCAGGAGCCCCCCCTAAAGAATAGAATGGCGATTTTTTTTCGAAGTTGTTGTTGAGGTCAGGAGCCCCCCCTGAAGAACGGAATGTCGATTTATTTTTTTTCGAAATTGTTGTTGAGCTCAGGAGCCCCCCCCCCTGAAGAACAGAATGGCAATTTATTATTCAAAGTTGTTGTTGAGGTCAGGAGCCCCCCTGAAGAACAGATCAGGAGCCCCCTGAAGAACAGAATGGCGATTTATTTTTGAAGTTGTTGTTGAGGTCAGGAGCCCCCCTGAAGAACAGAATGACATTTTTTTTTTAAAGTTGTTGTTAAGTTCAGGATCCCCCCCTGAAGAACATAATGACGTTTTATTTTTAAAGTTGTTGTTAAGGTCAGGACCCCCCCCCCCTGAAGAACGAATGGCGATTTATTTTTCGAAGTTGTTGAAATCTCGCCCGCCTGAAGAAAGGAATGACGATTTATTTTTGAAGTTGTTGTTGAGGTCAGGAATCCCCCCTGAAGAACAGAATGGCGTTTTATTTTTAAAGTTGTTATTAAGAGCCCCCCCTGAAGAACAGAATGGCGATTTATTTTTTGAGGTTGTTGAAATCTCGCCCGCCTGAAGAAATGAATGGCGATTTATTTTTCGAAGTTGTTATTGAGGTCAGGAGCCCTCCCTGAAGAACAGAATGACGATTTATTTTTTGAAGTTGTTGAAATCTCGCCCGCCTGAAGAAAGGAATGGCGATTTATTTTCGAAGTTTTTGTTGAGGTCAGGAGCCCCCCCTGAAGAACAGAATGGCGATTTATTTTTCGAAGTTGTTATTGAGGTTAGGAGCCCCCCTGAAGAACAAAATGACAATTTATTTTTAAAGTTTGTTGTTGAGGTCAGGAGCCCCCCCTGAAGAATAAAATGACGCTTTATTTTCAAAGTTGTTGGTTGAAGTTGGGAGCCCGCCCATATAACAGAGGAATACATTTCAGTCTTTAAATTTCAAGTCTGGAAGTTGGGAGCCCGCCCATATAACAGAGGAATACATTTCAGTCTTTACATTTCAAGTTTTGAAGTTGGGAGCCCGCCCATATAATATAGGAATAAATTTCAGTCTTTTAATTTCAAGTCCGGAAGTTGGGAGCCCGCCCATATAACAGAGGAATACATTTCAGTCTTTACATTTCAAGTTTGGAAGTTGGGAGCCCGCCCATATAACAGAGGAATACATTTCAGTTGTTAAATTTCAAGTTTTGAAGTTGGGAGCCCGCCCATATAACAGAGGAATACATTTCAAGTCAGTAAAGCAGAGGAATATAGCCGAAATCCCCAGCAGGAAACAACAAGAATCCCCAGCAGAGGAAGGAAGTCCAAGACTCGATGGAAAAATAATGTGAAGCTCCCGAGAAGGAAATAAACAGTTCGAGATCGGCAGTCAAGGGAGAATACAAGACAAATCAGAAGTAAAGAAATGTCAGAGGAGTCACTGAGACATCAAAGCAACAAGAGACACAAGAGCATGGCTGAAGATCCAGATAAGATTTTGTAATTCATAGACTATAGTTTAGTCTAGCTTCTTGTTTTCTTTCAGCATGGTGTAATAAGGTGGTCGGCAAGCAGTAATAACAGCATGCAACAGCAGTAACATTGCAGTCCCATGGTAGTCCCAGCTACCAAAACTTCCTGAACTACATTAACATGATTCCCTTCTAGCCAGGGATATGTAGGAAACCTTTGAAGCAAAGGTTCGGTTAAATCTTTTTAAAAAAAATGCTTCACACGGAGTACTCGGATGGGCAAAAATCGTTCGTATCTTCTCACTTTATCTTTGAACGAAAACTATTTGTGTTTTCGGACAAAGAGGGGCAGTTGTAAGCACGTGATTTTTGCCCTATGTGAGAATTACTCCCAAAAAATTCAAAATAAAACAATTTTCCTTTATGTGCAATTTTGAGAATTTTTGTGGCATTTTTGATAAATTATTTGTATTTGTCCATGCATGTTTATTTGTTAAATTAATAAAAAATACAAAAATATGCCGCATTTGTATTTAGGATGTAAGTCTACAATTAGAAGTAATTAAGTTTGTTTTACAAGAATGAAAATTACAAAAATATGCATCGTTTGCATTTTTAGCATTCGATGTCAAATTGTGCAATTTTGTTTTAATTGGTGTTTAACTATGTATGATAATTGTTGCTAGGAATTAATTAGTATTTTTGATAAATTAATTTAGTTAATAACTTAATTTAGAATTCTAGTTTTATTAATTAGAAAGTAAAAGAAAAGAGAGCAAAAAATATAAAGAAAATCGGAATTGGGCCTCTTCTTCAATTTTAAACCTAGGCCCAAAACACCTCTACCCAACCCAAAACCCCTTGACCCAAGCCCAACCGCCCCCCCATCTGACCACATGACCCCCCCCCCCAACTATTTCTCTCATTTTTTGTTTCATTTGTTACTCACTACCTAAAAAAACCCTAAAGACCCCTTCTCTTTCTCCTAGCCGCCGGACCAATGCACCACCTCCCCCTCTCTTCATCTTCTCCGTTCACCCCCTACGAAACCCTACACCCCCCCTCCGTTCACCACTGTCCATGCACCCCCTCCCCGTCGCCGCTGAGCAACCACCAGCCTACGACCATAGCTTCAGCTCCCTATCCATCGTCGTGCCACCCCAAACACCAACAACGAGACACGTTTGACCACCACCAGAAAACCTCCATTAACGTCGCCACATGAAGCTCGAAACTATCTGAAAAACCAGCCACCCAGCTAACCGGAATCAACCAACACACCCCCCCTCCTCCGTGGTCCGCCATTGACGAGCAGCAGCGCTGCTGCTTCGACCAACCCCCCCTCCCCGTCCATTCTTCTTTTCCGTCATCAGACCACCCAAGTCGACCCCCCGTCCGCCATTGAAACCAAGAGATGCAGCCAACCAGACGACGACATGGATGCTGCTCCTTCTTCTTCTTCGTCCCCAGCTCAACAACGACCACCCAACGTCCAGCTTCACCTCACAAGCGACCACCCCTCACGTCGAACACATAACAACCGTCGACTCTAAACCTTCACCAACCAAAACAACCTCCCCTCGTCCTCCTCCTCACGCCAGCGACTCAACCAAGCTCGCTGGAAAATGACCCATAACACCAACGACCTCCTTCAACAGCCTTCCACGACCACACGCACACACATGGATAGAGCAACAATAAGAGGTCATTGAAACAAAGTGAGAGATAGACGGAGGAAAAGCGAAGCAGTCCGGTTAAAGTCCGGCAAAGTTCTGTTGAGGTCGCCGTTTGAAGTCTATGATCGTGTTTCGTTGCTGGTTTTGTCTTCGTGAATCAGCTTTAAAGGATTTTGACAGTGAGATCTAGCTGGTTTTACATTTTTCGGTGATTTCCATTAAACGGGTGGAGTTTTGTTTTAGTCGAGGTTTTGGTTCGAGGTCCGGTGCGTCGAGGTCGTCGTTTGTCGTTCTGAGTTCGTCGAGGTTAAAAGAGAAGGTGGGTTTTCATTGAGTCGAGATCCGGTACGTTGAGGTTGTTGTCCGAGTTTTTGTTCCGTTGCGGTCATTTCCGGTTAGTTGGGTTAAGTTTCATTTTTGTCCGTATTTTGTTTGATATTCTCGGATTTGAAATCAGTATATGTTTGATTCTTTTCTTGTTCATTGTTTATCATTTCTTGAGTATTTCTTCAGTTTGTTTTATTCATTTGTTCTTGTTTAGTTTAAATATAGAAGTGTGTTAGTTTAATCACTTGAATCCTTTATCTTGGTTGTAATGTTGTTAGATTTAATTTGAAGTTCCATTGATTATTGAGTTTAGTGATTTGAATTTACTTGTTTGTTATGTTCAATTTGTTACTGTTATTGAATCAGAAAGTATGTTTGCTGTTAAAAATATTGTTCAGTCAAAATGATTTCAGTTGTTTCTTTATTGTTCATCATATGGTTTGGTTCCCTGAATCCTTAGTCTTTATTTTGATGATATTTGACATAATCTGAGTTTCTAGTTTAAATTTGTTGATGAAATTTGATTAGGAATTGGTTATAGCTGCTGTATTTTGGTTAATTAATTAGGTGAATTGGTTATAGCTGATGTGGGTAGAATGGTAAATTGCAGTATTTTCAGGGGTAGAATGGTAATTTCAGAGGGGTATTTTTGGAATTGAAAATTTGAACAATTATTTATTTTGAGTGTTCTGTCCACTAAGAGCTAATATATTAAAATAATACATAAAATAATACATAGTGGGGGACAAGACATAATGGTGGGGAATTAATACATTGTTTAATATAGTGGGGGACAAAGCATGCGGTAGAGGGGCAATAAGGGAATTAAATAAGGAAAAGATATGTGTTAGTGGAAATTAATACATTGTTTAATATAGTGGGAGACAAAACATTAGGTAGTGGGATTCAAAAGGGGATGAGTAGAAGATGGTGGATTTAATTGAAGTGCTTCAAAGTTTGGCTATAAAGAAGGGGGGCTGGACACAAGTTAAGGGAGATTGGAAGAGGAGATTCGGGAGAGAATAGAGGGAATTTCTGAATATTAAGAGAGAAAAAGGGAGGGAATTTCTGAATATTAAGAGAGTTTAAAGGCGATTCTCTGAACATTAAGAGAGATTTGAGGATTTTTCGGAACAGAAAAAAATATTCTGGAAATCTAAAGAGAGAGTAGTATATACCCGATATACAATCTACATACACTAGATATATAGAGGGGTCAAAATTTAAGGGTTAAACATTAACTGGTCTTTCAATTTAAAAAAAAGGTTCACTTTGTTTCTGCCCGTTGATTGTTGTTGGTGTTTCTGGATTTTCAGTTGGTTTGTTCCTTGAGTTTGGTTGGTTATTTGCTATTACTTCACTGGTTATTACTGGATTTTTTTGCTTGATTTTAAAATCTGTCACTGGTTTCTCGTTGCTGGTTGTTACTGGTTGCGGGGTGTTGCTGTTGTTGTATGCTACTGCATTTCTGCTGATCTTCCTCTCCTTTTGCTTCCAATATCAGGTACACAACTGACATGCTGGTTACTGTAAGCTGAAACATGAAGCATGAATACAAATAAAGAGTTGAAGTTTTAATTTGATTTAGTTTTGTTTCTAATTGTACTTAGGACATTCTATACACTACTATTTTCGTAAAAAATTTCTGCCATTTCTGTATAACTGGACAGTGTTATAGTAATGTAGTCAATAATGTCCCGTTGTTTTAGTTTGGTTATTATGTAGTATAAGTTCAAATGTATGTTAAATAAAACCAGGCCAGTAGACTGTTTTAATATCATGGCAATTTAGCTCCAACAATCAATTGTTTGAATTTAGGATTAAAACTAGACCCTTAAGTTACTTCATTCCTATTAATTGCGCTTTCTAAAAGTTGCATGTAACTTGCTTAGTTAGATACTATCATCTTATATCTCTGTAAGTGCAAAAATTGTGAACATGTGTAGAAATAATTAACTAGGCCCAATATTGGAATAAGACGACCCAAGTCAAGTTTAATACTACATGCGGTGAACCTGGGGCCACATTGGCCAATGGGCTGTCCATATTGTGTTTACATTCTGATTTAACAAATTGCGTTCGGAACCTGACTATAACAACTCGTAAGCATGTAAATAAATTAGGACCTTTTCTCTTTCATTTTTAGAGACTAATTTAATAGAAAAAATGTAGGCACTTTAGGATTATCCTTTTAAAAAAAATAAATGAGATGAGCTTCGCCCAATAAAACGCACAAGTTGCGGGGCCCTCAATAATTGGTTAATAATTGTATAGACTTCGGGATCGGTCGTTTAGCAAATTTCACGGCTTTACCCAAAATAATGATACGCTAGTCGCTTTAGGCGCGCCTTTAACAATTTACTTTCGTAAACTCGGGTGCACATTTATGTGACTCAAATCCAAATCTCAACAGAGTCGAAATTGTGTCGATAACCACGGGTACTAGAACCACGGAAATCGGGAATGCCTAACACCTTCTCCCGGGTTAACAAAATTCCTTATCCTCGATTCGGGATTCAACCGGTGACTTGGAACACCATAAATCTCCCAAGTGGCGACTCTGAAAATAATAAAATAAATCTCGTTTCGATTGTCCTTTAATTGAAAAAACTCCCTTCCGCGCCCCTTTGCGGTGGCGCGGGCGAAAAAGGAGGTGTGACAAGGCTGCCTACGTATTCTTAAAAAGAATTAGGTCGAACGTAGTTCAAGACATATGAGTTGCTTTGTTTTTGTCACTTTTCTTTTGCTTTCTTTTTTTTTCCTTTCTTTCCCT
The DNA here is from genome assembly GCF_000393655.2 of Nicotiana sylvestris. Taxonomy (NCBI): domain Eukaryota; kingdom Viridiplantae; phylum Streptophyta; class Magnoliopsida; order Solanales; family Solanaceae; genus Nicotiana; species Nicotiana sylvestris. The sequence goes on from NC_091067.1 coordinate 103,958,466, forward strand.
TTTCTTTCTTTTGCTTTACTTTTCCTCATTTTCCATTTTCTTTTTTTCTTTTTCTTTTTTTCTTTTTATTTATATTTCTAAGCTCTAACTTCTGATTCCAAAAAGGGGTATGAAAGAAAATAAATAAAGCTCAAAGGGGTAACAAAGGATAAACGTATTTAGATAGTTGAATAAAATACCTTCGTCATTCCAATCTTTGAAATATGCCAAGTACAAACAATACAAATGCAGACAAACCAAAGAAATCATACATAATATCTTTTGACTGTATATGAATTGATAGTTATTTCTACACATTTGCCTTCTATATCTATTAAATACAAAGCACCATTGGGCAACACTCTCATTACAATGAATGGCCCCTACCATTTTGGGCAAACTTGCCTTTGGCTTCAGCCTGATGCAGAAGAATGCGTTTCAATACTTGTTGACCCACTTCAAATTTCACGGGAAACACCTTCTTGTTGTATGCTCTTGCCATTCTCTTTTGATACAATTGACCATGACATACTGCCGCCAGCCTTTTCTCGTCAATCAGACTTAACTGCTCCAAACGGGTTTTGACCTACTCATCATCATCAATTTCAGCTTCAACAACAATCCGAAGGGATGGAATTTTGACTTCCACGGGTATAACTGCTTCAGTACCATATACCAACAAATAAGGAGTTGCACCTACTGAAGTATGAACAGTAGTGCGATAACCCAGCAAAGAAAAAGGCAACTTTTCATGCCATTGCCTAGAAGCTTGCACCATCTTTCGAAATATCTTCTTTATGTTCTTGGTAGCTGTCTCAACAACTCCATTTGCCTTGAGGCGATACGGAGTGGAATTTCAATGCATAATCTTGAAATGTTGGCATACTTCTTTCATCAAATGGCTGTTAAGATTAGCACCATTATCTATGATTATTACCTTGGGGATTCTGAACCGGAAAATGTGGTTTGAATGAACAAAATCGATCACTGCCTTCTTGGTCACAGATTTGAAAGTCATAACTTCAACCCACTTGGTGAAATAATCAATGGCCACCAGAATAAACATGTGCCCATTTGATGCCGCTGGCTTAATTGGTCCAATGACATCTATGCCCCAAGCAACAAAGGGCCAAGGTGCGGACATCGTATGCAACTCAGATAGTGGAGAATGAATCAAATCACCGTGTACCTGGTATTGATGACACTTGCGCACAAATCTAATGCAATCCCATTCCATGGTGAGCCAATAATACCCTGCTTGAAGAATTTTCTTTGCTAAAACATACCCACTCATATGCGGCCCGCAAACTCCAGAATAAACTTCGGCCATGATGGTCGAATCTTGTTTAGCATCTATGTACCTTAGCAATCCAAGATCTGGAGTTCTCTTGTACAAGACTCCCCCGCTCAAGAAAAATCCACTAACCAAATGTCGAATTGTCCTCTTTTAATCACCTGTGGCCTGTACCGGATACACCCCCATCTTGATGTATTCCCGGATATCATGGAACAACGGTTCACCATCAAGTTCCTCCTAAATCACATCACAGTAAGCATGCTGATTACGAACTTGAATATGCAGAGGGTCAACATAAGCCTTATCCGGATGATGTAACATTAACGCCAGAGTAGCCAAGGTGTCGACAACCTCATTATGCATCCTAGGAATATGCCTGACCTCTACTGATCTAAATCATTGACAAAGATCATGCAAACATTGTCGATACGATATGGGCTTTAGATCCCGAGTCTCCCATTCTCCCTAAATCTGGTGCACCAACAGATCCGAATCTCCCAAGACCAAGACTTCTTGGACTCCCATATCTATAGCTAACCTCAAACCCAAAATGCATGCCTCGTACTCAGCTATGTTGTTGGTACAATAGAAATGAAGCTAGGCTGTAATAGGGTAGTGGTGCCCTATTTCAGAAATGAGTACAGCCCCTATTCCGACACCTTTCATGTTAGCAGCTCCATCAAAGAAAAGTTTCCAACCTGGATTTTCATCCTGCTCCACCTTGTCAATATGCATCACCTCTTCATCATGAAAATAAGTCTTCAATGTCTTATACTCTTCATCCACCAGGTTCTCAGCCAAATGATCGGCCAATGCTTAGGCTTTCATCGCGGTTCGAGTCACATAGATAATGTCAAACTCTGTGAGCAAAATCTGCCGCTTTGCAAGTCTTCATGTGGGCATAGGCTTCTGAATGATATAATTTAAAGGATCCAGGCGAGAAATGAGGTAAGTAGTGTAGGACAACAGATAATGCTTCAACTTTTGTGCCACTCAAGTCAGGGCACAACATGTCCTTTCAAGGGGAGTATACTTAACCTCATAGGATGTGAACTTCTTGCTGAGATAATAGATGGCTTGCTCCTTCTTTCCTATGATGTCGTGTTGACCCAGCACACAACCGAATGAATTATCTAAGACTATAAAATAGAGAATTAAAGGTCTCCCAGGCTCCGGCGAGACCAACACAGGTGGGTTTGAAAGGTACCCCTTGATCTTATCAAATGCCTCCTGGCACTCATCAGTCTATTTGACCGCAGCATCCTTCTTCAGCAACTTAAAGATGGTCTCACAAGTTGTCGTGAGTTGATCAATAAACCTACTAATGTAGTTTAAATGCCCGAGCAAACTCATCACCTCAGTGTTATTGTTTGGGGATGGCAATTCTTGGATGGATTTGATCTTTTACGGATCCAACTCAATGCCTCGCCGACTGACCATGAACCCCAACAGTTCCCTAGAAGGAACACCAAATGCACATTTTGCAGGGTTGAGCTTAAGATTGTACCTGTGGAGCCTCTGGAAAAAATTTCTCAAGTCTCCAACATGGTCAGACTGCTTTCTTGACTTGATGATCACATCATCCATATAGGCCTCAATTTCCTTGTGTATCATTTTGTGAAATACGGTAGTCATCACACCATGGGGAACGTAATGCTATCGGGTTTGCTGTAACCTTACCCAACTTCTACCATGTTCACCTCATCAAATAGACCCAGCTTAAGTTGTACCTGCGAAGCCTCTGGAAAATTTCTCAAGTCTCCGACATGGTCAGACTGCTTTCTTGACTTGATGATCACATCATCCACATAGGCCTCAATTTCCTTGTGTATCATTTGTCACACCTCCTTTTTACCTACGCCATCGCAAAGGGGCGCAGAGGGAGTTTTTCCAACTAAGGGACAATCGAAACGGGACTTATTATCTAATTCAGAGTCGCCACTTAGGAGATTTATGGTGTCCCAAGTCACCGGTTGAATCCCGAATCGAGGAAAAGATTGACTCTGTATAACAGTCCGCGAACCAAAAATCCAAGTAAGGAATTCTGTTAACCTGGGAGAAGGTGTTAGGCATTCCCGAGTTCCGTGGTTCTAGCACGGTCGCTCAACTGTCATATTCGGCTTATTTATCTGATTTTAATACATGTTGAACCTGTGTGCAAATTTTAACTGTGTACTGCTTTTATTATTATTATTTTTACGGAGAATTGCAACATCGTGAAAATACATCTTGAACCACGTCACATCAATGCACCCGTGGCTATCGATACATTTTGACTCTGTTGAGATTTGGATTTGGGTCACATAAATGTGCACCCGAGTTTAAGAAAGTAAATTATTAAAGTACGCGCCTAAAGAGACTAACGCGTAGTTATTTTGGAAAAAAAGCCGTGAGATTCGCTAAGCGGCCGATCTTGAGTTCTAAGTAATTAGTATATACAATCGTGAGGGCCCCGCAATCTGTGAGTTTTACTAGGCGAGGCTCATCTCGTTTATTTTAAAAGGACAATCCTAAAGTGACTACATTTTTTCTATTTATTTCTGTCTCTAAAGATAAAGAAAAGTCATAATTAATTACATGCGTATAATGGCCCAGCTTTTATTATTTTTGCTCCAACAACTTAGCAATTTCAGCGGCTATACCAAACGAGAAGATACTGTTCAATTGAATTCCATTCAAGTTGTTCAATTCTACTAAATGCAAACTTAGGCGTGTATGGTAGGCTGAAGTAAACTGCAGTAAATTAAAGTTGATTCTGATTGATATACATGAGAAATTAGCTGACAACTAACAGCTCCCGCTCTAACATTCATCAGCTATTTCCAGTACTCTAAACCTACTTCCCTATTCTACTTCAATTCTGTTTTCAAAAAAAAAACTACGTCAATTGAGATTATACTATAGCATGGCTAAATGATAAATATCCAACTAATAGTCCATTGTTTCCATCACGCACAGGAATATAAATACACTAACACTCAAATAATAACCACATGAACAACCTAGGTGTAGGGTTTATCAGTTTGAATTTAAAGCAACAGTTTACATTAACTGAAGATAATTCTAACTAAACAAATCCCTATCCAATACAACTCAAAACCATCAGAAATAACAACTAGGCAGTAGCTAGGCAGCACGAAGACTCGGATCATGCTTCATTTCATTCCAATAGCTAAGGATATACAAATGTGTACCTGGTATTGACAATACAAGAAGAAGAAAAAGAGGATCAGCAGTAGCAGTAGTAACAAACAGCAGTTGCAACAGCAGTGCAACAACAAATAACCAGCAGCTACAACAGCAATTGGCAACAGCCCAGTAACAAATCAAAAAAGAAACCAGTAAAATAAACTCCAGCAGCGACCAATGAAACAATAACACCAGCGACTGAGGCAGCCTTGAAGTTTATTGTTTAAACACTGAACCTCAACTCTTTCTCAGTACTCACTGAAAGACCCTTTTCCTTTCTTTTTAGTTCTTCTAATTCTTTCTTTAAACTGACTTCAAGACCTCCAAAAACTTAAAGAGCACTCATTTTCTGCTCCCCAAACTCTCCAAAAATCCATCCTCTCTTTTCAGTCCTAATCCTCCTCTTTTATAGCCATCCAGGCCTGCCCCCTCTTTAAAACTTAACTACCCGACCCACTTCCCCACTAAAAATCTGCATTTTTCCACTTAAAACCCACTAATGAAAGCTTTTTCCTTATTTTCAGCCCTCATTCCCTCTTGTTCCCCATTACCTTATTAATTTAAAGACATTTAATACCCCACTAACAAGTCACTAACACTAAAATATTACCCTAACTGTTCCATTCCCAAATCAACCCTGAAACCCCTTAATATTACTGCCCTAATACAATTTATTCATCTGCATTAAAACTTTTAACTCTAAAATCTGTCCAAGCTAACAATTGCTTAAAACTAATTCTGATTAATAGCTATAACCAATCCTCCTGACAACTGGATGACTAAGGTTAAATTTCAATTGAAACAAATGAACTGAAATTAAATCAAAACCAAACTAACACAACACAGAACTCAACAGAATCCTTAAAACTGAAACTGAAAATTGAATCAAAATCATATTAACATCACACAGAACCCAACAGCATCATTGAAGTTGAAACTTGATATGGTGATTAAGCTAACACAATTCTAAGTTAAACCTATCCAAAATGCTGGATCACTGTCAGTTTAATGACACTGAACCCTTAAGCTAAGTGTCCACAGATCATCACACACAATAACCATTTGACGAACTTATTGGTCTACAAACAAGAATGAATTAATCGACGAAAACAATTAACCGATTGCCTACAACAATTGACAGCAATCAATCAGAAATAGATAATCAGGCAATTCAAGCAGCATTGACAATAACAGGGATTTATAATAAGACTTAACTAATCGTCGAAACTTATTCAAATCGATTAAATAGCCTATAATTATACACAACAATGAGCAGAAACAAATTCGACCAAATAGAAAGGTCTGAGGGAGAAGAACAGAACAATCGACAAAAATTAAAAATTAATATAACAATACTAAACAAATAAACAGATGTTTAAAACATCAAAAATAGAATAAAGGGAAAAAGGAAAAATACCTTAAATGGAACAGAGAACAGACGGACTTGAATCGACTCGGACTTGAACTTTTTTGAGGTCAAACGGACCTTAATCGAGTGTTCTCAATTGACAACACTTCGACTAAGGTTAGTTAAACACCCAAATTCCCTTAAATTTCGAACAGAAACCAGTTTTGTTTTTCTAGGGTTCTTACGTTTCAATTTGGGGTTCAAGTGGTTCTGGTCTGATTGGAACGGAACCAAGCATGTTTTGGGCATGAGGGAGGTCAGTGGGTGCCAAGGTGTGAGTTCATGGCGGATTGGGGTAGGTCCAGGTTTTGCTCGAATCTTCAAATGAAAATTTAAGAAGTTTGAGGATGATTCGAAGCAAACGGGTACTGGATTTGGATTGGGGGTGGTTAGATGTTCTAGGGGTGTTAATTTGGGGGTCATTAGACGAACTAGGGTTCTAGACTGATTCTTCGATCTGATATTCGAAGCAGATGGTGATGATTCGAGGACAACGGAAGGTAGATTTGGAAAGAGGAGGGTGTGGTGGTTCAGGAGTGTGAAGATGGGGGTCATTGGACCACCGGAACCGCCGTGAGGCGATTTTCGGTAGGCGGTGCACGGTGGCAAGAGGCGGGGGGTCTGTTTGGTCTCTGAGGCTCAGAGACGAAGAGGTAGGGGGGCTTGGTTTAGGGGGCGGGGTAGGATTTAGGAATATATACCGGGTGGGGAATTTAATCCCAGCCATTAGATCAGTTAATATCAACGGCCAGGATCAAGGAGATTAACCCATACTGCGTCGTTTGGTTTAAGTAGGGGGTCAGTTTGAACCGGGTAACGGGTCGGGTTGTAAGGGAAGCCTGGGACCGTTAGATCAAGTTAATTTCACCGGTCCAGATTGAAACGCCTGAAACGACGTCATTTTGGCTGAGGCTGTAGCCGGACTGGATTGGGGCGGGTATTGGGCTGATTCAGGGTGATATTGGGCCTGAAACTTCCTTTTTAAAAACCAGCCCAATCCGATTTTAGCCCTTCTTCTCTTGTTCCTTCTTTTTCATTTTATTTTCTTTTTTTGATTTTTAATTACCAAAACTCAAAATTAACTTTAAAGTATACTAATTAATCCTTGATAATAATTATCACCCACAATCAAATACAAAGACAATCACACAATTTGGACATTAAATGCTAAATGCAAAGTACATATTTTTTGTGTTTTTTTTCTTAATTAAGGTAGAAATAAACATGCACAGACAAAAATACAAATAAATCACAAATAACACAAAACCATTTTATTTTGAATTTTTGGGAGTAGTTTTCATAGGGCAAAATCACGTGCTCACAGCTGCCCCTCTTTGTCCGAAAGCACAAAGAGTTTTCGTGCAAAGATAAAGTGAGCGGATACGAGCGATTTTTGCCCGTTGGAATACTCCGTGTGAAGCATTTTTTGAAAAGATTTAACCGAACCTTCGCTTCAAAGGTTTTCTACATATCCCTGGCTAGAAGGGAATCAGGTTAATGTAGTTCGGGAAGTTTTGGTAGCTGGGACTACCATGTGACTGCGATGTTGCTGTTACTGCTGTTGCATGCTGTTACTACTGCTTTCCGACCTCCTTATTACACCATTGCTAGAAAAAAAACAAAAAGCTAGACTAAACTAATGATTACAGAATCTTATCTATCTTCGACTTGCTCTTGTAGTCTTTTTTCTGATTTCTGAAATGGGATTCATGCTGGGGGTATTTTTGTTGTGACTCTCCGCATTACTGACTTTTGACTTGATCTTGACATGCATTCCTCTGTTCTGCAGGCGGGCTCCTGACTTCATCAACTTCAAATATAACAACCTCCGTTCTAACAGGCGGGCTCCTGACTCCTTCAACTTAAAATTTAACAACCTCCATTCTACAGGCAAGCTCCTGAGTCCAACAACAACTTAAAAATAATTCAGCCTCCATTCTCCAGGCGGGCTCCTAACTCCAACAATAACTTTGAAAATAAATCAGCCTCCATTCTCCAGGCGGGCTCCTGACTTCAACAACTTCTTAAAATGTAACACCTCCATTCTCCAGGCGGGATCCTGACTCCTTCAACTTAAAATTTAACAACCTCCATTCTCCAGGCGGGCTCTTGACTTTACAACTTCTTAAAAATACAACACCTCCATTCTCCAGGCGGGCTCCTGACCTCAACAACTTCTTAAAATGTAACACCTCCATTCTCCAGGCGGGCTCCTGACTTCAACAACTTCTTAAACATATAACACCTCAATTCTCCAGGCGGGCTCCTGACTTTATAACTTCTTAAAAATACAACACCTCCATTCTCCAGGCGGGCTCCTGACCTCGACAACTTCTTAAAATGTAACACCTCCATTCTCCAGGCGGGCTACTGACTTCAACAACTTCTTAAACATACAACACCTCCATTCTCCAGGCGGGCTCCTGACTTCAACAACTTCTTAAACATATAACACCTCCATTCTCCAGGCGGGCTCCTGACTTTACAACTTCTTAAAAATACAATACCTCCATTCTCCAGGCGGGCTCTTAACCTCGACAACTTCTTAAAATGTAACACCTCTATTCTCCAGGCGGGCTCCTGACTCCATCTTGACTTTAAAACACATCACCTCCATTCTCTAGGTGGGTTCCTAACTTCAACTTCAACTTGAAATGACAACAACCTCCATTCTCCGGGCGGGCTCCTGACTCCTTTAACTTGAATCATCTTCTTTCAGAACTGCTTCCCTCAAAACTGGTATTTTATTCCTCTGAAAACTGCTGGGGATAACACCGATATTTTATTCACAAATATGTTATTTTCCTTCTTCAAAGACTACTTCCTTTAAAGCTGGTGCTTTCACTTCCCTGAAACCTGCCGGAATAACACTGCTGGGGAATTATCTTCCTCCTTTAAGACTAGTTACTCTCCTCCTTTTAACAATGGTGGGGATGATACTGATTCAAAGGCCACCACCTTTAAAACTTTGGATTATCTTGCTTCTTCCAAGATTGCTTTCTTTAAAACTTGTATTGCCCTCTCCCATAAACTTCTGGGGATTCCACTTCCTTCAAGACTTGTGTTATCTTCCATCTTCCCCAAGTGGCTATCTGATTTCAAGAAAATTTCCGCAATGAGAGAAAATTTTCTGCCCCAGTTTGATAATCTTCTTTGCGGCCATGTCTTCCTGCTGTCAATAACATTTCCTTTACCTACTTCAAATCAAAGAAATATTTGTTAGTTTAAAACGTGGTGAGTGGTCATGCCACTCCTGCTGGGGATGGTTTTTCCCTTTTTCCTTTCCCTACTTTGCGTTTTATTACAAAACTTGCCTGGGATGATATTATTTGCTGGGGATGATATTATTTGCTGGGGATGATATTATTTGCTGGGGATGATATTCCTGCTGGGGATGGTTTTTCTTTTCTCTTCCTTCCCCGCTCTGTGTTGTCCGACCATCGCGGAACTTGGTCGATAATCTGTCGGAGTTGTTCCTGCATTTCGCAAATCTGCTAGGGATCCTCTTGGAATTTGATCCATAACTTTTCAACTGTTGTTTTTTTCTGTTTTTTCTCCAACTTCCCCTGAAAATTCGTTCCTCTTGGAATCTAGACCCATCCATCATTTGGTCTTGCGACAAACTTTTTTTCGCTTTGTTGCCTTATCTTTGGCCCGCCCTATCCACAATGTGTTTTTCCACATTGTGATGATTTCAAAAGATAGAAAGAAAAAGAAGAAGTTTTTCCGAACAAATGCTGGGGAAAAAGAAAGAAAAGAACTTATCTGAATGATGTAACCGATCCCAACGATCATGTCATGCATTCCGGATTAATTAACCCAGTCTATTTATATCAATTAATCTTTCGGACGGCCGCATCTTGTTGGGGATAAATAGGCACTCAACCCTTTTCCAAATGCGGATCCTTTCCCCCAATCTGGTCTTGTCGTCTCATAGTGCCCTTCGAGGGGTTTTCACTAATATGACTCTCTCATTTCTCTCAACTCTCATCACCTTACGGTGCCTGTGGAGGTTTTCACTGATAAGACTCTCTCATTTTATTTCTCTCAACTTCTGTCGCCTTATGGTGCCTGTGGAGGTTTTCACCGATAAGACTCTCTCATTTTATTTTATTTTTTTCAGCTGGGGATTGGAGGGTTACCGATATGACTCTCTCTGCTGGGGATTCTTTTCGGCTATCAATTCGTTTCCAGTTTATGATCCTCTTCTCTGCTGGGGACCAGAGTGTTATTCCCGACTTCTATTTGCATAACTTGGCACTTCTCGGATACTGATCGGGAGGTCTTTTTTGAACATCAATATGGGTTTTCGTGTATGGCTAAAAGAAAAGGGGTATCAAAAAGGGTTCAAAATCATTTTGATGGGTAAAACATTACATGCTCTTGGAATCGAACTTTCTTCCCAAAATTACAAACACAACTTCTGCCCCAGTTTTCTTGCTTGGGGATTTTTTTTTATTTTTTTGTTACACTATGACCGAGGTGTGAGGCGTCTACGTATCCTTCTTTGAGAAACCAGGTCAAACATAGTTCCCACGATTCCTTTGTATTTCTTTTTCTTGTGGCTTTTCTTTTTGTTTTGTTATTATTATTATTTTTCCTTTTCTTTCTTTTTTTTTTCATTTTCGTTAGTGATTCCAAGAGTGAGGTATGAAAGAATAAATAAGGCTCAAAGGGGGAAGCAAAGGTTAAAGTGTTTGGATAGAAGAAAGAATTGCCTCCGTCATTTCATTCTCCGATAAATGCCAAGTACAAACAAACCACAATTACAATCAAAAGAAATCATACATAATATCTCTTAACTGCGTCCGAATTGATAGCCATGTTGATGCATTTCCCTTCGATATCTGTTAAACATAAAGCGCCATTGGACAACACTCTGGTTACAATGAATGGCCCTTGCCAATTCGGGGCGAACTTGCCCTTTGCCTCAGCCTGATGTGGGAGGATGCGTTTCAGCACTTGCTGGCCCACTTCAAACTTCCGGGGACGCACCTTTTTGTTGTATGCTCTTGCCATTCTCTTTTGATACAACTGGCCATGACACACAGCTGCCAATCTCTTTTCATCAATCAGGTTCAACTGCTCCAAACGGGCTTTGACCCACTCGTCATCATCAATCTCAGCCTCAGCGACAATCCGAAGGGATGGAATTTCAACTTCTGCCGGTATCACTACTTCAGTTCCATATACCAACAAATAAGGAGTTGTACCTACTGAAGTACGAACAGTAGAACGATAACCCAACAATGCAAATGGTAATTTCTTATGCCATTGTCTGGTTCTTTCTATCATCTTCCTTAGTATCTTCTTTATGTTCTTGTTGGACGCCTCGACCGCTCCATTCGCCTTGGGACGATATGGTGTGGAATTACGGTGTGCAATCTTAAACTGCTGACATACCTCTTTCATCAAATTGCTGTTAAGATTAGCACCATTATCCGTGATGATCACCTTTGGGATTCCAAATCTACAGATGATATGGGTGTGAACAAAATCTACCACTGCCTTCTTGGTTACCGACTTGAAAGTTTTAGCTTCAACCCACTTAGTGAAATAATCGATGGTCACCAGAATGAACCTATGCCCATTGGATGTTGTTGGCTCAATTGGTCCAATGATATCCATGCCCCAAGCGACAAATGGCCATGGTGCTGTCATTGTATGCAATTTTGTCGGCGGAGAATGAATCAGATCTCCATGTATCTGACACTGATGTCATTTCCGCACGAAACTGATACAATCACGCTCCATACTGAGCCAATAGTACCTTGCTCGAAGAATCTTCTTCGCCAATACATATCCGCTCATATGTGGCCCACAAACTCCCGCATGTACCTCTATCATAATTGTCGTGGCTTGACCAGCATCTATACATCTAAACAATCCCAAGTCTGGTGTTCTTTTGTACAACACTCATCCACTGAGGAAAATTCCATTTGCCACTCGCCGAATGGCTCTCTTTTGATCTCCGGTGGCCTGCTCTTTGTATATCCCCATCCTGAGGTACTCCTTGACATCATAAAACCATGGCTCGCCATCCATTTCTTCCTCTATCATGTTGCTATAAGCATGCTAATCACGAACCTGAATATGCAATGGGTTAACATGAATTTTGTCTGGGTGGTGCAACATCGATGCTAAGGTGGCCAAAGCATCAGCGACCTCATTATGAACTCATGGGATGTGTCTGAACTCCACTGATCGAAATCGCTTGCTCAGATCGTGCAAACATTGTCGATATGGTATTAGCTTCAAATCCCTTATTTCCCATTCACCCTGAATCTGATGCACCAGGAGGTCCGAGTCTCCCAAGACCAAGACGTCCTGGACATTCATGTCTACAGCTAACCGTAAGCCCAAAATGCATGCCTCATATTCAGCCATGTTATTGGTACAATAGAAACGTAGTTGTGCCATAATAGGATAATGATGTCCTGTTTTAGAAATAAGTATCGCTCCTATTCCAACTCCTTTCGCATTTGCGGCTCCATCAAAGAAGAGCTTCCAACCTGGTTCCTCAGATACTTCCAACTCATCTACATGCATCACTTCTTCATCAGGAAAATACATCCTCAAAGGCTCGTATTCTTCATCAACATGATTCTCGGCCAAATGATCGGCCAATGCTTGGTCTTTCATCGCAGTCCGAGTCACATAGATGATGTCAAACTCTGTGAGCAAGATTTGCCACTTCACAAGTCTTCCTGTCGGCATAGGATTTTGAAAGATATACTTCAATGGATCCAAATGCGAAATGAGGTAAGTAGTGTAGGATGACAAATAATGTTTCAATTTCTGAGCCACCCAAGTTAGAGCACAACATGTCCTTTCTAGATGAGTGTACTTAACCTCATAAGTCGTGAACCTCTTCCTAAGATAGTATATGGCCTGTTCCTTTCTGCCGGTGATGTCATGCTGCCCCAGTACACAACCAAATGAATTTTCTAAGACTGTTAAATAAAGAATCAAAGGTATTCCTGGTTCTGGCGGAACCAGCAGAGGTGGATTTGATAAGTATACCTTGATTTGGTCAAATGCTTCCTGACATTCTGCCGTCCATTCTACCGCATCATCTTTCTTCAGTAGCCGAAAAATGGGCTCACAAGTTGCCATGAGTTGCGCAATAAACCTGCTGATATAATTCAACCTTCCCAACAGACTCATTACTTCTGTATTGTTCTTCGGCGGTGGCAAATCTTGGATGGATTTGATCTTTGATGGGTCCAACTCAATGCCTCGCCGACTGACGATGAATCCCAACAACTTTCCAGATGGAACACCAAATGCACATTTGGCTGGGTTGAGCTTAATATTGTACCTTCGAAGTCTTTGGAAAAACTTCCTTAGGTCTGCTACGTGGTCTTCTTGATGCTTGGATTTTATAATCACATCGTCCACGTATACCTCAATCTCTTTGTGTATCATGTCATGAAACACAGTAGTCATTGCTCTCATGTACGTTGCCCAAGTATTCTTCAAACCAAATGGCATTACCCGGTAGCAATAAGTCCCCCACGGTGTAATGAAAGCCGTCTTTTCTGCATCTTCTTCATCCATCAGAATCTGATGATACCCCGCATAGCAATCTACAAAGACCCGATCTCACGTCCGGCATAGTTATCGATCAAGATATGGATGTTGGGTAATGGAAAGTTATCCTTTGGGCTTGCCCTGTTCAGATTGCAGTAATCGACACACACCTTGATCTTCCCATCTTTCTTCGGCACTGGCACCACATTAGCCAACCAATCAGGATATCGAGTGACCCGAATAACCTTTGCCTGCAGCTGCTTGGTTACTTCTTCTTTAATCTTCACACTCATATCTATTTTGAACTTCCTCAATTTCTGCTTGGCGGGAGGAGATGCCGGGTCAGTGGACAATTTATGAACCACTAAATCAGTGCTTAACCCCGGCATGTCATCGTACGACCATGCAAAAATGTCTTTGAATTCAATGAGTGCTTCGACTAGTTCTTCCCTGATATTTGGTTCAATGTGGATGCTTATTTTAGTTTCCCTGATATCGTTTGCATCCCCTAAATTGATGGCTTCTGTGTCATTTAAGTTGGGCTTGGGTTTCTCTTCGAACTGGCTTAATTCTCTGTTTATCTCTTCTATGGCTTCATCCTCATCGTATTCTGATTCATCATCATAATCGACCTCTTCTACAATTAGTTCAGAATCAGATTGATTTTTTAGACTAGGTTGAAGATCCGTTGTGCATGCCATGTCATTAGAACCAGTATGAAGAGAACTGTTCAGAAAGAGAAAAAAAGAAAACAGAATTAAAACAAAATAAAGAGAGAAAACTTTCACTTTATGAAACTGCGGGATAACAGAGTTTCACACTTTTGCCGAATACAAAAATAAACAAAAATTGGATCACAACTCTGGAATAATCTAGAAAACAAGAAAGAAAAATCCAGAGCCTACTACCAAGACTCCCTTCGGGTAGGAAGAGGAGTAGCTGTCCAATTGTTGATATTGGCCCTAGGCCCCACAAACTGTATATCTGCCTTACTGGAACCTTCTCCAGCTTCTATCATTTTGACATCGACGAACAGACTTTCAAAGCCCTCATTCAAATCTCCATCTGGCCCAATCAGTGGTCCGAGAACTTTCGGGACCGATAACTTTCTGATACCTGCTCTGATAAATGATCTGGATAGGCGCGGGACCGGTTTGGGAAGAACCCAAACTCTCTTCTTCAATTTTCGAGCCTGTCTTACATCTGTTGCGGTAGGCTTGAATCCCAGCCCAAAAGTATCCAGGTTCTGGGGCAAAGAAACTGGCTGGACAATACCCTGCAGGTCAACCCCCAAACCTTTTCCTGGTACAAACCCGCTGTTTAACATTTCCGAGGCTATTATGAAGTTTGCAGCTACGATTCTGGGAAGTGGAAGGCCCCCGCCTTCAGGAATTTTGTCCACTGAGACTGCGTCAAAAACCTGGTAAACCCATGGGCCCTTGTCATCGTCGGTTTCTATGAAGGGCACAATGGTATCACTAACGGCGCATGTACCGTCATCCCCGTGTACCACAATCTCTTGTCTATCCCATTCAAATTTGACCATCTGATGCAGTGTAGAAGGCACTACTTTGGCTGCGTGGATCTAGGGTCGCCCCAATAGAAGATTATACGACACCACCACGTCTATCACTTGAAATTCCATGGTGAACTTGACCAGACTAATTGTCAATTCTAGTATGATATCACCCACTGTGTCAGTACCACCCCCATCAAAACCTCGAATGCAGACGTTGTTCTTGTGAATCCTATCATCATAAACTTTTAGTTTGTTCAGAGTGGCCAAAATATAGATATTGGCACTGGACCCATTATCAATCAGTACTCAAGTGACCACCGAGTCTTCGGATTTCGCAGTCAAATAGAGTGCTTTGTTGTGTTCTGTACCCTCTATTGGAAACTCATCGTCAGAAAATGTCACTCGGTTTACCTCGAAGATTTTATGCACTATTTTCTCCAAATGGTTCACTAAGAGTTTGTCCGGAACATGGGCTTCATTCAGAATCTTCATTAATGCCCAACAATAATCGCTTGAATGGATCAACAAGGATAGCAACGAAATCTGGGTCGGGGTCTTCCTCAACTGTTCTACAATGGAGTAGTCATGTGCCTTCATCTTCTTCAAAAACTCCTCTACTTCTTCCTCCGTCACTGGCTTCTTTATTGTTATAGGATTAGCCCTTCTCAATTCTGCAGGAGCAAAACACCTTCCCGAATGAGTTAACCCCTGGGCCTCGCATACTTCTTCCACAACCTCCTTCCCCTTATGCATCACCATCACTTGACTGTAGCTCCAGGGCACAGCTTTCTCACTTGTTATCGGCAACTGCATTACTGGCATGATAACAACTGGTTCTACGCGGTCCCCCTTCACAACTAACACTGGTGTGCTTGGTACTCCCTGCAGCACTACCTTGACCGGCTCTGGCTTCTTCGCAACAACAGACGAACCTTTCCCCATTACCACAACTGGCTTGTTATCTACCCTTCCCAACTGTACCACTGCCTTTCCACTGGTCGGCTTTTCATTTGGACTGACACGAATCATCATTACCGTTTGTGAGGGTTTCTTGGGCTCCCCTCTTTCGTGCACTAGTTCGATCATGTGGGCCTCATAGTGCACCGACAATGGGTTCTCATTGATGTTGGGTGCCTCTGGTGCCTGAACCTCGATCCTATTTGTGTCAATAAGATCTTGTACGGCAGTCTTCAACTTCCAACACTTCTCAGTATCATGCCCGGGAGCCCCCGAACAATATTCACAGCTTACCGAGTGGTCCAGATTTTTGGGAAAGGGATTCGGTAATTTGGGCTCAACAGGACTCAATAGGCCTAATTGCCTCAATTTATGGAATAGAGTAGTATATGTTTCTCCCAACGGAGTGAATATTTTCTGCATGTGCACCCTTTCATTCCTGAAAGCCTGATTTCCGCGGAAGCCTGGCCCTGAAGGATTCCTGTAGGCCCTTGGTGGTGGATATGTGCTTTGCGGAGGTGGGTATGTGTTTTGTGGAGGTGGATATATATTCTGGGGTAACGGCGCACGCCATTGTCGGCAAGCCAAAGACTGGGTGTAAGTTTGGGCGTGATGGACAGAGAAATGTGGCTTTTGTAGTGGATAATAGGGTTGTGGAGGGTCGTATGGGGTGTGTGGGTAATTTGGGTGATGGGGTCTGGGTTGGTAGTGAGGGGAAGGGCCTCTGGATCTGGACCAAGTACTTGTTTCAACTATTGCGACCTCCTCTCTCTTCTTTTTCCCGAGCGCACCTCCCGTGCCGCTTTGGATAGCCTGAGTTGTGGCCTTTATTGTCGAATACCTCATTATCTTGTTGGACCTGAGTGCCTCTTCAACCATACCACCCATTTTTACTACTTCGTTGAAAGATTTACCAACTGACGTCACCAGGTGACCAAAGTAAGTTGGCTCCAAAGTTTGTAAGAAGTAGTCCACCATTTCACCTTACCTCATTGGTGGATCGACTCTTGCTGCTTGTTCTCTCCAACGAAATTTGAATTCCCTGAAGCTCTCTCCAGGATTTTTCTCAAATTTCAACAGTGTGAGACGGTCAGGGACGATCTCAAGGTTATACTGGAAGTGACCTACAAATGCTTGTGCTAGATCGTCCTAGGTATACCACCTGCTAGGATCCTGCCTCGTGTACCATTCCAGTGCGGAACCGCTTAAACTTTGACCAAACTAAGCTATTAGTAGCTCATCCTTTCCACCTGCCCCTCTCATCTTACTACAGAAACCTCGTAGATGTGCCATGGGATCCCCATGTCCCTCATATAGATCAAACTTTGGCATCTTAAAACCTGTCGACAATTGAACATAGGGGAAGGGACACAGATCTTTATAGGCCACACTAACTTGGTTGCCCAATCCATGCATATTCCTGAAGGACTGCTCCAGGCTTTTTACTTTACGAAGCACTTTGTCCTACTCCGGGTTCTTAGCCGGCCTCTCAGTTTCCGCCGGGAGCTGAAGGTGAGGGGCGTAAGTGTATGGTTCGGGTGCTTTGAAGGTGAGTTCGGGAGGATAGTATTGGTTGTCATGAACCTGAAACACTGGTTCATCAGATGATTTTTGCAATGTGACGGGTGGAGGTGCCACGAAAACAGGACCAGTTGGTGGAGGAAGGTTTTGCTTGGGTGGTGGAGCTTGGGGATTATAGGAAGTTTCCCCCTGATAGTATTGGGAAATGGGTAAGCTCGTTGATAGACCAGTGGGAGGGTGTTTCGGAGTCCGAGCCGGCGAGAGGGTAGGAGTAGGGGGAGGTATTGGTGATGTTTGTCCCTTAGCCCAGGCTAGGTGCATCCCAACTATCTCTTGTCTCAACCTGTCTACTTCCTCCTTCATCATTTGCATCTCCATCTTTTCCTCCTCAACACTTTTGTCCGAACCAGACATACTTTTCGGAATGGGCCCTTTAGATCTTGTGTCATAATGGTAATCTGCCAGAACGTTCTAACGAGCTAACTGTTTCGAAATCTCTGGATCAATAACAAACTTGTTAGCGTTAGAGTTTAACAAATATTGCAATTTCACGTTGGGGATGCAATGTTCCTAAGCAGTTTAACCATTTCTATCATGTCTTTGTTCTGACTGCATGCATCATTCCGACTTCTTTTAAGTGCCTCCAAACTTTCCTTTTTTAGTGGTGGTCGAATCTTATATGGATTGCCTACGTATCATGACCCCGCATGAATCAGACCGTGCGTAGTTCTGACACATAAATGCGAAAGCAAATTTTGGGAATTTTCCATTTTCTTTACTGAAACATTATAATACAAACTAAACATTTTTTGAAAGGAGAACAAACCCGAAGTAAAACCAATTACGGACTACAAAAAAACTACTGACATATTTTGATGCAAAAGAGAACATACAGACAGACAACAGACTCTAAAAACAAAAACACTGACTCGAACTATAATTACACTAAAGCTCCAAAGGTTGGTGCCCACGAGGTATCGTTCGGCCTTGCCGCGGGCTTAGGTGCGAGATCCCTTTCAAGTTGCTCCAGTTCCTACATTGTCCGCTTGACAAATATCATTACTACTGACAAGAAGGTAGTGCGGGTCATGTCTTCACACATTCGGCATCTCCTAATGATGGCATGGGCAATAGTCCCAAACTTGTTCCTGGTTCGACCTTTTTCTATGAGCAGGCGCCTTATCTGATTACTACGGCCCCCCAAAACCTGAGAATCCTGGAGATGCTGCCTTTGCAACTGCCATATTTCATCTTCCATTCGAGCCAGTAAATCATAACAGTGTCCACTTTCGATTTCATAAGCTTCAGCTTGCTTAGCTGCCTTGTCCTCAAGGGTGGTCATTTTTCCCTTTAGTTTGGCAATGGTTTTTTCATATTCCTTCTTCACCTGCTGCAAGTACTGTGTACGCTCTTTTGTTCTTTTTGCCCATTGTGCCCGGAGCTGTGCTACGGCACCCTCGGATTTCTTCAGGTCCTCCCGGCGCTCAATGATTTCCTTCTTAGTCCGTTAATCAATCTTTCATCGGACCGACTCCTTTTCTGGTTGTCAGTATCTATCCTCATTTGTCGGATCTGAGCCTTGAGAGCCTCATTTTCTTGGGCTAATTTGTTCTTCTCTCCTTCATCGGTAGCAACTTGCACCCTGTTCTCAAATTTCAGATCCTTAATCTGTTGTTTCAGCTTGCCTACTTCGGCCCGGTATTCGCGCTCTTTGGCCAACCAGTCCCACGTTTCTTGTGGCGCCTCAACGAACTCTTGAATGTGAGGTTTTTTGGTTGGCCGTTCTAGATCGTCTCTTACAACGTCTCTCTTCCTATACCAGGCGATATAAGCAGGTGAGACTTCGCCTCTAGATAGGTCATGTACTCGAGTGTTTACCGTTAAATATTGGCATTCATTCCATATAGAACGAAAGGTTTCTTCATGAAATTGGCCATTGGTGCTAACCTCGATTGCATAAACACTGAGATCTTCATCTGGGTGTACCACCTAACACCTCCCTAACTGCCTCATCACCCGGTAAGGCGCATTAGGCTGAATGCCTCGGAGTCCCATTAAGAGGAAGTAAGGACCCGTGGCGGGCATGTACACAACTTCGTCAACAGGAAGCCAACCCAATGTCCATCCTATTTATGCTGCAGTGATGGCGCGAAGGCAAGATACCCAGTCTTCAGACCCTTTTGGTAATTTGAGCCCTGAAACCCTCGTGTTATATCCTTCAATGCAACCTTCGTTTGTAGATCTATAGCTCATATACTGAGGATGATGACACAAGTGCTCGATCATGCACATCTGCAATAAAAAATTGCATCCTTCGAAAAAATTTGCCCCGGCTTTACAGGCTGTGAGAGCTCGGTATATCTCGGACACTATCATAGGGGCAAGTGTGCTTTTGTTGTTGGTAATTAGGACCTTGACGACTCCAGCCACCTTCAAATCAATATTTCTGTCTTTCCGAGGAAACACCACAATGCCCAAGAATGCTACCATGAAGGCGAACCACCTATGTTCATCCCATTTTGTCCGATTCCCTCTGCTGCAAACCCCGCTTTCCAGATCGTCGAATCCTCCTATATGCCCATACCTCTGGTATATGAACTGCAGAGTAGAAAAACCTCTATCCAACTTAGAGTACGGGACTCCCTTGCTTATCTTCAGTAGATCCATGAACTTGTGTGAATTAACTGATCTTGGAGCAATCAGATATTTGTGCCTTAGCCCCCCAGTAATGTCCATATAACCTGCTACCTCTTCTAAGGTTGGGGTGAGTTCAAAATCTGAGAAGTGGAATACACTGTGGGCCGGGTCCCAAAATGTAACCAAAGCCTTTATGATGTCACATCTGGGTCTGACGTTCGACAAACTGGTGAGACCTCCCAGATGTAGTTTGATCCTATCTCGCTCTGACTTTTCCAAATCTTCCCACCACAAGCGCAACTCCAAAGGGATCTTGCTCCTAACTGTTACCGGCAAACTTGGACCCGGGCTCATTCTGTATGTTTGTTTGGGGTGATTAACACTCATTGGACTCAAAGAAAGAATAAACTAAAATTGACACACATTTAAATAAAACTCCGGTCTTGTCAATACAGCCTTTCAGCACTTCGAAAAAGATTTAAAGCCTGTGTTTTACCAACCGGACAAAACCTTGAAAATGACCAAAAATGGCTATTTTCGCAAAAACAGCCTTCCGACGTCTTTTTAGGGACATTCGGCTATTTTTACAAGAATGGAATCACCCGACTTATTTATGACGAAAGATTAAAAATTTTGACATTTTTTGGCTATTTTTGCAAAAGGGGAGGTTGGACCCGATGAGGGCTGCCTACGTATCTCACATCCTGTGAGAATCAAACCGGTGTAGTTCGGGCAATGAAAATAACCTAATTCTGAAAACAAGACTTGTTTAAATAAATTACACTAAAAAACATTTTTTTTTCATTTTCTCAAACTTTTGGCAGAGTTTGCTATTACACTACTATTTTTATTTTTCTCTTTTTCCGATATTCCAGTATTTTCAAAAGCCGGTCAGCATGCAAGTCTGCAGCAAATAAATGCGTAAAACAAACAGGATGCAGCAGGATGGTCTTTTTCATTTCAGGTCGCTTGTCCTAGACGGACCCAACCCCTGTGTTGAGTCCCCTAAGTCAAGTGCACATGATGCAAATAATCGTTCCTACTAGGGATCCGGCATGAGGTTTTGTTATACTAAGTTTATCCTGGAGGTTTGTTCTAGACCTGGCTTACCCGAGCGGACAACTCGAGCCGAGGATGGGAACTGCATACCGGTAACCAAAAGATCATCCGGTTTTGCAACTCCTCTGAATCCTCGTTCTATTTTGGGATATGACACTAACAGAAAGAAGTCACAACCAGCGTGCACTCCTCAAGAGAGAGAAGAGAGGAGCTTCGTAGCAGTTTATATATACAGTTCAGACAATATCAAAGCGGTAAAAGCAATACTTAGCACATTAGGACCAAACATGTAATCAAATCAGATAATAAATAAATCCAAATATAACAATTCATCTAAGCTCGAATTCGGAACCCTAAACCAGAGATTCTGGGTTAGAGATCCCCAGCAGAGTCGCCAGAGCTGTCACACCTCCTTTTTACCTACGCCACCGCAAAGGGGTGCAGAGGGAGTTTTTCCAATTAAGGGACAGTCGAAATGGGATTTATTATTTAATTCAGAGTCGCCACTTAGGAGATTTATGGTGTCCCAAGTCACCGGTTGAATCCCGAATCGAGGAAAAGATTGACTCTGTAAAACAGTCCGCGAACCAGAAATCCAAGTAAGGAATTTTGTTAACCCGGGAGAAGGTGTTAGGCATTCTCGAGTTCCGTGGTTCTAGCACGGTCACTCAACTGTCATATTCGGCTCATTTATCTGATTTTAATACATGTTGAACCTGTGTGCAAATTTTAACTGTGTACCGCTTTTACTATTATTATTTTTACCAAGAATTGCAACGTCGTGAAAATACATCTCGAACCACGTCACATCAATGCACCCGTGGTTATCGACACATTTTGATTCTGTTGAGATTTGTATTTGGGTCACATAAATGTGCACCCGAGTTTAATAAAGTAAATTATTAAAGTATGCGCCTAAAGAGACTAACGCGTAGTTATTTTGAAAAAAAAAATCCGTGAGATTCTCTAAGCGGCCGATCCCGAGTTCTAAGTAATTAGTATATACAATCGTGAGGGCCCCGTAATTTGTGGGTTTTACTAGGCGAGGCTCATCTCGTTTATTTTAAAAGGACAATCCTAAAGTGACTACATTTTTCCTATTTATTTCTGTCTCTAAAGATAAAGAAAAGTCATAATTAATTACATGCGTATAATGGCCCAGCTTTTAATATTTTTGCTCCAACAACTTAGCAATTTCAGCGGCTATACCAAACGAGAAGATACTGTTCAATTGAATTCCATTCAAGTTGTTCAATTCTACTAAATGCAAACTTAGGCATGTATGGTAGGCTGAAGTAAACTGCAGTAAATTAAAGTTGATTCAGATTGATATACATGAGACATTAGCTGACAACTAACTGCTCCCGCTCTAACATTCATCAGCTATTTCCAGTACTCTAAACCTACTTCCCTATTCTACTTCAATTCTGTTTTTCAAAAAAAAAACTACGTCAATTGAGATTATACTATAGCATGGCTAAAGGACAAATATCCAACTATAAGTCCACTATTTCCATCACGCACAGGAATATAAATACACTAACACTCATAATAACCACATGAACAACTCAGGCGTAGGGTTTATCAGTTCGAATTTAAAGCAACAGTTTACATTAACTGAAAATAATTCTAACTAAACAAATCCCTATCCAATACAACTCAAAACCATCAGAAATAACGACTAGGCAGTAGCTAGGCAGCACAGAGACTCGGATCATGCTTCATTTCATTCCAATAGCCAAGGATATACAAATGTGTACCTGGTATTAACAATACAAGAAGAGGATCAGCAGCAGCAGTAGTAACAAACAGTAGTTGCAACAGCAGTGCAACAACAAATAACCAGTAGCTACAACAGCAATTGGCAACAGCCCAGTAACAGATCAAAAAGAAAACCAGTAAAATAAACTCCAGCAGCGACCAATGAAACAATAACACCAGCGACTGAGGCAGCCTTGAAGTTTATCGTTTAAACACTCAACTCTTTCTCAGTACTCACTGAAAGACCCTTTTCCTTTCTTTTTAGTTCTTCTAATTCTTTCTTTAAACTGACTTCAAGACCTCAAAAACCTAAAGAGCACTCATTTTCTGCTCCCCAAACTCTCCAAAAATCCATCCTCTCTTTTTAGTCCTAATCCTCCTCTTTTATAGCCATCCAGACCTGCCCCCTCTTTAAAACTTAACTACCCGACCCCCTTCCCCACTAAAAATATGCATTTTTCCACTTAAAACCCACTAAGAAAAGCTTTTTCCTTATTTTCAGCCCTCATTCCCTCTTGTTCCCCATTACCTTATTAATTTAAGGACATTTAATACCCCACTAACAAGTCACTAACACTAAAATATTACCCTAACTGTTCCATTCCCAAATCAACCCCGAAACCCCTTAATTTTACTGCCCTAATACAATTTATTCATCTGCATTAAAATTTTTAACTCTAAAATCTGTCCAAGCTAACAATTGCTTAAAACTAATTCTGATTAACAACTATAACCAATCCTCCTGACAACTGAATGACTAAGGTTAAAATTCAATTGAGACAAATGAACTGAAATTAAATCAAAACCAAACTAACAGAACACAGAACTCAACAGAATCCTTAAAGCTGAAACTGAAAATTGAATTAAAATCATATTAACATCACACAGAACCCAACAACATCATTGAAGCTGAAACTTGATATGGGGATTAAGCTAACGGAATTCTAAGTTAAACCTATCCAAAATGCCGGATCACTGTCAGTATAATGACACTGAACCCTGAAGCTAAGTGTCCACAGATCAGCACACACAACAACCATTTGACGAACTTATTGGTCTACAAACAAGAACGAATTAATCGACGAAAACTAATTAACCGATTGCCTACAACAATTGACAGCAATCAATCAGAAATAGATAATCAGGCAATTCAAGCAGCATTGACAAGAATAGGGATTTAAAATAAGACTTAACTAATCGTCGAAACTTATTCGAATCGATTAAATAGCCTATAATTATACACAACAACGAGCAGAAACAAATTCGACCAAATAGAAAGGTCTGAGAGAGAAGAACAGAACAATCGACAAAAATTAAAAATTAATATAACAATACTAAACAAATAAACAGACGTTTAAAACATCAAAAATAGAATAAAAGGAAAGAAGGAAAAATACCTTAAATGGAACAGAGAACAGACGGACTTGAATCGACTCGGACTTGAACTTTTTTGAGGTCAAACGGACCTTAATCGAGTGTTTTCAATTGAGAACACTTCGACTAAGGTCAGTTAAACACCCAAATTCCCTTAAATTTCGGACAGAAACCAGTTTTGTTTTTCTAGGGTTCTTACGTTTCGATTTGGGGTTCAAGTGGTTCTGCTCTGATTCGAACGGAACCAAGCGTGTTTTGGGCAAGATGGAGGTCAGGGTGTGAGTTCATGGAGGATTGGGGTAGGTCCAGGTTTTGCTCGAATCTTCGAATGAAGATTCGAGAAGTTTGAGGATGATTCAAAGCAAACGGGTACTGGATTTGGATTGGGGGTGGTTAGATGTTCTAGTGGTGTTAATTTGGGGGTCATTAAACGAACTAGGGTTCTAGACTGATTCTTCGATCTGATATTCGAAGCAGATGGTGATGATTCGAGGACAACGTAGGGTAGATTTAGAAAGAGGAGGGTGTGGTGGTTTAGGGGTGTGAATATGGGGGGTCATTGGACCACCGGAACCGTCGTGAGGCGATTTCCGGTGGGTGGTGCACGATGGCAAGAGGCGGGGGGTCTGTTTGGTCTCTAAAGCTCAGAGACGAAGAGGTAGGGGGCTTGGTTTAGGGGGTGGGGTAGGATTTAGGAATATATACCGGGTGGGGAATTTAATCCCAACCATTAGATCAGTTAAAATCAACGGTCAGGATCAAGGAGATTAACCCATACTGCGTCGTTTGGTTTAAGTAGGGGGTCGGTTTGAACCGGGTAACGGGTCGGGTTGTGAGGGAAGCCTGGGACCGTTAGATCAAGTTAATTTCACCGGTTCAGATTGAAACGCCTGAAACGACGTCGTTTTCGCTGAGGCTGGAGCCGGACTGGATTGGGGCGGGTATTGGGCTGATTCGGGGTGATATTGGGCCTGAAACTTCCTTTTCAAAAACCAGCCCAATCCGATTTTAACCCTTCTTCTCTTGTTCCTTCTTTTTCATTTTATTTTCTTTTTTTGATTTTTAATTACCAAAACTCAAGATTAACTTTAAAGAATACTAATTAACCCTTGATAATAATTATCACCCAAAATTAAATACAAAGACAATCACACAATTTGGACATTAAATGCTAAATGCAAAGTACATATTTTTTGTGTTTTTTTCCTTAATTAAGGTAGAAATAAACATGCACAGACAAAAATACAAATAAATCACAAACAACACAAAACCATTTTATTTTGAATTTTTGGGAATAGTTTTCATAGGGAAAAATCACGTGCTCACATCATTTTGTGAAATACGGTAGTCATTGCCCTCATGTAGGTTGCCCCAGCATTTTTCAAACCAAATGGAATTACCCAGTAGCATTACGTTCCCCATGGTGTGATGAACGCCGTCTTTTCTGCATCTTCCTCATCCATCAAGATCTGGTGGTACCCTGTATAGAAATCCACAAAAGACCCGATCTCATGCTTGGCACAGTTATCAATCAAAATGTGAATATTTGTCAATGGGAAGTTATCCTTTGGACTTGCTTTGTTGAGATCGCGGTGATCAACGCACACCCTGGTCTTAACATTCTTCTTTGGTACCGACACGACATTAGCTAACTAGGTGGGATATCGAGTAACCCGAATAACCTTTGCATCCAGCTGCTTTGTGATTTCTTCCTTGATCTTCACACTCATGTCAGTCTTAAACTTCATTAACTTTTGCTTGACAGGAGGGAATGCCGGATCAGTTGGCAATTTGTGAACTACCAAGTCAGTACTCAAACCCGGCATGTCATCATATGACCATGCAAAAATGTCTTTATATTCAAACAGTGCTTTGACTATTTCTTCCTTGATTTGTGGTTCCAAGTGTATACTTATCTTGGTTTCCCTAATATTATCTGGATCTCCTAAATTGATTGCTTCAATTTCATTCAAATTAGGCTTGGGTTTCTCTTCAAAATGATTTAGGTCTTTACTAATTTCCTCAAATGCAGCTTCTTCATCATATTCTGTTTCATCATCACACTCTATTTATTGGATTATTATTTCTGAGTTAGATTGGCTTTTAAGACTTGGCCGAAGATTCCTCATGCATGTCATGTCATTGAAACCAACCTAAAAAACTGTTCAAAGAAAGACAAAATGACACTATCAAGAGTAATGGAAAAAGGGGAATTGCATTTCATTGAAAATAAAAGATAGAAGGGTTTGTACATCAAAACAAGCGAAAAATAAAAATCTGGATT
Source organism: Nicotiana sylvestris (assembly GCF_000393655.2). NCBI lineage: Eukaryota > Viridiplantae > Streptophyta > Magnoliopsida > Solanales > Solanaceae > Nicotiana > Nicotiana sylvestris. The sequence continues at coordinate 103,984,984 of NC_091067.1, forward strand.
ACAACCATGGAATAACCCAGATAATAGAAAGGAAAACAAAGCAAACTACAAAAACTCCTTTCGAGTAGGGAGAGAAGTAGCCTCCCAATTGTTAAGCTTCACTTTTGGCCCCATAAATTGAACATCTGTTTTGTTGGAACCTTACCCAACTTCTACCATGTTCACCTCATCAAATAGACTCAGGAACCTTTCAATCAATTCTTCATCAAAATCAACCACAGGCTTTGGGATTGCTGACACTGGGCATTTCACGACCCCTGGCTTGACAAAGGACCTGGAGAGATGTGGGATAGGCTTAGGGAGCGACCATGCCTTCTTTTTCAACTTTTTAGCCTTCTTCATATCATCCCCTATGGGCTTGAACCCCACATCAATGTACCTAGATTTTCACGTAGAGCCACTGGCTACACGATACCTTACAAAGACGCGCCCAGACCCTTGCCCGGCACAAAACCATTCTTTAACATTTCATTTTCTACCATGACGGTCGCAGAAGCTAGCTTTGGACCTGTAATATATTCCCCTTCCGGAACCTTCTCAACTGACACTGTTTCAGAAACTTGGTAAACCCAAGTCCCCTTATCATCTTCAACCCCAATAAACGGGACAGATGTATCATTGTAAGCATATAAGTTCTCATCGCCATGCACAAAGATTTCATGTCTGTCCCACTCGAACTTTACCAGCTGGTGCAAAGAAGACGTGACTGCTTTGACAACATGCATCCAGGGCCTACCCAACAGCAAATTGTAGGAGACGACCACATCTAGTACCTAGAACTCCATGGTAAATTCAACTGGTCCTATTGTTAGTTCGAGCACAATATCAGCAACAAAATCTTTTCCCCCTCCGTCAAAACCTCATACACATATATTGTTCTTGTGGATCCTTTCAGTATCAATTTTCAACTTGTGCAGAGTGGAGAGAGGGAAAATGTTCGCACTGGAACCATTGTCAACCAACACCCTCGTGACCACAGAATTTTCACATTTCACTATGAGATAGATAGCCCGATTGTGTTGTGTATCCTCCAAAGGCAACTCATCATCCGAGAAGGTGATCTTGTTCGCCTCAAATATCTTGTTGGCAATCTTCTCCAAATGGTTCACTGTGATCTTATTAGGGACACGAGCCTCATTCAAAATCTTCATGAGGGCCCGGTGGTGCTCGTCTGAGTATATCAACAATGACAAAAGAGAAATCTGAGTGGGTGTCTTCCTCAACTGTTCCATAATGGAGTAATCATGCACCTTCATTTTTCTCAAGAATTCTTCTACCTCCTCCTCGGTGACTGGTTTCTTCACTAATATTGGATTATCTTTGAGTGGCTTGGCTTTACTTAATTCCTCTGGGGTAAAGCATCTTCCCGAACGAGTCAACCCATGGGTTTCATTAACTTCCTCTTCTTTCCCTTTATAAGTTACTATCACTCACTTGTAATTCCATGGAACAGCCTTGGTGTCATCTATCGGCAGCTGGGTCACAGGTTTAATAATAATAGGGGTGATGCGAGCCCCTTCCACGATAATGACAAGTTTACTTGCTACCCTTGGCATGACCACTTTCGGATTTCCTTGCTTTGTTTCAACATCATCTGGGAACCCCTTCGCGACTGCCACAAGTGGCTTATCTTTGGGCGTGCTCAACTTGTCTGTTAGCCCTTCAACTATCGAAGATGTTGCCTTTGTAATAATTGGAGTTTTGACTGGCTTACTTTCACTGGCATAGATCATCATAATAGACTTTGAAGGCTTCTTGGGCTCCCCATCCTTATGAACTATCTCAATCATGTGCATTTCGGCATGGGCTGGCAACAGATTTTGATTGATATTTGGCACTTTCGGGCTCTGGACCACAATTTAGTTTGTATCAATAAGCTCCTGGATGGCACTCTTCAAATGCCAACACTTTTTTGTGTCGTGCCCCGGAGCATCATAATAGTATGCACATCTGAGGGAATAATTCAGGTTTTTTGAAAAGGGATTTGGTAATTTCGACTCAATCGACCTTAGAACGTCCAATTGCCTCAACCTCTAGAACAGATTGGCGTAAGACTCTCCAAGCGGGGTGAAAGTTTATTTCCGCTACTGACTTTCCCTTTTGTACTCCGGGTTGGGTCGAAAGTTGGGACCAGTAGGGTTTCGGTATGTTTGTGGAGGTGAGTAAGGGTTTTGTGGAGCTAGGGTATGCCATTACGGGTAAGGAGGGGTTGAGCATATGACTGTGCCTGGTGGACATGGTATTTGGGTAGCCTGACTGAATACTAAGGGTCTAGTGGTGGGAAGTAGTGTTGGAGTGGATTATATGGAGTATGGGTGTAGGTTTGAGGCTGGGGACGAGGTTGGGTATAATGATGAGGTGAGCCCCTTAGGTCATGCCACGATCCTGAGACGACCATAGCAATATCTTTTTTCTTCTTTTTCCCTAACATGCCCCGGTGCCATTCTGGATTGCTTGTGTAGTTGCTTTGATGGCAGAGTAACTCATCATGTTGCTCGATTTGTGTCCTTCCTCTACCATTCCTCCCATCTCCACCACTTCATTGAAAGACTTACTTATGGCCGAGATCAAATGACCAAAGTAAGAGTGGGCTCCAAGGCTGAAGAAAGTATTCTACCATTTCATCTTCCTCCGTTGGAGGGTTGACTCCTGTCGCATGTTCTCTCCATCGAAAACCATTCCTTCTGAAACTCTCACTGGGATTTTTCTCTATCTTAGTCAAAGACAAGCGATCTGGGAGAATCTCTACATTGTACTGGAAATGCCGAGTGAAAGCTTGGGCCAGATCATCCCAAGTGTACCACTTGTTGTTGTCCTAGAGGGTGTACCACTCCAATGCTGTACCACTCAGACTTTGGCTAAAATATGTCATCAACAGTTTATCTTTCCCACCGGCTCCCCTCATTTTTTTGCAAAATCCTCTCAAGTGGGCCACAGGGTCTCCGTGCCCGTCATACAAGTCAAACATGGGCATTATGAATACAACAAGTAGCTGGACATCAGGAAACAAACACAAATCCTTATAAGCCACACTCACTTGGCCCCCTAAACCTTGCATATTTCCCAGCGACTGCTCCAAGCTCTTTACCTTCCAAAATATCTCCTCTTAATCCGTGTTTTTAGGTGGCTTCTCAGTTTCGACAAGAAGTTTGAAGTGGGGAGTGTAGGAGTACTGATCTAGAGCTTTGAAGGTGGGATCTGAGGCATAGTACTGGTTATCTTAGGCTTGGAATGCCATATCACTAAAAGATCGATGGAGTGTAGCTGGTGAAGGTGCTACGAAGACAGGGGTAGCTGGCAGAGCAGGGTATGTGGTTGCATTGGCTAGTGGAGTTTGGATGGTTTGGGAAGTGGTGGTAAGGGGTGAAGCTTGGTGCGTGTTATGGGGATATATCAACAATGGGGGGTTCTTGATATTGAGCTAGTGGTGGGATGAAAGCAGGGTTGGCGGGGTATGACGGTGGAGGGTTCCCTTTCATCCGTGTCTGGTACATTTCGACCATTTGGTGTTTCAACTTATGTACCTCTTCTTTCAAACCAGGCTCAGATTCCTCCATCTCTCTCGGTGGGTCAATAACACTCGCGTCCAATTCTTTGCCAGCCATGATCGCCTTGTGTTTAGACCTGGTATTATATGGGTGGCTTGCCAGAATGCCAAACAAACTAACCACTTTCCTGTACTCAACGACAACAACAAACTTGTTAGTTTATAAGGGTTTAACAGATAGGCAACAACACATTTGAGATGCAATGCACCTGAATAGTTAAATGCCTTTATCGTGTATTTGGACGGTTGCATGCTTCATCCCAGCCTAACTAACTCTTTTCACTTTCTCTTCTCTCTTTTTCTTTTCTTTTTCACTCCTGCCTTTCTTTAGTCGCTATTGATTTTCCCACTTGGTTCTTATCACTCCCCTTTTATTTTGCACTCGCTTTTGTTCTTTCATTTTGCCATTCTTTCTTTCCACTCAGTTTTTTTCTCTCTTTTTTCATTTTATGGTTATGATCGAATCCTATGGGGATTTCCTACGTATCATGATGCCACATGAATCAGATCATTACGTAGTTCAGGAACAAATGCGAAATAAAAGCAAGAATTTTTTTTTGGGTTTTCAATATTTCATTAAATAAAATCTTTTTGGGGTTTTCTATTACAAAGACTCTGACATACAGAATTAAAAAGACAGAACAGAGTCAAAGAAAACTAATAGACTTTATAAAAACTTAAATACATAATCAAAAAGAAAAATCAGGAATACATAAGTTCCTCCAAAACTACTCCAGGGGCGCACGGGACATCAGTTGGTCTCGACACAGGCCTACGTGCAAGATCTCCTTGGAGGCGATCCAGGTCGTCCATTATCTGGCAAACAAAAGTCATCACTACGGCGAAGAAAGTGGATCTAGTCATATCCTCTCATTCATGGCATTTCATGATGATATAATCAGCAATTCCTCTAATCCTTTCTCTAATGATGCCTTTCTCTTGGAGCAGGCGTCCAATTTGTTGAGATCTAGCTTCCAGAACTTGGGTGTCATTATGGCTTTGCTCCTGCAACTGTTGCATGTCCTCTTCCAGTCGAGACATCAATGCATAACAATGTTCCCTCTCTGCCTTGAAGTTCTTTTTCTGTTTAACCATTTCATTCTCGAGGGCAGTTAGCTTCTTCTTTAGATTTGCGACCTCTCTATCATATTTTCCTTTTGATTGCTGAACAATCCCTGCCCGTCCTTCTGCGTTCTTCACCAACTTTTCCCGGGGCTCTTGCCAATTACTTTTTAGCTTTTTCCAAACTGGCCCCATAATCACACACTTTTCGCCTAAGACTGTTTATAAGTTTTCATCTGTTTCGCTCCTGACCGGGCTTTCGGCATCTATCTTCATCCTTTGAATCTGGGCTCGGAGGGCTTCATTTTCTCGGTCCAACTTCTTCTTCTCACCTTCATCCATAGTGGCTTGTACACTACTATCAATTTTAAGATCTCTGATTTGCCCCTCTAATTTGCTTATCGTGACCCAATAGCTTTTTTCCTTTGCTAACCAATCCCATTGTTCTTGTGCCCCATCAGTGAACTGTTGTACGTGGGGACTTTTGGCGGGCCGTTCAAGCTCTTGATAGACTTGAACCCTTTTACCATACCAGGTCGTGTAGCTCGGCTCTACCTCACCCTTGGACAAATCACGTACTCAAGTCTGTGGCTCCAGGAACCTACACTGATGCCAAATCTGGCGAACTTTTTCTTCTGGGAATGCAGTTTTTGACCTAGTTCAATGACTTGTCGACTTAAATCTTCATAATGAGGGATAGTTTGGTACCTGCCCAGCTGGTGTAGAATCCTGTGTAGAGCATACGGCTTAATACTCTGAAGAGCCATTAATAAAAGATAGCACACTCCGACTGACATATAGATAACATCATTGACCGGGAGCCAACCAAATGTCCACTCAATTTTTATTGTAGTCAAAGAACTCAAATGTGCAAACCATGCCTCCGTACCTTCTGGAAACTCATGACCATCCAACCGATTTTCGTGTTCTTCAATGCAGTTAAGACCAGTCAGACCATTGTTCGTGTACCCTGGACGATGGCAAAGGTGTTCTTCCATCCAGAGTTATAAAAGCATGTTGCAACCCTCAAAAACAATTTCCCCATGCTCGGAAAACAGTTATAGCTCGATAAATTTCGGCTAGGATCATTGGTACAATAGTTCCATTAGCCTTTTTGATCATTAAGTCAGCCATTCCTACGAGCCCCAACTCTATATGTCCATCACTCCTCGGGCAGATTAGGGTGCCTAAGAATGCCACTACGAAAGCCAGTCCCCGACGTGCTTCCCACTTTCCTTTATTCCCTTAATGACTTAAACCAGTATCAGGAGCTTTAAAACCGTAGGGGTCCCCATAGCGGTAGTATACGAAGTAGAATGTGCAAAATCCTTCAGCCAAATTTCCATCTTTGACTTCCCGATTAATACTCAGAAGATCCTGAAACTTGTGAGGGGTTACAGCTCTTGGTGCCACTGGGTATTGGCTCCTGAGATTCTTGTAAGGTCAGTATAGCCTGCTATCTCCTCAAGTGTAGGGGTTAACTCAAAATCAGAGAAATGGAACACATTGTGTACCGGGTCCCAAAACGGTATCAAAGCTTCAATTATGTCCAGTCTTGGTTTAATCTTCAAGAGACTAGTGAGCCTGCCTAAAGCTTTTATTGCAGCACCTCTGCTGACTTCCCCTAGATCATTCCACCACATATGGAGTCCTGTCGGGATTTTCTCTACAACTTTGAAAGGTTCATTTTCAATAGTGCTCATCTTGCACAGTGATCGATTAAAAAAACATGATTTATTTTGACCCAAAAGGAAGATTATTATTATTTTTTTGCAAAATTGCAACTCAAACAACTTGCTCAAAACGAAACACCTTTGCGAATATGGTCCTTCAGCACTTCAGGAAAGAAGATTTTAGGGCAGTGTTTGCTAATTGGCCAAAAATTTGAAAAAAGACCATAGGTGGCTATTCTTGCAAAAACAGCCTTCTGGCACCCTGCCGGGACATTTCTAGCTATTTAGACAAAAATTGCATCACCTAACTTTATTTAAAAATGGCAACATTTCATATGTTTGGGTTATTTTGCAAAAATGGGGTTGCATCTGATGAGGGTTGCCTACGTATCCCACATCCGGTGAGAATCAAACCTGCGTAGTTTGGGCAGTTTTGACGCAACAGAAAAATATAAACACTTTGAAATAACTTTTTCCCCTTTTTTCTTTATGTTTTTCAAAATTTCGGTAGAGCTTCGGGATATTTTGGACACCAGGTTTTTCAAAGGCGGGTAACTTCCTACCTCAATTTGATTTTTCTCCCTCCTACCTCAATTTGATTTTTCTCGATTTTTCTTCCTTATTCTAGAAGTCGGTCAACATGCAATCTGAATCAAATAAATGTATAAGTAGCACGTACAATGCATCAGGATGATCTTTTATTTCGGGTACACATGTCCTAGACGGACCCAACCCCTGTGTTGAGTCCCCAAAGTCAAATGCACATGATGCAAACAAGCGTTCCTACTAAGGATCCGGCATGAAGCTATGTTATTCTAAGTTTAAAACCTTGGTGTATTTGTTCTAGACCTGGCTTACCCGAGCGAACATCTCGAGCCGGGGGGAGCGTACCGTGAATACAGAAGCTTCACTGGCTTTGCAACTTGTCCGAACCCCGTTCAAAAATTGGGATATGACTCTAACAGAAAAGAAGTCACACGAAGTGCACACTTCCCAGATGATTTAGAAGACTCAGAGAGAAGAAGGTTTCGTAATAATTTATATACAGTCCAAACAATATCAAAGCGGTAAAAAGCGATATTTAGCACATTAGGCTCAAATATATAAAAATCAGATAATAAATAAAGCCAACTATAACAAATATTCTAAGCTCGAATTCTTGAACCCTGAACCAGAAGTTCTGGGTGCATGTCCCTAGTGGAGTCGCCAAAGCTGTCACACTTCCTTTTTTCATCCGAAAAGGGGGAGAGTTTTTCCAATTAAAGTGATAAAAATCGAAACGGGATTATTTATTCAAATTCAGAGTCACCACATGGGATAATTTATGGTATCCCAAGTCACCGGTTTAAAATTCCGAATCAAGGAAGTTGACTCTTATTATGGTCTGCGAACACAGTAATCCGGGTAAGGAATTCTGTTAACCCGGGAGAAAGTGTTAGGCATTTTCGAATTTTGTGGTTTTAGCATGGTCGCTCAACAATTAATAGTTGGCCTAATTATCTGATCAATTACACATTTTAAACCTACATGCATTTTTAACTTTCTAACCATTTTAACTGTATTTTAGGAAAATTCATGATCGCTATACACTTATATATTTTTGAAAACGCATCGTAAACCACTCTATATGAAATGCATCCGTGGTTAACGACATATTTATTTTTATTTAACATTATTGGAAATTGAAGTCGGGTCACATGAAATGTATACCCAGATTTTGGAAATTATATATCGCAACTACATCACAGGAACCGTACCCGTAGCTATGATGATTTATTATAACGCGCCTAAAGAAAATTACGAGGGTTCATGTTAGAACTAAGATTCAGGATAAAATGATGAGGTCCATGGGTTCTGAATTTGTTTTTGGCAAAATATTGGTACGTAAGGGACTGAGTTTGAAATGTACTGCTTTCTTGATTTCAAGCAAGTGCGTTTAAAGCAACATTTAAATAGCAATTGCAGTACTTAGCAAATGATAATAATGCCAATTCAACAAGTTTGCACTAAAGCAATGGTCTAATAAATTGGTCAGGCGGGAATCGATCTTACTTGATGCATGACTCAAAACAATATCAAGTAAAGGGATGGGCCGGATGGACTCCAATGGATGAAATCCGAAGTCCAAACTGGATAGCCCTCATGATTCCCTTGTTGGGTCTTTTACAACATTTAACTCAATTAAAGCACCAGAAAGCAGTAGTACAAATCAGGAAATTTAACAATAACAGAAAACTTTGCAAGTCACATTCCAACACTTTGATTACCATTAAGCATGATATGGAACTAAAGCTGCTACCTACAGATTCAGAGCCATAGAGATTTAACCCTCAATTTCAAGAAAATTAGACTTAGTCTAACTGGATTGAAGCATATTAAAAGAACATTAACGGATTGAATGAGGAAAATGTGTCCAATCACTTAACCATTCTTAAGAAAATGACTGTGTTCTGATGCCTACTCAAGTAAGAACTCAAAGAGATTTCAATTGATATCTTTAACTAATTGCCACAAAAACTGATGGATTCAGTCGACATCCAAATTCTAGTAGGACCAAATTCAACATTTAACAATTGATGAAATTACAACATAAAGACCAAAGGCTCATATATCACATGAAACTTATGCACCAAACACAAATTTACATCTACTAATAAAAGCCAACACATGATATTAATAAACCAGAGAAAGAATTACATGAGTTAGCAAAACATAAGAGCTAACTACTGAACATGACATGGTTGTATTAGTCTCAAAACACACATATCTTCACATTCAATTTGCAGCTCAAGGTTTCAAGGGGGGTACCTGGATACAACAATCAAAATAAAGAAAATATGTTTAGAAATTAGCAAGGGGTAGTGGGAAACATTGGACTTAGTAGCAGGGAACAACAGTAATAATCAAACCAGCTTCATTATCAAGTCATTTCTTAGAGAACGAGAAATTCAGAGAAAGTTTTTCTAAGTTTTTGCGAAAGAAAATCAGAAGAAATAGAACCAACTACCAATGAAACAGTGCTGAACCTTTTTGTAGTGTTTTAGGATTCTGAATCTCTCTTAATGAGTGAAGAAGAGGTCCTATTTATACTCTAAGAGAGTTGTTATCTTCTCTCCAAGTCAGGGAATAATTCCTTTTGAAAGCAGCCCTCAAAAGCATATTTTTTTTAACAGAATTGGACAGCTGGTAACCTCTCATTGGTTTCAGTATTTTGTACTGGCTAAATAAAGCCAACTGCCCATGTTCTAGAAGCTTCCTAATGCCTTATCTGAATTCCCTATTTACCCAACCTTCAAACAAACTCCTTAAGTGTTTTCTTTGTTCAATTCAACCCCTACAAATGTCTACTGATTTACACATTAAGGCAAACAGAAATAAACAAGCCAATATCAATAGACAAATCAAATAGCAAACACTAAAGCTAGACAATGTAATTAAATTTTAAACATCTGAAAACTTAAAAGTAAACCTAAACCCTAAAATGAACCAAGTTCATGATGAACTCCACAAAGGCTCTTTAAAAACGAACAGGTTTGATGGCTAGCATAGGCAAATGAGTCAAACAAATAACAACAACACAAAATACTGTAAATAACCTAAAGCATGCAAACTAAACACCAATTATGAAAAAGAAAGAAAAGAAGGAACAAAAGCATGAAAAGAAAATACCATCATAATCTGTCATAAACAGTTAAGAACCCGAATTGAACTAATTAATGAACTACAAATCGACTTGTTAATTAATCAAATAAGGAAACAACATCCTAAAAAAGACTGAATAGAAAATAAAAAATAACCACTTTTTTTTCTTCTTTTTTTTTGATTTTTTCTTAGGACAAATAAAACACCAAAAATAGAACAAAAAGGATTAGGAAATACCCAATGAGAAGGATGAGCTGAAGCTAGGCTCTTGGTTGACTTTGAAATGGCTTGAAACTGACCCCAAATGATTGTTCTCGTCAAGAACAATCTATTTGGGGTGAGTTTTAAACTAAACGAACAATGGATTTGCAAGAAACTCGAACATGTAAAATTAGACCTTCTTTTTTTTATTCTCAGATCTGAAATTGGAATGGTTTGGTGGGGATTATAAGGGAATCAATTATGAATTCGGAAAGATGGGAAAAGGGTGATTGTATGGTGAGAATTTGGATGTGTTAGGAGACCAGTCGTCGCCGTGAAATGATTTCCGGCAGGCGGCGTCAGGGTTTAGGCTGTGTGAGTTTTGGAGAGAAAAATAGGGCAGCTAGAGTTTACAGGTTAGAGATGCAGGAGGGGGGATGAAGGGCTCTCTAGGGTATGGGGGTCTCTCCGACATATATAAGGGAGGGGAGAAATGAGTTCCCAGCCGTTAGATCATCAAAGATCAACGGTTGGGATTGAATGCCTCAAAACGGTGTCGTTTTATGTAAGGGTTAGGGCTGGACCGGGTATAGGATTGGGCTAAGTGGATCAGGGTGTGGATTGGGCTCAGAAATGGTTTTGGTCCAATTTCGGGTCCAAAACAGATTTTACTCTTCTTCTTTTTGCTTTGACTTGATTTCTTTTTAATTTCAAATTTTAAAAACTTAATTAAACCTAAATTAAATCCTAAACTAAACCTAGCAATGTAAAACCAAATGATTAATTGATTTAATACTACTAAAAGCACGGTACTAATTTGTAAAACTAAAGTTAAAATGGAATAATTTATATAATTTTTTGCTTTTGTTTTATTGATGCAATTAAATGACAATTAAACTAAAAGTGCAACTATAAACCTAAGAATGCAATGCATGAGACTTAAACATATTTTCGGGTACTTTCTATGCTTTTAATATATGCAAAAATGAAACAAAATGCAAACAATTAAGCAAATATTCCTAGATATTCTATAAAATTGAAGTAAACTACAAAAATTCTATTTTGTGATTTTGTGGGAGTATTTTGGTCGGGGAAAAATCACGTGCTCACGATGTTACAATGATGTTACGCCTTGAAGCATTACATTACAATGATGTTACGCTCTGCAGTATTATATTACGACGATGTTACGCTCTGCAGTATTTTATTACGACGACATTACATGTAGTAAACGTGAAATTATCGTAAGATAATTTAACTCAGTTCAAGGAGAAGATTATTTGGATATTATAAGCATTATGCTATTTCAAACAAGGGATAAGTAAATTCGTGAAGGTGAGAGGGTAAGCAAATCGAAAAAATGAGTTTCATCGATGTTTGGCATTTAGGGATAAAATACGGCCCAAGCTAAAATACCCGATATTTATGGACTAGTACCATACAAGTACCACATGGCCATGATAGTAAGGTGTATAGAGTGTATTAAAAGTGAGTAGTATTTAATTATAGTGGGATAATTCTTAATTATGCGAATAATTGGTTAATTATCGGGTAACAGGACATTACCTAATTAATTGGGGATATATTAGATAAGCATTAAAAAGCATGAGATGGTAGCCCCTCCTTCTAATTTAAAATGACTCTTAAGTCATTACAAATAGGTGGAAACTAAGTTAGCCAAGAAAGGGACACCACATTCTTATCATTATTACACAAGTTTTACCATCAAAACCTTAGAAACTCTTTACAATTCAAAGACATTAGAAGTTTGTAATCCAAGAACATTAGACATTTCAAAGCTTTCTACAAAGCTTTCTTTCTCATATCTTGGAAACAAGTTACAATCAGAATGTTAGAAATATTGACGATTCAAGCTCTTACAAGATATTAATAACGAGATTTCATGCATCCAAATTTTCCTACAAAGAATATTATATAGATTTTTCCCTTCTCCAGGTATGTTAAGGCTATCCCTTCTTTCTTTTTGGCATGATCCAAATAAGACAAATGAAACGAGCAAGATACGCAAATTTCATAAATGACTCTATTCATAGAAATACTAGGAGTGTCTATATTCTTGATTCCCAATGTGAATTATTATTATATCTTCTGTTCATGGGTCTCAGAAAAATACGTATTTGATAAAGTTTATCTGAAAGGCATACTGATTTTTATGGCATTCTGAGGAAATTTATTAACATATTTCTTATGCATTTCATGCATTTACACATGTACATTGACCCATGACCAGACGGCGTTATATATGTGTATATATATGTATAATATATGTATATGGGATATGAGAAAAGGTTATAGCATTATATACGCACCACCACCTGATCAGCTGGTATACGTTGATGATTTTGCCCACAATAGCCGAGATGATATGATGGGATGCCCATAGAGGCTGATGATGTTATGAAACATGTACCTATGCACGACATGACATTCATACGCATATGCATGACACTATAAGTATTTCATGATTTACAAAGTTTTCCAAACTTACAGGTTGAGTCATTTACTCCATATTTCTTCCATGTCTGTTATGTACTTATTTATGTGCCTTACATACTTGGTACATTATTCGTAATGACGTCCCTTTTGCCTAGGGATACTACGTTTCATGCCCGCAGGTCCCGATAGACAGGTCGAGAGCCCTCCAATTAGGCTATCAGCTTAGCGGATGATGTTGGTGCGGTCCATTTGCTTCGGAGTTGCTTGTTTGGTTAGTATGATTTAGACATGTACTGTTTGGTATGGCGGGACTCTGTCCCGACCTTTATGAAAATTATGTATTCTTAGAGGCTTGTAGATAGATGTCATGTACGTAAAAGATTGTATGGCCTTGTCGGCCTATGTTCAGTATATGAGTGGTTATTTTGGTTTTATAGGCATGTATGTCTTATGTATAAGATGGTGTCACATATTGTTTTCTACTTATCTCACGGTAGCCTTATGGCTCAGTTATCTATGATAGTATGACATGAAAAGATATGTTATGTTGGTACTCGGTTGAGTAAGGTACCAGATGCCCGTCGTGGCCCATCAGTTTGGGTCGTGACAAAAGTGGTATCAGAGCAGTTCTATACTAGGGAGTGTACAAGTCGTGTCTAGTAGAGTCTTGTTTATGGGTGTATCGTGCACCACACTTATAAGCAGGAGGCTACAGGGCATTTAGGACTATCACTCTTTCTTTCTACTCTAGATCATGTGGTAGAGCTTAGTTGTAAGAACTCAATTTCTTAAACTCTATCTTACTTATAGTACGACGATACCTACATCTAGAAAGAAGGTTGGTAAGAGGTATGGCTTTGGAAGAGTTGAGTCGGAGGAACTCGACGTTGCATCATGCTTATGATAAGTAAATGTGAGGTCTTCAGCAGATCATGTGTATACTAAGATGTGTAAGCTTCTCGATAAGAATCCCTAAGGCAAGAATGCCTATCCACTCTTACGGTAAAAAGGAATAAGGAGGGTGAGACAAGTTTTAGCAAGTAAAAAAAGCAATGTGAAGAAGGGTACGAGGCACCCAGTTAATGAAGATTATCGGTATTACAATCCTGGCAAAAAAATATAAGCATTGTGAGTTACCCTCAACAGAACAAAGGTATGTATAATGGGCCACACTCATCTCAGTGATACCATATTGGGGGCTAACAAGTGTATATTAAGAAAAGGACGGGATATCAGGATCCATCTGGGGTTAGAGTAACCCAAAATGGTGAATTGATTGTTTGCGTTAGTTGATATTGTCAAAGGATATTGCAAATGTGTTAATAGATCTCCTTGTGAGACACCCAGATGGTGCACTCTAGAATATTACAATTAGATGTGAAAACTAGCATGATCAAAAAAATTCAGAAGATAGGCACTGAAAGCCTGGAAGGGATAAATATTACCTTAGTATGACTCTCGTCCCTAGTAGAGCGAGGACGTTGAGCAACCCGAAGAGCCAATGAATGAATCAAGGAGAGCTAAAAGCGAAATAATGTCGTGTTGAAGTTTTCACAAGAAAGGGTATAGGCAAAAATATTAGCAGAGTAATGAAAAGAGAGAGAAGGAAATTATGAGTTAGATGTGATATATGGATAACAACGATAGAGTGTTACAGAATCTATAGTCAGATGAAGAAAGATACGAAAGGTGATAGGCCTTAAGACAACAAAAGAGTATAGGCCATATAGTCACATCCTCATTTTGAGAAATAAGTTCGCGACTCTAACTTGATTAACAGAAGGAAAAGTTAGACCCATAGTAATAAACATCAGTATGAACTGATGAACAAGATAAACTAAATATGAATTAGGAATTGACTAATTTGATAATAATCAGCATCATGAGAGTTTCACATTTTGTTCCGGCGATAATAAAATGGAAGATAGAAGAAGATCCATGATGAATTCAGAGAACGGCCATTTAGGGAGACGCTTCCCTAAAGCAAGCAATATGAGCAAAGTTAAGCTTAAGGGACTGCATGTGCCAGTTACACTAAGTGTCACCATCGCGAGTGTGGAATTTTGTTATCCTTGGTATAGAAGGATTACCGCAAGGCGAGTAAGGGTCATTGATGATGTGAAAGGATGCCAAAGATGAAGAGGAAAAACATCTATAGGCAGGTTGTCATAGCTACAAGTCTTAGTAGTCCCCTAAAAGGGGGAATATGTAATGATAAAATGAGAAAGGGATGATATTGCATCTATCCAGATGTTACAGATATGCTATGATTCCAGAACGCTATGTAAGCACGACGTAAAAAAAAGGGAGTAAGGGTTCCTGCCTCGGATGTTACTAATAGATAAGGAGCTCGTACGTGAGGTAAGTTAAGACAATAAAATAACCCAAGAAAGTATGCGATGTAATTGATATGAGAATGAGCCAGCAAGTAGTTGGTAGCTGATTCAGGAAGAGCCTAGTTATGGCTAAACAGGAGGTTGCAGATGAGTTAGCAGATTGTGCAAGATAAACATGGTAAAACCTAATATAGTGAATTTAGCCTCGTAGTGATGTCATTGTATTACTTGAGAAATATTCAGATAGGAGTTGGGGTAGTTAAAGGTATCGTATGAATGTTAAGAAAATAAAAGAGAGTGCCACTAGGAAGACAGTCAAAATATCAGTTCAGAAGCAACCCTACAAGCACAAGGACGTGAAGGCAAGAACTACAGATAAATATAGGTGAGTACGAACATTAAGAATTCCATCGGGTATGTGATGTAATAAGCTCGCAACTGTACAAGATTTAGAAGGCCTTCCCTAAGTACTACAATGAAAGACTAACTAAGGAAATAAGGAAGAAGGCTTCAACCTAAACATGGTAACTCGAAGAGAAAAAAATGGTCATGCAAAAAAAAGGTCTCACTATAACATTGTATGCACGCTATAAAAAAGTGGCACCTACTGTGGCTAACGAACGGGGAGTAAAAATCAAAAGTAATATTCGAAATCATATGAGTTGCACGAAAATTCCGGCATGTGAGGGAACTAAGATAAGCTAAGTATGCATGCAACAATGAGGCAGAAGACCAGGAAAAGTAATAGCTTACGTTTAAAGAAAGTTGAGAAGGAACTATTTGATCAATGATCCAAAGTTGGTTATGTTATGAATGCACTTGCGATTTTGGAGTATACATATTTGTTGACAATCATACGGCCGTAGAAGACTCTGATATAAGTTAAAAGAAAGAATTGAGTCCAGGTCCTAAACAAAGAATTGAATTATTAGAAGATTATATCCTGGGTATTTTATAGTGTCCATGAAGATAGCTTGAGCCTACATGAAGGTTGATCAAAGGGAAAAGAAGACTAAATAGTTATATCAACTAAGTAAATCAGGAGTATGATTACTGGACCTAGAAAATTATAGACCTCATGATTGAGAACATTACAAGATCACTCTTAAATATCAGAGGCACAAGAGAGATAGAATAGTAGCCATATTCTATAAGGGCACTAGAAGAATACCAGCCTCATAAGAAGTCAGTATGAAGCTCTCACTGGATTATGTATACACCAGAGGTACAAGTATGATAATAAAGCTTCAAGTTATGGATGTGAATTATACCAACGTGGAATGAATGTCATGAAAGAGGTACAAGATATGATGCAAGATTGTAAGGTAAGTAAGGTAAAGGTGAACAACGTGTGCGATACTCAAATATAGAAGGTTGTGAATAGTCCTTACTTCAGATAGAAGGTTAGAAATGTGGGATTTAATATCTAGGAATAATAGTGGCATCGTATCTAGAATATCCTCCAGCCAATGGTCTAGGTATCGAGAAGCCTGATTAAGAGAGTAAAGAAGAGTTAGAGACGATATGATGTCTCGCTTAATATTCCAGAAAGACATAAGGAAATCTATGATGCAAACCATGTGAAAGGTTGCAAGTAATATAAATAGATATGTGTAGGTCGCAAGCTATTGTATGGTGAAGCGACAAGGTTCTAGAAGACTGGAGTAAGATAAGAAAGGGCATGTGAGAAGGTAACGAAAATGGATAAGTCCTCAGGATTAAGCCCATAAAAAGAAGAAGAGCAAATGGTTTCTCTAAGTTATACAAAGCTCACTATAACCTAAATGAACTCAAAGGAGTCTAAGACTAGTAGCATTTAGAAGAAATGGAATGCTACCCTAACAGTAGAATGAGGGTGTAATTGTAACAGATAAAGGATGGCGTTTAGGCCTTCGATTGATTAATGATTTGAAGAGGATTTCATGAATTTTATGGGATTAAAATACCCACGTAAGGTAAATCACTTTGAGATACTATGAAATACGGTTATCGAAGCATGGTATTGCCCCTAGGTGGATTGGTCTAATCACCTTAGATGTTCCCCAATGAGACATAAGCCCTAGTGGCAATGTATTACGTAAGAAGTTTCAAGTTATCAATGGAAGATTATAGATAAACATTGATGTGAATCAACAATGAAAGATACAAAGTACGAGATGAGATTAGGCCATCACCCTTAAGATGAACAGTAATAAAGAAGCATTAAAAGATTTAACTTTATGCATATAGGATAAGCAACGAGAGTAATTTGAAGTTTGGTTGCAGACCTCAGTAACGATAAATCAAAGTAAGAGTTATGGTATAGTATGACCTACTTAGAGGTAGTAAAGCAAATGACACCAAAGGGACAACTTAACGTAATTTGGTATATGTTCACAAAGTGAGGCCTAAAGATTGGCTAAGAGCTGGAGGAAAGAGTAGAGAAGCGTCGCATAGGCGCACATACAAAGTTAGAGTCGTACAGGCTAAATGATAGAAGGTAACAACAGTTACAAGATTAAAGGGATTCTGACTACAAGGCATGGTGTGAGAAAGAGACTTAAAGGGGGGAATGCCCTACCCTTTAGATTTATTCAAAGAACAATTACCTAAATGGAAAGGAGAATATTAAAGTATTCGCAAGAGATATGGGTTGTGAGAATGATAAATGGATCAGTCAATATTCGAGGGCGAATGTTTCAAAGGGGTGAATGATGTTACGCCCCACAATATTACGTCGATATTACGTCCCGCAGTATTATATTATGATGATGTCAAACCCTGCAGTATTATGTTACTATGATGTTATGCCCTATAGTATTACATTATAATGATGTTACGCTCCGCAGTATTATATTACGACAATGTTATGCTCTGCAGTATTTTATTACGACGACATTACATGTAGTATATATGAAATTGTTGTAAGATAATTGACCTCAGTTCAAGTAGAAAATTATTTGAAGATTATAAGCATTGTGCTATTTCAAACAAGGGATAAGTAAATTCGTGAAGGTGAGAAGGTAAGCAAATCGAAAAAATGAGTTTCGTTGAAGTTTGGCATTTTGGGATAAAATGCGTCCTGAGCTAAAATACTCGGTATTTATTGAGTACCATAAAAGGTACTACATGGCCATGATAGTAAGGTGTATAGAGTGTATTAAAAGTGAGAAGTATTTTAAGTAAAGTGGTATAATTCTTAATTATGCGGGTAATCGGTTAATTACCGGGTAACGAGACATTACCTAATTAATTGGGGATATATTGGATAAGCATTAAAAAGCATGAGATGGAAACCCCTACTTTTAATTTAAAATGACTCATAAGTCATTACAAATAGGTGGCAACTAAGTTATCCAAGAAAGGGAAACCACATTCTTATCATTATTGCACAAGTCTTACCATCAAAACCTTAAAAACTCTTTACAATTCAAAGACATTAGAAGTTGGTAATCCAAGAACATTAGATATTTCAAAGCTTTCTACAAAGCTTTCTTTCTCATATCTTGGAAACAAGTTACAATCAAAATGTTAGAAATATTGACAATTCAAGCTCTTAAAGATATTAACAACGAGATTTCTTGCATCCAAATTTTCCTACAAAGAATATTATATAGATATTTCCCTTCTCCAGGTATGTTAAGGCTATCCCTTCTTTCTTTTTGGCATGATCCAAATAAGACAAATGAAACGAGCAAGATATGCAACTTTCATAAATGACTCTATTCATAGAAATACTAGGAGTGTCTATATTCTTGATTCCCAATGTGAATTATTATTATATCTTCTGTTCATGGGTCTCAGAAAAATACGTATTTGATAAAGTTTATCTGAAAGGCATACTGATTTTTATGGCATTCTGAGGAAATTTATTAACATATTTCTTATGCATTTCATGCATTTACACATGTACATTGACCCATGACCAGACGGCGTTATATATGTGTATATATATGTATAATATATGTATATGGGATATGAGAAAATGTTACAGCATTATATACGCACCACCACCTGATCAGCTGGTATACGTTGATTATTTTGCCCACAATAGCCGAGATGATATGATGGGATGCCCTCATAGGCTGATGATGTTATGAAACATGTACCTATGCATGACATGACATTCATACGCATATGCATGACACTATAAGTATTTCATGATTTACAAAGTTTTCCAAACTTACAGGTTGAGTCATTTACTCCATATTTCTTTCATGTCTGTTATGTACTTATTTATGTGTCTTACATACTCGGTACATTTTTCGTACTGACGTCCTGGGGATGTTGCTTTTCATGCCCGCAGGTCCCGATAGACAGGTCGAGAGCCCTCCAAGTAGGTTATAAGCTCAGCGGAAGATGTTGGTGCGCTCCATTTGCTTCGGAGTTACTTGTTTAGTTAGTATGATTTAGACGTGTACTGTTTGGTATTGCAGGATTCTATTCCGACCTTTATGAAAAATATGTATTTTTAGAGGCTTGTAGATAGATGTCATGTACGTAAAAGATTGTATGTCCTTGTCGGCCTATGTTCCGTATACGAATGGTTATTTTGGTCTTATAGGCACGTATGTCTTATGTATAACCTGGTGTCACATGTTGTATTCTACTTATCTCACGGCAGCCTTACGTCTTAGTTATCTATGGTAGTATGACATGAAAAGATATGTTATGTTGGTACTCGGTTGAGTATGGTATCGGGTACCCATCGCGGCCCATTGGTCTGGGTCGTGACAAAAGTGGTATTAGAGTAGTTCTGTCCTAGGGAGTCTACAAGCCTTGTCTAGTAGAGTCTTGTTTATGGGTGTGTCGTGCACCACACTATGGCCCCAAAAAGTTGACTACTGCACTATTTTTGTATAGTAGCGTGTACAGGCAGCAACTTTACAGCTGGGGAAGTTGACTTGTACAGTCTCCTCGGGAACTGGTAGTTATCTGTTCCCTGTGTTGTTCCTTTGACTCTGAAGAGTTGAATCTGTGTCCCCAATTGGAGACTTGTTGATCTTTAGGTTCTAGAGGATGTGTATCAGGTTCCTTATCTGGTTCTTGACAGTAAGTTTGTTAGATAATCAAAACATAATAGGGATACACATACAACCTATCAGGGTAGTACTAGAAAAATTATGTTTTAGGTTTATTTTCGCATAGATATCATGTTTTCCAGGTTTCTTTTTCTCACAGATATCATGTTGAAGTTCACATCTAGTTAGATATCATGTATGTAGTAAATACTAGTTTGTTAGTTTGAATAATATTGTAAAGGCTGTGAAATCTCATGTTGTATGTATACTGTTATTGAAGGTTTGTAAAGCATGTATTCACTATGTAAATGTGAATGTTAGCTAAACGTGAATAGGTTTTTGCTTGCTCTTGGAGGTGCTATAATATTTATCCCAAGCCTCTTTTCTTCTGTTTAGGCTAAAGTCAAGATACACATTAACATTTCGAGCGGTGTTTTGGGTTTTTCTATATCCTAGAAATATGACTGTAGTTTATAATTGTACATCAGGATTTAACTCAGTAGATGCATAACTTGTAAAAGGGATGTTTAGAATATACCCATAGTCCTCTAAATCCTTTTTATTTGAACTGATATCTATCTTTGTCAAACATGTTACCTCACTTCTTTTTTAAGTAGTATAACAAACAGTCAGCCTCTAGCTAGCTATTTAATTTGCGGAACTTGTTTTAATTTATTATTTAGGGCAGTATGTTTTAACTCTAATTCTTGTCAGCTTTAATCACCTAGTTGTAAAGATTTTTATAGAATTTACTGTCAAAACTTTCTTTGAGTCTGCTTATCGAGAAGTTTGTTTGAAAATCCTTTGGTTACATAATCTGATAAGAATGATCTCTGTAAGCTTAAAAATGCCTTTTTGCTTGAATAACAATGTGAGAATCAATTTTAGTTTGTAAAATAATTTGTCTGTGCTCCATTTTAGCTTTTTATGATAATATTAGTGTAAGACTATCTTCGCTAATCTTTATCTTCCGATCTTTCTTTATTTGCATGTACATTTTAGAGCAACACGGATGTCTTAATGCAAGACTCTCTCTACCATGAAGCCGCTGCATATCCTTTTGGAGTCTGTCTTATTCTTTTGCACTGTACTACAGTGGAGAACAGAGGGTCTTATGGATTTTGGGCTATTGCATAAATTATTATTTTGTTATATTCTAACCACCTATTATCTTTTGATGATTGTTGTCTTTATTGACTACTTTTAGTTTCTAGTTAATTTACCTATATACAATTAATAACTTAGTCTAATATGTGATAATTACTTTTGGGAATAAGCTTCTTGTTTGAATCCAACACTTGAGTCAGTAAACTTGGGGTTAATAACGATTTTAGAAATCTCGAATTCCTTTTATGTAAGAATCAGTTTGATGGATTTTGGAACTATTAGACTAATACTTACAGCTCTATGTAGTTTGAAGTATCAAATATATTTTTCTAGTCGGCTATCACCATTCCAACCTCTAGAATTTAAGCTATACTTACAGTTTAATACATTTTTATCACTAACTTAAGTCCGGTTGGTAAACTATTTTAATATGGATCTTAAAGAGTACCTTACACCTTCTTTTTAAGATTATTGAACCCTTACCTTAGAATTTCTTAAGTTTAGTAGATCATATATAGAGTTAATATTCGTAAAATAGGCGTCCTAATTCACCTTTAAAATAATTAGATGGTGACTATTAGTTAATAATAAATATTTGAAAATCACCAATATGTTGTACACTATTTACCCATGTTAAAATGAGGTATAACAACGAGTTAAAGACCAGCTCGGCAAAACGATGGAAGTCTACATAGACGACATGCTAGTCAAGTCCAAAAGGAAAAAAGATCACATCGACCACCTAAGAGAAGCCTTCGACATACTCAGATGATACGGAATGAAACTGAACCCCGAAAAGTGTGCATTTGGCATGACCTCAGGAATTTTTTTAGGTTTCCTGGTATCACAGCGAGGAATAGAGGTCAATCCTGATCAAATCAAAGCCATCGAAGGGATACTTGAACACTTGACCACCAAAAAACAGGTTTAGATAGGTGTTACAGATTCTTCGGCATACTCAAGAAGGATAACAGCCTCTAATGGACTTCTGAGTGCGTCCAAGCCATGAAGGAGTTAAAAGCGTATTTGTCGTCTCCACCATTGCTTTCAAAACTAGAGCCAAAGGAACGTCTCCTCGTCTACCTCGCAACATCTGAAGTAGCATTGAGCGTAGTCCTGGTCCGAGAAAATAAAGGTAGCAGTCTCCCATCTATTACGTTAGCAAAACACTAGTCGACGCCATGATGAGATGCCTTCACCTCAAAAAACTGGCTCTGGCCTTAGTCGTAGCTTCACAAAAGCTTAGACCGTATTTTGGGTGCCACCCCATCTCGGTCGACACAACTTTCCCCCTAAGAAGCATTTTGCATAAACCTGAGCTATCGGGTAGGTTGGCCAAATGGGTCATCGAACTAAGCGAGCACGATATCACATATCAGCCGCGAACAACGATAAAGTCACAAGTTCTTGCTGACTTCGTCATCGCTCGCTTTATCTTTGCACGAAAACCCTTCGTGTCTCCGGGCAAAGAGGGGCAGCTGTAAGCACGTGATTTTTGCCCTATATGAGAATTACTCCCAAAAAATTCAAAAATAAAATGATTTTTCTTTGGTGTGCAATTTTGTGATATTTTGTGATATTTTGAAGAATTATTTGTATTTGTCTGTGCGTGTTTATTCGCTAAATTAATAAAAAATACAAAAATATGTCGCATTTTGCATGTAGGATTTAATTCTACAATTGTTAGTAATTAAAATTGTTTTACAAAAATTAAAAATTACAAAAATAGGCATCGTTTGCATTTTTAGCATTTAATGTCCAAATATACAATTTTATGCTTAATTAATACTTAATTGTGCGTTAATTGTTATTGGGAGTTAATTTGCGCCTTTATAACTTAATTTAGTTCTTAATAATAGTTTAAGTATTTTTATAATTTAGTTTTAGAAAAATAAAAGAAGAAAAGAGAGCGAAAATATAAAGAAAGTCGGAATTGGGCCTCTTCTTCAATTTCAAGCTATAGGCCCAAAAAATGGCCCAATCTTCCCTACGACCCAGTCCATTTCGAACTGGGTCGACCCAGTCCATTAACCCAACACCCCTTCTTCATTTTTGTCCAACACAAAACAAAACCAAAAAAAAAAAAAAGTGAATTATCACTATTAATAGTTTTATTTTTTGTTTTTTTATATATATAAAAAAATTCCGAAAATATTTTATTTTATTTATTATTTTTATTTTAAAAAAAATATATATATATATAGTAATTTCGGAAATGATAATAAAAAATAAAAAAATAAAAAAAAGTAAAAGAATGTAGAAAATTTAAAAAAAGTAAAAAGTTTTAAAAAATTTAAAAGTAAAATAAGGTTGGAATTAAAAAATAAATATAAAGGTATCTGAAAATTTAAAAAATTTAAAGTAATTGAAAGTAGCATTTTTAAAAGAAAAAGAAAAGATAGTGGTTTGTTTTTTAAAGAAAAGTTAAATAAAGTGAGATTCTCTTTTAAAAAAAATAAAAAGTGGGATTTTAAATAAGATAAAGTAATTAAAGTTGGAATTTTAAAAATAAAAGTAAATAAAGGTGGGATTTCTTTTTCTAAAAAAATAAAAGCAATTTGTAAGTGGGATTTCTTTTAATTAAAAAAATAATAAAATAATATAAAAAAATAAATCTGAAAATTTCGAAAATTTTGCTATAAATAGAAGAGAAAATTTAGGAAGAAGGGTGGAAAAAAAGAGAGGAAAAACTAGATAGAGAGAAGAAAAAAAGAGGGGGCGGAGTGAGAAGTATACACCCGATATACATTCTGTATACACTGAATATACAGGGGCAGAATTCATTTTGGAGAGTTTTGAAGTTGAAAAAAAATAGTTACTGCTTCATTGCCTCGCTTAAGATCTGAAATAGTCAGAACCTTCCTGCCTTTTACTTCTTCACTATACTTGGAGTCGTTTATAGTCTCCTGGGTTTTCTGCTATTCCTACTGTACTGGTTTGCGATGTTGCTGAATCTGCTGTTGCTGTGTTATTACTGCTGCTGACTTCTCCTTCTTTTGTTCTTGTACTGCTGTTTCCAGGTACACATTTGTACAATCTCGGCTTGAAGCAAAAAATGAAATATTAATCAGGCTTTGTTCCTGTTGAATTCCTCCTGTTTAGATTTGTGGTTGAATATAATTTTTCTTTCTTCGTATAAAGATGTAGTTGAATGATTAATGAATAATGAGGTTGCATATGTATACTTTCTTCATCTAATAATGTTAGTTTAAATTACGGAGAATAATTAATCTGTTTTGATATTATGGTCAATCTCATGTTCTAGTATTATTGAATAACAGAATATAAAATGAAAGCAGTTTTTCTTTGTACAAACTCGATCGCAATTTTCCATTCGCATTAGCCGTAAACTAATAACTAATAAGTTACGTTTTTCAGCATGTAAATAATTAAGAGATTTTCTTTTAGTTTAGAGACGAACTTAATAGAAAATATAGTCATTGTAGGTTTATCCTGTAAAAATAAAAATGAGACGAGCCTCGCCAAATAAAACGTATAGATTGCGGGGCCCTCACAAAATGTATGGTTTAATTAGAATTCGGAAGGACCGTTTAGCGAATTTCACGGTCTTCCCCAAAATAATAACGCGATAGTCTCTTTAGGCGCGTGTTTAATATTTTACTTTCTTAAGCCTGGGTGTGCATTTCATGTGACCCGAATCCAAATCCCAAAACATCAAATAAAACGTGTTCCGGATTGTGGGTGCATTTCATGTAACGCAGTCCAAAGACGTGTTTTAAGCGATGTTCATATTTCTTTTAAAAACAATAATAATAAAGCGGTTAAAAGATAAAATTTGCACATAAGTTCATATTTGTATAAAATCAGACAATCAAGCCGAATATAACAGTTGAGCGACCGTGCTAGAACCACGGAACTCGGGAATGCCTAACACCTTCTCCCGGGTTAACAGAATTCCTTATCCGGATTTCTGGTACGCAGACTGTAATATGGAGTCATTCTTTTCCTCGATTCGGGATTAAAATTGGTGACTTGGGACACCCTAAATCTCCCAAGTGGCGACTCTGAAATAAATAAACCAATCCCGTCTCGATTGTCCTTTAATTGGAAAAACTCCCTTGCACCCTCGCGGGTGCGGAAAAAGGAGGTGTGACAGCTCTGGCGACTCTGCTGGGGACTTGGCCCAGAACCACTGGTTCAGGGTTAGAAATTCGAGCTTAAAATAACTGTTATAGTTGGCTTTATTTATTATCTGATTTTTACATGTTTATGCTTAATATGCTAAATGATGCTTTTACCGCTTTAATATTATCTGAATTGTGTATAAAACTGCTACGAAACTCTTCTTCTTTCTGAGTCTTCTAAATTTATGGTGTACACGTGCGCGTGACCCACCTTTCTGTTAGAAGTCATACCAAATAAGACGAAGTTGGGACAAGTAACTAGGCCGGGCAGACTTTCGTGCTCCCGGTACGTTGCCCCCATTTCGGCTCAAGCTGTCCACTTGGGTAAGCCAGGGCTAGAACAATATGCCTCAGGTTTTTTTTCACTTAGAATAACTCAGCTTCATGCCGGATCCCTAGTAGGAACGTTTGTTTGCATCACGTGCATTTGACTTTGGAGGCTCAACACAGGGGTTGGGTCTGTCTAGGACAGGTGTACCAAAAAATGAAAATGACCATCCTGATGCATCTTACTTGCTGCTATTTGCGCATTTATTTGATTCGGACTTTTGTGTTGACTGACTTTTGAATATCAGGAATAATATTTTGAAATTGAAAAAATAGCGGTTAGGGAATTGATTGTTTATTTTTGGAAAAAAAAACAATGCCCAAATAACTGTCAAAACTCTGCCGAAATTTTGAGAAAATGAAAAAAAAATATTTTATTAGTTTGTTTTATTAAAAGCAAAGGAAAAATAGAAAGAAAAAAAAGAGTCGTTGTTCTGTCTTGTTTTTAAAAAACAAATTAGAAAAAAAATAGTTTGTCTTGCCATAAAAAAAATGAAAATGAAAAAAAGTCTTGTTTTAAAATGAGTTTTTATTTATTTATTTGTTTAGATACCAAAATAAAAATAACTAATAAAATAAAAAGAGTCGCGTCGAAAGTGGTTTTATTATTTGTTGCAAATATGTATATATATAAAAATCCAAAAAAGTTGTTCTTTATTTCCAAAAAATGTATATATATCTTTATTTGTTGCAAAAATATTTGTCGTGCCAAAAGTCTAGAAAAGTTTTTTTTAGACTCTCAATTTTCAAAACAAAAAAAAATCCAAATTTTTTTTTCCGTTATTGACTTCTTTAGAAAGTCTTTTTAATTATTAAAAAAAATAATATATATATATATATATAATAAAATAAAATAAATTCGAAAATATTTTCCTTCTTCTTTAAAAATTGAAAAGAAAATTCAAAATTCAAAAAATATTTTTTTTAGAAAGCGTTTCTTTTATTAAAGGTAAAATTCCAAAAAAAAAATATTTTCTTTCTTCTTAGAATAAGAAAAAAATATCTTCCTTTTACTTTTGAAATTCTCAAAGTTCAAATCAAAAGAAAAGGAATTCTTAGAAATCTTTCTTTCAAAAAGAAAATCAATCAAAAATCCAAAAAAAAATATAAAAATACTTCCTTTCTTCTTTTAAAGCAGTTCTTTTACAAAAAAAAATCATAATTTAAAATCAGTTTATTTACTTTATTCATGACCGGCCCGAACTACGCGGGTTTGATTCTCACCGGATGTGAGATACGTAGGCAACCCTCATCGGGTCCAACCCCCATTTTTGCTAAAATAGCCAAAAACCAATAAATAAATAAAAAACATGTCAAAATTTTAATTTTTTTTCATAAATAAGTCGGGCAGTGTCCAGCCTCCACTTTTTGCTAAAACAAAATAGCCAAAAAAAAAATATGTCGAATTTTAAGAGTCATAAAGAAGTCGGGTGACGTTGTTTTATCAAGACATAGCCGAATGTTCCCGAATGGGACGCCAGAAGGCCGACTTTGCATAAACAACCACCTTTTGGGTCATGTTTAGGATTTTGGTCTAGTTGACCCACACAGCCTTAAAAATCTTCGTCCCCGAGGCGCTGAAGGGCCGTGTTTGCAACACCAGGTTTTTATTGTAATTTAAAAAAAAAAAAAATAGTCGGCGGTCAGGTGAATACCGTTTGAATTTTGTCATAATAAGCCGAGCCAGCTTCGGCCGCGTCTTAAACCGTTCTTGCCGAAATAGCCTCAGAGTATCTTTCAGTTGTCGAAAGGCTATTTTCGTAAAAGAACGGACAAGTGTGTAAAGTGTCATAAAATAATCCTCTCCGGCCTCAAAATTTGGACGGGGCCACATTTGCAAAAATAACCGTTTGGTTGCATTTGTCAAACGGAGAAAGGAAGCTGGCCGTTTGTTTTGGAGTTTGTAAAACTTTTGATTATAATATGTGGGTCGTTTGATTTTCTAGTTTGTAGGTCATTTTTAAACCTTTGAAACCCAATATGAAAATTGAAAAAAAAATGATTAGTATTGCTTATCTTTTATTGGTCCGAACTACGCAAGGTCTGATTCATGCAGGGGCATGATACGTAGGCAATCTCTATAAGATTCGACCACCACAATAAAATATATATAATAAAATAAAATAAAATATAAGTGAATAAAATTTTCAAGAAAACTGGGACGACACAAGCAGTCGAGCAAATGCATAATAGAAAGGGGATATTTGTCTAGGAGCATTGCATCTCAACGTGTAATTATATATGTGTTAAATTCTCAAAACTAACAAGTTTGTTCATTTCCAGAATTCAAGCAGTTAGTTTCTCTAAAGAGTATACTGGCATATTATCATTATCACACGAGATCAAAAGGACGAATACCCGAAAGTATGTCTATCCCAGATGTTGACACAGGTATTGAGCTAGAGGAGATGGATGTCGGGAAAATGAAAGAAGAGATGTTTAAACTCAAACAGCAAATGGCTGAAATGTACCAGGCTTGGTCTACAGGGCAGTTACCCCTATCTTACCCAACTAACCCTGCTCCATCAATGACCCAAACTCAGGATAATATTACCACTGAATTATCCCCAAATTTCCCCATTTACCAACACTACCGAGGAACCACCTCTCAAACACCGCAGTCTCCACCTCCAAAACCAGTTTCATACTTTCCTCCACCTGTGACTCCTGTTTTCGTAGCACCTCCCCCGGCTACATTCCACAAATCTCCTAGTGAGCCTACATTCCAGGCCCAGGACAACCAATATTACCCCCCGGAGCCCACCCTCAAAGCCTCCGAAATCCATTCAACTGCTCCTCGTTTTGATATCCCAACCGAAATTGACAAGCCAGCCAAAAATGCTGAACAAGAAGAAATGTTCAGGAAGGTCAAAAGTCTAGAACAATCATTCCGAGACATGCAGGGATTAGGTGGGCAAGTCAGTGTAGCTTACAAGGATTTGTGCTTGTTCCCAAATGTACAATTACCAGTTGGTTTCAAGATGCCTAAATTTGACCTATACGATGGGCACGGCGACCCAGTAGCCCACTTAAGGGGTTTCTGTAGCAAGATGCGAGGAGCTGGGGGAAAGGATGAATTATTGATGGCTTACTTCAGTCAAAGTCTAAGCGGATCAGCTTTGGAGTGGTATACACGCCAGGACCATGGGAGATGGTACACCTGGGATGACCTGGCACAGGCATTCACATACCATTTCCAATACAATCTGGAAATCATCCCAGATAGATTATCTTTGACAAAATTTGAGAAGAAACATAATGAAAGTTTCAGAGAGTATGGTTTTCGGTGGAGAGAACAGGCAGCAAGAGTGGATCCTCCTATGAAGGAGAGTGAAATGGTAGACTACTTCCTCCAAGCCTTGGAACCAACTTACTATGCCCATTTGGTTTCAGCGGTAGGGAAATCATTCAACGAGGTAGTGAAGATGGGAGGTATGGTGGAAGAAGGCCTCAAGACAAATAAAATTA